>NC_090647.1:206599636-207199636 GCF_040937935.1 Hyperolius riggenbachi | reverse complement strand
TTGAAAGTCTCAGGGCCGGATTTGTACTTTCCAGTGCCCTAGGCCTGCTGTCACCAAGCGCCCCCACCACCACCACCAAAAAACATTCTGTCCAAGTCCAACACTCTGACTAGCGATCACTGGTTTGAATGGGCTCATTTCAGTTGTGCTGCTCTGCCCCCCATTCAACAAATAATTCCTGTAATTTGCGCTCCTGCCCGAATGTGCACAGCAGCTGATAGTGTTCTTGGCATGCATACTTGAGAAATGACGCTGATGTATGACCGGTACTTGTCAAGAATGCATAACACTGTACCGGCCTCGGTTGCTGTGCACATCTGGGCAGGAGTGAGAAATTACAGGGAGCGTGAGTGGCCAGGGCATGCGCCGCTTCTTTGTCCTCTGTGCGACTGGCTGCAGTCGGAGCCACAAACAGGTGGCAGGGCAGTGCAATGGAGAGAAGCCCATACAAAACAGAGAACAGGTAAGAAGCAAACATCCTGTCAGGACCCACTTTGGATGTTCTGTTGTAATTACAGTGGACCTGAACTCAGAACTTCCTTTCTGCTCTAAAAGATACACAACAACATAATCTTTAAAGAAAAACATTTCTTTGTTACAGCTGATATAAATCCAGCAATAAATCTGCAGTGTGTCTACTTCCTGCTTTCATGGAAGCAGACATATCGTTAACATTGACATCATGTGCTTTCAAATGAGCTTAGATGTTGTGGCAGTCAGGTGACACAGTGTAGAGATCAAATTACAACTTGTGATTAGACACAGATGAGGGGGAATTAGACAGGCTCTCTAAATACATACATGGTACATTCTCTGTTTTACTTCTGTCCTGTGCAAGAGTTCAGCTCCACTTTAAAGCATCTGAATGACATTTATTTATATTTGCTGAAAAATCTATGTATCTCTTTTGAATGCTGAATGTACATATGGCGATGTGCTCTAACATATTGACAGTATACAGGAACAAAGTCTGAAGAAGGCTTATTAGCAGAAAGCTTACTCTTTTTCTTTTGAGCCAATAAATGGTATCATCCTGATTCAAAACTTTCTGCTTTTGCTGATGGCTAAGAGGGTACAATGCTCTACTGCTACAGGAAAGCAGAAGGATGCAAAACCATACACACTAGCATAGAGGTAGTAACAGCTCAGGTGACAGTGACAGTGTAGCAACGAAAGGAAAGCAAACAACATTTTTATTTCTGTAGTTCTCATAGATGGTAGAAGCTGAAGGACAGAAAATGAGTCGGGAAAGAGTTAATTGAGACCACTGCTGGCTAGGATGAAAAAAAAAGAGACACAGTCATAAATTAGGGTTAGATAAGAGTGTAATTAACTGCTTCTGGGGTCAGTGTCACAGCTGTAAAGAGAAAGTGGAGAAACTAGCAGAGCTCACTGATGATTGTGAATTCCTGCATTAAAACTCAGCGGAACTTAGTTCTATCTGCTTTGTAATGTAAATCCCTTTTATTTCTCACATCCACTTGTATGTCCATCACCAGGAATGGATCATTAGGTGGCAGTTATGATTCATTCTGATTGTTATAACACATCAAGAAGTGTGAGAGAGAGAAGCAGGGATTGGGGAACTCTGGAATTTAGCTATTAGTGCAGAGCAGGGCGCTGGCTGGCTGCGCTGCGGGGACCAGAAGAGATTATTTACTTTGACGTATAACCTCTTCTCTCTCCAAGTCCTGCCGCCCTTCTGATCTTATCTGATTTCATCGCCCTAGGCCATGGCCTCTGTAAACCTTCCCAAAAATCCAGCCCTGGAAGGTCTATTCTACATAACAAAACAAAAGCAAAATTCTGCTTTGTGTTGTGATGAGTAAAAGCCTCCATAATGTATGTCTTAACCAGGGGATGGAGCTACGTAGATTGTGATACGAGAGCTATTGAAAGCCGCTGGAACCTCCATTACTTCTTCCTAGGTATCACCCCTCTCATGGCAACCCCAGGATCACCCCTATATGAGGGCATATTTTATACCTTTCAAATAATGCGGATTGCCTAGCTGTCCTGCTTAACCCCTGATTCTAGTGCCTTAAGCTATAGACACATAATAAGTATGCAGACCAGGTGTTCTCACTAAAGTATGACCACACTAATCACCATATTGTTTACAATGCATGATTCAGACATTAAAAGGAACCCAAGGTGAAAGGTATATGGAGGCTGTCATATTTGTTTCCTTTTAAGCAATACCAGTTGCCTGGCAGTCCTGCTGATCTATTTGGCCGCAGTAGTGGCTGAATAACACCAGAAACAAGCATGCAGCTAATCCTGTCAGTTCTGACACTATTGTCAGAGACACATGATCTGCTGCATGCTTGTTCGTGGGCTATGGCTTAAAGTATTAGAGGCAACTGGTATTGCTAAAAAGGAAATAAATATGTCAGCCTCCATATAACTTTCACCTCAGAAAAATTAGTTAAACATCCAGGTAACTACTTACCCTCTTTTTAGTACCATCCAGTCTTACTTGTCCAGTCTGAATGACATCCCAATGTCCCCATGGTAAATTAGAGTCAAGTGCATTTCTGAGTCAGTGTTTTGTTTCCTCCTAGCATATAGCTTTATGTTATCTATTTTAGGCTCCCTGCACACTGCATGCGATTCTGATTCCGATTTTTAATCGTTTTTATATCAGATTCCGATGTTTAATCATTACTGCATGCTGCATTTTTTTCCTCCGTTTTTCTGTTGATTGCATTCAGGGAATTGGAATTGCAAATCGGAATCACAAAACGGATTTGCAGTGTGCAGGGAGCCTTAAAGGGAAGGTTAATGGTGTAATAAAAAAAAATACAAATACAAATCCACTTACCTGGGGCCTCGTCCAGCCCGTGGCAGGCAGGACGCGCCCTTGGTGCCGCTCTGCAGGCTCCCGGTCTTCTCCAGTGGCGCACCCGAACTACTGCGCCTGCGCAGTACAGCCCGGAGGACGCCCGATGACGTCAGCGTGACGGCGTGAGGTACACGTTGGAACGCAGAAGAGCCCGACCTGGAAGCTGGCCTGGCCAGGTCAGGTGCGCCACCGGAGAAGACCGGGAGCCTGCGGAGCGGCGCCGAGGTCACGTCCTGCCTGCCACGGGCTGGAGGAAGCCTCAGGTAAGTGGATTTGTATTTTTATTCTTTTTATTACACCCTGAACCTTCCCTTTAACCACTTGAGGACCACAGTCTTTTCGCCCCTTAAGGACCAGAGCCTTTTTCTCCATTCAGACCACTGCAGCTTTCATGGTTTATTGCTCGCTCATACAACCTACCACCCAAATGAATTTTACCTCCTTTTCTTGTCACTAATACAGCTTTCTTTTGGTGCTATTTGATTGCTGCTGCGAGTTTTACTTTTTATTATATTCATCAAAAAAGACATGAATTTTGTCAAAAAAATGACTTTTTTAACTTTCTGTGCTGACATTTTTCAAATAAAGTAAAATTTCCTATACATTTGAGCGCGAAAGTTATTCTGCTACATGTCTTTGATAAAAAAAAAACCATTCAGTGTATATTTATTGGATTGAGTAAAAGTTATAGCGTTTACAAACTATGGTGCCAAAAGTGAATTTTCCCATTTTCCAGCATCTCTGACTTTTCTGCGCACCTGTCAGGTTTCATGAGGGGCTAAAATTCCAGGATAGTACAAATACCCCCCAAATGACCCCATTTTGGAAAGAAGACATCCCAAAGTATTCAGTGAGAGGCATGGTGAGTTCATAGAAGATTTTATTTTTTGTCACAAGTTAGCGGAAAATGACACTTTGTGACAACAAAAAAAAAAAAGTTTCCATTTCTTCTAACTTGCGACAAAAAAAAAATGAAATCTGCCACGGACTCACTATGCTCCTCTCTGAATACCTTGAAGTGTCTACTTTCCAAAATGGGGTAATTTGTGGGGTGTGTTCACTGTCCTGGCATTTTGGGGGGTGCCTAATTGTAAGCACCCCTGTAAAGCCTAAAGATGCTCATTGGACTTTGGGCCCCTTAGCGCAGTTAGACTGCAAAAAAGTGCCACACATGTGGCATTGCCGTACTCAGGAGAAGTAGTATAATGTGTTTTGGAGTGTATTTTTACACATACCCATGCTGGGTGGGATAAATATCTCCGTAAATGACAATTTTTTAATTTTTTTTACACACAATTGTCTATTTATAGAGATATTTCTCCCACTCAGCATGGGTATGTGGAAAAATACACCCCAAAACACATTATACTACTTCTCCTGAGTACGGCGATACCACATGTGTGGCACTTTTTTGCACCCTAACTGCGCTAAGGGGCCCAAAGTCCAATGAGTACCTTTAGGATTTCACAGGTCATTTTGAGAAATTTGGTTTCAAGACTACTCCTCACGGTTTAGGGCCCCTAAAATGCCAGGACAGTATAGGAACCCCACAAATTACCCCATTTTAGAAAGAAGACACCCCAAGGTATTCCGTTAGGAGTATGGTGAGTTCATAGAAGATTTTTTTTTGTCACAAGTTAGCGGAAATTGATTTTAATTGTTTTTTTTTCACAAAGTGTCATTTTCCGCTAACTTGTGACAAGAAATAAAATCTTCTATGAACTCACCGTACTCCTAACGGAATACCTTGGGGTGTCTTCTTTCTAAAATGGGGTCATTTGTGGGGTTCCTATACTGCCCTGGCATTTTAGGGGCCCTAAACCGTGAGGAGTAGTCTTGAAACCAAATGTCGCAAAATGACCTGTGAAATCCTAAAGGTACTCATTGGACTTTGGGCTCCTTAGCGCAGTTAGGGTGCAAAAAAGTGCCAAACATGTGGTATCGCCGTACTCAGAAGAAGTAGTATAATGTGTTTTGGGGTGTATTTTTACACATACAGATGCTGGGTGGGAGAAATATCTCTGTAAATGACAATTATTTGATTTTTTTTTACACACAATTGTCCATTTACAGAGAGATTTCTCCCACCCAGCATGGGTATGTATAAAGATACACCCCAAAACACATTATACTACTTCTTCTGAGTACGGCGATACCACATGTGTGACACTTTTTTGCAGCCTAGGTGCGCTAAGGGGCCCAACGTCCTATTCACAAGTCATTTTGAGGCATTTGTTTTCTAGACTACTCCTCACGGTTTAGGGCCCCTAAAATGCCAGGGCAGTATAGGAACCCCATAAGTGACCCCATTTTAGAAAGAAGACACCCAAAGGTATTCTGTTAGGAGTATGGTGAGTTCATAGAAGATTTTTTTTTTTGTCACAAGTTGGCGGAAAATGACACTTTGTGAAAAAAAAAACAATACATATCAATTTCCGCTAACTTGTGACAAAAAATAAAATCTTCTATGAACTCATCATACACCTAACAGAGTACCTTGGGGTATCTTCTTTATAAAATGGGGTCACTTGTGGGGTTCCTATACTGCCCTGGCATTTTAGGGGCCCTAAACTGTGAGGAGTAGTCTTGAACCCAAATGTCTCAAAATGACCTGTGAAATCCTAAAGGTACTCATTGGACTTTGGGCCCCTTAGCACAGTTAGGCTGCAACAAAGTGTCACACATGTGGTATAGCCGTACTCAGAAGAAGTAGTATAATGTGTTTTGTGGTGTATTTTTACATATAACCATGCTGGGTGGGAGAAATATCTCTGTAAATGACACATTTTTGATTTCTTCTTACACACAATTGTCCATTTACAGAGAGATTTCTCCCACCCAGCATGGGTATGTGTAAAAATACACCACAAAACACATTATACTACTTCTCCTGAGTATGGCGATACCACACGTGTGACACTTTGCAACCTAGGTGCGCTAAGGGGCCCAACATCCTATTCACAGGTAATTTTGAGGCATTTGTTTTCCAGACTACTCCTCACGGTTTAGGGCCCCTAAAATGCCAGGGCAGTATAGGAACCCCACAAGTGACCCCATTTTAGAAAGAAGACACCCCAAGGTATTCCGTTAGGGGTATGGTGAGTTCATAGAAGATTTTATTTTTTGTCACAAGTTATTGAAAAATGACACTTTGTGAAAAAAACAATAAAAATCCAATTTCCGCTAACTTTTGACAAAAAATAAAATCTTCTATGAACTCATCATACACCTAACAGAATACCTTGGGGTATCTTCTTTCTAAAATGGGGTCACTTGTGGGGTTCCTATACTGCCCTGGCATTTTACGGGCCCAAAACTGTGAGTAGTCTGGAAACCAAATTTCTCAAAATGACTGTTCAGGGGTATAAACATCTGCAAATTTTGATGACAGGTGGTCTATGAGGGGGCAAATTTTGTGGAACCGGTCATAAGCAGGGTGGCCTCTTAGATGACAGGATGTATTGGGCCTGATCTGATGGATAGGAGTGCTAGGGGGGTGACAGGAGGTGATTGATGGGTGTCTCAGGGGGCGGTTAGAGGGGAAAATAGATGCAATCAATGCACTGGGGAGGTGATCGGCAGGGGGTCTGAGGGGGATCTGAGGGTTTGGCCGAGTGATCAGGAGCCCACACGGGGCAAATTAGGGCCTGATCTGATGGGTAGGTGTGCTAGGGGGTGACAGGAGGTGATTGATGGGTGTCTCAAGGTGTGATTAGAGGGGGGAAATAGATGCAAGCAATGCACTGGCGAGGTGATCAGGGCTGGGGTCTGAGGGCGTTCTGAGGTGTGGGCGGGTGATTGGGTGCCCTAGGGGCAGATTAGGGTCTAATCTGATGGGTAACAGTGACAGGTGGTGATAGGGGGTGATTGATGGGTAAATAGTGGGTGTTTAGAGGAGAGAAGAGATGTAAACACTGCACTTGGGAGGTGATCTGATGTCGGACCTGCGGGTGATCTATTGGTGTGGGTGGGGGATCAGATTGCCCGCAAGGGGCAGGTTAGGGGCTGATTGATGGGTGGCAGTGACAGGGGGTGATTGATGGGTGGCAGTGACAGGGGGTGATTGATGGGTGATTGACAGGTGATCAGTGGGTTATTACAGGGAATAACAGATGTAAATATTGCACTGGCGAATTGATAAGGGGGAGTCTGAGGGCAATCTGAGCGTGTGGGCGGGTGATTGGGTGCCCGCAAGGGGCAGATTGGGGTCTAATCTGACGGGTAACAGTGACAGGTGGTGATAGGGGGTGATTGATGGGTGATTGATGGGTAATTAGTGGGTGTTTAGAGGAGAGAAGAGATGTAAACACTGCACTTGGGAGGTGATCTGATGTCGGACCTGCGGGCGATCTATTGGTGTGGGTGGGTGATCAGATTGCTCGCAAGGGGCAGGTTAGGGGCTGATTGATGGGTGGCAGTGACAGGGGGTGATTGACTGGTGATTGACGGGTGATTGACAGGTGATTGACAGGTGATCAGGGGGGATAGATGCATGGGGGGTCTGGAGGGGGGGGTCTGGGGAGAATCTGAGGGGTGGGGGGGGGGTGATCAGGAGGGAGTAGGGGGCAGATTAGGGACTAAAAAAAAAAATAGCGTTGACAGATAGTGACAGGGAGTGATTTATGGGTGATTAGGGGGGGTGACTGGTTGCAAACAGTGGTCTGGGGGGTGGGCAGGGGGGTGGTCTGAGGGGTGCTGTGGGCGATCAGGGGGCAGGGGGGGGAAATCAGTGTGCTTGGGTGCAGACTAGGGTGGCTGCAGCCTGCCCTGGTGGTCCCTCGGACACTGGGACCACCGGGGCAGGAGGCAGCCAGTATAATAGGCTTTGTATACATTACAAAGCCTATTATACATTGTCTCAGCGGCGATCCGGGTGCTAGTAACCCGCCGGCACTTCCGAACAGCCGGCGGGTTACAGCGAACGGTGGGCG
This sequence comes from Hyperolius riggenbachi, assembly GCF_040937935.1. Classification (NCBI taxonomy): domain Eukaryota; kingdom Metazoa; phylum Chordata; class Amphibia; order Anura; family Hyperoliidae; genus Hyperolius; species Hyperolius riggenbachi. The sequence continues at coordinate 207,191,860 of NC_090647.1, read as the reverse complement.
GAGCCAGTCCCCGGCGGCTGATCGCGTCACGAATGACGCGATCGCCGCATAGCCACTCCCGCAGCCGCCCCCGCCGATGGGCGTATTGCGGTCGTTTGGGCCCGGACTTTGCCGCCGCCCATCGGCTGGGGGCGGTCCTTAAGTGGTTAAAGGAGGTTAAATCTGTATGTACTTTGTGAGATTATGTGGCTGAGGGAGTGCAAACCTATGCAGAACAAATGCACTTAGTAGGTGTAGCATTTGCTGGCTACTCATCCTAGATGCCTTGATTTGGCTTCCAGTGTGTTCTTCCAGCATTACATTGAGTTCATAGTATTATACTAACTATGTATGGATCCCAGGCATTCACAGATCAATGTGTATCCCGTTGAGTCACAGGCTTTCCTCTACTTAATTTAGGTGGTACTCAAGTTGATGCATGTGCATTTATTTATGATTGCGTGTCTGTGTGTGTACTGAGAGAGAGAGAGACGGAGAGAGATAGATGGATGGATGGTTGAGGAGGAGAGAGGGCCAAAATAGGGGACAGAGAGAAGGCAGGAGGGAGAGGAGAAACGGAAATGGAGGGTTGGAAAAGGGAGAGAGAAGTGAGGGAGACATATTCAATGTAAATATGTTTTTAAAAGTAATAGTTTAGCACGATTCTTCATGTTCCTAGCTGCAATAGCAGTGTAGAGGGCGATATTGCAGCCAGGAACGCAAAGAATCACTTGCGTTCCCAGGCCTGTTGGCGCCTGTCGCTGAAAACGGAAGTTGCTGCCGGCGAGGGACAGGAGCAGGAGTGAGACTGCGTGGGCACCGGACAGCTGCAGGGGGCTGGTGGAAGCCCCAGGTGAGTAAAACTCATTTTTTGTTCTACTCTTAAGTGTCCCTTTAAAAGGGGATTTATAAAAAGGATTCTATTGTTTAGCCATCTTTAAAGGACAACTGTAACAAGAGGGATATAGAGGCTGCCATATTTATTTCCTTTTAAACAATACCAGTTGCCTGGCTGTCCTGCTGATCCTCTGCCTCTAATACTTTTAGCCATGGACCATGAACAAGCATGCAGCAGATAAGATGTTTCTGACATTATTGTCAGATCTGACAAGATTAGCTGCATGCTTGTTTCTGGTGTGAGCCAGAAACTACTTCAGCCAAATAGACCAGCAGGCCTGCCGGGCAACTGACATTGTTTAAAAGGAGATAAATATGGCAGCCTCCATATACCTCTTGTTACAGTTGTCCTTTAAATGGAGGGATGGGGAGAACAGGTAACCAAAGCACAACAATTATGCATATAATTTTGCATTACTAAAACACATATTAATTTAGCACATATAGCTACTTTCTATTTATAGCAAAGTACAGAAGTGATTTTTTTATTGGTACAGTCCCATCTATTACATGATGTCTAATAAGCTTGGCACGTTTTATATGAAATAGGAAAGGTCTCAAGTGATGACTAAAATGCATTGGCTAGTATCCCTTAGCTGTAACTTGTTGGACTGTTCCAGACAGTAAATGACAAATAATGTTCACGCTTGAGTTCATACAAACAGTCTTTTAATATTTCATGGCTTTGTTTTTAGCATTTTGGAAATGCTGCATATTTTATACGTCAGCCTAAAACAATGAAATCCATTCTTCATCAGTGAACACATGTGAATGACTAAAAATAAACAGCTTGTTTCAGTGCCTTTTGCTTTCTCACCATTCTTCCCTTAAGCAATGGGTGCACCATAAAAAATATATGAACAGATGAGGATTGCCCCTAGATACCATTGTGGCTGGATATAGTACTGTCTGCTTAATGGGCACGTAAAACTACAACCAAACCTTTCAGGAGCATTTTGCTATATCAGTATTAGAGATGGCATTGGTTAACATTAATATGCAGAACAGCTTTCAAGCATGAGTGTTTGACCTATTTCTTGCGTGCATATTGATTGTATGTCTGGACTTGTACTTATAGGGGATCTCTGAGCATCAATCCAAGAATGCCCATTCCATTGTATTACTACTGCTCAGTGGCTCTTGCTCTTTTTTGTTTTTCCAGATCTCTGGGTTCCCCACTTTGGGCACCACCAGCCTAAAGTACAATTATTATTGGACAATAGTTAGGACGAGAGAAGTCACAGGAGATGTTCTTCATTGCTTTTTAGCTGGGGGAAACAATGGATTAGAAATGTGATGCAGTTCCCAACCAACCCATCAATGATTGATTGTACAATATTACTAAATCTATGTAGTGGAAGGGTAAACTGAGTGAATATACATTTGAACTGATACTTTAAGTCAGGGGTCAGGGTCCTTTTTGGCTGAGAGAGCCATAAAAACATATTTTAAAATGTATTTTGCTGAGAGCCATACAATATGTTTCAAACTGGGACAGTGCTCATGCACAGCAGAGGGCTGTCCCTGTTGCCATGGTGATGTGTATACAGTTGATCTTCCAGGCAGAGGAAGTGTCAGACAAGTCTTCATTTTCTCTTGTGTTTCAGCAACATCAGCAATTTCCCTGAGAGCCTGACAAGAGAAATACTGACTAACAGCTTGTACAATTAGCCAGCTGACTTGGGGTTGCTTCACTTTGTAGAACGAGATCCCCGCACTTTGGCCCAATTGGCTGCCTGCCAAGTGCCTATTGGGCCAATCAAAGTGCAGGGATCTCATCCTACAAAGTCACTGGACCTTACAGGGTCCAGAGTGGGACAACTTGAGCAGCTGTTAGTTTTGGGGGGAGCGTGAGTAAGTTAGTAGTGCATGCTACAGCAGTAGTGTGCCTACTTTGAAAATTTTACTTGCACAGCCACACTAAGCTGCGCTGCTTGAGCAGTGTAATTTAGTGAATCATCCCTTAATGATTTGTCTGTGAGCCAGATGTGGCCATTAAAAGAGCCACATCTGGCTCCCAAGCCATAGTTTCCCTACCCCTGCTTTAAGTAGTCACTCATATAACACACATGTGGGGAATATTGAACAGGTAACACCAACATACTAACAACCCATCATGCCCGATTCAGTTGACATCACTTCTGTGATGCATGCAATGGGGAAGGAGACCATGAAGACCCTCTGGGAGTGGTGTGTGACTCATCGGCATTAAGCAATGGGCACAGGGGGTGGAAGGAGGCATGGGAGAGAACAGGAGGCATGGGAGAGACAACAGGAGGCATGGGAGAGACAAAAGGAGGCATGGGAGAGACATGGGGGAGATAAGAAGAGGCAGGGGGAGAAAAGAGGAGGCATGGGGGAGACAAGAGGAGGCATGGGGGAGACAAGGAAACAATGGGAGAAACAAGGAGGCATAGAGACAAGAAAAGGTATAAGGGGATGGAAAGAGGCCAAAAGGGGTCCAGAATGTAGCACAAGAGGATGGAAGGTGGCATAAGGGAACAGAAAAAGCCACTAGGGGACAGAAGGTGGCACAAGGGGATGTAAGGAGTCACCGGGGGACAGAAGGAGGCACAAAGGGGGACAGGAATATTTGTAGAAGTATGGAAGGAGGCACAGAGGGACACAGTGTAGGCATAGGGGGCTGAGGTGGCACAAAAAAGGACAATGAAGGCACAATAGAGAGAGCACAGATGGCAGAGGAGGCATAGTAGAGACATAGGGGATAGAGATGGCATTGAGGGGTAAACTAAAGGCACAGGGGATTGTAAAGAGGCAAAGGGGAAGAAGTGGCACAGAGGGACACAGGTGGGGAAGAGGTAGAACAGACGGGCACACTGAAGGCACAGTGGGACACAGAAGAGACACAAAGGAAAAGAGGTGGCACAGATGGTAGCCCTGGAGGCACAAGGGGGTACCGAGGACACTGATGGCACAGTGTTCTGGCTTACAAACAGATTCAACTTAAGAACTAACCTATAGTCCCTATCTGTGGTCATAGGTAGCCAGAATTGCCACCCCGCCCCAGCATTACATAGGCCCCAGTATTAGTTAACCATAGGTAGTCCACAGTTATTAGATAGCTAGAGTTTAGTATGAGCAGCCAGATGTAACGCCCTGAATAGGTAGCCATAAGTAGCCATCCCCCAAGGATCGATAGCCACCAGATGTAGCGCCCCCCCCCCCATAGGTAGCCAGATGCAGCACCCCCAACAAAAGTAGCCAGGTGACATCTGCAGTATAGGTTGCCTGATGTAGCCCCTCTCCCCCCAAATATTGCTTTTCTGATGGTATTAGTGGTCCTCAATACTATAAGAGAAAAGATACCCCTATAAACAGCACCACTGCAGACATGGCTGGAAATACAATAATATGCTGTTTTTAGATGTTTTTAATTTTGTGTATCATTGATATGTGTTTGCAAAGATTGTAATAAAGACATTTTTTTGATTGATACATATGGTCTGCAGTGGTGCTGTTTATAGGGGTATATTGTCTCTTATAGTATTATGTATACATGTTCTACCCCAGCACACGCAGTCAATATTACTTGGGGTGCTGACAAACTCTTTTGTGTTCTATTAGTGGTCCTCATCCCATGCTCCCCCTCAACCCTGTTAATCTATGAACTTCAGTGTATGGAGCGCAGCGGTAGCAGTGGTTCTCTTTTCTCTTTCACTGGAGTCCAGCGATGAGCGTCCTCCTGTCACCACTCGCTCTAGTGCCCAGGATCTCTTCCTGCATGTGACGTGAGGAGACTGAGATGCTGGGCACTCAAGCAAGAGGTAGGCAGCGACAAAAGAATGTATTTTGCTGGACTCCAGTATAGGAGATAAGAGAAGCACTGCTACCACTCTGCACAAACTCTGCAACCATGCTGCACATGGGGACAGATGCTCCCGTGCTGCTACCCCTCTAGCAATACACTCGAGATAGCAACCTATGTCTCCTGCCCCTAGAAACAGGCCTGCTGTAGAGCCACAGAGGTGGAAGGACTTGCAATTTTTCCGACTGACAGAGAATGGAAAGGTGTAGCTAGCTTTGTAGAAGGCTCAATACACAGGACCTGTCAATGCAGCCCAGCAGCATGATATTCATGTCTTCTACTCTGTAGTGCTGAAATACAAAATAAAATAATTATTATTTTGTTGTCTAATTCATGGTACATTTCTCAAAACATTACTTACCTATTTTTTTCAGATAAAAATGCTACCGTACATTTTCTGTAATAACTTCTTCAATGCCTGAAAGAAGATTATCCACATAGTTCTGGGGTCAAAGAGGCAGCAAAAATACATTTTCTTACCTCAAAGCTTTTCTTCTATGTGTTGACATATTTCTCTTTAAAGGGATACTGTAGGGGGGGTCGGGGGAAAATGAGTTGAACTTACCCAGGGCTTCTAATGGCCCCCCGCAGACATCCTGTACCCACGGAGCCACTCACCGATGCTCCGGCCCCGCCTCCGGTTCACTTCTGGAATTTCAGACTTTGAAGTCTGAAAACCACTGCGCCTGCGCAGCTGCATCCTCGCTCCCACTGATGTCACTAGGAGAGTATTGCACAAGCCCAGTATGGTCTTTGGTCTGCGCAGTATGCTCCTGGTGCCATCAGCGAGAGCGAGGACACGGCAATGCAGGCGCAGTGGTTTTCTGACTTTAAAGTCAGAAATTCACGAAAGTGAACTGGAGGCGGGGCCAGAGCATCGGTGAGTGGCTGCGTGGGCACAGGATGTCTGTGGGGGGCCATTAGAAGCCCTGGGTAACTTCAACTCATTTTCCCCCGACCCCCCTACAGTATCCCTTTAAATGTATTTGCAAAACAATCAAGGAAAACATTTAAGCTTAAAGGGAATTTGAAGTGAAAATAAACTCATGATATAATGATTTGTATTACTGCTAAGAAATGAAAAATTAGGAACAGAGACATGAGTCTAATAATGTTTCCAGTACAGGAAGAGTTTAGAAACTTCAGTAGTTATCTATGCAAAAGAGCCACTGATCTTTTTATGACTTTCAAAGTCGCAAAGACCTCTGTCTTCTGAAGTTTGTTATCTCAACTGTCAGTCATTGTATTTTCTTTTTCTCTGCAGAGGACAGTTCAAAAGTTCACTAGACTGCTCTGTAAAATCATTTAGAATGTTGAGTAGTGTATAAACTGCAAATATTAGAGAACGATGCAATGTTATAAAAACACTATATAACTGAAAATAAAAATGAGAATATTTTCTTTGCTACTAATGTTCTAGTAATTATCTGTACTACACAACCAATTCATTATAATCTTATCACAGTAATAATATATCATAATAATAATCATCATAATTTATTTTTTGCTTCAGTGCCTCTTTAATACAGTTAAAATGTACCTGTGGTGACATGATGAAATCGACATGTGTATGTACAATGCCAAGCACACAAATAACTAAACTGTGTTCCTTTTCTTTTTTTATTTCTACCTGAAGTCCTGGAAGAATTAAACATTGGTATGCAAGTGACCATTTCTCTCCAGTCAAGACCTAGTGGGACTATAGCATAACCCTCACTGATAAAATTACAGCCATAAAACTGTTGCCTGGCAGAGAACAGGTTCAAAGTGCAGGTAATAGAAAAGGTAAATGGTTCATATATTTTAGCTCTGGGACACTGAGACTTTGTGAAAGATGCTATGGCTGCTAGTGGAGCTAGAGCCTTCTGGATGTAGAAGTGGTGGCCTGTGGGCCTTTCCTCACTCATTTGCCACCCTCTTTGCTAGAAAGAAAAATCTATAGCTCTTGTGGCACATCCTGTTCCTGCAAAATATACCTTTGTGTTAGTTTTGTTACTTCCTCATTTGATGCCACTTTTACAGCACTTTTTTTTTAACTTCAATGACAATGTTTAAACATTATTTTGAAAAAAATTATTTCATATAGAATAATGGAAATGCTTGTTTGTTTGTTTTTTTTCTTTTGGCTATATCATCAACCCTCCATCTGGGGAGCAATGACCTCAGGGGCATAAGCAGAAGATAGCTCAAACAGAGTGCACATCTGTGAAGTTATTGAAAGCTGATCTTGATACTAAGATGACTTTTGTGGCCCATTCTCCTAACAAGTTGCACTCCGATCACGGTTTGTAATCCTAGGCAGCCCAAGTTGGCAAGAACCCTGCACCCTTAATCACACTTTATTCATCTAAGACATGCTGTAAGTAAAGGTTGGGTGTTTCTTTAACTGTACTGTCTGTGTGTATATATGTTTAAACAGTATATATATATATATATATATATACAGTGGGTTGCAAAAGTATTCGGCCCCCTTGAAGTTTGTCACATTACTGCCACAAACATGCATCAATTTTATTGGAATTCCATGTGAAAGACCAATACCAAGTGGTGTACATGTGAGAAGTGGATCGAGAATCATACATCATTCAAAACATTTTTTACAAATCAATAACTGCAAAGTGGGGTGTGCGTAATTATTCGGCCTCCTGAGTCATTACTTTGTAGAACCATCTTTTGCTGCAATTACAGCTGCCAGTCTTTTAGGGTATGTCTCTACCAGCTTTGCACATCTAGAGACTGAAATCCTTGCCCATTCTTCTTTGCAAAACAGCTCCAGCTCTGTCAGATTAGATGGACAGCGTTTGTTAGCAGCAGTTTTCAGATCTTGCCACAGATTCTCAATTGGATTTAGATCTGGACTTTGACTGGGCCATTCTAACACATAGATATGTTTTGTTTTAAACCATTCCATTGTTGCCCTGGCTTTATGTTTAGGGTCATTGTCCTGCTGGAAGGTGAACCTCCGCCCCAGTCTCAAGTCTTTTGCAGTCTCCAAGAGGTTTACTTCCAAGTTTGCCCTGTATTTGGCTCCATCCATCTTCCCATCAACTCTGACCAGCTTCCCTGTCCCTGCTGAAGAGATGCACTCCCCGAGCATGATGCTGCCACCACCATATTTGACAGTGAGAATGGTGTGTTCAGAGTGATGTGCAGTGTTAGTTTTCCGCCACACATAGCGTTTTGCATTTTGGCCAAAAAGTTCCATTTTGGTCTCATCTGACCAGAGCACCTTCTTCCACATGGTTGCTGTGTCCCCCACATGGCTTGTGGCAAACTGCAAACGGGACTTCCTATGCTTTTTGTTAACAATGCCTTTCTTCTTGCCACTCTTCCACAAAGGCCAACTTTGTACAGTGCATGACTAATAGTTGTCCTATGGACAGAGTCTCCCACCTGAGCTGTAGATCTCTGCAGCTTGTCCAGAGTCACCATGGGCCTCTTGAAAGCATTTCTGATCAGCGCTCTCCTTGTTCGGCCTGTGAGTTTAGGTGGATGGCCTTGTCTTGGTAGGTGTACAGTTGTGCCATACTCCTTCCATTTCTGAATGATCACTTGAACAGTGCTCCATGGGATGTTCAAGGCTTTGGAAATCACAAAGCAGCTGTATTTGTGCTGACATTAGATTACACACAGGTGCACTCTATTTAGTCATTAGCACTCATCAGGCAATGTCTATGGGCAACTGACTGTACTCAGATCAAAGGGGGCCGAATAATTATGCACACACCACTTTGCAGTTATTTATGTGTAAAAAATGTTTGGAATCATGAATGATTTTCGTTCCACTTCGCACGTGTACAGTGTTGGTCTTTCATGTGGAATTCCAATAACACTGATTCATGTTTGTAGCAGTAATGTGACAAAATGTGGAAAACTTCAAGGGGGCCGAATACTCTTGCAACCCACTGTATATATATTATATACTGTATATATGTGTGTGTGTGTGTGCGCGCGTGCGTGCGTGTGTGTGTGTGTGTGCGTGCGTGCTTGCGTGCGTGCGTGTGTAACGATTGTGGAACTTTCTCCGTGATCAGCGCACAACGCGTGCGCTGGCACGGCGGAAATCCTCCTCAAGCGTATATTTGCAGGCACCCAGCAAAAGGTGCTACGCACCTGTAGAGGGAAATTCCTGTCGGCAGATGGCGCTGGGGAGTGCAGAGGAACCAATCCTCTGTACCTCCACAAGTGCCAGACAGGAATTGTACGAAGCGCAGAACGCAATCGCAAGAGAGGCGATTGCGAATGAGATTGAGCACAGGGATAGGTTGTATGTGTGTGCGCCAATCCAGTCGCCACCCCGCGACCGCAACAGCAACAATTCCGGATTCAGAATTACGAGGACCCCCATCAAGACCAAGACTTTCAGGGACCACTTCTGGGCATGCAAGCAGGCAGGCCATATCAGAGCATGTCTCCACCGAGGAAGCATCTGAGTACGCTGGTAACCGAGGCACACTTAGGCTTTCTGGGTCACAGAGCACACTGGGGTACACCAGCACAGGAGAAACCTCAGGACATGTCGGGGAACTGCCAACCTCAGAGTCCGACACGAGGAAACCATAACCAGGACCGGGCAGAGAGTCATCACGAGCAATGGTCTCAAGCACTGGACTTTCAAAAGAAGACTCGGACTCAAATTCAGAAATTTCTGTGACTGCAATATCATCATTGACTACATATGAGTGAAGCTCCACCAGAGCTGCAAAGGTAGTCAGCACAACAGCAATGCCTACTGAAGTGGGCAACACCTCAGAAGGACTTGGGGGGCAGGAGACATCTCCTACAAGTTCTGCTCCCTTTGGGAGGAACTCGGAGACCTCCAGAACATAAGACAAAACTTCAGGAACATAATTTTTCAAGTTTTCTGAGAAGGATTCTGAACTATCCATGTTACAGGGCAAAACTGGAACTTTATTTTGTGGACAGGGCAAATGTCCCAGGGAAGGTTCCACTATAAACTGAGACTGGATCTCATCATCATGAGCGGAATGTACAGGAATATCTACTAGAACACACACTGACTCCCCAACTTTAATCTCACTGCACCCCGAATTCTGCGTAGCAGTCAAACTAGCTTGCAACTCCAAAACTGCAGAAAAACAGGTGAGTATAGCAGCAATACCTAGACGAGCCTCTAGGGGCACTGCAGGAGACATTGTACAAGGCAATATTAACTCATCCAGAGTACAGGGTGCAGAATCAGCATTTTCCTCAAAACAAGAAAGGGACTCACAAATGTCAGTGCAAGTGGAGATCATGTTTTTATTCATGGTACAGGGCAGATTCAGAGAAAGCGTCTCTGAACAAGGCAAAGAAGGTTCAGCATCAGATTCGCAAAACCGAAGCGCTGTCTCACTCTTAGATTCGGCTAACAATGTCGAATCCGAGGAATCAGAACGCAAAACCTGCAAATCAAAATTCACTTTAGGTTGTGAAACTGACGCTTCTATAGCGCAAACCTCCGCGATCTGCGGAGCAGACTGCAAGGCATCTAGGACCGAAACGCTGGAGCAACTGTCCCCAGGCAACGGGCCCTTACAGGTGAGACAGAGACTCATTTGCAGAAGAAATGGCGACATCAACAGGATAAACTTTATTAGGCATAAAAATGTTACTTTTGACGCTGCATAGTCGAGAAATTTTCCCCATAGCAGGGTCACAGACGGAAGATCTCAAAGATCTGTTTCTAAATGACAAAGGATCCCACACATCCTTGAGGAAACCGGCAGACTCATGCCGATCACAATCTGCAGGAACATCCGAGAAACAGGCATCAGATCGCACAGATTCAAACTGCACACTGTCAGGAGAGAATCCTTCAGGATTCGCACAGGAACCAACCACAGCGGCATACTCATTCATTTCAGATTGCACAAAGTCAAGACTCTCATGCTTTACCCCAGAAAGGCAGGAACAATCATCCGACAACGATGTCTCTTTATTGGAATCAATTGGTTGGTGTGTGTGCAACTCATCCAAAATCGTTTGCCATACATAGATCACCAGATCCACATCATCCTTGTCACATTCATCGGAATCAATCAGAAGGTACATAGAATCGAGACAAGCATTCAAGACATCTTCGCTTTTTGCGATGTAAAAATCGCAAAAGGCTTTCCAATCAAAATCAAATTCTTCCAGCAAGGCCCCAATATCCCAGGAAGCAAATGGGGGTTCAAACAGGCCAGTATCCAAATAATCTCCATAGGGGTGGAGTTCAGGAACAAGAACAGATCTTTTAACTGCTTTAATGTAGTGTGCGATCCTACCTATAGCAGGATCCACATAAGCTTTGGATTGGGGCAAAAAAGCCGGAGACGGAACAACATCATTACAAACATCAATTGGGAGTGTTTTATTCCGATGCTTGCGTTTTTTAGTTTTTCTCTTTTTAGCCACTTTGCATGTCTGCTGTTTAAAACCTGAAGTGGCAACAGACTCATTAAACTGATTGTCATACTGAAAAGTTTTGCATGGAAGGGAAAGATCAGCTGACTTTTCAGCAGCTACACACTCAATCAGAGCAGGTGGTAAGCCAGGCAGTTTAAACCAGTGAGAGAATATCACTGCAAGAAACTGATACAGATTACCATTCCAAGAATTGATTTTTAACAGATTATACGCCCAGGTGAACAAACCGTCTTTTAAGAGCACATAGGCAAACAGAAGAGCCGACGTGGACGGATCAGAAATCTGAAAGGTGGGATTCAGACAAAACCTCACACATTCAGAAAGAAATTCCGCCTTGGTCTCTGAATTTAGCCTTTTAAAGCTCTTAAAGACACAGGACCCAAACTCGACAAAATCGTACAAATCAGAAATTCCGTCTACACTGGGGTTTTGGGTTGGGCTGTTCATACTGTAACGATTGTGGAACTTTCTCCGTGATCAGCGCACAACGCGTGCGCTGACACGGCGGAAATCCTCCTCAAGCGTATATTTGCAGGCACCCAGCAAAAGGTGCTACGCACCTGTAGAGGGAAATTCCTGTCGGCAGATGGCGCTGGGGAGTGCAGAGGAACCAATCCTCTGTACCTCCACAAGTGCCAGACAGGAATTGTACGAAGCGCAGAACGCAATCGCAAGAGAGGCGATTGCGAATGAGATTGAGCAAAGGGATAGGTTGTATGTGTGTGCGCCAATCCAGTCGCCACCCCGCGACCGCGCACACACAACAGCAGATACGAAATAGGAACGCAATCGCGAGAGGTGTGATCCCCAGACGTGACACAAGGCAGATCAGAATAGAATACGAGGGTAGCAAAGGCAAAGCAAATAATACAATGAGGAGATACGGAAAATAACAAACGCTAGCTAACCGCGAACACCGCACTCATTCGCAACAGTGCACGCGGTTATGCGCGGTCTCCACGTGATAAGCACAATAGAGACAAGCACGCCTAACTAACCATTGACAGACAAACATGAAACAGAGGACGCGTACGCTTGCTTAACCACTTGAGGACCTAGGGCTTTCTACCCCTTAAGGACCGGCCACTTTTTTTCCATTCAGACCACTGCAGCATTCACGGTTTATTGCTCGCTCATACAACCTACCACCTAAATGAATTTTGGCTCCTTTTCTTGTCACTAATAAAGCTTTCTTTTGATGCTATTTGATTGCTCCTGCGATTTTTACTTTTTATTATATTCATCAAAAAAGACATGAATTTTGGCAAAAAAATGATTTTTTTAACTTTCTGTGCTGACATTTTTCAAATAAAGTAAAATTTCTGTATACATGCAGCGCGAAAAATGTGGACAAACATGTTTTTGATAAAAAAAAACCCATTCAGTGTATATTTATTGGTTTGGGTAAAAGTTATAGCGTTTACAAACTATGGTGCCAAAAGTGAATTTTCCCATTTTCAAGCATCTCTGACTTTTCTGACCCCCTGTCATGTTTCATGAGGTGCTAAAATTCCAGGATAGTATAAATACCCCCCAAATGACCCCATTTTGGAAAGAAGACATCCCAAAGTATTCACTGAGAGGCATAGTGAGTTCATAGAAGATATTATTTTTTGTCACAAGTAAGCGGAAAATGACACTTTGTGAGGAAAAAAAAAAAAAAAAAAAAGTTTCCATTTCTTCTAACTTGCGACAAAAAAAAATGAAATCTGCCACGGACTCACCATGCCCCTCTCTGAATACCTTGAAGGGTCTACTTTCCAAAATGGGATCATTTGTGGGGTGTGTTTACTGTCCTGACATTTTGGGGGGTGCTAAATTGTAAGCACCCCTGTAAAGCCTAAAGGTGCTCATTGGACTTTGGACCCCTTAGCGCAGTTAGGCTGCAAAAAAGTGCCACACATGTGGTATTGCCGTACTCAGGAGAAGTAGTATAATGTGTTTTGAGGTGTATTTTTACACATACCCATGCTGGGTGGGAGAAATATCTCTGTAAATGACAATTTGTTAATTTTTTTTACACACAATTGTCCATTTACAGAGATATTTCTCCCACTCAGCATGGGTATGTGTAAAAATACACCACAAAACACATTATACTACTTCTCCTGAGTACGGCGATACCACATGTGTGGCACTTTTTTGCACCCTAACTGCGCTAAAGGGCCCAAAGTCCAATGAGTACCTTTAGGATTTCACAGGTCATTTTGAGAAATTTCGTTTCAAGACTACTCCTCACGGTTTAGGGCCCCTAAAATGCCAGGGCAGTATAGGAACCCCACAAATGACCCCATTTTAGAAAGAAGACACCCCAAGGTATTCCGTTAGTAGTATGGCGAGTTCATAGAAGATTTTATTTTTTGTCACAAGTTAGCGGAAAATGACACTTTGTGAAAAAACACAATTAAAATCAATTTCCGCTAACTTTTGACAAAAAATAAAATCTTCTATGAACTCACCATACTCCTAACGGAATACCTTGGGGTGTCTTCTTTCTAAAATGGGGTCATTTGTGGGGTTCCTATACTGCCCTGGCATTTTAGGGGCCCTAAACCGTGAGGAGTAGTCTTGAAACGAAATTTCTCAAAATGACCTGTGAAATCCTAAAGGTACTCATTGGACTTTGGGCCCTTTAGCGCACTTAGGGTGCAAAAAAGTGCCACACATGTGGTATCGCCATACTCGGGAGAAGTAGTACAATGTGTTTTGGGGTGTATTTTTACACATACCCATGCTGGGTGGGAGAAATTTCTATGTAAATGGACAATTGTGTGTAAAAAAATCAAACAATTGTCATTTACAGAGATATTTCTCCCACTTAGCATGGGTATGTGTAAAAATACACCCCAAAACGCATTATACTACTTCTCCTGAGTACGGCGGTACCACATGTGTGGCACTTTTTTACACCCTAAGTACGCTAAGGGGCCCAAAGTCCAATGAGTACCTTTAGGATTTCACAGGTCATTTTTGTTTCAAGACTACTCCTCACGGTTTAGGGCCCCTAAAATGCCAGGGCAGTATAGGAACCCCACTAATGACCCCATTTTAGAAAGAAGACACCCCAAGGTATTCCGTTAGGAGTATGGTGAGTTCATAGAAGTTTTTATTTTTTTGTCACAAGTTAGCGGAAATTGATTTTAATAGTTTTTTTTCACAAAGTGTCATTTTCCGCTAACTTGTGACAAAAAATAAAATCTTCTATGAACTCACCATACTCCGTACGGAATACCTTTGGGTGTCTTCTTTCTAGAATGGGGTCATTTGTGGGGTTCCTATACTGCCCTGGCATTTTAGGGGCCCTAAACCGTGAGGAGTAGTCTTGAAACCAAATGTCGCAAAATGACCTGTGAAATCCTAAAGGTACTCATTGGACTTTGGGCCCCTTAGCGTACTTAGGGTGTAAAAAAGTGCCACACATGTGGTACCGCTGTACTCAGGAGAAGTAGTATAAGGCGTTTTGGGGTGTATTTTTACACATACCCATGCTAAGTGGGAGAAATATCTCTGTAAATGACAATTGTTTGATTTTTTTACACACAATTGTCCATTTACATAGAAATTTCTCCCACCCAGCATGGGTATGTGTAAAAATACACCCCAAAACACATTATACTACTTTTCCTGAGTACGGCGGTACCACATGTGTGACACTTTTTTGCAGCCTAGGTGCGCTAAGGGGCCCAACGTCCTATTCACAGGTCATTTTGAAGCATTTGTTTTCTAGACTACTCCTCGCGGTTTAGGGCCCCTAAAATGCCAGGGCAGTATAGGAACCCCACAAGTGACCCCATTTTAGAAAGAAGACACCCCAAGGTATTCCGTTAGGTGTATGGCAAGTTCATAGAAGATTTTATTTTTTGTCACAAGTTAGTGAAAAATGACACTTTGTGAAAAAAAACTAATAAAAATTAATTTCCGCTAACTTTTGACAAAAAATTAAATCTTCTATGAACTCGTCATACACCTAACATAATACCTTGGGGTGTCTTTTTTTTCTAAAATGGGGTCACTTGTGGGGTTCCTATACCGCCCTGGCATTTTACAGGCCCAAAACCGTGAGTAGTCTGGAAACCAAATGTCTCAAAATGACTGTTCAGGGGTATAAGCATCTGCAAATTTTGATGACAGGTGGTCTATGAGGGGGCGAATTTTGTGGAACCGGTCATAAGCAGGGTGGGCTTTTAGATGACAGGTTGTATTGGGCCTGATCTGATGGATAGGAGTGCTAGGGGGGTGACAGGAGGTGATTGATGGGTGTCTCAGGGGGTGGTTAGAGGGGAAAATAGATGCAATCCATGCACTGGGGAGGTGATCGGAAGGGGGTCTGAGGGTTTGGCCGAGTGATCAGGAGCCCACACGGGGCAAATTGGGGCCTGATCTGATGGGTAGGTGTGCTAGGGGGTGACAGGAGGTGATTGATGGGTGTCTCAAGGTGTGATTAGAGGGGGGAATGGATGCACTGGCGAGGTGATCAGGGCTGGGGTCTGAGGGCATTCTGAGGGTGTGGGCGGGTGATTGAGTGCCCTAGGGGCAGATAGGGGTCTAATCTGATAGGTAGCAGTGACAGGGGGTGATTGATGGGTAATTAGTGGGTGTTTAGGGTAGAGAATAGATGGAAACACTGCGCTTGGGTGGTGATCTGATGTCGGATCTGCGGGCGATCTATTGGTGTGGGTGGGTGATCAGTTTGCCCGCAAGGGGCAGGTTAGGGGCTGATTGATGGGTGGCAGTGACAGCGGGTGATTGATGGGTGGCAGTGACAGGGGGTGATTGATGGGTGGCAGTGACAGGGGGTGATTGATGGGTGATTGATAGGTGATTGACAGGTAATCAGTGGGTTATTACAGGGGAGAACAGATGTAAATATTGCACTGGCGAATTGATAAGGGGGGGTCTGAGGGTAATCTGAGCGTGTAGGCGGTCGATTGGGTGCCCGCAAGGGGCAGATTAGGGTCTGATCTGATAGGTAACAGTGACAGGTGGTGATAGGGAGTGATTGATGGGTGATTGATGGGTAATTAGTGGGTGTTTAGAGGAGAGAATAGATGGAAACACTGCGCTTGGGTGGTGATCTGATGTCGGATCTGCGGGCGATCTATTGGTGTGGGTGGGTGATCAGATTGCCCGCAAGGGGCAGGTTAGGGGCTGATTGTTGGGTGGCAGTGACAGGGGGTGATTGATGGGTGATAGGTGATTGGCAGGTGATTGACAGGTGATCAGTGGGTTATTACAGGGAAGGACAGATGTAATTAATGCACTGGCGAATTGATAAGGGGGGGGGGGGTCTGAGGGCAATCTGAGCGTGTGGGCGGGTGATTGGGTGCCCGCAAGGGGCAGATTAGGGTCTGATCTGATAGGTAACAGTGACAGGTGGTGATAGGGGGTGATTGATGGGTAATTAGTGGGTGTTTAGAGAAGATAACAGATGTAAACGATACATTTGGGAGGTAATCTGACGGCGGGTTTGCGGGCGATCTAATGGTGTGGGTGGGTGATCAGATTGCCCGCAAGGGGCAGGTTAGGGGCTGATTGATGGGTGGCAGTGACAGGGGGTGATTGATGGGTGATAGGTGATTGGCAGGTGATTGACAGGTGATCAGTGGGTTATTACAGGGAAGAACAGATGTAATTAATGCACTGGTGAATTGATAAGGGGGGGTCAGAGGGCAATCTGAGCGTGTGGGCGGGTGATTGGGTGCCCGCAAGGGGCAGATTAGGGTCTGATCTGATAGGTAACAGTGACAGGTGGTGATAGGGGGTGATTGATGGGTAATTAGTGGGTGTTTAGAGAAGATAACAGATGTAAACGATACATTTGGGAGGTAATCTGACGGCGGGTTTGCGGGCGATCTAATGGTGTGGGTGGGTGATCAGATTGCCCGCAAGGGGCAGGTTAGGGGCTGATTGATGGGTGGCAGTGACAGGGGGTGATTGATGGGTGATAGGTGATTGGCAGGTGATTGACAGGTGATCAGTGGGTTATTACAGGGAAGAACAGATGTAATTAATGCACTGGTGAATTGATAAGGGGGGGTCAGAGGGCAATCTGAGCGTGTGGGCGGGTGATTGGGTGCCCGCAAGGGGCAGATTAGGGTCTGATCTGATAGGTAAAAGTGACAAGTGGTGATAGGGGGTGATTGATGGGTGATTGATGGGTAATTAGTGGGTGTTTAGAGGAGAGAATAGATGTAAACAATGGATTTGGGAGGTGATCTGATGTCGGATCTGTGGGCGATCTATTGGTGTGGGGGGGTGATCAGATTGCCCGCAAGGGGCAGGTTAGGGGCTGATTGATGGGTGGCAGTGACAGGGGGTGATTGACGGGTGATTGATGGGTGATTGACGGGTGATTGACAGGTGATTGACAGGTGATTGACAGGTGATCAGGGGGATAGATGCATACAGTAAACAGGGGGGGGTGGTCTGGGGGGGGGGGTCTGGGGAGAATCTGAGGGGTGGGGGGTGATCAGGAGGGGGCAGGGGGCAGGGGGGGGGATAAAAAAAAAATAGCGTTGACAGATAGTAACAGGGAGTGATTGATGGGTGATTAGGGGGGTGATTGGGTGCAAACAGGGGTCTGGGGGGTGGGCAGGGGGGGGGTCTGATGGGTGCTGTGGGCGATCTGGGGCGGGGGGGGGGAGAAAATCAGTGTGCTTGGGTGCAGACTAGGGTGGCTGCAGCCTGCCCTGGTGGTCCCTCGGACACTGGGACCACCAGGGCAGGAGGCAGCCTGTATAATACACTTTGTAAACATTACAAAGTGTATTATACACTTTGTATGCGGCGATCGCGGGGTTAACATCCCGCCGGCGCTTCCGTATAGCCGGCGGGATGTTGCGGCGAGCGAGCGGTGACAGGCGCCGGCGGAGGATCGCGTCACGGATGACGCGATCGCTCCGCCCATGCCCTTAAATGGACCGCCGCCTCTGTGGGTGAGGCCGTCCTGCAGGGCTCCACTTCCCCGCCGCCCCTGTGTAGTGGGCGGTCGGGAAGTGGTTAACGGTTACCTCACCGAGCCTCCAGCAAGCGCAGCAGACAAGACAGACACACGAAAACAGGGACAAGCAAGAGATAGGATCCCCAGCGCTAGCGAAAAGTGGCTAGCGCGATCCCAGGAGACAGAACAGAAGGATCCCCAGCACTAGCGAAAAGTGGCTAGTGCGATCCCAGGAGACAGAACAGAAGGATCCCCAGCACTAGCGAAAAGTAGCTAGCGCGATCCCAGGAGACAGAACAGAAGAGATAGCTGGTAGCAACCGCTGCACCAGCTATACTCCAAGAACAGAGATCAGAACCATTTCCTGTCGACCACCGTTGGGACTGGACAATGGCAACAAGCAAGACAAGACAGAACAGGCAATACAGATAATACAATCCTAACTGCACTAGGGAAATCTGCCTAGCGCAGATTCAGGAATTACTCTAAGCTGATGTTCAAACAGAGAGCAAGGCTGACACCCCACCAGGAGTGTTACATAGGACGAAATCCTTATGAACAGCGAAGCATTGTGGGAAAGACATAGTACTTATAGTACACGCTTCCAATGAATGTGGCCAGGCAATTTGCATGACAACGTATGCAAATTCCTCTGCAAGCACAAGCTGCAAAACTGACAGAAGTTCTTCTTTCCAGAGTCCTGCAGCATGCAAATCAAAACAATGGTCAAAAAGCTGCCTGCCTGCCTGCACAGGCAGCTGAGCAAATCATCACAGTGTGTGTGTGTGTGTGTGTGCAGTGTATTTATGTATTAAGTATGTGTTTATGTGGGTCTTGGGTGGAGAGTTGTGGGTCTTGGGTGGAGAGTTAGCAAGACTCCAAAGACACAATTTTGTGTAACATAGTAGGGGTACCAGGGCTGTGGATATGGTACAAAAATCATCCTCAGTTTATGAAACCTCAGACTCCAGGGCCCATATGCAATTCACTTTTTCTCCTGAGTTTTCTTCTAGGTCATATTTTCATAACTTGTCATAAAATGGCTTTTAAGTGACCAGTAAGCAAGAAATCACTCAAAATAAAATTTATACTACTTTATCATCAAGTTTTGGGTACGTTTTCAATCGTAAAGTGCTAAAATTTTTTATTTAAAGTGAAGATTAAAATTATCTCCTAGGAGATAACTCAGGTGAAAAAGTTAATTGCATATGGGCCCAGGTACCCAAATTTGCTTCAACTCCTCAACTTCGATTCCTTAATCTAATACTTACCAGAGCTGTGGAGTTGGGACAAAAATCATCCAACTCTGACTCCTCGGTTTATGGAACCTCCCACTTGAGATACCCCAAAATTGCCCCGACTCCTCAACTCCCACTCCAAAGCCCTGGGGGGTACAGTTATATTTTACTGCTGCTTATGTAAGAAAAGCTAAGTACATTAATAATAGCTGTTCTTTTTCCACTGTTACATGTCATCCATCAATCCATCACTTGAAATTTCTCTACTGCCAATTTGTCAACTTACTACCACGTCTGTAACATGTCAGTTATTCCTCTGTCCCCTGTGACATATCAGCCATCCCTAAGTGCCCTATAACATGTCAGCTGTCATCCCTTACCCTACAGCATGTTGCCCTTGCATGGTAACACCTTAGTCTACCACCTTAGTCATCACCCCATTCTCTGTCCACCGTCCCATAACATCTGTCATACCCTCTCCCCTGTAATTGTAATAATAGCAAGCCATGGTATAACCCAGTCAGTAAAGTTCAACAATATACTTTACAAGAAACAGAGAGAAAGCAGCTTTCCCTTATAGGAGGTTTTGACACCTTACAAGGAATGTGAAGCAGTCATCAAGCCTGGAGCTCCTTATCTATATAACCCCTTCAAATGGTAGCCTGATGATGGTACAAAGACAGCCTCAGAATACTGTTATCTTCCCATACAAAATACAGTTTAGTGCAGAGTTTCTGGAAATCTCAGACCTAGTTAAACAGAAGTGACATATATCATGCCCATCTCACACAAAAATATTGCAGCAGAAGGAAATGCCCATTATTTAGATACCACACATGCTTTGATAGTGAAGCCTGGGAACCAAGAAAGACACATTAAACCACCCATAAGGAATATGAATTGATTTTTATCAAGCAACTTTTCCTGGTCCAAAGGATTCCAAAAAATAAATGAGTAAAGCTGACTTATTTAATTCACTTTTTTCCCTAAGTTGTTTCTTAGGAGATTCATCTTTTGTTTGAAATAGCTTTTTAGCACTTTGCAATTAAAAAGGTATTTAAAGGGATACTGTAGGGGTCGGGGGAAAATGAGCTGAACTTACCCGGGGCTTCTAATGGTCCCCCGCAGACATCCTGTGTTGGCGCAGCCACTCACCGATGCTCCGGCCCTGCCTCCAGTTCACTTCTGGAATTTCTGACTTTAAAGTCAGAAAACCACTGCGCCTGCGTTGCCGTGTCCTCACTCCCACTGATATCACCAGGAGCGTACTGTGCAGACACAGACCATACTGGGCCTGCGCAGTACGCTCCTGGTGCCATCAGCGGGATCGAGGACACGGCAACACAGGCGGAGTGGTTTTCTGAATTTAAAAGTCAGAAATTCCAGAAGTGAACCGGAGGCGGGGCCGGAGCATCGGTGAGCGGCTGCGCCAACACAGGATGTCTGCGGGGGACCATTAGAAGCCCCGGGTAAGTTCAGCTCATTTTCCCCCGACCCACCTACAGTATCCCTTTAAAAGAATGTGAAAAAGTATTCTGAGTGATGTCTTCTGTGCTGGTGGCTTAAAATGCATTTCATTGATGAGGTATGAAAATATCACGTAGGAGAAAAAATGAATGCAATAAGGGCCATAGGGGTTGATGCGCAAAACTGCAGTAATATTTAGTGCACAGTCAGTGCACTGCAGTATTACCGTTACTACCAGCAGTGCGTACAATGAGTTAGGCTTTAAGCGCAACCTGCGGTACTCAAGTAGCACAAGCGTTGGTACGGTAATGCACGTTAACAATGAGTGTTAGCATTAGGATAAAAGTTACGGCTTGCAATTTAAAATAGCTCTGCATATAGCAACAGATTTGCAATTTAATTACTTAGAGGGACATTTCTGTAAGACCAACGACCCTAATAACATCAGAATTGAACTTAAAGCGGACCTAAACTCAGGGCTTCCTCTTTGCTCTAAAAGATAAGCAACAGCATTATAACCTTTAGAGAAAAACATCTCTTTGTTACAGCCCAGAGAACTCCTACTAAGATTCTGCAGAGTGGTTACTTGGTTTAATGGGAGCACAGAAACAATTATCCCCTATGTTTACATGTAACTGGTCTGAACGGTACAAACCTCAGCACAGATCAGACAGAGATGACTCAAGCTCAAATTACAGTGACTCATTACTTCCAGATATGGGAGAATTAGGCAGGCTGTTCTCTCGAAATACACAAAGGGTGGTTTTCTCTGTGTTTAGAGCCTCTTTAAGCTTCCAGTGATCGAGTTCATGAACTTAACATTTTTCATCTTTAATTCCTTTTTGTTTTTCACTGTTGCATGTGCATGTTTTAAAATACATCTTCCTGTAAATACTTCTGCACCTTTCCTCTCTCTTTTATTAAATTATATTTACAAACCATTAATCTGAATCTTTAAAGAGACTCCGTAACAAAAATTGCATCCTGTTTTTTATCATCCTACAAGTTCCAAAAGCTATTCTAATGTGTTCTGGCTTACTGCAGCACTTTGTACTATCACAGTCTCTGTAATAAATCAATGTATCTTTCCCTTGTCAGACTTGTCAGCCTGTGTCTGGAAGGCTGCCAAGTTCTTCAGTGTTGTGGTTCTGCTATGCACTCCCCCCTCAGGGGGAAAAGAAACACACAAATGATCTCTTGAGATTCAAAAGGAAGTCTGTATACAGCCTGCTTGTGTATGGATGTATTTTCTATGTGTGGACATGCTGTACATCAACCTACTTCCTGTTTTGGTGGCCATTTTGTTTGTTTATAAACAAACTTTTAAAAACTGTTTTTAACCACTTTTAATGCGGCGGGGAGCGGCGAAATTGTGACAGAGGGTAATAGGAGATGTCCCCTAACGCACTGGTATGTTTACTTTTGTGCGATTTTAACAATACAGATTCTCTTTAAATGCTTTAAATAGAACATAAGGGACTCTGCCTTTCCGAGGAAACCGCCTCTGTTGTAAACTTCGTGACATTCCTGCCAGGTCATGGCAGTTGGTGGTGGAGGCTTTTCTAAGGGCCAGTTTTCATGGACAACTGTCAGTGACTCATTTCACTGACGTGAACTACCAAGCAAAAAAGCGATTGGCATCGTTTCCTGACGGCTTAACATTTTGAGCCTCTAGGGGGATACAGAGCTGTTAGCACAGCCGACGCTAGAAGCTACATGCAGCTTAAAGCGGACCCAAACTAAACATTTTTTTAATTCAAAATATTTAGTTGCACCACTCTGACACATACAAAGATAAATAAACACTCCTTTAAGCCTATGAGCATTTCAGTGCATGCTTTTCACCCTTCTCTTTGCATAACTAGGGTTATACTGAGGGCAGCCATTAGCAATTCCTCCTTTGCTGGACACCATCTACTCCACCAGTTTGCCGGATTATTTGCCGGCAATATGAGAGGAAGGGAGGGGTTTCTATAATAAATGTAAAATATTTTATATTTGTCATCATGCAGCTGAAAAAAGTCTGCTATTTATCATTATAATTTAGAAAATAGATTTTATTTCTGAAATCTTGTATTTTTAATTTGGGTCCACTTTAAATTCATTGCATTGCTTACACAATCGACATCAATGGACAATAAATGCATTGAGATGAACGTTCCCATTCATCTATATGCGGGACCCGGTGGATCTAGCCTAAAGGTCACATCCTGGAACCTGTGCAGTTTGCATTAACATCTTTGGTGGCAGCCACATGTGTGTAGGCAGGCAGGGCAGGCATTTAGGTTAGGTTTTGCTTATAATGTTGCAAATGTTTTGTTTTTATACTTCCTATTTCAGTAAATATTTCTTTGTTGGCATTCTTTCTTATCTTAACCTCCTTAGCGGTAACCCCGTGCTGGACACGGGGTAAGCCGCCGGAGGGTGCCGCTCAGGCCCTGCTGGGCCGATTTACATAATTTTTTTTTGCTGGACGCAGCTAGCACTTTGCTAGCTGCGCCAGCACACTGATCGCCGCCGGCCCGCGCCCGATCGCCGCTATCTGTTGCGGCGTGTGGCCCCCCCCAGACCCCGTGCGCTGCCTGGCCAATCAGTGCCAGGCAGCGCCGAGGGGTGGATCGGGACTCCCAATGACGTCCCGACGTCGGTGACGTCATCCCGCCCCGTCGCCATGCCGACGGGGGAAGCCCTCCAGGAAATCCCGTTCTTTGAACAGGATTTCCTGATCGGAGATCGCCGAAGGCTGTCATGTACAGAGCCCTGGGCTCGCTACATGTTTAAAAAAAAACAAAAAAACTGCTGCGCTGCCCCCTGGCGGAATTTTTCATACCGCCAGGGGGGTTAAAGGGAATGTAAGGCAAACCTCTGGTAAAAAGACAAACTTACCTAAGAAGAGAGAAGCCTCTGGACCCTATAGTTGGTTCCCGTGTCCTCCTCGCCGGAACCCTCCGGAACATCGAGGCCTTTATAGGATCCAGAGGTTCCCTATTCTTAGACAAGCATGTATTTTTTTAATCCAACGTCCCCCATAGGTACACTTTTACACATTCAGCCATCCCTTGGCCACTGTTACATTTCAAGCATTCCTCTCCATGTCACATATCTCTCCATGTCACTATCCTCTCCATGTCACTATCATATCCATGTCACTATCCTCTCCATGTCACTATCCTCTCCATGTCACACATCAGCCATCACTCTATCATAGGTGACATGTTAACCTTTCCTCCACCCTGCTGCATCAGCCATCACTCCATCCCCTGTAACATGTCAGCCATCAGTCTAACATCCTGTAGCATGATTGGTTTCAGTCTTTTCCTGTAATGTAAGAGCCATCCCTCCATACTCTAATGTCACTATTCTATCAAACATGTCAGATGTCACGCAATCCTCTGTAACATTTAAAGGACCTCCATCACGAGAAATTGTAAAATTTACATGTGAAAACAAGTACATAAGAAGTACATTTCTTCCAGAGTAAAATGGGCCATAAATTAATTTTCTTCTATGTTGTTATCAATTACAGTAGGTAGTGCAAATCTGACAGAAGTGACAGGTTTTGAACTAGTGCATCTTCTCATGGGGATTTTTAGTATTTTATTTTTTACAAACGCAATCCCTGGATGAAATCTATACAAAGATGCCGGCTGCCCTCCCACCTTTTTGCACATTATTTTGTCAGTTGGACTGACTTAGCAACTGCCATTCACTAAGTACTTTTGAAATTAACAAAACCCTGAGAATCCCCCATGAGCAGATGGGTTAATCCAAAACCTGTCAGATTTCTACTGCCTACTGTAAGTGACAGCAACATAGGAGAATTGTTTAATAAATCCAAGTCCATGGTTTAGTAACATGGTACTAGTCATGTCATCTTCACACGAAAATAATAATGAAAAGGCAAAATGAGGTATGGGGAAATGCTATGTGCTATACCAGTGATGGCTAACCTTGGCACTCCAGCTGTGGTGGAACTACAAGTCCCATGAGACATTGCAATACTCTGACAGCTCTAAGCATAACTCGGGGAGGCAGAGTCATGATGGGATTTGTAGTTTTGTCACAGCTGGATTGCTAAGGTTAGCCATCACTGTGCTATACAATACAACACAAAGGGGTTGATTCACAAAGGTTACTTATTTTTTCACCTTAATTGTAAGGAGTGCTAATGCAGGAGATAAACAAATAAGGAGAGATAATTCATGAGATAAATAGATGAGGGGAGCTCCTCCTCCCAAGTGCTCTCCGCTTTTGCTTAAAGATGAGGAGAGCTAAACCATGAGTTAAGTGGGTTAAGGAGAGATGAATTGTGAGTTAATAAGTAAGGTGAGATAATTGAACAGAAAAGCTTTGTGAATAAGGCCCATAGTGTGAGCGCATGTTCATTGTGGAGGGAGGGGGGTGCAGTTTGGGACTGTTGCATCAGGAGCTGAAGAACCCTGGTTTCAGGGTAAGTGATTTAGAATGCAAATAGCAGGAAGATTAGCATTATAGCATTTTTACAAGGTTTCTGCCAGTGGTGGATTCTATATTTTGCTTATAAACAGACCCACTGAATATAATTGGTTGTAGTATCACATAAAACAGGATCTTGCTTATTGCAATGTATCACATCTGGGGTGGAAAAATGTCATTCTATTTTCTCTGTATTCATATAAATTCAGTTCTCTAAGGTCACAGTGAGGATCCTGTAAATCCTTTCCGAGGATGCTCAGTGCTTCTCACGCGTTAGCTAATGGGAGTTTCAAAGGAAACGTTTTATCTATGTGTCTGCAATGCAAGAGAGCAGAAAATGAAGCCTGTGCAATGTATGTTGTAAGCTGTAAAATCTCTCATCATTGACATGCGTCTCAGTCTTCGATGAGGAATCCTCCATTCACCTAGTTCACGGCATTGTAATGCAGAGTGATCATAGAAGCAATCACAAGCTCTGGCTTAGCATTTGGGGGGGGGGGGGGGGGGGATTGTGCATGAGCAGCAGCAGTGGAGGAGCAGTCTGTGCTGGAATGCGACAAGCTGGGAGAGGGGCTTCCCCTGATCATTTGTGCTCGTCTACTAATTCCCCCACATTTGTCATTCACCAGCGGATCTCCTTCATCAATAGTGTTGCAGCAGAGAGGAGTCAATTCCTGTTGCCAGTGTGGAGCCTTACTACCGAGGGGGAAACCATAGGCTGATTTACACTAAACTGCTGTCAGTTACAACTGAACAGACAAATGATGTGCAGCCCAGGTGAAGGAAATGTCCATGTTTCCCTATGGGTCAGTTCACATCTATGCATTTTAACTGAAGGCTTTTTTACAATCCACTGGTGCAAAACAATTGATCATTTAAATGGTAGCATTTTTTCAGCGTAAACCAGCTCTAAAGATGGCCATTAACGATACAATTTTCCGAATTATCAAATGGGCGATCTGATAATGGCAATCGGCTGGGTACAATTGTATTGGCCTACAAACAGGAAGGAAAAGGCAATCAACGTAATAATAATCAGTGGAATCGATGTACAAACGGATTGATGGAACAATCAATGCATCAATTATTTGTTATCGGTTGCCACAATCAGCGATGGCTGATCCAATTGATTGGGTGGCGGATCAATCTGGAAACTGTATCATTAATAGGCTGATTTACACAGAATCAGTTGTTGTCATTTATAACTGAATGGGCAACTGATGTGCAGCCCAGGTGAAGGTAATGACCATGTTGCCCTGTGGGTCATTTCACATCTATGCATTTTAACTGAAAGCTTTTTCACAATGCAACTGCTGAACTACTAATCAGTTAAAATGTTTCAGTTTTTAAACATTGAGTGTACCAGCTCTAACAATAATAAAAAAAGACAATCTGCCCACATACACATATCAGCATGGCAAGGACATGTACCATCAACAAATCTCATTCATGACAGAAGCCTTATATAAAGGATGCTTGCAAATACAACTTTGCATAGCAATGGTCTTTCTCCCCGCTGTAAAAGAACTGTTGCATTTGAGTGTAGTAGTGTTGCGGTTTTTCGCCTGTTGATGTCAGCTTTAATGTAACACTATGGGGCAGTAGAGAATTGGACTGCAGTAGCAGCAATCAGAGGATGCTGCTGAAGTCTGGAGATCACACAACTCTTGCATGAAGCAACATATTAGCGATAAAAACACACCGATTCATTTGGGGGGGGGGGGGGGGTAGATGAATTCAGGCTGAGTTGACAGTAAGGGAAGTCCTACACAGCTGCAATGGGGGGTTGTCAGTGAACTGAGCAGCCGCTGACACAGACATCCAGTGACACAAACAAGACTGTTACCAGTGCTGTGGAGCTGAATGCAATCCATTCAGTGTATTCATGGAGGAAGTAGCTGCATTTTCATCAATCACCTTTGTAAAGAGATGGCGTGCTTAGTGACACATCCTCCTGAGAGAGAGGGGTTAATGCTAATCTGTGGGAGACCTCAGTGGGTGCTCCCGGGAGACGTGATGCTGCTGCATGAGAACTTCTTTCCATCCATGCATCAGAAAGCCAGTGCTGAGCTTGCTGTAGAGCCCCGTCAGTGAGCAGCAGTCTATGCAGGCGATCACCAGGCAGGCACCCACCACCACCGCAGCAGCAGCAGCATCCCTGATGAAGGAGTGTGATCCGCCAGCAGCCCCAGCCATGTAGCATCAGCAGGAAGTTGCGGAGAGAGCCGTGCAGCGTGCTTGCTGTGTGCCTCCATCCACCTTGTGCGAGCTCCCCTGTCTGCTCCTGCCTCTTCCTCCAGCCCAGCGCTGCCAATGCGCCAGGATAGAGCGAGCTCGGTGCCGGGGATGACGCAGAAGAGCGAGCTCCCCCCAAAAAGTGTTTCAGGACGAAGATGGCGGCAACTTAGCACAGGACCAAGATGACTGTGGCCATCAGGAGGCAAAACCCAGGGTATTCCGCCCAATTCGCCAAGGAAAAGACGCCCGGCTGAAGCCAGCAGCAAAGCCCATCCTAATCTGCTGCAATCGTCGCTCGGCTTGTCAGTAGGAGGAAGGGGAAAGGCTGATGAGAGCGCTCTGCGGAAAAGGAGAGCTCTCAGCACGGACAAGAGGCATGCAGTCACTGGTAAGTAGATCTCTCCCTATCGTGAACGCTATGGATGACCATGATGTGACCATGCCTGCCTTCCCGTCTCTATCCCCTCTAATTGGATGGATCTAGCTGATCAACAGCACTGGGAGAAGTCAGATCCTGCCGTAGGCAAACGCTGTCTAAGGCGCAAAGAGAGCTAAGGAAGGCAGAAAACAAGCCAATCAATCCTCAAGTCAATGAATATTGTGGCAACACTGGCCAAGGAGCCCTCACGGTGGAGTCGGCCAGGGCAGCGCCTTCCCAAAATATGACCAGGGGTGCTTGGATGTGTCGGCAGTTTGATGACAGCTCCAGAATCTGGTTTGCACCCCGGGAGAACGAAAAACCTTTCACTGATTCAGAGAGGGCTCAGAAATGGCGACTGTCTTTAGCATCTCTCTTGTTTTTCACAGTTCTGCTCTCTGATCATTTGTGGTTCTGCGCTGAGGCGGAATTGACAAGGACCAGAGACAAAGAGCAGGGCACCTTAATGTCACCTAGCATGGCTGATCAGTTCCCATCAGTAGAAGGACCTTCACTCTCACCTACCCTTCAATCATCTCAAAAGAGCCTAAGTCAAGGCAAAAATGCTATTTTTCTAGGAAATTCTACCAAACCTCTGTGGCGGCCAGAAACCTGTTCCCCACATAGTCCATCTGGTCAGTGTTTTGTTGTGGACGATGCTGAATCTGTCTGTAGGAACTTGAGTGAGGGGGCCTGGAATTATGCGCCCAGTCACTACAACTTGAGTCATTTTTACCTACCCTTTTGTAATTCCTATACACTTTTGGATTTGTTTTCTGGGTTCTCCAGTTTGGACACGGTAAACTGTAGTGGGGACCTTATGGAGAATGGGGATGTAGCTGGTTGTAGGCAATGCGTACAAGCTTTCAAAAGCTATGACCAGCACGCTCAGGAGAAATACCAAGAATTTGAAGTTTTGCTACAGAAGTACTTACAATCGGATGAGTATTCGGTGAAATCCTGCTCAGAAGACTGTAAGGTAGGAATCGGGTTCCTCTTGTTACTTCCTAGTAGATTTGGCTAACCTTTGCTTCTATGGCTGGACGTGGAAGTTGGTTGGCTGTGGCTGGTGATATCCAGAGACTGACAGCTGATGCCTATCACTTGACAGAGTAATTATGTCTAACTGTTCATTACCTACTCCTGGTTCCATATGGATGTGTTGTGTACTACTACTGAGCTGTCTGAAGCATAGCTTGATTGCAATGGAACTTGCAAGGCTTGACTTGGCCTCAGCTCAAACGATGTGCACATCTGATGTTTCCTGGGCATTGTTTCAGTTCCTATCTGCGCATAGTGTACCTGTTCTGTACAGTGCAATGCAGATTGCCTTACTGTTTCACAACATTGGATTTTATGTAGTCTGACATAATGCATATGAAGAATGCTTGCATTTAAGGGGGCAAAGTGTGATTTCCTTCCTGCATTTGACGTGTTCTGTGTTGCATCACTGTTTATGGATCGGGGTAATGCAGGTGTTCACAGGTGGCATGCCTGTTGTCTTTGAGGATGACACACTTTTGTTGACCCAGATGTTGCACTGCAGTCTGAATGCAGACATTTGTGGTTTTTATTTGTTATGTACCTCTACTGGGCCTGGCTGTTGAGTGTGTACTGTCATTATGAAACACAGGGACTTCATGAGAGCTGGGCTTATAGTGGTACTCAATCTATGACACACATCCTATCACAGCAGGTCCTGAACTCTATGGATTTACTGCCCTGCGGATTTACAATAGAGATTCTGTGCAAGGAAAGGGCCGCTGCTGTATTTCACAAATCTTTGCTTCTCTTGTCGGATGTATTAAAAACATCCATAAGACGCTGATGATAAACAGGTTGTTTTGCATTGTTCTTGGCATTTACTAAGAAAACAGAGGTGGTTAGCAGTAGGGCAAATGGGGGTTAGCCAAATACAATGCAATAGTGACATAATATTGCCTCGCATAGCATGATGTATTCTATACTCACTTATGTCACTTGTGACAGTTTTCTCTATGTGGGTTCGTGTATATAAACAGTGACATCTACACTTATGGGTGCGTGTATCACAGTGATGCTGTAGAATTCACAGGCGGAAGGCCTGCTTACCAGAATGTGCCATCAAGCCTCATTGTAATTATAAGCACATATCAGTGCTTCATCAGACAGACCAGTCGGTGGGGGAGTTGTAGCTACTGTATGTGATGCTGTATTTTAGTCCAATGCTTGTAAGGCTGTTTGTGAAATCCTACTGTATATTCTGTCATCTTTACTATATCCTGTAATGACATTTTCAGGAGGTGACTTGGTGTTCTTGGCCTAACCCTGTCATTATCCGTACAATATGTGCTGCATATTATTGCTATTTAACAGTGTCTTGCGTGATTGCTCACCTAGTGACTGCGTGCTGTCTGTGATAATGGGTGCTGAAGTTCACTCTGTTTACTTGCGTTGCTGCTAATGCGCTGTCCGCGGTGCTGAAAGTGTATGAAGTGGACTGCATGTGCTTGATAGATGGACATGTAGTATTCTATTACCAGGATTCTGATTCATTGTTGCGATTTCAAAGCATCATGGATAAAAACAGATCATCTGCCAGTGCCAGCCATATGCTGGTCAGAAGTAAAAAGTTGTTATAGAACATGTGTGGGTTTTCAAGGCCACACACACCTTTTATGGATTTGTTATTGCAGTTTCTGTCACTGTATTATATGTTTCTGTCACTGTATTATATATTTTTGTTGTATGGCTAAAAGCCATAGTAATATGTTACTAAGATGTTCCTTGTTTTTATTTAGGGAATATGTCAGTTTAGTGAAGGAAAGTAAAACAAGTTTTTGGTATCCCTGGTTTAATACAGCTGTTTTGCTGGTAATGCAGCATATGGCTGCTATAGGGTTATTGAAAAAAACCTTAGTAATGTAGAAAGTCTGCATGTTTCAGTTAAACTAAGTTAATGCGAACTGAATTTAATGTAATATGCACTAAATGGCTGCTTATCACATTAGAGATGTTTACATCAAGAAAGCGTTCCATATGCCAGTAGCCTGAAGTGATTCAGGTAATGAATGAATGACTTATGACATCACTGTGCTACTTGTAAAATAGTGCTTCAAGCATGCCTGTTGCTGATAGTAGTAACCCAGAGTGACTTTGATTATCAGTTACTCATGACATCACAGAAGACCTTGTAAAAGGAGGGCGTCAGCAGGCCTGTTGCTGATAGTAACCAAGAATGAGTCATTTGAGCTATAAGCCACATAATTACTCTGCACCTGTGAAGAGTACTAAATACATTGTAAAACATATAAGCAAGAAGCACAATATACTGTATGTACTATCAGTGTGTATGTAGGCCCCTTTGCTGTAATAAATATCTAGCACAGTATTTGGCACTGCCCACTACACGTGAGTATTCAGATAACTGATTCCAGTTAAAGGAGAACTCCAAGAAGTTTCATTGAGTTAGGGATGGAATACAAATAATATTCAATCCCTTTTCCTTTTTACATTTGTCTGCAAATGTTTTATGTATTTAAAATTAGGATTTTGGTATGCCATTCCTAGTGGCCAGTTCCCTAGAATCTGAGCTGATCTTAGGGTGCATATACACCTTCAATTTTGATTGGCCAATCACTGACCAATTTTGCCACCTCTATGTAGTATGAAGCCCAACAGATTTTGAATACTATGAACTGATTGTGCAGATAACCTCTCATACTACACGGAACTGGTACAATCGGCCAATGAGTGGCAAGTCAAAATTGCATGTGTGTACCAGGTTTAAAGGGAACCTAAGGTGAGAGGGATATGGAGGTTGACATGTTTTTTTTCCTTCTAAATAATGCACATTGCCTGGCTGTCCTGCTGATCATCTGCTTCTAATACTTTAAGCTATAAACCCTGAACAAGCATGCAGATCAGATGTCTGTGACAAATCTGACAAGATTAGCTGCATGCTTGTTTCAGGTGTGTGATTATTAGACCTACTGGCCAGAAATATCAACATGACTGCCATGCATCTGGAAATAAATATGGCAGCTTCCATGGGTCTCACATTTCGGTTTCCTATTAAGAGGAATACATTAGTATGCCTAATTGATGGCTCTGAGGATAGCAAAGGTGGCTCCAGTGACACTAGAAAGGGCTAATTCTAGCTGGAAGAAATTTCTTACTATAGTTGTCACCATTGAAAGAAGCAGAAGAAACCTCTTCAACTTCATGAAACACAGTACAGCCACTAAAAGGCAAACATTGGCATTTTTAACGATATTTTTTGAAGCACACTACAAATAAGGGAAAGGGTTTAAAAAAATAACTTATCTTACTTCTCAAAAATGTCTAATGCTTCATGGAATTCTTCTTTAAAGAGAACCCGAGGTGGGAATTACTTTTACTATTGGGGCACAGAGGCTGGTTGTGCGCACTAAGACCAGCCTCTGTTGCCCCATCGTGTGTCTCCATGTCCCCCCTGCTCGCCGCTATACCCCCCGCATTGCTGGCGACACGCAGCGTGTCGCCAGCTCAATGTTTACCTTGCGCTGTCAGTCAGCGCTGCTCCCCTGCCTCCTCCGCATCGGCGCACCCGCCCGTGTCCCTTCCCTCCCGCTGATAGGAGGGAAGTGACGCAGCGGGTGGCGCCGATGCGGAGGAGGCGGGGGAGCGGCGCTGACTGACAGCGCAAGGTAAACATTGAGCTGGCGACACAGCCAGCAATGCGGGGGGTATAGCGGCGAGCAGGGGGGACATGGAGGCACACGATGGGGCAACAGAGGCTGGTCTTAGTGCGCACAACCAGCCTCTGTGCCCCAATAGTAAAAGTAATTCCCACCTCGGGTTCTCTTTAAAGCGACAAACACAATGCAGCACTGTGTAGAAAATCAAAACTGTGGGTAACTGATCAGTGAAAGGACAACTGTAATGGGAGGGATATGGAGGCTACCATATTTAATTTCCCTTTAAAGGACAACTGTAGTGAGAAGAACATGGAGGCTGCCATATTTATTTCCTGTTAAACAATACCAGTTGCCTGGCAGCCCTGCTGGTCTCTTTGGCTGCAGTAGTGAGTGAATCACACCAGAAACAAGCATGCATCTAATCTTGTCAGATCTGACAATAATGTCAGAAACATCTGATCTGCATATGCTTGTTCAGGGGCTATGGCTAAAAGTATTAGAGGCTGAGGATCAGCAGCACTGCCAGGCAACTGGTATTGCTTAAAAGGAAATAGTAAATGAGTGGAGGTGTATACCGCTACACTCCGGCAAAGGACATAGCTGGACCTGGGCGGCCTAAGCCAATGCTGGAACTGGAAAAAGGAAAAGAGTGGGTCCGCTTCAATGTCTCCAAAGTTTATTCAGGACTTATCCCATACAGGCGAACATGCACAATGCTTGTGCATGTTCGCCTGTATGGGATAAGTCCTGAATAAACTTTGGAGACATTGAAGCGGACCCACTCTTTTCCTTTTTCCAGTTAAAAGGAAATAGGTATGACAGCCTCCATATCTCTCTCACTTCAGTTGTCCTTTAAGCCATACCAGTTGCCTGGCTATCCCGCTGATTCTGTGCCCCTAATTCTTTTGGCCATAGACCCTGCACAAGCATGTAGGAGATCAGGTGTTTCAGACATTATCGTCAAATCTGACAAGATTAGCTGCATACTTGTTTCAGGCGTTATTCAGACACTGCTAAAGCCAAATAGATCGTCAGGGCTGCCAGGCAACTGGTATTGTTTGAAAGAAAACAAATATGGCAGCCACCATATCCTTCTCACTTCAGCTGTCCTTTAACAAAGAACTGTGCAAATAAATCAATGGCGGACAGAGTGATTGGCAGCTAGTAGCTTTGGCTTGCTAGCCACCACCTCTGCATCCTGTATGTTGAATGATTGAAGGTAGGGAGAAATGTCTGCTCAGCTCATCCCTTATTGCCCTGGATTACCCCACTTTCTAGATTTTTGTCATTTTTGCATTTTCCAAGAGAGAACAAAAACTGCAAATGGAGTACAATAGTATAATTGGAGAAATAATAGGTGGCAAAATATGCAGCATTTTATAGCAATGCATGGGGCATTGATTTTTTTTTAAATCTGTTTGTGATTTATTGTGATTTGTTGATTTATTTGTGATTTATTGATTTTGCACATTACAGTATTAAAAAAAATATACTAGCATCGCTCTGCACTGAAGCTATGCTTTTCTTTTGGCATATTTACCTCCTTCTTTTCCCCCCTTTTGTCCTTGTTTCCAGTCCACTAGTATTACTTTTAGGCTAGTTACACACCAGGACGTTGCGTTTAGGGGATGTTATAGGGCACATAACGTGCCCCTAACGCAACGCCTGGTGCTCTCTGGTGTGGACGTTGGAGTGAGCCGCGTTGTGCAGCTCATTCTGGCGTCCGTGATGCCGTGATGCATACTCTTGGACGCATGCAGCATCACGTGGTCCCGCCCGGCCAATCGCCGCACAGAACGGCCGCTCTAGGAAGTAAACACTGCACGTCACTGAGTGCAGTGAATATTAATTAGCCATGTGCCCGGCCGCTCTCCCCTCCTCCCCAACATGACTGAGCATGTGCAAGCAGTCTAACGAAGAACGCACAGCATGCAGCACTTTGCTGCGTTACAATGTAACGCAACGAGGGCAGTGTGAACAGCCCACTTGTGTTACATTGCTGTGCGTTGGGGGAGCGTTACAGGCTGCACTAACGTGCGCCTGTAACGTCCCTGTGTGGAAGCAGCCTTAATTAATTTGACTTTAACACATCTCTCATCCAGTATCCTCTTTAAATATACACTGACACTGACACTTGTATGCCTTGTAAAAACAGCTGAAACAATAGTAAGTGTGGAAAGGAGTGATTACAAAGCTGAAATAGAAAATAGTGGAAAGCAAATATTTGGATAGAGAATCATTACAAAATATATCTGCCAGTTGTGCCTTAGCAGTAAGTGCTGCCCATGATTGATTCTTCTTTGCTGTAAGGCCTTCATATGAGATCTGTAGAGTCAGGCAGTAAAAGGAAGTTTCTTGGCATTAGTAAAGAGTTATTGCCACGTTTCCTGAGCTGTAATGACGTAATTCAGTTTCTTAAGTCATAATTGGATTTGCAGTTATATTTTTGTCAAGCAGTAAATTATATGCATGCAGTAATCATGTTAGAATCTCACAGTAGTAGTACAACTGCTGTCATCTCCACTCTTTTATATGTGGAAAAGGAAGCAGTCGAGTACACATTTTCTGTGTTTTGCATTTCACCCTCAATTTAAAGCAAACCTGTCACAATGTTGGGCAATAGAGATGATACAATGACAACATCTGCTGCCAGAGGCTATCTTTTGTGGAAATTGTTTGTCAAAACACAGAGCACTTCTGGAGATTTGTACAGTTCACACACAAATATATTTCCATGCAACCTCTGCAGACCATTGATTTTTAAAAGAAAATGTAAAACAAATCGCAAAAGATTGCAAATTGATTGTTTGACTGTTCAATCAACAATCGTTTTTTTTTTTTTTTTTAGTCAACTAGATTTGCATTTTCCAGCTTTCCCATTCAGTAAATGATTCTTATTCGTATGTAATGATTGTAGTTAATCGGTCATAATTAATTTGTGTGATTTTGATTAGATGCCAATAAATGGTATCATCCTGATTCAAAACTCCTTGCTTTTGTTTAGACGTGATTGTTTTCTTGCATCTAAAATACCATGAAACAATCTTAGCAGAAACAACTGCAGCCCGTGTAAAATTGCTAAAATCTGGTGAATGTGAAAGAAAAGTGAGGTGAGCTTCAGTTTTCCTTTTCGTCCGTAAATTGAGTCACCCCACTGGGAATAATAGGGGGGGTGTATGTGGAGTGGGGTGCAGGGTAAAGGGGAAGAATCATGATTTGCTTTCACAATGAAAGTCAAAATATGCATTTCATACTGTCATCATTATCTGTGGAACTACTGATCACTCTGACATGCAGTTTCATTGCCTGTAACCTCTGTTTATTTATTTTTTCTTCATGTACTCAGTTTAGCTATATTATGCTTATACTTTAAATAATCTCCTCCTTATACTTTCTAGTGAGCTTGTCATCTTGCTTGGGGCAAGGGCCTATTTTTGTATGCATGAATCATCATGAAGGAAATGAATGTTGGATGAAAAAGCCCTTCAGTTTGTTATCTTTGTTGTCTTGATCACAGAATGAGCAAATAAACAAATCTTCATTAATCTTTTACCATTTCATAGAAGTTTTATCGCTTCATTCAAACTGGTCAAAGTCATATGTACCAAGTCTTATGTACTAAATTTCTCCAGGGCTTGGGTCATTGGAGAACATAAGTGATTCGGGGACATGTTCTGGATTTCTTACAAAAAAATGTTTGCAATGAGGTGGAGTTTTCATCCCTCATCTGAGTCGTAATGGGTCTTAGCAATTACTGGGACTTACTAATGGTCATGTCTAGGAGAACTTATGGAGAAGCATGCAATTTATTTGATTGCATGATAGGATTTGCAAAGCTCTGATTTGCTGTGATCACATCCTGCTTTAGCACATGACCATGACTAGCAAATCAGAGACTTACATATCTATGAGCTGACCACACTGATCACATGCTTCTCCATGATTTCTTCTAGACATGACCATCGCTATAGGGAATCAGCACTGCAGAGGACACATTCAAGTGGATCCAAATTAAAAATACAAGATTTCAGAAATAAAATCTATTTTCTAACTTATAATAATAAATAGCAGCCTTTTTTTCAGCTGCATGATGACAAATATAAAATATTTTACATTTATTGGAGGAACCCCTCCCTTCCTTTCATATTGCCAGGACAGAATCCGGCAGACTGGTGGAGGAGATAAAAAACAAAAACAAAACACAGGCTGCTACTGATGATGTCACAGGGCTGGTGATCTCAACTTGTTTGAGATTTCACATAGACAACACCCCTGTGAGGGAGGGTAGCTGATGACAAACACACCCATGATCTAAAACATCCTACTAAGCTCAGAAGTAATGGCTGCCACCTGTATAATCCTAGTTATGAAAAGAGAAGGGTTAAAAGCATGCACTGAAATGCTCATAGGCTTGAAGGAGTGTTTATTTATCTCTGTATGTGTCAGAGTGGTGCAATTTTGATTTAAATGAATGTTTAGTTTGGGTCCTCTTTGAGCTACAACAGCCTCAGACGTCTTTTGAAGTTTCTACAGGAAATGAACACCATCCAGCAAGGAGATCCATCTTGGTATATTGAGAAGGCTGAGTAGGACACAAGTACACACTTTACATACCCGGGTGAAATGATCAGGATTGATTGCTGAGCTGAGTAAAATCTAATGTATGTACACAGCACAGCTTAAAGGGAACCTTAAGTGACATGTAACATGATGAGATAGACGTGTATATATTGTGGCAAGCATACAAAAAAACATATGATGTTTTCCTTTACTTCTTTTTCTGCCTTGAATAGTTAAAATTCAGCTATTAAATGACAGTTTCTCTCCAGCTGGGACCCTGTCAGACTATAGTCCCTCACTGATAAGGAATTACAGCCATAAACACTTTCCTTGCAGAGAACTGGGCTTCTGAGAGCTGGGGGTAGATAAAAAAGGTAAATAGTTCATATATTTTAGCTCTCAGAGACACAGGACAGACTGTTTCATTGAGCTAAGACAAAGCAATAAATCTGCTTTATTAAGTTTTTAATTATCACAGAAAACTGTGGGGTCTCTTAAAGTCATTTTCGGAGTAGGAGGATAGATACAATTGATCATCGCATCAGTTTAATTTCACTAAAGGTTCACTTTAAGGATAAGGATTACCACCTCCATTTTTTTAAGTCTACTGAATGCCAGATCTGGGGGTAAGGAAAGGTCACCACAAGCTGCTGTGGGGTTAGTTCTAATAAGGAGATTCTGGTTACCCCCTTGATTCGGCACTAAACAAGGACACTTTTTATTAAAATGGTGAGGGGAAGGAAATGTTTTCCTGTTTGTCATCTCCAGCAGTGGCTACAGGTGCATACACACATCCAATGTTGATTGGCCTATCACTACCCAATTTTACCACCTTCATGTAATATGAGGGGCAACAGATTTTGAATACCATTTTACCATGGGAATGGTAAAATTGGCCAGTTATAATTGGCACTGTGTACTAATTGATGTGATTGGTGCCTTTTGTCATAGATGCTGTAGAGAGCCTACTGCTTCTCCCCATCCCCTCTCCATAGTATAGTACTTATAGCTTAGATGAACCAAGAATGCTGGCTGAAATTATCAAGACCAATAATGTTATGTGAAGCATATCGTGTGTGTGTGTGTGTGTGTGTGTGTGTGTGTGTGTGTGTATGTGTGTGTGTGTGTGTGTGTGTGTGTGTCTGTGTGTGTGTCTGTGTGTGTGTGTCTATGTGTGTGTGTGTGTGTGTGTGTGTGTGTGTGTGTGTGTGTGTGTCTGTGTGTGTGTGTGTGTAGATAGCAACATTTGTCAGTACTGTAGATATGCAGTAGCTGTTTCACATGTGTGGTTTACCAAAGACTATATGTGCATCTGTTCTGGATTTCACCTGGGAAATATATAATTAGGAAATATTATAATGGCCGCCTCCATCATAATAAACTGGAAGTGGCTATACAAATTGTAATTTGTGTATTTTATATGCTACATAATTAAATAATGCAAACTGTCTTTATTTTAACTCAGATTTATGCAATTAGTTTGATTCACACCGACTGATCCACTTTACTTCTTGTTAATATAAATTGTGGCTTTGTTTTATAACCCTGTAAAAATACTTTGTAAAAGCATTGTATTAAGTAGCTGAGACTAATGTAATATACTCTTGAAAACAAATTATAACAGTTAATTACATTATATTAGGATGGCATTCCATAATAAATGAGATTTAAAAAGGAAGTCACAAACAGCAATATTTAGAATGTCTTAATGCAGATTATTGTTATTAGAGCAGAGGCTCTGTGTGACAAATGCTTGCATTCCTGTGAACAGCCAGTCACCTGGAGTGAAGCGATTATCTGCCTTTAGGGTTTCAAACCCGCCTTTTCTACGAGCTAGTGATTTGAAATACTCTTCCTATGGGTAATTTTTATAAAATCACATCCCTCTAGTTGGATCACACCCATAGCGTTACATTAGCAAGAGCTTTTCCAATCTCAACTGCTTAGTTAAAGGCTAAGTAACGTACTGCTGCTTGCTTCCAGGTCTAACACTGTGCTGGAGTTGGCCGTGTACACATAAATACATACAGGCAGACAGATATGGACTGAGGTATATATGTCATGTTATGTTTGCATTGTCATTTTCCCAAGAAGGGCTTTTGTTTTCAAACATTTTTATTAGGTGGAAATGAGATATACATTATTATTTTCAAATAACAATGGGAATTTTCCACCAATTTTAAGTGATAAATAGCAAAGGTACAAAATTAGGCCCTCAAAAGTCATGCTGCTAATGAAGCCATGCCAGGACCATTCATTCCTTCTTGACAGCAGGGCCATGCACTACTCTCTGCACCAATGAGGAGGCTTGTCAGCCATCATGTTGGGCAAGGTTGGGTCTGCAGTCAGGCTTGTATTTGTATTTTTAAAATAAGTTAAGAGATTGCTGTGGCTAAGGGACTTACACATGGGCAATAACTGGCATCCTTAGGGATCATGACTTGATCTGTACAGTGGCAGTTTCATGCACAAATGCATACAGACATGTTCTGTGGTCAGCAGAAGATTAAATACCTACCACATAGTTCCAGTAGTAGCATTGTCAGTAGAAGCCAATAGATTGAATAATTTTTGTATGTAATGGAAGTAGGGATTACTGTACTTACAGTGGCGTAGCTACAAACCTCTGGGCCCCGATGCGGAATCTGGATGTGGGCCCCCCCCCCCAATCGGTATAACCTAAAATAATGGATCTGTCCAACAAAAATGTTGGATGGAGCCCCCTATGCTTTAATTAGTCTCTGCCCCCTATCCTTTAATTACGGTAGTTTCTATCAGTACTGTATAAGAATAGAGTAAAGATGTATAATCATATTCAATTTTGATTGGGCAATCACTAACCAATTTTACCACCCCCATGTCGTATGAGCAAAAAAAAGACTTTAAATACTATGAACAGAGCTGAGCTCTCATAATACCTAGAAGTAGTAAAACTGGCTAATCAGAATTGTATGTGTGTACCAGGATTTACAGCTTATACTTGAGGTAGCAGGGACCAGCACACAATACAGCTGGTTTACAATCAGTAAAGACACAGTTACAGCTCACAATGTACATACCGGGAGTAGAAATTAACAGCATACGGTACAGTGAGTATCATTACAGGTACAGAGTAACAGCTTATACTGTATATACTGGAGGTAGCAGAGATCAGCACACACTGCAGCTAGTTTACTATCAGTACAGACACAGAGTAACAGCTTATACTGTTCATACTGGAGGCAGCAGAGATCAGCACACACTGCAGCTAGTTTACTATCAGTACAGACACAGAGTAACAGCTTATACTGTACATACTGGAGGCAGCAGAGGTCAGCACACACTGCAGCTAGTTTATTATCAGTACAGACACAGAGTAACAACTTATACTGTACATACTGGAGGCAGCAGAGATCAGCACACACTGCAGCTAGTTTATTATCAGTACAGACACAGAGTAACAGCTTATACTGTACATACTGGAGGCAGCAGAGATCAGCACTCACTGCAGCTAGTTTATTATCAGTACAGACACAGAGTAACAGCTTATACTGTACATACTGGAGGCAGCAGAGATCAGCACACACTGCAGCTAGTTTACTATCAGTACAGACACAGAGTAACAGCTTATACTGTACATACTGGAGGCAGCAGAGATCAGCACACGCTGCAGCTAGTTTACTATCAGTACAGGCACAGAATAACATCTTACACCCTACATACTGGTGATAGCAGAGATTAGCACATGCAGCAGCTAGTTCAGAGCTGGGACAAGGTCCTCCAGCACCCAAGGCTGAGACACCAAAGTGTGCCCCTCCATCCCTCCTACCCCAGCTGTCACACACTGATTGCTATTAGACTAAGAGGGCCACAGGGCCCACAACCTCCCCAACACCTCAATCTCTAGTTATCTGGCTTGCAGTCACTGCTATGTATCCCCTTTTCTTATTTCTTTCTGCTTTATACACAATTAGGAATGACAGCTGAATGAATTGTGCACCCCCTCCTACACTGCGCCCTGAGGCTACAGCCTCTCCAGCCTATGCCTCGGCCCTGAGCTAATTCACTATATGTACAGGCACAGGGCTTCCCTGTCCCCCTCCTCGTTCCAGCACTGGGACCTCCAAACCTCTTCAACAAGGGACTGTTGTGTACCTGCACTCCTGCCCGTGTACAAGCGGGAGCAAGACCACTTACACCTATGCAGTAGCACGGAGCCACTTACGCAGGGATTTTTTTTCTGCTGTGCATAAATTGGCTCTATGTTACTGCATAGGCAAGGGTGATCAGTCACCTGTGCAGTACAACTGTGGTCGGTCACTCACAGACAAGCTTCCTTGGCAGCAGTGGTAGTCTGGAGTAGGATGTGGGAAGCCTCCAGAGGGATAGTTTTCTTCCATTATCACAGCATGGCTTTAAATAAGGAAAAAGGAGGCAGCTATGAGGGAGGCAAACCATACATTCACTTTGCTGCTTACCAGCTAAAAGCAGCAGGGTTGGCCAGAAACTGCACTCTAATAAGCTCAGATATACAGAGCATGCTGGGGGGAGGGGGATACTGCAAGGATTCTTCTCCTTTCACCTTATCTCATGTCTGGCTTATTAGCATACCTTGCCTGTATGTGGGGTTAACACTGGTGTTGGATCCCATTGTTTTGAAAATACTAATGGTGTCAACTTTAGAAGCTCACAGGCACCCCATGCTGCAGTCATTTACACATGAGAATGCCCTATATGTATCTCTGTAATCAAGTGTGAATCTTATTCATAAATGTAGTTTCTTACCCCCTCCCCTCCAGTGTCACACACTGCAGTGTTAGGCTTTCTCTGCTCTAGCTGGACGGAGCAGAGACCTTTCTGTACAGCCACGAGGAAATGAATGGAGGGAGGCGGAGCCACGGGTGAACTAGGCGGGGCTGCCCAGACACACATCACATGCACAGCTTTAAAAGTTCAGCTATCCGATGTGCTGTAATGTGATTGCAGCAGCGCCCTGCATGCCTGCACCCCGTATTAATTCCAGGCTGAGGACAGCAGCTGGATAATGAAGACACCAGCAGGATGCCATGCGGTGGATGGGCAAATCACCTCTCCGACGTTTACTCTTGCAGGGGGCGGAGCTACTCAAGCTCTTTCCAGCCCCCTTCCTTTTGAATCTAATTACACGCCCCCTTGCCAAGTGCTCGTGATTGGGCAGGGGGCGGATGAATGCTTTGGCTGGCTGAACTCGGCTGGAGCTTTAGCTGCAGGTGACAAGCGGCAAACTCCGCCCACAAGATGGCGGCTCCTATATCGTACACCCGGCGGCCGCGATCAGATCCACAAATGTTTGCCCACCCTAGGGAAAGGAATACGGGGCACCCCAACAGCATATCCGTGGCACAGGCCACGGATATATGACACTAGCAACGCCCATGGCACTCAGGCACGGGCCGAACGAGCATGGCCCCCGGGCCCCTCCCCCACCTCTTCAGGAGGCGGGCCTGGTCGCAAAGGCGACCGCTGCGACCCCGGGCCCTACGCCCATGTGTACTTATTCTGATGGTACACCTAGAGGAATTGACATGTGAGGTAAGATTAACTGATGTTAAGCTGTTGGTACATATCATGTGCTTGCTAAGTAGATCATCCATGATTTTTGTATGCAATATTGGCCTTTGATGCCATTTACGTGAGGGTATTGACATAGCTCAATATCTTTCACCTGGACTGCTGGGTATGTCTGAGGAGAGGTGTGTGTAATCAATAGATCTGATGACTGATGAAAGTCAAATGTCCATTAAACTGATTTTATACCCTCTCAAGATTCACTCAGGCCTCGTTCTCATTGCGTTCCGCTCGCGTGACCGTCCGCGTTGGGCTTTGTTAGAGGCAATTTTTATTCCTTTCCCAGCACTTGGGTGGGTGATCTGGTTTTGATAAAAGCGCTTTTCTAATTGCTTTTCCCGAGCGTTTTTTTAATTCACTCCCTGACGCAAGGTAGGAAGTGAAGTCTTTGACCCGGAAAAAAATAAATACAATGTATTTATTCTTAAAAACGCTCACGCAACCGCTGTACAAAGTGATTTTGTGAGCATTTGGGTTTTTCCTATACGTTCAATTGAGGCGGAATCACCTCAAAAATGGCCCATGCACTGCTTATCTGAGTGGATCGGAAACGAACCACTCAGATCTGAACTTTGTCATAGACAATCATTGCACAAGTGCTTTCAGGGCGATTTTGAAAAATGCCAGTGCTTAAAAAATCTCAAAAATGCCCCTAGTGTGAACGAGCCCTTATGGATGTGTTTTAAATGTGAAATTACCCTGCAGTAGCAGCAGCACACATTCAGCAGTGGTGATGGACTGGATAGTGTTTTTTTCTGTATATCCTGATTGCCATATGTGCAAGGCTGGATTTGTATGCTTTTTCACATTTTTACATTTCTGTGTGCCTCCCTTTTCCATGTACATCCCCTTTGATGTATAGCATCCCTCCTCCCATTTCATAGGGTGCCATAACTTCCATGTGTAACATCCACAGCTGTAGACAGGAACCCCACTTTCATGTAAAGCTCCCTTGGGTGGCAACCCCCTCTTTCATGTGCTACATCCCATTTTCGCCTCCCTATTCCACTTCACAAGCAACAGTACCCTCATCCATGTCTAAATGCCCCCTTTGGCAACATGTGCCCTAGGCTGTAG
Organism: Hyperolius riggenbachi; assembly: GCF_040937935.1. Classification (NCBI taxonomy): domain Eukaryota; kingdom Metazoa; phylum Chordata; class Amphibia; order Anura; family Hyperoliidae; genus Hyperolius; species Hyperolius riggenbachi. Next base: position 207,148,110 of record NC_090647.1, on the reverse strand, counting down.
CATATATGGCCTTGGCAGAAAGCCAGCCCTGTGCATGCCATGTTAGTAGGTATGCATGCAGCCAGGTGTGAATTCCAGGTTGTGTGTGCTGTGAGATGAGTTAAGTCAGTAATTGGCAAAATTAGCTCTCCAGCTGTTAATGAACTACAAGTCTCCAATGCATTGACTGTACCTTTATGAATCATGACTGTGGCTGTCAGACTCCTGCAATGCATTGTGGGACTTGTAGTTCCTTAAAGGAAACCTAAACTGAGAGGGATATGGATGTTTCCTTTTAAACAAGTGGTTGAATCACACACCTGAAGCAAGCATGCAGCTAATCCAGTCTGACCTCAGCAGGAGAGTCAGGCAACTGGTATTATTTTAACCTCCTTGGCGGTAAAGCCGCGCAGGAGGTTTTCTCCGGCCCTACTGGGCCGATTTGTCTAATTTTTTTTTGCTGAACGCAGCTAGCACTTTGCTAGCTGCGTCAGCACACCGATCGCCGCCGCCCCACGCTCGATCGCAGCTATCCGTCGTGCCGTGCAGCCCCCCCCCCGCCCTGGGCTCGCTACATGACATAATAATATAAAAAAAAAAAAACTGCTGCGCTCCCTCCTGGCGGATTTTTTCATACTGCCAGGAGGGTTAAAAGGAAATATCCACATCCTTCTCAGTTTAGGTTCCCTTTAACAGCTGGAGAGCCAAGTTTTCCTATCACTGAGTAAGGTGTACTGAAAGTGTAATCAGAAGTTTAGAAACATTAGCTTGGAACTGCTGTTGCCTTTTATCAGCCTGGTGGGCTATTTATATAATAATGTTTCGTCACACTGCACAGTGTAATAGATCTTTTTTGTTTGTTTACAATATAATTATATACAACTGACTCTGAACTGTTTTGTATATATACAGTGAGTCAGTGAGATTTGGAATTAATGATGCACGCTTCTATTTTCCTTTTGTTTTCTCCTTGTTCCTTTTTTAACTAAACAGCAAGGTTTGGGGAGGATTAGAATGCAGGCATGGTAGTAAGACTACATGATATTCAGCGTTGCAACAAGTTTGTGTTACAGTGATCCATTACAAGAATGATTTCATTGTCAATAACTGACTGCTGTTTTTTTCATTGGTGATTCCTTTCCCTCTATAGTTTGTGTTTAAACACATAATGCCACGGCAGATATATTAATCGAGTGTTTGCCACAAATGCAGCACCTGTGTATAATATTGGGACTAGGGATAGACAATGCAAATGATTTTGAGTTTATGCAGGATTATGCAAATGTTGTGTACAAATTTATGCAGCTTGAAAATGGACCAATCAAAGTTTACCTCAATAGGATTTGAATGGTTAATTTTCAAGCTGCATACATTTGCATACAGAAATTGCATAATGCATAAGGGTGCATCAACTTGAGATTATTTGCATCTCATTGGCCATCTCTATTTGGAACCATCCAAAGTGTGGATCACTAGCATGGTACCAGATGTTGTGTCAATACCCGTGTGTACCATCCTGGTATGTACAGATGTTGTGTCAATACCAGTGTGTACCATGCCAGTATGTACAGATGTTGTGTCAATACCAGTGTGTACCATGCCAGTATGTACAGATGTTGTGTCAATACCAGTGTGTACCATGCCTGTATGTACAGATGTTGTGTCAACACCAGTGTGTTCCATGCCAGTATGTACAGATGTTGTGTCAATACCAGTGTGTACCATGCCAGTATGTACAGATGTTGTGTCAATACCAGTGTGTACCATGCCAGTATGTACAGATGTTGTGTCAATACCAGTGTGTACCATGCCAGTATGTACAGATGTTGTGTCAATACCAGTGTGTACCATGCCAGTATGTACAGATGTTGTGTCAATACCAGTGTGTACCATGCCAGTATGTACAGATGTTGTGTCAATACCAGTGTGTACCATGCCAGTATGTACAGATGTTGTGTCAATACCAGTGTGTACCATGCCAGTATGTACAGATGTTGTGTCAATACCAGTGTGTACCATGCCTGTATGTACAGATGTTGTGTCAACACCAGTGTGTTCCATGCCAGTATGTACAGACGCTCTTCCAGAGGCATTGTATACTGTGGCAGTGTCAGCTTGTGCCATACATGACCCTGAAACACCTGAAGCTGTATTTTCTGAATCACTCAAGTCTGTAGACATTTAGTTTGTCCTCACTGAACTCAGTAGTCCTGTAAACTGTCACTCAAAGCTGTAGTAAATGCTTTTGGAGTGTTTGCCTGAAAACAGCAGATATTTCTGGCATTGTGGCTGCACTTTCTGAGAGCCAGAGTTTGAAGTTTATCTCGTCTTCAGATGATAATCATTCCAGACCACAGTGGTTCCTTTTTTATTCCTCAGTGTCAGTAGTGTGTTTGTATGCCCAAATGCTGTCCAAATGCTAGCATGCTCTAGTGCTGCCCATGTTACCATGTGCCCTGATGCTGCCCGTGTTACCGTGTGCCCTGATGCTGATCATATTACAGTGTGCCCTGATGCTGCCCGTGTTATTGTGTGCCCTGATGCTGCCCGTGTTACAGTGTGCCCTGATGCTGCCCATGACTACACCTTACCTTGACTACATCCATCATGTCATGCTTGCTTTGACTACAACAAAATTGCTTTGCATTTCACCATAGATAGAATTCCTAATTATTTATTCTACATAATTAAAGGTAAACTAAAGCGAGAGGTATATAGAGGTTGCCATATTTATTTCCTTTCAAATAATGCATATTGCCTGGCTGGCCTGTTGATCCTATGTCTTTAATACTTTTAGCCATAGACCCTGAACAAGCATGCAGATCAGATTCTCTGACTGAAGTGTGAGTAGATTAGCTGCATGCTTTTTTAGGTGTGTGATTCAGACACTACTGCAGCCAAAGAGATCAGTAGAACAGCCAGACAACTTCGCTTTAGGTTCTCTTTAAAGTAAACCAGAGCTGAATGAAATGAAAAAAACGATACCTACCCGCGGCTTCCTCCAGCAGCATAAACCCATCTGACTCCCACGCCGTCCTCCTGCAGTCTGCCGTTTAGCCGCGATCAGCCCCGGTTACTGGCTCAGTAGCATCAGTCCGGGTCTACTGTGCATGCGCGGGAGGTCCACACATGCGCAGAAGACCCAGACTGGACCCGACTGAGCCTATTACTGGGGCTGATCACGGCTGAACGGCAGACTGCAGGAGGACAGCGTGGGACTCAGACGAGCTTATACTGCTGGAGGAAGCCGCAGCTAAGTATCATTTTTTTTTAATTTTGTTCAACTCTGGTACAATTTAAAGCTCATTTGGAAAATGTAATGCCACCATGTGGTCATGTGGTTTTCATCACAAACTGTAGCATGTATCTAGAATTGTGAATTATTTTAAAGAGAGCCTGAATTGAGAGGCATTTGATGGCTTCCATATTTATTTCCTTTTAAATAATACCAGTTGCTTGGCTTTCCTGCTGATCTCTATGGCTGCAGTAGTGTCCAAATCACACACCTGAAAGAAACATGCAGTTTATCTAGTTAGACTTAAAGGCACTGACATGTGACATGATGAGATAAACATGTGTATATACAGTGCCTAGCACACAAATAACTATGCTGTGTCCCTTTTTTTCTTTCTTTGCCTGAAATAGTTAAATATCAGGCATGGAAGTGGCTGACTAAGTCCTGACTCAGTGTGACCCTCAGTGTGACCCTTACTGATAAGAAATTCCAACTATAAAACACTTTCCTAGCAGAAAATGGCTTCTGGGAGCAAGAAAGAGGTAAAAAGGGGAATTTCTTATCAGTAAGGGTCACACGGTAGTCACTTCCTGTCTGAGTCAGGACTGAGTCAGCCACTTACATACCTGATATTTAACTCTTTCAGGCAGAGAAAGAAAAAAAGGAACACAGCATAATTATTTGTGTGCTAGGCACTGTACATACACATGTCTATCTCATGATGCCACATGTCAGTTCGGGTATCCTTTAAGCCAGAGACATCTGATCTGGCTGCTTGTGCAGGGACTATGACTAAAAGTATTAAGGTAGCCATACAGTAATAGATTTTCAGCAGATTCGACCATCAGATAGATTTCTGTCAGATACCTGTCAGGTCGAATCTGAAAGGAACAACTGATGTACGCCACACACTAGAAACAGATTTTCAATAGATTTCAGAAATCTATTGAAAATCGATCTAAATGCATTACTGCACCATTGGATCCAATGCAACTCTATGGGCCATCGATCTGCTGCCAGTAGCAGTTCCACCTAGATTTCCATCCTGTCAGATCGAAATTGATCGAAATCGGCCACAAATGGATCAATCGGCCGATTGTATAGAATCAATCGATTGCTGAAATCGACCAGTATATGGGCCCCTTTAGAGATAGATGATCAGCAGGCATGTGAGCAATTTGCATTGTTTAAAGTGGACCTGAACTCAGAACTTCCTTTCTGCTCTAAAAGATACACAACAGCATAATAACCTTTAACCTTCCTGGCGGTAACCCCGAACGTAGTTCGGGGTATGCCGCGCAGGAGGTTTTTTCAGGCCCCGCTGGGCCGATTTGCATAATTTTTTTTTTGCTGCACGCAGCTAGCACTTTGCTAGCTGCGTGAGCACACCGATCGCCGCCGCCCCGCGCTCGATCGCCGCTATCCGCTGCGCCCCCCCCAGACCCCGTGCGCTGCCTGGCCAATCAGTGCCAGGCAGCGCTGAGTGGTGGATCGGGACTCCCAATGAGGTCACGACATCGGTGACGTCATCCCGCCCCGGGGGAAGCCCTCCAGGAAATCCCGTTCTTTGAACGGGATTTCCTGATCGGAGATCGCCGCAGGCGATCGAAGCGGGAGGGGGGATGCCGCTGCATAGCGGCTATCATGTAGCAAGCCCTGGGCTCGCTACATGATTTAAAAAATTTTTTTTTAAAAAACACTGCTGCGCTGCCCCCTGGCGGATTTTAATAAACCGCCAGGAGGGTTAAAATAACATTTCTTTGTTAGAGCTGATACAAATCCTGCAATAAATATGCAGTGTGTCTACTTCCTGCTTTCATGGAAGCAGACATATTGTTAACATCCTGGGTTTACAAATTAGCTGCTTCGTGGCAGAGGAGATTCCTGAGCTGACACAGCTGAGAGATCAAATTACAGTGGGGATTTGTCACAGATGAGGGGGAATCAGACAGGCTAAACTCTCTTAATACATACAGGGTGCATTTCTCTATGCTTTCCTTCTGTCCTGTGCAGGAGTTCATATACTGTAAATATGTTGGCTTCCATATACTTTTCATGTCAAGTGTACTTTAAATTCTGTATATATATAATAGCTAGAGTCCTGAGAGATATAAAATGATAGCTTGTTAAACAAATTACATCTTGGCTGGAACTTAAGTAATACCACTGTACAGTAGTTTGTGTATGCAGCCTGTACAGTAGTTTGTGTATGCAGTATACTCCACAGTGCAAGCAATGTGAGGAATAATTGAGTGGTGAGGCAGGCTGTACTCCCTAGCCTGGATTCTTCTTCCTGCATCAGACTGGCCTTTTATACATATTGCAGCCATCAGTGAAAGGTCATAGGGTTCATGGCAACCACTTCTAAATGTGAAATATACTGCTTAGCCTGAAATTATGGAGAGACAGAGAAAAGAGATTGGATGTGGGGGTAGGGATGATCCATGGACTATTATGGAGAATCCATTTTCTATTTGGTATATCTCCCTAAAATCAAAGCGTACACCTGTAAACATTCCACAATGCACTGCGTAGAACAGACACATATTTTAAGGAAAGGTGTTTTATAAAGCAGATCTTCAGAGGCTTGCTGATAAGAAGACTAGGAGTAATGTGAATGGTGCAGTAATCAATAACAACCAAACATCAGTTTAGTTTTTATTCTTCTGACTTCTCTATACTGATGAACCCATGATTGATTGGTGTTGCTGATTGAGTTATTGCACATCTCTGCTCTGGGTGTTGCCTTTTTGTCAGGCTAGGCAATGTGCTGCAAATGGCAAGTCATGTGATTATGTACGTTTGGACAGAGTAGTTTCATTTGCATGATGTTAGACATGTAAGAGCTTATTTAAGCAGATCAACTTTTGGGGCTAATTAATATTTGATGCACTTTTTAGTGTATTTTGCGCATGAAAAAAAAATGACAGCTCACTGCCTCTCAGATGTGCCCCCCACGTTTCTACATTAAAAATCAGGGGAAAATATCATAATTCTAAAAAAAAAAAAAATACAAAAATGAAAAATACACGTTTTGCAGTACAAAAAATGAAACAGTTCACCTGTAAATAAAAATGGAACAGTTCCTCATTAATGACACAGTCTGAAGCCTCCTCACATCCCTCCTCTTCTCCTTCCCCCACCCTCTCCAGAAGTCACACCCAGATGTGATATGATATATGCCACAGTAGGAGAGGTCTAACTTGACTCCACACTATAGCTATGCCTCCCCAGGAACTGACAGACAGCAGATAGTCTAAAGGGGCCCATACACTGGTCGATTTCAGCGATTGATCCATTTGTGTCCGATTTCGATCAATTTCGATCTGGCAGCAGATTGACCTAGATTTTTAATCCTGTCAGATAGATCAAATCAATCCAAATTGATCAAAATCGACTGCAAATCGATCAATTGGCTGATTCTATAGAATCGATCAATCTCTGAAATCGACCAGTGTATGGGCCCCTTATGTTACATGGGCATACATGGCTCGACTACTCCTTATCAATCGAGCCGCTGATGGCTCGATTGATAATTTCTGACAGGTCTGATGACCCGCCGGATCGATACCCCGCTCGATCCCCGCGGGCGGACAATAGCAGGGAGTCGAGCGGAAGATAAGGAGCGCTCGCGGGGATGAGCGGGGATCGATCCAGGTGCCGGCGGGGATGCGCCAGGATCGAGCCAGCGGCTCGATCCGGCGCATAATCGAGGCTGTGTATGCCCAGCATTAGAGTTGCATTGGATCTAATGGTGCAGTAATGCATTTAGATCGATTTTCAATAGATTTCCAATAGATTTCATTCTGAAATCTATTGGAAATCTGTTCCTAGTGTGTGGCACACATCAGATAGATTCCTGTCAGATACGACCTGACAGGCATCTGACAGAAATCTATCTGAAGGTCGAATCTGCTGCAAATCTATAAGTTTATGGCCACCTTAACGGTCAATGGGATGGCATATCTACATATATACTCATGCTTCTAAAGGTGGCCACACACGATACAATAAAATGATCCGATTTTACGGCAATTCGATAAAAATGATCGCATCTCCCGAAAAAAATCGAAAGCTTTTTTTTCATTCGACTGAAAAATCCGATCGGATTTCCCATTTTTTTTTTAATCGATCCGGAATGCCAGATATTTTTCTTCAATCTTTCTAAAGATTGTATGGTGTGTGTTGGATTGTCAACTTATTAATATACACACACTAGCAATTTTGTCAGAGTTTCCAATCATTTTTATCATAATTGGGGAAAAAATTAACATACGTGTGTGGTACATTGGTCATATTTTTGAAATGTTACAATCAGAAAAATTTATTGCAATTCTTAAATTGAACAGATATTTAAAAACTTGTATGGTGTGTGGCTACCTTAGGGCTGGAACCCACAAGAGCGTTTTTTTGAGCATTTTGGCAGCGCTGCGATACGCTAGCGTTTTGCCAAAACGCTCAGCTGATGTTATTGGATGGGGCAACTTCCACAGGAGCGTTTTCGTTTCCCAGAAATGCAAACGCAGGACCTGCAGCATTTTGGGAGCGTTAGCGCTTCAATGTAAAGTATTGAAACGCTAGCGGAAACACTCAGCAAAACCTAAACTGAGCGGTTTTGCTAGCGTTTTGCGGTTCAGCACACTGTAACAAAATTAAAAATAATTCACAGGACCAATCAGGATAAAAACGCGAAACGCAAAACGCTACACAACCGCTGAGGAAAAAAATACACTGTTGCAAAACTCGACCGAAAACTCGCACGAATCCGCTTGCAAACCGCTCAGGCAAAACGCTAGCGGTTGCGTTTTGCGTTTGCGGATTTCAGTGGGTTCCAGGCCTAAAGGTCAGTAGCCTTACTGGTCAATTTACATACAGATGACGTAATTGCAGCTACAAGCCAACATCTCTGTACTTCTGTCACAGCATTTTAGGAATTTCAGGAAGGGGTGTTGCCCAAAATCTTTGCTCTATTTCACTTACTATATTGTTTCCATTACGGAATAAAACTGGTAATCCTGCATAAATAACTAAACCACTGTTTCTTAACCATTAGGCTAATTTCACACCAGGACGTTGCGTTAGAGGGGGCGTTAAGGTCGCATAACGTCCCCCTAACGCAACGCCTGGTGGTGCCGGATCTGGACGTCAGAGTGAGCCGCGTTGTGCAGCTCACTCTGGCGTCAGTGATGCCGTGATGCGCACTCTTGTGCGCATGCGGCATCACGTGGTCCCGCCGGCCAATCGCCGCACAGAGCGGCTGCTCCAGGAAGTAAACACTGCACGTCATAACGTGCAGTGCATATTAATTAGCTACGTGCCTGACCGCTCTCCGCTCCTCCCCAACATTACTGAGCATGTGCAAGCAGTCTAACGCGGCTCAGCCGCGTCCAAAGTACTGCATGCAGTACGTTGTCTTGTGACGCAGCGTTACAATGTAACGCAACGTCCGCACTGTGAACAGCCCCATTGATTTTTCATTACTGTGCGGTGGGCTGCGTTACAGGCTGCTCTAACGTGCGCCTGTAACGTCCAACTGTGAAACCAGCCTTAGTGTGAAATCTTCATGATTGTGGATCACTAACGGGTGAGTCTCCACTTCAAATAACTGTGGCCTCTCTTTTAATCACTTGCTATTGCTCCAACTCTGAAAGGTGACATCCGATTGGCCAGAAATACTAATCAATCAGTCTGTATTCCCAGGACTGTGTTTTGATGGGGTAGAGAGCCCAGTTCCTAGAATGTAGTTTATGAGTCTGAGAATGGTAATTCTGTTTTACTTGAGGCTTCTGCTGCCACCAATGTTTTCCTTCAGTATATACATAGGTAACAGGGGTGTAGCAATGCCATAGCAGCCATAGCAGCTGCTATGGGGCCCTGGAGCATAGGGGGCCCAGGGGTACTTCATGTATTCACCTTTACCTTTCTTGTGTTTCTCCACCCTCTCACTGCCCATGAACTATGCGCAGTATTAATTGCATGATAATGTAAATTGCCCAATGAACTCATATCCATAGGGTAGAGGCAGGTGGCATTGCTTAAGAGTGCCTCCATCTGAGGGCCCCATGAAAGTTTTGCTATGGGGCCCAATGATCTCTAGCTACGCCACTGATAGGTAAGTTTGTTCTAGTTACATTATAGGAGATAATCTAATGTGAGAGTTCTGTAGTGTTCACAACTTCTCTCAGCAGATGTTGTGGAGAGATCTAAAGCATATCTGTAAAAGCTTTGTCGGTGTCACACAGAGCTGAAATATTTGCAGCAGATGTGGGCATATTAATCATAGGCAGCTCCAGCTAAATGATCTAATCTGGATGTGCCTGTCAGTGGTGTACATCATTTAGAAAGGAGTATTTGAGTGTGTGATAAAAGTACATAAGATTGACAAGTAACTTAAAGATAACGATCTGAAGGGAAAAGTAGAGAGGACACTAACTGACAAATGCTAGGCATACGTGTTACCATATCATTCTTCAAAGCACTGGTAGGCAAGCACAACTTGTGTATGCTGTATTTAAAGTGAATTTTGTTCTTGAATAAGAGATGCATTTACTTTGCAGCACTGCAGGATTAGCCCAGAAGACTGTATGGAAATCTAATATTTTTTAGTTGTTGAACAATTTAAACCCTTCTCAATGACCTTTCCTCCTCTAGGAATCAGCTAGATACATACACATTTCTCTATACAATGCCAGTGCCAGGTAATGTGGGGGTGTAGTGGTCATGGCAGATATTAACCAGTAATTCTCATCCCAACAGGTAAGTATCACTAGTTTCATGGGATAGGAAGATAGCAGTAAGTTAGCACTAGGGAAGGTTAGCTTTCATTTAATGTTAAAGAGGAACTTCAGCCTAAACAAACATACTGTCATTAAGTTACATTAGTTATGTTAATTAAAATAGATAGGTAATATAATCTCTTACCAACCCTGTTTTAAAAGAACAGGCAAATGTTTGATTTCTTGAGGGCAGCCATCTTTTTGGTTGAAAGGAGGTGACAGGGGGCATGAGACAGTTCCAACTGCCCTGTGTGCTGATCACCCCTCCCAGTTGCTAGGCAACGTGAACAACAACATAGGAAATCCCTTCATGCTTTGTACAGCATCAGGGAAAAAAAGCCTGGGCAGTTTTCTTTGATGGGTGGAGCTTAGCTAAAAATGCAGCTAAAAATGATGCTTTGGTAAGAAAAACAAAGTTCTGATGCTGTGAAACTGTTAAAGAAACACCAAGCCTTTTCAGTTCTGCTGAGTAGATTTTTAGTCCGGAGGTTCACTTTAAGGTCAGATAAGGCCATGTAGGTCTGTTGGCCAGAATTAAGCTATAGTTTGATAGCTACTGTAAGGTAAGGCTAACAAAAGTTCAACCAATATTTTTGTGTTGGGGGTGACTTAAAGAGAAACTCCAACCTAGAATTGAACTTTATCCCAATCAGTAGCTGATACCCCCTTTTACATGAGAAATATAATGCTTTTCACAAACAGACCATCAGGGGGCGCTGTATGACTGATTTAGTGCTGAAACCCCTCCCACAAGAAGCTCTGGGACCGCAGTACTCTGGGCAAACTGCCACAATGTAACAATGTTCACAGACAGGAATTAGCTGTTTACAGCTGTCTCTAACAGCCAAAACAGCTAGGAGCAGCTACATAACCTGCCCACAGTAAAAATGTCACCATGTAATAAATGTCAGAATGTAAATCGGGGAGAGGAAAGATTTTACAATGAGCAAACACTGACTAAATCATTTATACATAATTCTGGTAAAAAATTAAGCACTTTTTTTACTACATTATTTTCACTGGAGTTCCTCTCTAAGGCTAGGCTTGGGTGACAGGTCAGAATGTGTGTTAAGAACTGGTCTGGGGAAAAGATAATGGATAATGTTAGGCATGGGGATATTTAAAGGAGGTAGGAGGCAGTGATGATTGGGTTTAGGTGTCTCTGTAATGAATCCATGGAGATGAAGCCAAGTTAAATCTTCCAACATAAGTGTGTATTGAAAGCTAAAAGCTGCCATTTTTGACATGGTAACCCTTTTCTCCCTCCAGTACAGAGAGAGGAAAGCTGCAGTGAAGTCCGCCTCTTGGAGTAGTCAGTTCTGCAGCTCAGCTCCTCCATGACAGCTGACTGTGCAAATGATGACACTTACTGCATGTGGTTGGAATGGCTCTGCGTCTTGTATAAAATCACATATGAGAGGACAACATTACTTGGCAGGGAGGAGGGGCTCAAGAGAAATGATCAAATCATGAGCAGACAGAACACACAGCTGATCTGAGCTGCAGGGACAACTATTAGCATTGGGATGTTATTACATTTACGTAGTCAGTGCATGTGAGGGAAGAATTGGTTATAACAAATAAGCTTTCATCAGCTTTCATGGTAGAGGATATAACAGAGTATTCATCACAACAGGTACACTTAAAGGACTCTTGAGGTGAAAATAAACTAATTAAATAAACAATTGTATCTATCTTCCTTCTCCTAAATATATTCCACAGTTTTATTTTATGTTTAAATCTACTTTTTAAGTTTTAACTGTTTTATTGTTTTTGCTCAATGACACATTCATTAAAGTATGCCAGAGCTAAAATGTATGAACTATTGATCCTTTTTATCTTTTTCCTGCTCTCAGAAGCCATTTTCTGCTAGGAAAGTGTTTTATAGTTGGAATTTCTTATCAGTGAGGGTCACACTGTAGTCACTTCCTGTCTGAGTCAGGACTGAGTCAGCCACTTACATACCTGATAGTTAACTCTTTCAGGCAGAGGAAGAAAAAAAGGAACACAGCATAGTTATTTGTGTGCTAGGCATTGTACATACCCATGTCTATCTCATCCTGTCACATGTCATCTCGGGTATCCTTTAAAAGGACAACTGATGTGAGAAGTATATGGAGGTTGCCATATTTATTTCCTTTTGAACAACACCAGTTGCCTGACTGTTCTGCTGATCTATTTTGTCGCAGTAATGTCTGAATAACACCAGAAACAAGGATGTAGCTAATCTTGTCAGATCTGACAATAATGTCAGGAATGCCTGATCTTCTGCATGCTTGTTCAGGGTCTATGGCTAAAAGTATTAGAGGCAGAGGATCAGCAGGACAGCCAGGCAACTGGTATTGCTTAAAAGGAAATAAAAATGGCAGTCTCCATATCGGTCTCGCTTCAGTTGTCCATTAAGGTAGTATGATGCAAAAGAGAGAGAAAAGTTTAGGGTTGAGGAAAGAGCAGATAATTAAATTAGTGTTTAGGTGGCTACACAGATACAATAAACTGTTCAATTTTCCTGTCTGTTTTTATAAAAAAAAATGTTGTATTGAAAAATAGAATGTCATCAAACTCTTTTTATTAGTTATATTTTTGATCAATACTTCATCAAGTTGAATTGTGTAGGAAAGAGTTTTTGATGTTTTTTTTTTTTTAATTTGGGAGACATTGAACCCCTGTGTATGACACATTTTTCAATATTTCAAACAATACTTGAAACATAACCATGTTTGTTCATTATTCTCAAATCAAAAAAACATAAAACAGTTCTATCGTGTGTGGCCACTTTTAGGGTAATTTGGGATTTCAAGTAAAAATAGGTCTTTTAAGGGGGTTTAGTAGTAAGAGGTTGAAGCTGCAAAATGAATGCACCCAAATCACCAGGCAGCAACATAACAGAATTGCAATCTGAAACATCCAACACTCTTAGGCCTTAGGCCTGACAGCAGCGATTTTTGTTTTTTTTGCACGTTTTTTTCCCCCTCCCGGCACTCCACTGCGTGCTACAATTTTGTGTAAAGTGCTTTTGTAAGCGCTTTTGCAGAGCGATTCCGTTTTTTCACTTCCTGACATCAGTCAGGAAGTGAACTCTTTGACCCGGAAAATAATAAATAAAATGTATTTATTCTTAAAAATGCAAATGCATTTGCCGCTTAAAGCGATTTTGTGAGCGTTTAGCGCTCTTCCTATACCTTCCATTACAGCAAAATCACCCCAAAAATGGTACAGGCACCAATTTACGGAGCGCAAAGCAGATGAAACGCACTGATATGAACCTTCTCATAGAGATTCATTGCGCAAGATAGAGATTTTGTGGGCAATTTTGAAAATCGCCAGCACTTGAAATAAGGCCAAAAAATTCCACCCTAGATGTGAACAAGCCCTAAGGGTTGCCTCATAAGTGCTGTAGATTTAGGCTGCTTTCACAGTGGGACGTTACAGGCGCACGTTAGAGCAGCCTGTAAAGCAGCCCACCGCGCAGTAATGAAAAATCAATGGGCTGTTCACAGTGCCCATGTTGCATTACATTGTAACGCTGCACGTCAAGTGAAAGTACTGCATGCAGTACGTTATACGCGGCTAAGCCGTGTTAGACTGTTTGCACATGCTCAGTAATGTTGGGGAGGAGGGGAGAGCGGCCAGGTGAATGGCTAATTATTATTCACTGCACTTTGTGACGTGTGCAGTGTTTACTTCCTGGAGCGTCCGCTCTGTGCAGCGATTGGCTGGCGGGACCACATGATGCGGATCACGTGGTCTTCGCATCGCATAGCACAAAAAAGGCGCACCAAGAGCTGCAAAACGCAACACCACCAGGCGTTGCGTTAGGGGCATGTTATGCGACCTATAACGTCCCCTAAAACGCAACGTACTAGTGGGAAAGAGGCCTTAATATACAGATATTTAGATTTCAAACACAGCTTTAAATGGAGGTTTTACTGTGGGATGTGAGTCTGATATTTTCTGTCACAGAGTTGATTTCTCTCCAGTAATCCCCAAGAAGAAAGTAAGGAACTGTCATTTTGATAGCCCCTTTTTGCCAACGTGTTAGCTAGCACAAAGCTAAGTTACAGCAATGTCAGATGTATTAATTTCCGTAGAAGCATTAGAATGCCATGCTGGGAATATTGTTGTTTCTTTCCAGTTTTTGATTTAGAGGTCCCGTAAAGCAGGAATAAAAATCAAAAAAGACAATTTCACTGTGGAAATGAAAGGACTCTTTTTACCTTATCGGTGGTAGTGGTAGAGCTGTCAGATAATCTTCTCATATGTTCTGATGCTACACTGCTTAGTCAGGTAACCCACTTGTTACAATCGCATGTATTTTACCGGGCAGTGCAAAATGCACACTGAGGCACTCAGCATTAAGGCCAATGGTCACTCAGGTATATACTTTTTTTTTTGCATGTGTCCGCTTTCCCTTTGTAGATATTTTTCACATAAAATAATTTGGCAACCTTCTGTTTTTTTTTTTTTTGGATATCACTCATTTCCAATTTCAATGTATTTCACCACAAAACAAAAAAAATCACAAAGGAAAATTAAAAATCATGTGGAAATCATGAACTAAAATGCTATTAATTGCGAAGAACTGGAAAAATAAAATATGCCCATGAAATTGCAGGGCCAAGTGTGTGCCCTGCCTTTGGGAAAGTCTTTAGGATGCTAGTGAGAGATCCCTATTTGGAATGGCCAATGCATGTTATGCTTCTGGTTTCCATTTCTCTTGTGCAGCAGTAGGCAATGTGGCCTACTGATTACCAGAACTGCAACCCATTTAGACTAATACTGCACAGCAGAGAGTGGTAAGGAAAGGCAGAAGCAGCCACTATGGGCACACATCTATCTCAGTCATCATGAGGACTTTCACATTCAATGTTTTTGAAAAGAGCAGGAACAGAATATAGAACTAGAACTAGGTTGTTCACAATTATGGTCATGATAAGTAATACCCGTAAGTGCTCAATGAACACAGCCTTACTTCTAGTTGAATTTTTATTTCTCAAGATTTCAAGTTCAAATGAATACTTTAGGATCAAGGACTGCAGTTCTGTTCTATCTATTATAAAGCAGATTTTATTTCCCAATAAGGGTTAAAATGAAAACTGTCAGGCATTCTTAAAGGATACACGAGGAACATGTGACATGATGAGATAGACATGTGTATGTACAGCACCAAGCACCCAAATAACTAGGTTGTGTTCTTTTTTTCTTTCTCTGCCTGAAAGAGCTAAAAATCTGGTATGCAAGTGACATTTTGTATCCGGGTTGGGACTGAGTTGGACTATAGCATAACTCTCACTGATAAGGAATTATAGCTATAAAACACTTTTCTGGCAGAAAATGGTTTCTAAGAGTAGGAAAGAGATAAAAAGTGTCAATAGTTCATAGATTTTATTTCTTGCATACTTCATTGCATGTGTTATTGAGCAGAGACAATTAAACTGTAAAAACTTAAAAAGTAGATTTAAAAATGATTAAAACTGTGGGATACATAAGAAGTCATTTTTAGGAGAAGGAGGATAGATACAGTACAATTATTTATCTCATCAGTTTATTTTCACCTCGTGTTTCCTTTAAGATCATATACCAGTTCTGCAGCCATCAGAATTCCTCCTGATTAAGTTTTTGTCAAGTTGCTCATGCCTGTACTAAAGTGGTTGAGCTGTCTTTCTTTCTAAATAGATTATCAAGGTTTGACCGTAGTAAATATGGCAGCTGCCAGCTTAGTACAAACACATTTTATCTACGTTTGATTGTCAGTTTTTATTATGATCCCATCACTTGCTGGTCCCTGTAATGAGAAAGATAACTGCAAAGGCATTCTGTTGGATGATGGAGAAATACAATAAATCACAAGTTCATCATGGGCCAATAACTAACATATGTTTAAAAATAACAATTTCTTGCTAAAGGCTGTTATTCTGTTATCTACTCATACATAAATTTTGCTGTTTTCCTTCAACAAACCATTTACATTTTTTTTCAGTGATAGAGATAAACACACAAGCGGGAGCAGAAAATGAGAAATATGAATTCTTCCTTTGATCCTGTTAAATGTGTGAGCTCGTAGAATTCACAAAATGCTTTACAAGTAGCCCCTGATCAACAATGCAAGTAATATTGATATTGTCTCACTGCCACTTTTCACACAGCAGTGGTAGGGCCATTGCTTGCAAATGAATGACAGTGTTTGTTAAAGCAGCAGGGACAGCCATACCATCCCAGGAATAAACAACAACACATATAAGTAGATAAATACTTGTTCTACTTACCTATCATATGTATTGTACTGTCCACATTTTGATTTCAGTGAATTTTATAAAGTAAATAAAGAAAAACTTGGCATTTTCCATTTTTACTTCTTCTGACTGAAGTCAATCCTGATGTAATTTCCTCCCTTACCCTTTTTTTTTCTCCTAGAAACTGCACTGTCATATAAATACATGTGAGCACAGCATCAATCATATTTTAGCAGCTTCACTCTGAACCTCCCTCAGACAATCAGTGAGGAGTAGGAATGTGGGAGGGGAGATGACAAGCTTCCTTCTTGTTGGCAATGTACCAAATAGAATCTGACTGAGATAAGATTACAACAAAAACATATCTGATTAGAATTGAGTGCTTGCATGGTAAGACGCACAATCCTTCCACTGTTTAAATGACTCCTCCTTGACTGTCCTCAAAAAAATAAAAAAAATGAAGTGAGCACTATCATAGAATAATTTTAATTCATAAAACCTCATAATATTATTATTATTATTTATTGTATTTATAAAGCGCCAACATATTACGCAGCGCTGGACATTAGTTTAGGTTACAGACAATATTTAGGGGTGACATACAGCTATATGACAATACAGGAATACAAGAAAACCAGATCACACAGCACAGTATGAGTACAAGGTAATTCTTAGTCAGTCACTGGAGGGGAGCATGGAGATCCTATCCTTATAACATATACCATATATACTATATAAGCCATACAACGTATAGGCCGACCCCCCCCCCCCCAACTTTTGCCCCTGTATGTTGTGCAGAGTTGCAGTGCATGTGATGCAGAGTGAAGCATGCTTGCAGAGTGCATGTATGTGATGATGCTGTGTATGTAAAGCAGAGTGTTTGTGGTGTAGATTGTTTTGAAGTGTGCATAATACAGTAACTACCTCTCCTAGTCGGCCATCCTCCTGGCCATCTTCCCCTCTCCCTTGCAGCTCTGTACTTGCTGCAGATCAAGGCTTCCCTTGCAGCTTTGTATTTGCCACTGACATCTAGTGGAGGAGTACGGAACTGTAAGGGAAACAGGAAGTTGGTCCCTGGGACAAAAAGAAAGTGAAACTTGGACATCTAGCAAGGAAAGCTGCATGGGATACTGAATCAATAGGAGAGCTTGGAAAGTGGAAGTTATAGGGTTAGTTCTAAAAATAAATTATTGTTTCACTTTTAATTATCCTATTTAACTTAGTAATATTTTGTGAGAAGAGAATTTTCTTAAATACAAAGAAAACTCTCACCCCCAGTGTAAACGCTGACTGGTACAGGACTAAGCTGGCCAGGGCTCATAACCAGAAACACACAAAGAAAGGCCGCAAAAACACTGCTGAGCTCTAAAAACAAGGGTAACACGATACAAACAGATGAAGCAACTGATGGAATTGTCATAATTAACAAGTCTAATATTATTAGGGCAATATCCCCCAAACCGATTCTGCAAATGGTCCCTCTGCACATCTCCACCAATAGCTTGTTGGATATGTTCTCATGGCCAGGCTCCCCTCTATGTACAAGCACGGCCATACTGCACATGTAGCTCCGTGCTACTGTGCAAGTGCAGCCGTACTTGCGTATGTTTTTGTACGTAGAGGGTCAAGCAACGTTGGGAGTAAAGGAGGACGTGAGAAGCCTCTGGACTAACCATAGGCTTTCCTCTAATCAGATTAATATCTTTTTTGTTTTGCTTAGTTTTTATGTTACAGATATAAAAATGGTCTAAGCAGAGATCAGCAGAGAAAATTGTCTCATGTGAAAGAAATAATCTATGTTAAAAAAGGGAGGGGCCTTCAAACCCACTTATCATTCACATACAATGCAGTTTAAAGATCTTTATCCTGCCATTTTTATAAACACTACACAACTTGAAAAATTAACATCTATGTTATGAGTTTCAGAGTAAACGCTTTGCTGCTGGAGTAAAAGAATAAACTGTCACTGTCTGCATATATATCCTTCACACATCACTGTAAATGCAAAGTCAGTACTGTTACATCCTATCCTTATTTTGTCTCTCCAGATAATGGAAACAAGTATCCATCTATCTTCCAAGTAATGCATAATTCCTAATGATTCTCCTTTCCCAGACTATACGTGTGAAAATTCAATTGTTCCACACCGAACAAATTGTTATTAAACCACCGCAGTGGCTGGAGTGAGATAATATACTGACATAATGGCTTCATACATCCCTTAATAAAGTTGCTGATATGGCAGCGATCTAAAATACCAGTACTACTGTACATTACGTTGTCATCCTTAGATTTCTCAAATGAAGATTTTTTATTCTGGTAAGCTGTAATACTTTTCACTGCAGCTGCCATTAATATACTTTAGCTATACAGTTCACGGAATGTCATCGCCTATAATGAATTTCAGCACATATGCTTTGTAATAATCAGGATAAATTACAAGGGCAATGGTGCCTGCCATTGAATATGTATGACAAAATGTAAGGACCAGATTGAATGCCATAATGAATCTGATGACTTACCGCGTGCTACTCTGTAGAAAGGACAGTAATATATATATATATATATATATATATATATGTATAGGTAGTCCCCAGTTAACGAACAAGATAGGGACTGTAGGTTCATTCTTAACCTGAATCTGTTCTTAAGTCGGAACAATGTGCTATCTCTTTCTCCTGTACCTCCTCCGTGCCCCCTGTGCCTCCAGTGACCCCCTCTGTGTCACCTCTGTACCTACCGTATTTCCCCTAAAGTTAGACCTACCCCGAAAGTAAGGCCTACCTTATATTTCAAGCGTGCTTGAAATATAAGCCCTACTCCGAAATTAAGACCTAGCTGGGGGACGCTTTGTGTATGGGGATGTGTGTGGTCTCTTACCGCACCTCCCTTGTGGCTGCGTCCCCCTCCGTTCCTAGTAATTCCTCCGGTGGCGGCGGCGGCATTGTAATTCATCTGTGAGGGCGCCCTTTGATCCTTACGCAGTACGCTAGGTCGGGCTCTGCACAGGCGCTCTCTACCCTGTCATCATGTGCGCCCGGCTGATGCGCCCCAGGCGCACATTGAATCAATGTGCGCCTGGGACGCATCAGCCGGGCGCACATGATGACAGGGTAGAGAGTGCCAGCGCAGAACCCGACCTAGCGTACTGCGTGAGGGTCAAAGGGCGCCCTCACAGATGAATTACAATGCCGCCGCCACCGGAGGAATTACTAGGAACGGAGGGGGACGCAGCCACAAGGGAGGTACGGTAAGAGCCTCCCCATACACACAGCGTCTAGCCCCTCCCACCCCCAAAAATAAGCCCTAGCACTAATTTTCTCCCCAAAAAGAATATAAGACAGTGTCTTATATTCGGGGAAAGATGGCTTATACAAGTTTAAAAGCCATTTTTTCCTTGAATTTTTCAAAATTGATTTTCTCAAAAACTACAAGTCTAATTTGGAAAAAAAAAATTGACTTGTTCCCATGGAAACAGAGAATCCATGCCGTTCGTATCGGCCGGTCGTTCGTAAGTCGGGCATTCGTAAATCGGGGACTATATATATATATATATATATATATATATATATATATATATATATATATATATATATATATATATCATTACACCAATGGGATTTTCGTGAAGTAGGGCAAAAATGAAATGCTTTTCTGACCCTAAACACTTTCTGAGCATTTGTTTTTAAAACTGTTTCCATTGACTTTTTTTTTTTTTTTTAAATTGCGATCGCAGCGATCTTACCACAATTTAACTGTGATTTTAATGTCAATAGGATTTTTTTTTTTAAACGTCCAGAAAGTGCTGAGGGTCAGAAAAGCTCTCAGAAAGAGCTCACAGTGTGTCTATAGCCTAAGGGCCCTTTTACACTCAATGCGTTGGTGTTTTTTTGTTTTTCTTCTTTTCCATAGCAGCGCATTGTGAAAAAGCTTTCAGTTAAAACTCGTATAGAAATAACTGAGCCATAGGAAAACATGGGCATTACTTTGAAAATCGGTTGCCTTTCAGTTACAACTGAGGGCAAGGACCACTATTGTGAAAATCGTAAAATTTAAAATACATGTAAACACATACAAATAAGAAGTATGTTTCTTCCAGATTAAAATCAGCTATAAATTACTTTTCTCCTATATTTCTGTCACGTACAGTAAGTAGTAGAAACCTGACAGAACCGACAGGTTTTCGACGAGCCTTGCTGAGAATCAATCCCCCATGAAGAGATGGACTAGTCACTAGTCCAAAACCTGTTGGTTCTGTCAGATTTCTACTACCTACTGTAAGTGACAGCAACATAGGAGATAAGTAATTTATGACTCATTTTGCTCTGAAATAAAAATACTTTTTATTTGTATATGTTTACACGTACAGTATTTTAGATTTTTTTGCGATAGTGGCCCTTTAAGTGTAAAAGGACCTATGCTCCTAGGTACAGAAGGCAAGGCTGTGAAGAGTTGCATTGTGGGAAATATAGGCTTAAAATTACCCCCTGCCTCCCTTACTTACAGAAATCAATAATTCTAAAAAATTCATACATAATGTCATCCTTCCAATAGCGGTGATTACTTTTCACAGTGAATTACAACTCAGCAACAAATCATACGTTGTAAAGCTAATTATAAATCTGGATTTAATGTAATAAGTGTACAATTTCTACTTTTTTACAACATCCTAGCTGTTAGTCTATTAAACAATCTGAATAGGTAATTTTACGTTTTCTGATATTGAGTTGTGTTTTTATTGCCTCCCAGTTTGAAGCCTGACAGTTTCAATAAACACCTCTGGATTTGCCTACTTGTCTTTACCTTATAGCAGAGCTGCGTAGCTGTTAATAAATAGAGAGGTAATTTCAGTATTTGCTTACACCACGGTACATAAATCACAGTGCTTTATTTATTGTCTTTGTATGTGGTGCTTTGTGCTCAGGCTTAATTATCTCCAACAGCCGAATCCCCTAATTTCTAAAGGCTGTATTAATATAGGTGCTGGGTGTAGAAGAACATTCATCACCTGTATTATTTCTGATGCCATGTCATCTGTGGTTTACTGAGGAATGCTGAAATGAAATACTGTGTCAAGCAAATATACTAAATCTAATCATTGTAATCATTCTACATTGCTAGACATCTGATGGGAGGTGGGAGTTCCAGTTGAACAACCCTCATCCCCCCCCCTGCCTTCCTCATCTCCTTATATGTCCTTGATGAGAATACAGCACTGATTTGGGCTGAAGCAGCTCCGGTTGGCTTGGGCTCCATGGCCGTCTGCTTGGGTGTGACGCTGCAGTTGAGGACCCTAGAAGGTGACTACAGAGGAGGTTTTCAGGGGTTAGGTGTACACAGATAGGCAGGAGAGGGAGAGGCATTGTTAAAAATAAAGTCTTGGACATATATAAGCTTAAATTTCCCAAATCACACTGATCCTTTCTATTTCCCTCTTTTTCCCTTAATAATAACATTTGAAAATAAGACAATAATAAAGGGGTTGGACAAACTGTAAAGTTAAAGTTCTCCTGTACCGCATAATTTTAGACCTGTTAAGAAAAACCCCACCGCACAACTCACCTACTCCTGGCTCCTTCCACTGTCTTTCGTTCTACCACCGCATTCCTCTCGTATCTCGAAAACCAGGTCAGCGCTGTATCAGTGAAGATGTCGGCAGCTACGAGAGTACTTGGCGGAGGAAAGGAAGAAGTGACAGGGCAGAAAACCAGTGAAGAGAACCGGGAGTAGATGAGCTGTTCAGTGTTTTTTTTTCCTTGACTAAAATTACGGTGGTACAAGTATGGCAGTACAAGGGGGCATTCCTAAGGAGGATAACTGCCATATCCTCCCCGTGCATACTCAATGTTCTAGTCAGTCGAATGTTTCGGCTGACTAGAGCGGGGGACTCAGGAAACGCTGGAAGGTGCAGATGGTGCTGTGACATATGTCACAACACCAAAGTCAAAATGGCACCTTTATTAATCAAACCCCCTCTCAGTTCAGGGGTATTTTATGCCCAAAATAAGTATTCTTTTAATTAGATATATACACTTATTTATACAGATTTGCACATTCGACAGAAAATAGGGGCATCTGAGGCAAAGGGGGGGGGGGGGGGGGGGTCAGTGGGATTTGGTTCCTAAAGAAGGGAGTGTCCCTCAAAAAAGGTACATTTTAAGTATGAGTTCCTTGTTCAGACCAGCTTCAATGTTTTTACAAAAGTTTGCATTCAGCACTACATGCACAAAATGTTTCTGTGTTACACACCATTCGTCTGTAAACATGTGCAGGGCTGGTTAGACCTCAGCACACACAAAATTGCATCAAATGTGTGAAATGGTCCATAAGCAGGTAGAGATCCATTACACCTGTCTGTCATTTGATGTCCTCTGTGCTATAGTGCAATGCAGCTGATGCAGTTTGGACCGGTCCATACCCTATTCCCCAGTGGCTGCTGGCATTCTTATATCCGGATCATACTGTTTTCTGCCACAATGTATGATTTCATCCTCACTGTATTTTTGTTGCTGAATCTTCATTCTGGCAGTGATTGTGAAATCCTGGCCACTGTATCCTGCTGTGGTCTGTGTTTACGTGTATCTTGCTAGTGCTGGATGTACATTGATCAATGCATACTGCTATGTCTAGTGGTATACACTCTGTGCTCAGATTGCATTACCTTGCTAAACCTAGCCATTATCATGCTGTATGTGTCCTTTGCCTGATGGCTTCCTCACTGTGCCTTAAATAAATGTGGCCTGAGAGGAATATGAAAGGTGTCATCACTGGCTCTCATTTGAAAATTCTACTTGCCTGACTGTTGTGCAGATCCTCTGCCTCTAGTACTGTATTTTCCAATGATGTAGTATAAGAATGCAAATGAGGTGTGCTGTGTTCATTGGCTACAGGTATATGCTATGTGTGCATGGTTTAGATATTGCTGATTCCACACACTAACATGACAGCAGGGCAGTGGCATATTTAAAATCAAAATAAAGTAACTGTAGCCATTTTCTTCTCAGGAGTATTTTCATTGCCTTGTCCTGTACGCTCCACCTACCTACCAACCTAACTAACAGTTGTACACTGTGGGCTGGGTTCACATTTATTAGAACAACATACCCATTTCCTACTTTTTTTAAGCTCCGCTCAGCGCAGGAATCAGATCCCAATGTTAAAAATAGGATCCGCTTCCACTTGTTGAATAATTTTGCCACATTGTGTTAAATGGAATGCAGAGTTCGCCCTTGCCACATTTTTCCTCAAAGGGACAGGTCAGTTCTCACTAGACTGGTTCCTGCATCTGCTTTGATTACTCAAATACTTATGTGTCCCCCGTAGCTGACTCCTCTGCTTGGTCCCAGGAAACAGACCGGCGGCTGGCAGAAGTATTGGTATCTCTGTTGAGTTGCAAAAGACCAATAAGAATCCTCAGAAATAGGGAGGATTCTCATTGGTTCATGGTGGACCACTAAAAATTCTCCCTGTTGCTAAGTAGAATTGGTCTATTGTAATCCTGTGGAGAGCTCCATGTACCTTCCTGTCTCCGGTCTCCTTTCGGAGGAAGAGTCAGCAGTGACGGAACTTGGGGACATTTGAGTATTGGCGATTGTGATTGAAGCAGACGAGTGCAGGAGATGCAAAATGGACAGCATGGATGCGCAAGGGATCCAGTTTTGCATCTGCTACAAGTGTGAACTGAGCTTTAAAGAGAACCCAAGGTGGTGGCGGTGGTGGGGGCGGCGGGGTCAGATGGGACACAGAGGCATGTTACCAGCCTCATGACATGCCTCTGTGTCGTCCCGCCGCTGCTCTCTTCCCCACCACCGCTGCGCTATAGCCCCCCCACCGCTGTGCTATGGCCTTCCCGAAATTAGCAATAATATTTGTCACTATATTGGAGGGTAATGGGAAAGAGGGGTTCCCTGCTCAAATGCTCACTAGGGGCGTTCCTGCAGTCTTTCCAGAGCTGCCATTGGGCAGCTCTCTTTCCCTGGCTGCACCCCCTGCCGGTCCCCCGCCTCCCTGGGCACTTGCGAGAGCTCTCTCCTTCCAGTGTCGTGACCCAGAGGCCAGGAAAGTGAAAGTGGGGCAATGCGGGCCTCAGGAGCGACAGAGTGCAGTGAGCATTGCAGCTACCTGATCCGCCCTGCTACCCAGATCAGGTAGCCTAGGTTTTTTTTTAACTATATGAGCCCACCTCAGGCTCTCTTTAAAGAGAACCCGAGGTGGGATTTAATTATGTTAGTGGGGCACAGAGGCTGGATGTGCACACTAACACCAGCCTCTGTTGCCCCATGGTGTGCCTCCAGGACCCCCCTGCGCGCTGCTATACCCACCGCAGTGCTAGCGACACACAGCACGTCGCCAGCACAATGTTTACCTACGCCGTGTCTGTTAGCGCCGCTCACTCGCCTCCTCTGTATCGGCGCTACCCGCCCGCGTCACTCCCCTCCAATGAGCGGGAGGGAAGGGACTTGGCGGGTAGCGCCAATACTGAGGAGGCGAGGGAGCGGCGCTAACAGACACGGCATAAGTAAACATTGTGCTGGCAACACGCTGTGTGTCGCTAGCACTGCGGAGGGTATAGCAGCGTGCAGGGGGGACATGGAGGCACACCATGGGGCAACAGAGGCTGGTGTTAGTGTGCACATCCAGCCTCTGTGCCCCACTAACATAATTGAATCCCACCTCGGGTTCTCTTTAAACTGAGGAGTTGTTACGCAAACATGCTAACGGAACCACCTCCCACCCAGCAGCATACCAGTTCATTTAGGATGTAGGGTCAAAACTTTACTAAACCAGATAGACCACAAATATTTATGTAGTGACACTACTGACAGCACCAGTACAATTTTGAGGTTCAATTCTGGAACAGATAATATAATATGTTTTCATTGTTAAAAAAAAACAAACAAAAAAAAATAAAACAAAACCAGACTGTAACTACTTTAGCTGACTCTCCTAATACTCTGGACAGCTATTGTGGAATCCCAGATTGTCAGATTCATATATATGTCTTGGTTTACTAAGGTATTTCCAAGCATCTGGGGATGACAGTGGGGATGCCACAAGTGATTTAGCAAGTATAAGCTGAATTTACAGAAAAAAAAAAATCTGCTTCTAGGTGACAAACGATTGCAACCCTCATCTGTCATATTGGCCCATGAATTGATGAGACTCTATAGGGCTGTAGTGCTGACCTCAAAGAGTTAATGTGCCAGCAGCATGGGTAAATGGGCAGGGTTAGCTCTGTGATCACAGTGAAAGACTCACTTCCTAACTCCACCCTGACTCACTGTGACACAGTGTCAAAGCTAAAAAGCTACGAGCCCCAGGCCTATATTCAATTAACTTTTGCACCTGAGTTCTCTCATAGATCATTTTTCACCTCCTATTAAATTGACTTTCCAACACTGTAATTGAAAAAGTACCTAAAGGAATTGTATTTGGGCCCCAGTGTGAGTTTTGGGCCCCCTCAATCACTCTCTATATAGCAATTGTTATAGACTTTTCCAAATACATTTGCAACATCAGAGAGGTTTAGTTTGTTAATGATTGTTACTATTCAAAGCACAAATAGAGGTGAGCATTACCATCATAGCACCAATGAAAAGCTAATACAGAAGGTGAAGGAGGGCCCCGGTATTACTCTCTGGTCCAGGCAATCTGGTGCTGCTTCATCCGCTGCATCTATCTCCTATTGTTATGGGAGCCTTGTGCTTTATTTTGAGGAGAATACTCTGAGAAGATACTTGCACAATATACAAGCAGTGGATCGCTTTATGCTGGGGATCGCCTGAGAGTATCCCAAGGCGCATTAGACCCATCTAACTGAGGGTCTAGGATAAGGGTGAGTGCCCAGTCTTAAGGGTGTTGGTGGAGGTGTAGATAATACACAAGAACCTACGCAGTTTTAAGTGCCCACGTTTATTGCTTGAAGAACACTGGATTGAAAGTTGTATGGACATTTAATCTTGATGTTGAAGTGCAAGGACATTCTTTAGGGTTGCAGTGCGATAGTGTCCATATTGAGAGTCTTTTTTGTATTTTGCAATCGCGCACCACCAAGCATATTCTGTATAGGTGATAGTACTCACATACCAGCTCAGTGTCATATATTGTAATCTCCTATTGTTACACCACTTTTACTCATGTGGGTGCTGATGGGATGGGGAATGGACAGAACATAGATTACTATTCTTTCTATCCAAGCTTCATCTGACACTTTACATTGGAAGCCAGTTTTGAAAACTTTAGAAAACCAAGCAACAAAACAAATGAATAATTTTGGCATTGCAAATAAGGATATATTACACCCAATCTGCAATAAATGAGTTTGAATTCGGGCAAAATTTAGGATGGACTTATTTCAGATACCAGCTCTGCTAACAATATTCTACTGTCTTCCTCTATGGTCAACTCTTCTCACTTCCACTTTCGATCCTCTCTTCTCCTGTGGAAGTCACTCCCTCAACACATCCACCACTCACCCACACTTACCCTTTTTAGGTGTGACCTTAAAATTCACCTCTGTCTTCAGACAAGCTCTCTGAATACTCTCACTTAGGACACTTTGACCACTGACCACCACTTTACCATCTCATACACAGCTTCTCTCTACCTATTGTCCTATCCCTTAACCCTTTAGATCAGAGGTCAGGAACCTTTTTGTCTGAGAGAGCCATAAACACCATGGGCTTGATTCACAAAGCGGTGCTAACTGTTAGCACGCCTGTAAAAACCCCCTTAGCACGTCTAAACAAGCTTTTCGCGCACAAAACTTTACGTGCGCAAAACTTTATGAGCGTAAAACTTTACGCGTGCACTGCACAGAGCGCAAAGTGCCCATTAAAGCCTATGGGACTTAGTGCGCGCATAGGACTTTGCGCGCGTAAAACTTTGCGCACGGTACTTAGAGCGCGATCTGATTGAGAAAACCGGTGCTAACCTACTTAGCACCCTGGTTAGTGCGCCTAAAGACTTTAGACGTGCTAAGTAGGTTAGCACCGCATAGTGAATCAAGCCCCATATATTTTAAATTGTAATTCAGTGAGAGCGATACAATATGTTTCAAACTGGGAGAGGGCTCATGTCCCTGTTGCCATGGTTATGTGTATACAGTTTATCCTCCGGGCATTGGAAGTGTCAGACGGAAACAGTAAATTCGGGCGCACGAGGCAAGTAGACAAAAAGGGCGCCGCCATAGACTGCCATATTAATTATCATTTGACGGGCGCCCACCGGGAAAAAAGGGCGCCCGCATAAAATAACGTTTTATCATTACATTTTTGCTAATTTATATTTTCCACATTTCCCCACGATCATTGTCGTTAACATATTAAAATTGTATCCCTTACTGTTTGTAAAACTTTATTATTCACAAAATAAAGCGATCAGTATGTTTGTAATATATTTTATCCTTTACTGTTTTTAAAACATTATTCTCCACACAATAAAGCGATCACAAAGGGGGGTCTTAGGTTTAGGCACCACCAGGGGGGTCTTAGGTTTAGGCACCACCAGGGAGGTCTTAGGTTTAGGCACCACCAGGGGGGTTTTAGGTTTAGGCACCACCAGGGGGGTCCTAGGTTTAGGCACCACCAGGGGGGGTTTAAGGTTTAGGCACCACCAGGGGGGTCTTAGGTTTAGGCACCACCAGGGGGGTCTTAGGTTTTGGCACCGCCAGGGGGGTCTTAGGTTTAGGCACCACCAGGGGGGTCTTAGGTTTAGGCACCACCAGGGGGGTCTAGGGATAGGTACAGGGAGGGTTCTGTGTGAGAGTAGGGTTAGGTATAGTTTTGGTAAAATTTTACCACACTTATTACGAACTTAGTTATATTTATATCATTGTTATAAACAATATTTTCAGATTTAATTATAAGAAGAAACAATAAATGAAGGTTATTCACAATAATATACAATTACAACGATTTAACATATATTATCGTTTTTTTTACGAAACTTAATTATAAGTTTCACTTTTGAATCTTAACGTTTTCACAATTGCCGATTTCATACTCATTATTTAATGATGTATACATTTGTAAAACATTATTTTTAAACGAAATACAGCACAATATTTTTATAAACGCTATTAGTGCTTATCGTTTAAACCCCGACGCCCTTTTTTTAAGGTACGCGTGTCAGACATGTCTTCAGCTTCTCTGGGGTTTCAGCAACATCAGCAATTTCCCTGAGAGCCAGACAGGAGAAATACCTACCAACTAACAGCTTGTACAATTAGCTCGCTGACTTGGGGGTTGATTCACTTTGTAGGACGAGATCCCCGCACTTTGATTGGCCCATTAGGCTACCTGTCACTTGACAGGCAGCCCATTGGGCCAAAGTGCAGGGATCTCACTCTACAAAGTTACTGGACCTGACAGGGTCCACAGTGGGACAATTGGAGCAGCTGTTCATTTTGGGGGGAGCGCGAGTAAGTTAGTAGTGCATGCTACAGCAGTAGAATGCACTACTTTGAAAATGTTATTTGCGCTGCCACACTAAGCTGCACTGCTTGATCAGTGTAGCTTAGTGAATCAACACCTACTGATTTCTCTGATTTCTCTGTGAGCCAGATGTAGCCATCAAAAGAGCCACATCTGGCTCCCGAGCCATAGGTTCCCTTACCCTGTAGGGCCGACTGTCCAGGGCTCTCTTTCCCCTTTGTCTCTAAGGCCTCGTTCAGACTATACACGCATTTTGGCAGCGCGTATAGTGTGCGACGCGCAAGAACGGTAGAAGGGCATAGACAGCCCTTCTACCGTTCCCATCATATGCGCTGCGTGGCAGCGCGATTGCACTATCGCGTGCTGCACGCATTTTTGGTAATCGCAGCGCAGATCCCATTCATTGTAATGAATGGGATCTGCAGCGCAGCGCATAGTAGCGCAGATGGCGTGCGATCGGACGCGTTGCGTTCCGATCGCACATCCATCTGCCCTAAATGATGTGAACGAGGCCTTAATGCTGTGTAATGTGCGTACATATCTCCTACCCCTATATAAAAATCTGTAGTTGATTTGTTCGATGCGTCAGCTGAAATCCATCATTCTCTTGTATTGTTAATTGTTGTATTGCTTTATTGTATTGTTATACTTTGTATTATGTTGCACAGCGCCACGGAAGAGGGTGCTATATAAATCAAAAATAATAATACTAACCTCCCAGCAATTTTCACTGTGTCAATAAGATAGGTGAAGGTTACAATTGTTTATCACCTAGTAGAATATTTTTTTATTTTTCTTATAAATCCAGTCCTGTTTATTGAATGATTTCTGACATTCCCAGTGGAGATACTTGAAGATGTTTCAGTACATAGACAAACATGTTTTCAAATTTACATGGACAAACATGACATGGGAAGAGACATACCATGATGTCCAATACCATAAGGCACATCAGTGCTGCCACTGCCAGAGGAATCCATGCTGTCCAACAGATGTAAACACACAGACTGCATACAATTACATTCTTCCCTCCACTGAAGTGCAGAAGCTCTGGCCTACACTGCATGTGTAACACAACTTGCGGCAATAAATTTATATAAAAAGCAATGAGGTGATTCGGAATAAATCAGATTTTAACTTTACGCTGTGCAGTGAAAACATGGTAATGGCAGATGATAAATGATTGCCTGTTATGGATTACTGTATCTTCCACATCATCCCATAAATATTGATATACCAGCCATTCATCTCTCAATGCTGACTTCAGCAGAGACGTAGAGAAAATGTTTGACGTCAGCTGCTCTGCGTACGTCCACTACTGAAGCCAAAGGCTGTGCTTCTCTGAGCACATAGAAGATCTCAAGGAACATCTCCTGATCGGAACACAACAAAGCCACTCTATTTCTGGTTGGCTGTTTTTCTTCTCTGATGTATGATGGTGGATGTGTTATGTTGTAGTGAGTAACAGACATTAATGAGCCACAACATTAAAACCACTAACAGGTACTGTGAATAACATAGATCGCCATATTTATTTCGAAAATAAGACGCATTTTTCTCCTCCAAAAGTGGAGAGAAAAGTCGCTGCATCTTATATTCCAAATACAAGGTGTCCCGGACTTACAAACACCCACTGATATTAACTGGCTGACCAGCCGCGTTGTCAGGAACTCCCTGTACTGTCTCCTCTGTTGTCCTCATGTCCTCCTCTGCTCTGTGCAGTATAATTAGCAGTGGGTGCATCTGTCACCTGATCTAAAGGCATCTGCGGCGACCAGTCACGTCACCTTTCCCTCACTGTTCCCTTGATGAGTGAGGGAAAGGAGAGGTCTCTGATCGCCATGGGCACCCTCGGATCAGGTGAGAAATGTGATTGGCTTCCGCTGCTAATAACTTACTCTGCACGGGGGAGGAGGGGGAGCGGAGGACACGGGGACACAGTGGGACAAAAGCGAAGACACAAGGGAACAAACGAGGACATGGGAACATAAAGGAGGACACAGGGGGACAAAAGGAGAACGCGGGAGGCAAACAAAGACACAGGAACAAGAAGGGCATTAGAGGAAGACACGAGGGAGGCAATAGAGGACAAAGGAGGACACAAGGGGACAATAGAAGCCATAGAAGGACACAAAGGGGCATGGAGCAGGACACAGGGAGAACAGAGGAGAACACAAGAGGGACAGAGACAGACACATGGGAGATACAGGAGGACACAAGTGGGACAAAGGAGGACACAGAAAGACACAAGAGGTACAAGGTGGATGCAATTATTGGGGTAAGAACGGAACATTGGCAATCCAGCGCAGGAGACTTGGGCACAGCTGGCGCCACCATAGGCCATAATAGGAATTACGGCTATAGCGGTGCACAGTGAGTAACTTCAGTGTCGTCAGAAGACGAAGCTGAAGTTACTTTTTAATCACTGTAATTTGGCCTCCAGCAATTGCTGGAAGTCTAATTATTTCATTCCCCACTATCCACGTGGACCTAGAGGGGGAATGGTATTTAACATCGCCAGGAACTTGTGCAGCAGCAGGATAAGTCATACCGGCTGTATCCTGCGCCCAAGTCTCCCGGTGGCGAATTCTCTGGACGCAGGAGAACATCCACAAGATGCACCATGGATGAGCCAGGTTTAGTATATTTTTCCCCTGGTTTTTGTCCTTTCAACCTAGTCATGGTATGGTCAGGATCTTATAGTCCAAAACATACAATATTGTGTTACAGTAGCATCTGTTAAGGGTTGCAGGATGTACATTAGGCAGCACATGAAACTAATGTTTTTTTTTTTTTTAAATGGCCAAACATATGGATTTTAGGGACTTTGATAACCAAATCCAAGTAGGTAGACAGTTGTGGCAGAGCATCTCCAAAATGGCAGCTTTCATGAGCTTTTTTATGGTAGTAGTTAGTAGGGATGGACAACGAGATGCAAATAATCTTGAGTTAATGCAGTATTGTGCAAATTTTGTATGCAAATCTATGCAGCTTGAACATTAACCAATCAAATCCTGCTGAGGTAAAATTTGGTCCATTTTTACGCTGCATAAATTTGCATACAACATTTGTATAATCCTGCATCAACTCAAATGTTTTTACATCTCATTGACCATTTTTAGTAGATAGTACCTACCAAACATGGAAACAACAACAGGTGAACCAGTGAAAACTAGCAAGCACCCAAGACCCTTGACTCTGAACTTACTGCCTTGATTTCAGGGGCATAAAGAGATGATTTTCATATTCAGGAGTGAGGCATTATGGGAAACCACAGGATACGTGAGGTGAATGGCGCATAAATCAGAATGAAGCACATATGAACTGCGGCGAGGGACGCAGAGACTTCTAGGGGCTGGAAGAAGCCCCCGGTAAGTAATACAGTGAGCTTGATTCACTAAACTATGCTAACTGATAGCATGGTCGCGCTATGCAGTTAGTACGCAATATCACACATGCAAAGTTTTATGAGTGTAACGGTTTACGCTCGTACACTAACAAGGGCCTTCATGTGTCAACGCGGCTATTTAGCCGTGTTAACACGCAAAAAGCTTTGTTAGGACACAAGGAGGACCTACACCCAATAAGGCCGGTGGACGGCGGTGAATGATTTGGCTGATCTGTGTATATTTTGCCTGATATTTATAATCTTATTTGCATGTCATAAATGGCAACTGTTTTATTAAAACTTGTGGAACAGGAATTGCCCGGCTTTCCTGAAGGAGTTCTGTAGGCACACAGATGCTCAGGAGAGAGGGAGGATGACCTTAGCTGTCCATGAGCGTGTTGCTAGTCCAGGCTGCATAATGAGGTTGGCTAAAGCTGTAGGGAGATCTCTGAAAGGAAGCAGAGAGGAAAGCGACACAGATGCTGCTCTTATTTGCATGCCACAGTCAGAGTGTTCGGCTTTGACACAGTATTATGATTTGGAAACTGAAATTGGTTTGGGAACCCTTAGTGACTGGTGGCAGGCAAACAATTACTGCAGGTAAACAAATCTAATTGCTAAATGTTTCTGTATGACAGGAAAAGAATTATTTAAAAAATGAAATACTCGTTATGCCATATTTTTGGAAAAGATTGTAGAAGTTTCTGTGTGCAGTCTCACATTTTATAGTGTGGCCTATAGAGTTACAGAATAAGACAATGAAGACCAGAATATGCAAAGTATAGTAAGTCATAGCAACCAGACTTCTCTTCTCAGAGCCCAGATCAGTGAAGGATGAATTCTGGCTGCCTGTTTTGTGTTAATCCTACTTGCACAATGTTCTTTGCCTTAAGGAAAACTGCGTATAAAATAGATTTGTTTAGTAAGGCAGGGGAAAATGCTATAACCCATAGCAACCAATGAAACATCATCTCTTGTGTGTGTATAGTGCTAGGTGCAGTGCCGCATAGATGCCAGGATAGGCAAATGTAAGATGCTCAGTGCTATGCGCTTTTCTCCTGAGCTCTCTCTGCCCTACAACTGCTCTCTCTGCAGCCAGGCACAGTGGACCCTCCTCCAACAAATTGACTTGGGACCTGGTGCAAATGAAAGCCAAGACTAACTTTTTAATGATGTTTTGACCTCACAAGGGGGTAAACAGAATTGTCGACCGGATAATATGCAATGTATATATATATATATATATATATATATATGTACACACACACACACACACACAGACACACACACACACACACACACACACACACACACACACACACACACACACACCATCCTAGATCTGAATGAATAGAATATTCTTATTAAATATTTAGTTTATTACATAGTTCAATGTGCTGACAATGAAATCACACAAAATTTATCAATGGAAATCAATGGATGGAGCGAGACATGATGTTTCAGATGTGCTTAATTGGATTCAGGTGGGGGGCAACAGGCAGGCCAGTCCATAGCATCAATGCCTTCGTCTTTCAGGAATTGCTGACACACTCCAGCCAGATGGGGTCTAGCCATAGCCGGCCTTTGATATGAGCGACCGGAGCGGTCGCTCAGGGTGCCAGCTTCCAAGGGGGCGCTTATAGCTGGTTGCCTATACTGAGGGTACCTACACCTGATTTCCTATACTGGGGGCACATATAGCTGGCTACCTATACTGGGGGTACCTATACCTGGCTATCTATACTGGAGGCACCTACACCTGGCTACCTATACTGGAGGCACCTATGCCTGGCTACCTATGGGGGGGGGGGATGGAGACCTTCAACTGACTTCCTATACTGGGGGCACCTATGCTTGGCAACCTATATTGAGGGCACCTACACATGAGATCCTATATTGGGGGCACCTATACCTGGCTACCTACTTATGCTGAGTCTGAGGGCGTGTTTTTTTTTTTTTTTGAGGGGGGTGCACTGCGGCTATAACGCGTGGTGCAAATCGTCGGTGCTGTGCTATCATTCTAAATGGGGGGGGGGGGGGCGGCTAACTGTCCCACTGATTGTTTTTATTAATATTCCTGAAAGGTTCTAGCCTTCATTTTCAAGTGTATTCAGGATAATGCACTCTTTCCATCCATGGGTGGTTATTTAATAGTATTTTTCCTATTATACATATGTGACGTGTCACGGAGATCTGAGCATTTGGCGTGATGTGTCATGACATCAAAAAGGTTGGGAACCACTACCCTAGGAGATATCTCAGGAGAGAAGGAGAATTGCATATGGGCCGGTGTGTGTGTGTATACGTGCGTGCGTTTGTGTGTATATGCACGTGGGAAGAGGATGAAAGGAGGGGGGCAAAAATCAGGTTTCGCTCAGGGCGCTGTGAAACCTAAGGCCGGCCCTAGGTCTAGCATTGTCTTGCATGAGGAGGAACCCTTGTGGTGTCACAAGGGGTCTGAGGATTTAATCTCGCTACATAATGGCGGTCTGGCGAGAACCTAGGGCTGTGTAGCCCCCCAAGAAATGCCACCAACACCATTACTTACCCACTGCCAAACCAGTCATGCTGGAGGATGTTGCAGGCAGCAGAACGTTCTCCACAGCATCTCCATCCAGACTCTGGCCTGTCTGTCACATTTGCTCAGTGTGAACCTGCTTTCATCTGTGAAGAGCACAGAGCTTGGGTTAGATTGTGCCTTTATTTATATTTATATGTATATATGCTATGGCTGAAATGAAATACTCCCAGCCACATAAATGTCTTGCTGTGACCAAATGTTTTCAAATCCTGGCGTGAATTAATTCCCCTGGCAGCACGGCAATGTGACCAGATGAAGCCGCCTCTTGGACTCTGCCTCCTCTGTTCCCCCTGCCCCTCTCCTATGGAGCTGTGGCAGCCAGGAACCACACATGTCGTTCGTAGCGGCAGGGAAGCAGAGCTGCAGACATTGCTTCTGCCAGCACCCGCTCTGCAGAGGAACGAACGGCAGGATTCCCTGCCGCTACGAATGACTCTGGGGGACACGCGTATCCCCGGCTGCCAAAGCTGCATAGGAGAGGGGCTGGGGTAGGCAGAGCCGAAGAGGTGTCACATGCCATGCCAGGGGAGTTAATTAATTTACGTCGCAGGATTTTAACACATTTTGGCCGCAGCGAGACATTTAAGCGGCCGGGAGTATTTCATTTCTAACACTGGCCGGAGGGGCATGGCCACTTTGCGTTTTGACCGGCGAGAACCCGAAGTGGCCAGACTATATATATATATATCCTATACAATAAAACCTAACTATCCCTGCGTCAGTCACTTTCCCTGTCTGTCCATCCGAAGCTTTTTTGTACTGCGCATGTGCGCAGTACAGAAAGCCGTTGGGATGGGAGGTGAGGCCAGGGAGCAGGGCAGCCATGCGCAGCGTGCAGGCGGGTGTGCGCGCGGGCGATGGGCGGTGGGCAAGAGCGGTTAAATTACTACCTAGAGCCCGTTTTTAAACGGGCTTATGTAGCTTAGTATATATATATATATATATATATTTCAAAACACTGCACACTGGTTATGAAAAAGTAGATTCGCTTAGATTGCTTTTATGACCCTAAAATGCATTATTGTTTTTACCTGGTGCTGGGAAGATATGATACCCTTGACTGAACTATGGAAGGAATGGATAAGAGAAACTGTTCTGTTAAAAGGCTGTCTGTAACAAGCGTCACATCACATCTTGTTAAGTAGAGATAAATAGTTTTGCAAAAGCGATTTAGTTAATGCCATCTGCATTGCAGTCATTTCATGTCATAGAAAAATATTGTGGTATTTGCCTGCATAATAAAGTTTTCATGCTTTGTATTTTATGTAAAACATTATCAGCTGTTACACTATTGATCTGAATGAAGGAGAGAAATGTGTGTTATTCCATATATTGATCTGCTCCTCCGCTGTTACACAAATCATTTCACTGAGGTGCAGTGTCAAATCCCAGAGGCGCAGATTCATTTTTCTGCTACGCGGTATCTATAAACTTCACCTCTAGCTACTATTGAATCACTGGAGAGAAAATGCACAGTTATGTATGTCATTCTCCTAAAGGAAGATTTACACTTGTTAAATGGCTTCTGCATAGATCAGTCAGTCTGTCCTTTGCGTACTGTGCCCATGTGACCCCTTCATCAGCACTGACTGCTCTTTAAATTCTACATTTTACTACTTATCTGTTATCTGTAGTCACAGAATACAAATGCAATGTGGTCTATTAAAGACATCTGCTCACATTATTGTTTAAAATGAAACCCACTGATCAGAATAATAGTCTATTATAATAGGTGTGGAACAAAGCTCCAAAAGCTGTTTTTTCTTGCCAAATAAATGGATCTCTTAAGACATAACAAATCATTGGTGACTTCAGGTTGTGAATTGGCAAAGTTGCTGTATTGGTGGTTTATGCCTCTCCTTTGATTTAAACCAGGAGTGTGAGCAGAACCTCTCATAAGCCTAGTACACACATACAAGGCTAGTTGCCTGGGGAAGCGGCACCCAATCCCTAGGGTGACATTGCATAGGCAACGCTATACAAACACATTGCTAACCTACAGGCTAGTAACGTGTACTGTTCCAATGTGGGTGGTGCAGAGTGGTGCAGGACTATCTCTCGACAGTCGGGGAAAGTAGAGAGAATAATGTCACTCGCCCAAAGGGATCCACCAGATGGATCAGTGGCTGATAGTTATTGGGGGCTGTTGTACACATGCTGGATTCTCGACTGAGGCAATGTTGTAACATTTCTTGTGACCTGGCAGAATTTCCTTCCCAGAGGAGAATTTAGTGTTATGTATGGGAAAGGAGAGGTTAGTGATAGGCAGATGAGAGTGGGAGGTTAGTGCTAGACAGAGGACAGATAGAGGGTAGTTTCAGGCACCGGAGAGGGTACATTAGTCTAAGGCCTCATTCACACTATAAGTGTTGCCGTGCGCATTTTGGTAACCCATATGGTGTGTGACGTGCAGAAATATCAGAAGTGCATAGACTGCACTGTCTGATGTTCAAACTACCTGCACTGTGCAGCAGTGCGATGCGTTATAGCACTGTTGCACGCATTTTTCAGAAAAAGCACAACGCTGACCCAGTCACTGTAGTGTATGGGTTCAGCAGCACAATGCACGGCAGCTGAGATGTCCATGCGATTGCACAAGTTCAGTTCTGATCGCACGGCTCTCTGCGTTTTAGTCAGAGATTGGGTGGAGGTTCATTTTATGCATTGGAGAGTGATAGGGTCGTCTTAGGTAGAAGAGAAGGGAAGTTAGTGTTAGGCAGAGGGGTTGAAAGGTTAATGTTAGGTGGAGAAATGATGGAGGAAACAAATTCTGAAACCGTTGAAATTATTTTCGTTATAATTATCAGCCACCTTTGGCTAAATTTTATCTAGTGTGTGTACGGAGGTTAAGAGTGATACATTCGGTTTCCCACCCCTTTCAGAAATCAGCCTATCACAAAATAATTTGTGTTTTAAAAGGTCACTGGCTTCAATTCACTAAGATCATGCTAGAGATAATAAGGCAAGAGAAAACTTACCTCCACACCTGAGAGAGTTATCTTACCTCTTCATTCCTTAAGTTACCTCTCCTGTAGTTAATTTACCTCCTCTGTAGTTAATTTACCTCCTCTGTATTTAATTTACCTCCTTTAAGGATTGGAGAGTTAATTTAAAGACAGAAGAGTTAACTTTAGGCTTGCCTGAGGTAAAATGTTTCCTGAATACTACATGCCTTATCACCATGGTAACAACTCTAGAAGAGTTATTAAAGACAGGAGATAAGTTTAGTGAATTGAGGCCTATGTCAATTGCCACAGCTCTAGAAAAGCAAAAGGTTCTCTTTGAAAAGAATACACAGACAAGGAATATAGAAGACAGCTGGTTTCCACTTTCAGGCATAGGAGAATGGGAGGCTTGTCTTCTAAACTCCAGCACAATCTGGATAATTCACTCCAAAATTTCTGTACGCAAGTTTGGGTGAAATGTTTATCTGAACACTAATTATAAGTAACATGTTACTAATAATACAGCGTGTAGGTGTTGTGTGTGACAATGCATAAGAGACTTGACATCACACGCTAAAGGTCTGTGTGACACATGCAGCACTTCCCTACATGTTTAATGATGCACCATAATTAGATGTCATGTAAACATTTGTAAAGCTGAACGACAGGCAAACATTAGACAAACAAAAACAAACACTGGTTGGATCCGTTGTGATTTAATTATAAATAAATAAATAAATAAAAAACCATGAATACACCTGTACAGTGTAAGTCGTGTGAATGTGTTTTCTGTAATTCCACATTAGAGAGGGGAGGAGCAGCATTGCTCAGTGGTGTAAAATAATAGGGGATGCAGAGATGGTGACTGCACAGGAGCCCCTGGTCTAGAAGGGCCCACTAGGTACCCTCCAACTTCTTTATACCGCCCTTTTGTTTTATGCTGGTTACAACCACCTCTCTATGAGCTTGATTCACAAGACCGTGCTAAAGCATAGCAAAACCGTGCTGTGCGTTTAGCATGCAATGTACAGCGCGTGAAGGTTTGCGCATGTACATATTTATGTGCATGCGCTAAGGGGGCAAAGTGCGCGTGACAACCTATGTTGTACCCTCACGCACGGTACATTGCGCGCTTAAGCGCGGTCGTGCTATGCTTTCGCACGCTTTTGTGAATCAAGCCCTATATGTGTTTTGAATAGTTGCAATCATTAACAAACTTTCCTAGTTCCTGCTTACACCTCTCTGGCACTTCGGTTGCACTTGGCAGGTTTTTGTCTTCCTATTCAATTGTTATGTATAGAGTGTGTGAGGGGACCTAATGTAAGACTTGCACTGGGGTCTATAGCTTCTTAGTTATGCCACGAACTGTGTTGACTAAGTTTGGCTCTGGTTTACTTGGAGGATATAGGCCTTATTCACACTAAAACGTTTTACTAGCGAATTCAGCAGCGTTTTCAATCGCTGGCAATCACTAGTATTTTGAAAAGCGCTACTGCAATGAAATGTGTATGGCAGTGTTCACACTTAGCAATCACCAGTAATTTTTGTTTGCTGAAATCAAGCTGCATGCAGCATTTTTTTGCGCTTTTGGAGCAATTATGTTTCAATGTTATACAGGGTGGGCCATTTATATGGATACACCTTATCTATGGATACACCCCATATACCATACCATACCATAAATGTTTTTGTTCCAACAGTCTTGGAGGGATCTATCCAATGTGGGTTAGTGTCAGACCAATAGCGGTGGTTTTGTTTGTTAAATTCACCATTCACATAAATTGGTGTATCCATATAAATGGCCATATTAAGGTGTATCCATATAAATGGCCCACCCTGTACAATCGCAGAATGCAGTCGTGCCAAAATCACTTTCCTGTACAGAGGAAAATAGCTGGTGATTTTGCAAGCGTTTTGCGATTCCCAGTGTGAAGGAGGCTGAAGCAGGGAGAACTGTGCTCATGTAGACTTCATGCACACTATATAAGTCAAAAGCTGAAGATGAAAACGGATGAAACACTGATAAGAAATGTATAACAATGTCAGTTTTAATGTCATTTTTTTGTGTATTTTTTGTGCCTGCTTTATAGGCTATTGAGGGACTCATTTCTATTGATGCATTTTTGTCTTTGTCCACACGCAGAAATGTATAACATCTCACAGCCCATGTTAATCAGTGGGCTTTTTTTGCGCATCTCTCTGTTTCTTTCAGCTAGCTGCTTTTTTCCGCATGTTGCTTCATTAAAATGCATTATGCTTTCACTACAGAGTTTACAAGCAAATGCTAAAATTCTCGATAAGGTTACCGTACCCTCAGTAGTGCGGTACAGAAAAACTGTGCCAGCAGTGCGTCTTCAAAAGCCGAAAATCAAATTGCATGAAGTGTGAATTGTATCATTCAAAGGCACAAGATGCACTATCATAGGGCAAAAGTGATGGGAAAACTGACACAAAATGGACATAGATAAGCATAGTGTACACACACCAGATTTCACCCTGCTGTTGTCAGTGGTGGGGAGCTGTGATTCAGTTGTCTCTATGTTGAGTTTAAAAGACAACTGAAGAGAGAAGAATATGGAGGCTGCCATATTTATTTCCTTTTAAACAATAGCAGTTGCCTGGCAGCCTTGCTGATCTATTTGGCTGCAGAAGTGTCTGAATAACACCGGAAACAAGCATGCAGCTAATCTTGTCAGATCTGACAATAATGTCATAAACACCTGATCTGTTGCATGCTCGTTTAGGGTCTGTTGCAAAATGTGTTAGAGGCAGAGGATCAGCAGGATAGCCAGGCAACTGGTATTGCTTAAAATCAAATAAATATGACCGCCTACATATGCCTCTTGCTTCAGTAGTCTGTTGAAGGTGACCATTAACAATACAGTCTCAGGGATGATCGATCATCTCCGCAGTAATCGATCAGAATTAATTGGTCTAGCCCATCAACAGCCTATTTCCCGCTAACCAATCTGATCAGATCAATTATCAAATTAAGTTGTGAGAATTTGACCATTAATGGGCACAGCTGATAGTTTCCGATCGATAACCTAGGTGATCGATTGGCTGCGGGATTGTACCATTAAACCTTTATGTAGAAACCACCAAGAATTGCAATGCTTGAGGACATTTTATGGTGACAAAAAGTGCATACAACATGTAGACTGATTGTCTTCTTCTGTGGCGCCTTCAACTGCATATGTAGGTACCAGCTGGGCAGCTGACAAAGAGCGCATTAAAACATTCACAGTCACCCCCCACTAACGTGTACAAATGAACTGGACCTTGTTGCTGCAAACCTTTTTTTTACAGAAGTGACAACACACTTCTGTACTTCTGATCTCTATTGATGTGACCTATTTGTGTATCCTGAGTGCACCAGAGAAACATTCATTTCAGGTCCTTGCAGGGCTCTCTCACTAAGCTGGGAGAGTGATTGGAAGTAATGACTACTCTTTGACTGGCGTGACATTTCACATATACTGTATTTCAGTGCTGTAAGTAGCTGTTTGCGCACACCTGCACTTATATCCTTCCCTGTTTGAACAGTGAAGGAAAAATAGTCAGCTG
Organism: Hyperolius riggenbachi; assembly: GCF_040937935.1. Classification (NCBI taxonomy): domain Eukaryota; kingdom Metazoa; phylum Chordata; class Amphibia; order Anura; family Hyperoliidae; genus Hyperolius; species Hyperolius riggenbachi. The sequence continues at coordinate 207,106,972 of NC_090647.1, read as the reverse complement.
TCAGACAATAGAGACTTACAAATGTCTTTCTTGTGCTTGGCTTTTTATTGACATTAAGGAATGATTCGTATATTCTCTGACTGAGCAGAAGTGATGCATCATGGGAGTTCCTTCTTGCTCACTTGAGGCTGAATAATTGCAAATACCTTTTTTTAACAAGGCAAACTTACTTAAGGTTTATTAAGTAGCAATTGTGGTGCTTATTTCACCCCCATGTTTCCAGACTTGCAACAGAAGACAAGATATGTATACATTGATAGCAATAGTAACTAAGAACATACAGCGTATAGCACTACTGCGCTGCTCATGTCCTGCCAAAATGCGCACAGCAGAGCGTATAGTGTGAACGAGGCCTTAGCATCCAGGCCCTTATTTTAATTCACTTTTTCTCCTGAATCTTTTCTTAGGAGATATTTTCACATCTTGTCATAAAATGCCTTTTAAACCACCAGCAAGTGAGAATATACTTTTTCAATTGAAAAATGCGTAAAAGTTGTTTTAAAGAGAGCATGAAAAAGGATCTCCTAGGAGATGACTCAGGAGAAAAAGTTAATTGAATATGGGCCCCAGTCTTCACCAGATTGTGGTAGTCCTTGCTCTGCTTCCCTGTTACATTGAGAATGATATGGAGGCTGACATATTTATTTTCTTTTAAACAATACCAGTTGCCTGCCAGTCCTCCTGATCCTGTCTCTGATACTTTTAGCCATAGACCGTGAACAAGTATGTGCAGATTAGGTACTCTGACTCAGGTTCTGCTGGATTAGTCATATGCTTGCTTGAGGCTTTTGACTCAGACACTACATATGCTAGAAGATCAGCAGAACTGCCAGGCAACTGGCATTGTTTACTAGGAAATACATTTGGCAGCCTCCATATCACTCTCACCTCAGGTTCCCTTTAACAAGACCCTGTTTGTGGTCATAAGGGCAAGGGGCTAAAAAGTAAACTGTAGGCAAAGCTAGACCACAGAGGGCGCAGGTTTTACTTGCATTGGAACAGATTGAATCACCAAGGGGGAAAAAATGAATTCTATAAATTCTCAGATAAATGTTCTAACAAATTGTCTCCTTATGTTACCTTAGTGATTTGTAAGAGGCAAGCTGTTAAATACACACTCGACTTCTAATCTTCCTTCTAATTCAAACATCTTTTTAACACTGTGAATGAATTACATGTGATGCTAAAAGGCTGAAACTGGTGTTTTTCAAATCCAGCCTTTAAACATTCATGTTTACTGCACCTGTCTCTTGAAAATCCCTTTCGCTTGCTCAGTGCATGGCATTTGCTGTCATGTAAAACCTGGTATTAGCTTGGTGTGCTTTCATCGTCTCCTTAGAAACCTCTCTGAGTGATTTCCTGTAAAGGAAATTATCAGCCCACAGTTAGTAAAGTACAGTTACAACTGAATACTGTTTTGACTGCATAATCAAAATTAAAACACACACAACGCAGCAGGATGACCATTCAAGGAAATAAAAGTAACAAAAAAAGGAAATCAGTATCCTGGGCACTAATAGATCATGGGGAGATGAAGGTCAAGTGTATGCTTATTTTTTTTATAAACCTTATTTAATAAGAATGATTCTCATGCTGGAATTAATAATGCTAAGTATTTATGATCGGAGCCACAATGAAAATCATTTTACCTTTATACATAAAATATCATTAGAGGAGCACATAATGTTGCAGTAGTCAAATATGACCTTACAAGATTGTATTTCATTCTGTTGAAGAGGAAAGCTGATTTGACATGGTTTCCTGTTAACCCTGGTTGATGTCTGCTGGGGAAACCTGTCTGCATCACTAGTGCTCAAACCAGCTGACAATAAAGCTAACAGGTCCTGATGCAGCCCTTATAGGATGCAGGTGACTTAGGGCTTGTCATGTCCACAGACTTTGCTACACTGCTGAAATATGGGCCTAGATTTATGCAAAGGGTGATGGATGTAGGCTCCATCGTAATGACATAACAAGCACACGTTTGGTTACTGCATGTTAAGGATGTGACTTCTATCACCCATGCTCAATTTTTTTTCCATTGTTTGCTCTTATTGAATATTATATAACTTGAGCATCACAGGAAGTCAGGTTTTTTTTTTCTAAACATAGGACTAGAGAGCAGGGGGTAACTATACTGGACTGGGCCCCCGGAAAGACTGCCGGTGGGCTCGCCCCAACTCCCCCCACCCCATTACGGGTTGGGCAGGAAACTGGTGGGGGGGGGGGGGGGGTGGAAGTGCTGTACATTATTAAGCAAAACAGGCATTGCAGCTGGAGCTTTATTATACATTACCTGCTTCTGGCACCGGCATCTTGTTGCAGTGATTGCACAAGAACAGGAAAAGAGATCACTTTGTAGGAAATACTGGGGTCCAGAGTCCAGACAGTGGATTTTAAAGTGAATAATAGGGGTTATTTACAAGTGTGCTATATATATATATATATATATATATATATATATATATATATATATATATATATATATATATATATATATATATATTCCCTCATCCCTTTAAATGCTGGCACATATGAATTAAGCATGCCTTGTGGCTAGGTAGATGCAGTTTAGGCGCTGATTATGTGTGAGTAGCCCCAGAACCTGAGTAACTTAGATGTGCTGGCATTTAGAAAGATGAGGTGGCAACCCTACACAAAACCCAGAAGGACAATCCTAACTGACTATCTAACTATAACAAATATATACAAGGCATATGTACAAGCAAACATTCACATATGTACAGCACATATTCACATGAATATGTGTACAGAAACATAATCACACAATTAACAGGCAAGGATGACCAGACAAACAGAACATCAAAAACCAAGTCAAACGATACAAACAGCAGACAAAGAGTAGTCAGAACAGGCAGAAGGTCAATACCAGGTAATCAAATAACGAGGTACGGTATGCAGGAACGGGTCACCAGAGACACAGAGGTTTCTGGCAAAATGATCTGGCAGTTCACCGATGGCCAAGGCATGTCTTAAATAGGCTATCTGATGGTCATGTGACAAATCACAATGTCCAAAGATTTCCACCTGCAGGTGGACTGAAGAACTATATGGTTCACTACCTGAAAGGGGAACACCTGCTGGTGGACAGTGGAAGTCCTTACAAAAGTCCATAATTGCTGCCACTAGCAGGAGACCAGAAGCTACAGTTCGTGACACGTTCACTGCATGCAGCTAGCCGATCACCATGCAGAGGCTGATATTTCTGGCTCTATTAATGTCTTAATAACACACCTGAAACCAGCATATGGTTAGAGTCATCAGACAGCAGTAAGAGCATCTGATCTGCATCCGGGTCTGTAGCTTAAAGTACTGGAAACAGAGGAGCAGCAGGATAGCCAGGAAATCAGCATTGCTTAAAGAGACTCTGAAGTCTCCCAAAAAAATCAGGTGTTTACTTTAAAAACTTCTTTAACATAACTGCCCCACCTGAAACGCCACATGCCTGTGGCTGAAAACTTGACTAATCTCCCCAAACTCCCTGGGGCTGATTTTGGGGCTCCTTCCGTGTAGAGGCAGAGCTTTGGGCAGTAGCTCTGCCTCTACTCCCGTCCATCTGCAAGGCAGAGCTACAGCCCAAAGCTCTGCCTCCCCCGGGCAGCAAAATCCATGACCAGGAAAGTCGTGGATTTCTGCCCCGGGAGTTAGGGGTGATTAATTAAGTTTTCAGCCGCGGGGATGCAGCGTTTTAGGTGGGGCAATTATGTTAAAGAGGTTTTTAAAGTAAGAACCTCATTTTTTGGAGGCTTCAGAGATTCTTTAAAAGGAAATAAATATGGCAAGCTCTATATCCTTTTCACTACAGAGTCTCTTTATCTCATAGAAGTGTTTAGTACTGCAGAGGAGAGGATACGACTTTTTCTTTTGTAAAGCAATTTATCATGTTCGCAGCATCACGAATTGTAGTGGGTGGTCAGCATGACTCATTGCTTGAGTGGTCTTCTCTTCACTCCCTCTTTTCAGTTTTAATGTGAGAGTTTTCAAAATAATTCACTTAAAATGGGTCATACTGTTATAGACAGAATTAAAATCACACATTTGGCAATGGTTTAATATCTTGAAGAGTGGGTGGAAGACAGGCATTATGAAGACGTTAGAGTTACACAGAGAATATTTCATAGCAATACTTGTCTGTCTGTAGCAATTCATTTGCCTGTTTTCTGTGTGTATTTAATTGACTCTGTATTCCTTACTATTGTATTATACAAAACCATCATAGCTGAAGGATAGAGAATGGAAGGTATTCTGCAACTGAGCAACTAATATGTGATATAGCAAACGAGCACTCGCAAAAAGTTGGATGCCTAGCCATGGTTAATATATACACTGGACCTTCAGGCAAGGATTAGTTTCACTGGGCGCTGTGATCGACTGGCGTCTAGTGTTAGATGATCAGCTACTACTTAGTATATAATGGTTGTAGCTAATCAAGTTAGGTATTAGGCACTAACCCGGGGGTGGGGGGGGGGGGGGTAGGTATTAGGTGTGGGAGGTTAAGTGTAGGCTTTTAAGGCACTTAAGGGGAAGGTTAGGGTTAGGCATTATGTGAGGGGTTAGGTTTAGGCACCTACAGGGAGAATTAGGGTTAGATATTATGTGAGGGGTTAGAGTTAGGCACATACAGGGAGAGTTAGGGTTAGATATTATGTGAGGGGTTAGAGTTAGGCACATACAGGGAGAGTTAGGGTTAGATATTATGTTAGGGGTTAGAGTTAGGCACCTACAGGGAGAGTTTGGGTTAGGCACCTACAGGGAGAGTTAGGGTTAGGCACCTAAAAGGAGAGTTACGGTTAGATATTATGTGAGGGGTTAGAGTTAGGCACCTACAGGGAGAGTTAGGGTTAGGCACCTACAGGGAGAGTTAGGGTTCGATATTATGTGAGGGGTTAGAGTTAGGCACCTACAGGGAGAGTTAGGGTTAGGCACCTACAGGGAGAGTTAGGGTTAGATATTAGGTGAGGGGTTAGAGTTAGGTACCTTCAGGGAGACTTAGAGTTAGGCACCTACAGGGAGAGTTAGGGTTAGATATTATGTGAGGGGTTAGAGTTAGGCACCTACAGGGAGAGTTAGGGTTAGGCACCTACTGGGAGAGTTAGGGTTAGGCACCTACAGGGAGAGTTAGGGTTAGATATTATGTGGGGGGTTAGAGTTAGAAACCAACAGGGAGAGTTAGGGTTCGGCACCTACAGGGAGAGTTAGGATTAGATATTATGTGAGGCGTTAGAGTTAGGCACTTACAAGGAGAGTTAGGGTTAGGTGCCTAGAGAATGGAAGGTATTCTGCAACTGAGCAACTAATATGTAATATGGCAAACGAGCACTCGCAAAAAGGTGGATGCCTAGCCATGGTTAATATATACACTGGACCTTCAGGCATGGATTAGTTTCACTGGGCGCTGTGATCGACTGGCGTCTAGTGTTAGATGATCAGCTACTACTTAGTATATAATGGTTGTAGCTAATCAAGTTAGGTATTAGGCACTACACTGGGGTGGGGAGTTGGTAGGTATTAGGTGTGGGAGGTTAAGTGTAGGCTTTTAAGGCACTTAAGGGGAAGGTTAGGGTTAGGCATTATGTGAGGGGTTAGGTTTAGGCACCTGCAGGGAGAATTAGGGTTAGATATCATGTGAGGGGTTAGAGTTAGGCACATACAGGGAGAATTAGGGTTAGATATTATGTTAGGGGTTAGAGTTAAGCACCTACAGGGAGAGTTTGGGTTAGGCACCTACAGGGAGAGTTAGGGTTAGGCACCTAAAAGGAGAGTTACGGTTAGATATTATGTGAGGGGTTAGAGTTAGGCCCCTACAGGGAGAGTTAGGGTTTGGCACCTACAGGGAGAGTTAGGGTTAGGCACCAACAGGGAGAGTTAGGGTTAGATATTTTGTGAGGGATTAGAGTTAGGCACCTACTGGGAGAGTTATGGTTAGGCGCCTACAGGGAGAATTAGGGTTAGGCACCTACAGGGAGAGTTAGGGTTAGATATTATGTGAGTAGTTAGAGTTAGGCAGCTACAGGAAAAGTTAGGGTTAGGCACCTACTGGGAGAGTTAGGGTTAGGCACCTACAGGGAGAGTTAGGGTTAGATATTATGTGAGGGGTTAGGGTTAGGCACCAACAGGGAGAATTAGGGTTAGGCACCTAAAGGGAGAGTTAGGGTTAGATATTATGTGAGGGGTTAGAGTTAGGCACTTACAAGGAGAGTTAGGGTTAGGCGTCTACAGGGAGAGTTAGGGCTAGGCACCTACAGTGAGAGTTAGGGTTAGATATTATGTGAGGGGTTAGAGTTAGGCACCTACTGGGAGACTTAGAGTTAGGCACCAATAGGGGGAGTTAGGGTTAGGCACCTACAGGGAGTGTTAGGGTTAGGCACGTACAGGGAGAGTTAGGGTTAGATATTATGTGAGGGGTTAGAGTTAGGTACCTGCAGGGAGAGTTAGGGTTAGGCACCTACAGGGAGAGTTAGAGTTAGATATTATGTAAGGGGTTAGAGTTAGGCACCTACTGGGAGACTTAGAGTTAGGCACCAAGAGGGGGAATTAGGGTTAGGCACCTACAGGGAGAGTTAGGGTTAGATATTATGTGAGGGGTTAGAGTTAGGCACATACAGGGAGAGTTAGGGTTAGATATTATGTTAGAGGTTAGGGTTAGGCACCTACAGGGAGAGTTAGGGTTAGGCACCTACAGGGAGAGTTAGGGTTAGGCACCTAAAAGGAGAGTTAGGATTAGATATTATGTGAGGGGTTAGAGTTAGGCACCTACAGGGAGAGTTAGGGTTAGATATTAGGTGAGGGGTTAGAGTTAGGTACCTTCAGGGAGAGTTAGGGTTAGGCACCTACAGGGAGAGTTAGGGTTAGATATTATGTGAGGGGTTAGAGTTAGGCACTTACAAGGAGAGTTAGGGTTAGGCACCAACAGGGAGAGTTAGGGTTAGATATTTTGTGAGGGATTAGAGTTAGGCACCTACTGGGAGAGTTATGGTTAGGCGCCTACAGGGAGAGTTAGGGTTAGGCACCTACAGGGAGAGTTAGGGTTAGGCACCTACTGGGAGAGTTAGGGTTAGGCACCTACAGGGAGAGTTAGGGTTAGATATTATGTGAGGGGTTAGGGTTAGGCACCAACAGGGAGAATTAGGGTTAGGCACCTACAGGGAGAGTTAGGATCAGGCACCTAAAGGGAGAGTTAGGGTTAGATATTATGTGAGGGGTTAGAGTTAGGCACCTACTGGGAGACTTAGAGTTAGGCACCAACAGGGGGAGTTAGGGTTAGGCACCTACAGGGAGTGTTAGGGTTAGGCACCTACAGGTAGAGTTAGGGTTAGATATTATGTGAGGGGTTAGAGTTAGGTACCTGCAGGGAGAGTTAGGGTTAGGCACCTACAGGGAGAGTTAGGGTTAGATATTATGTGAGGGGCTAGAGTTAGGCACCTACAGGGAGAGTTAGGGTTAGGCACCTACAGAGATAGTTAGTGTTAGGCACCTACAGGGAGAGTTAGGGTTAGATATTATGTGAGTGGTTAGAGTTAGGTACCCATAGGGAGAGTTAGGGTTAGGCACCTACAGGGAGAGTTAGGTTTAGGCACCTACAGGGAGAGTTAGGGTTAGATATTATGTGAGGGGTGAGAGTTAGGAACCTACAGTGAGAGTTAGGGTTTGTCATAGCAATGGCAGAGTGAGTGAGCTTCAGCGACAGGAGAGTGCCAGAAAACAGCAACAGGTTCATGCAGCGGGACATTGGTGAGCTCCGGGTTTTTTTCACCAGCAGATCTCTAGTCCTTAACGGGCCAGAGACAGCTGGTACTTAAGTGGTTAAGGTACAAATAAGCTGATATTACACTGTAACATGTACTGAAAGTAACTGCAGTAGGGCTGGTTCACACGGGCTTCTGCGTTTATCTCAATGCTGCGTTTACCATTGTTTGCCAGTAATTGTGGTTGCGCAAAAGTTGCATTTGATCGAAGTCCCTGGGGGGCGCTACATGTAGCATCCCGCTGCAGTTCCATACCCCACATAGTGCTCAAAGCGCAATGGAATGTGGAACCAATGCCAAATACTTTTCTGCTCGGTTGCAGAGAAATGTTTAGCATCGGCTTAAGGTGGCCACTAATGATCCAATCTTTTTCATCCAATCTTACCAAATCTATGTAGTAGAAGGGTGAATATACTGAATGGATAATTTAGGCAATTCCGTTATATTACATAGAAATGGTAAGATTGGATGAAAAAGGTTGGACCATTAGTGGGCACCTTAAACGTGATGCCTGCAGAGGCCTGTAGACTCCATACACTCTTCAGAATTATCCTTTCGTGGCTGGATTTCTTTCATTATTTTTATATATTTAATCTATTTATATTTATTTGTAAAATATATTTTTTGTGCATAAAAGCTTTATTTATAAATGGCAGGCGCGCACAGAAACTTTTTATTTGCGAACTGTACTATGCATGCAAAGAGTAGAAAAACACTCGTACATTCAGGCCAGAGATTCTGTTTTGCATGAGCTTTGCATCTGGGGTTTGCATGCTATTTTGTCCGGTAATATATTTATTATTAATAGCGTTCGGTAGATCATTGCATTAGAGATGCTTACAGCAAAGGTTGAACCTAATGGGTCTTTGTCTCTCTTGGCTTCATGTGGCTGTTTTGCATTGTGACCTGTTGCCATTGAAAGACACATAAGAGCTCACAGACAGAGGGTTATCTGTAAAATAAGAGAAGGTCAATGATAAAATAAGACCTGACATTTAATCTTGTTGTTTTAGAATGTCTTACTTTGCTGTAATACGTTTGCATGGTAAAGTACGATTTAGCAATTGTGCTTATAGAATTTGCTGCTATTGCGCTATTATTGCATTTATATAAAACCATAATAAGGATAAACATAAATAAGACAAACTGGCTGCTCTTACAGAAAATGCATATAACCACAATACATATTATTATGTTATTAAATTATGCTGTATAGATGCATGTGTACATGTCTTATGATGAAAAAGAGAAATCTTTTCCCGTTTGCTTTGATGTCACCGATTACGCATGAAGAAAAATAGACTGTTCTTCTCCAGCATAGTATGTATAAGTGCAGCAATTTAGTGAATGAGCAGATCATCTACCTACTACTTTCTGTAATATGTGCATATGGTAAGCACTGCTGGTATGTCAGGGTGTAGACAGTGTGTAGTAGTGGCAGGCTGCAGACATAGGAGTTTCAGGCATTTATAGCCTAAAGGGTGCCCATTGCATAGATCATGATCTACTGGTAGATTACAAAGGATTCCTGGGTAGATCCCACCCACACCACCTGCCGGAGTAATGTACGAATTGACAGGGCCGCCATCAGAAATTTTGGGGCCCCTCACACATCATCAGGCCTGCCCCCCCCCTCCTTGGTCCCACCCACTGGTTGCTGTGCCTGCCCGCTAGCCACCCCACCCCCGTGTCCGTGTGCGAAGTGCGCTGTGGCGAAAAATGTGCATGGCTCCAACACTGAAGAAAGCGACACGCACAGCGTGATGTGGCAAAAAGCGGGCGTGACCATGACATGTTGTGAGTGGAGCCAAATACTAGCAAAATACAGGTAGTCCCTGGTTAAAAAATGAGATAGGGACTTCTAGGTCTATTCTTATCCTTAATCCATTCTCTTTTGTCTCCCTCTTTTCTTCCTGTGCTTCTTTTGTCCCCCTCTGTCTCACCTCAGTTTGTGCCTCTTTTTTTGTCCCTCTGTGTGACCTCATGTTCCCATCTCATCTTTTTTCTTCCTGAGCCTCTTTTGTCCGCCTTTGTTCCCCCTGTGCCTCTTTTATCCCCCTGTGTTACCTCTTGTCCCCTTCTGTCTCAGCTCGTCCCCCTGCCCTAGCCAGGTATAGGTGCCCCCAGTATAGGTATCCAGGCATAGGTGGCCCCAGTATAGGTAGCCAGGTATAAGTAGCCAGGTGAAAAAGTACTATCAAAATTATGCGGGGTGTTTTCTTGCTTGTTGGTGGCATAAAAGGCATTTCATTGACACATTTAAGTTGTGAAAATATCACCTAGGAGAAAACTCAAGAGAAAAAAAGTTTATTGCATATGAGCCTCTATGTTTGTTTGATAACGGTACAAAAAGTACTGTTAGGTATCTACCATTAGCCAAGGATGAAAGACAAAAAGAAAGACAAAAAGATGAAGCATGTATGGCTGCTATGAGAAACTGATCTCTCTGCTGGCTTAATAAACATGCATGCGCGTACATTGAAATGACTTGCAGTTAGTGCTGTCACTGATTTTTCTTATACAGTATACTGACAGGTATTCACAAGGAAAATGTGTTCGAGTCACCTTGGTGACATTTTACAGATCATATTCTCATATTGTCTTTTCTGACGTGGTAGCATTGTACTTTCTATAATAGACAATAAGAGCTATCTATAAACAGTGAGCATGATACTATTGCAAGACGTTGACTTACAGAACAATGTTTAGCATTCATTAGAGATAATTGTTCCTAGCTTGTTTTATTCTAAATGGCAAAGTGTATTTATAGTCTGGCGTGTTATTTCATTTATACCTGTAAATGTTTATGGGTAGATCATTTCAGTTTGTAGACCTGTCTAGTAACTGGTGAGACCATTTAATAAATACTTAGTCATAGCAGGATACACCATCTGCAATTCCCCTTGTAAAGTTGCCTTAGAAACCACTTGTCATGGCTTTGAATACACGCACACAAGAAATGTAGGTCTTTAAAAAAAGAAGATTCACACTGAGAAACAAATGAAGGCTACATACAATGGATACAGTGTACCGGTTACGTGTTTCCGTTATATGTTCACTATAATCCCAATTGCACCTTTGCTGAAACTGCCCTCTATAGTTTACAGAAATATTTTTCAGCCATCATAATACCAGCCTCTATCTAATTTGACAATATTGTTTTTAAGGGACTCTTATGTTTCCCCACACAATAAAGTGACCTTAGATCACAACAATCTATTGAATACTCAGGAACAGGAACTTTAAGCTAAGCAATACAGGTGGTCCCCGACTTACGAACGCCCGACATACGAACGACCCACCGATACGAACAGCATGGATTCTGTGTTTCCATGGGAACAAGTAAACAAAAATTCAAATTGAGAAAATCGATTTAAAAAAATTGTAAGAGGGGAGGGGGCGTGTCTGCAGCTTGTCTATGCTAGACGCGTAGTTGCAGAGCTCCGCATCTAGACCTCCAAATCGGCACCCACAGCAGAAAGTTTTTGCCCCAAAACGCACCAAGAGATGGAGGAATCCTCGATGGTCCTGAAAGCGACCATCAAATGGAAGATGGGGAACCCTAAGCCGCAGAAACTGCCAGAGATATTCGCGGGCATTCAGGCCCGCACGGCAAACAAAAATGGCGCCGGCTCCCGCCCTCTTCCAGCCCCACACAACACCGCTACGGCTGATGGCTTACCTGCAGCACAGAGAGGGGACTCCACACCCGATACAGTGTCTCCTTCCTCCCGCAGCCTGGTAAAATCTGGCCAAAGGACCGACTCCACCGCTGATTAGGTAGGACAAGCCCTCCTCACAGATCCCACAGTGGCAGCAGCAGCAGCACCCATAGAAATGTTCCAGGCCACAGATCAAACACTGATACAAGCCTGCATGAAAGAAATGCTTTTATCTCTTAAAGTGTGCCTCACACTAGAATTTACATCTATTGCAAACCATTTGCAACAGTCTATCTCCACATTAGGGGACAGGGTCGCTAATAATGAAGAAATCATTGCAGCACTCACATCTGAGCATAATAAAATGGTGGACTGCCTTGATGAAACGCAGACAGGCATTTCATGGCTGAAAACAATAGCTGCGGATCTTGAAGACCGCAATCGCCGCTGCAACCTAAAGTTCAGAGGTATTGATAAAGCCATCACCCCACCTCAGCTCAGAGAGTATGTCACCAAACTCACTAAGTCAGCACTGCCCCAGTTAGCTGACATTGAAGTGGCAATTGAAAGAGGGCATAGACTACCGAAGCCAGCTAACCTGCCTAATACAATGCCCAGAGATGTGATCTGCTGCTTAAAGTTTTACACCACTAAAGAGAGCCTGTTGCAAGCTATATGATCTAAAGGGTCCCTCCCTGATCCTTATGGCCATTTAACCTTATAATCTGACCTTTCCCAAGCTACTGTAGCCAAATGCAAGGAACTCCAACCAATTACAAAAATCCTTCGTGAACATAAAATCCTGTACTGCTGGGGCTTTCCCACCAAGCTCCTAATCTCTTACGGCAGGAAAGTCATATCCATCGTGTCCAACACCGATGGCTACAAGCTGCTCAAATCCTAGAACCTACCACTACCTGAACCCGCAAAAAAATCCTCTCGTTCTGAAGAACTCTCTAAAATTCCCCAATCGTGGCAACGCATCTCCTAAGAGGTCTTAGATTACAATAAGAGTGTTTTCCTCTGCAGTACCTAGCTGGCCACCCACCTGAGTCTAACAATGGTCCAGCTATTGTCCCCACCAGGAGACTTCTGTTACAGTCCAAGTCGAGCTAAATCAACCTTAATAACCCACATGAGCCACATGTTATTTTTCATTATTCTAGTTTTCTCAAATGATCTACTCTCGCTCATACTCTTCCTTACTCCCAAGCCAGGAACATATACTATCTTCACTCTCCTACTCCCTCTTGTAAAGCAATCACCTCATCATTATATACCTAAGGGATGGCTTTAAAGATCATTTCAATTAACGCCAGAGGCATAAATAATCCCGTCAAGAGACACTCTTTGTGGAAAGAGACCCTATCCCTCAGCACAGACCTGCTATTTGTCCAAGCGACTCACCTACCACTCCTCCCTTTGTCATCACCCCTCCTAGAAAAAGGGAGTTTTAATAGCGTTCCACAACAAGTTAACAGTATCTATCCACTCCACAGAAAATGACCCTCAGGGTCGCTACTTGCTCCTAATTGGAACCATTAATAACATGGAAATTACCCTTCTCAACCTCTATGCAAGCAGCTGATGGCACCCGCAAGGTCATTAACATCCTACATACTTTAGGGTCCTGTCGAAGGCCTTCTCTTCTTCTAACTTTGGATGCGGAGAAGGCCTTCCACAGGGTCCATTGGGGATTCCTAGAACAAATCCTAATCAAATTTGGCCTTGATGGCTCATTCCTTAAAGCAATCCTTGCACTATACCAAAACTCCTCTGCACAAGTAAATGTATCTGGCTGTTTATCTAAACAATTCAAGATTTCTAACGGCACACGTCAAGGTTGCCCCCTCTCTCCCCTAATCTTTGTCCTAGTGATGGAATCTTTAGCAGAACATATAAGGTCTAACCCAAACATAAAAGGCATTCCCTTTCACCATTCAGAACAGAAAATTAACCTATTTGCGGCTGATGTCCTGCTCTCAATCTCAGACCCCCTCACTTCTATACCCCAAATCAACAAAATCCTCAGAGACTTCTCAGAAGTTTCACTTTACAAAGTGAATGAAAACAAATGCTTACTAATGGGAATAAATATTCCCCCCCCCCCACCTCAAAACAGAAATCACGAACATTTCCCCCTTCCCTTGGACTAAACATACAATCCCATACCTCGAGGTGAACATCCCTTCTAATACTAATGAACTTTACACCTACAACTTTCCTTCGCTACTGGAGTTAATTAAAGCTGATTTCTCCCATTTAGCCTCCTTTGAATTTTCCCTCTTAGGTAAAATTGCGGCCTACAAAATGTCTGTCTTCCCAAAAATCCTATATTTTTTTTAGAACCCTCCCTATCCCAATCCACTATAAATTATTTCACAACCTCCGCAAAATAATCCTACAATACTTGTGGAAAAATAAGAAACACAGGATATCATACAGCTCATTGATCGCCCCCATTCCATTAGGAGGCTTCGGTCTCCCAGAACCATATCAATATTACACCGCTTCCATAATAGATATGCCTAAATTTTAGTTACCACATTCTCCCCAAAAAACATGGGTTTCATTAGAAAATGAGCAATCCAATATTCCTCTCCATGATTACTTAAATCTCATTTGGACTTCACAACCTACTCCTAAAACCACACACCCAAACATACTAGCTACTTCTTCTGCCTGGAAAACTTTAATTAAACTATACAAAAAAGATTCGGAGGCGATTCCAGCAAAAATTCCCATATCAGCCCTTAAATCCATGTTTCCCCAGATCAACATACAAACGTGGATAAATGCAGGAATCCTTCTAATTAATGATCTCTTCATGCAGTCATCTCTAGTCTCCTTTTCATTTCTAAAATGGAAGTATAAACTAGAAGAAAGATAATTTCTTACCTATCTCCAAATAGAGCACCTACATGGTGCAACACCCATCATATTTAAAACTCTCCCCAAAAGATTATGTAACCTAATCCTACCCTGTTCTCCCCCCCCCCCCCATAAATCAACAGGTCTTATTTCTCCATAGTATAAATGTATTAACTCCACAAACCCTAGCCCGCTTCAGAACACAATCTATGGGACCTCAACCCACAATCCCCTCTGACTTTAGATATGATATACAAGACTTTAACAGATTTAAAACATCACTAAAAATGTATTACACATTTAGAAACCACAAAAAAACTTCTATACAACTGGTGCCTTACACCTAAAACCTTAGCCAAATTTCCCCTCCAACACTCTCCTTTATGTTGTAGGTCCTGTAACCTACAGGGTTCTCTACGCCACATTATGTGGGACTGCCCTTATATAAAACCCTTTTGGACACTCATCTTCAAAATAATTACCTTGATAATTGGTCAAACAGTACCGCTAAATTCCCTACTAGGACTTCTACTAGTTGGCCTTTATTCAATCCAAAACCCTTACAAAACGTGTCACACACATAATATGTGCAGCCCGACAACTTATTTTATCCCATTGGAATGACACCACCATACCTTCTATCACCCAATTACACAACCTGACAGATCATAACCTCAAGATGGAATCACTATTCCTCAGGCGTTCCTTCCCATGAAGAAACTTAGACCATTTACTAATCTCGTGGGAACAGATACTCCCCCAGTTACCAATGATACCAGAATGATAGCTTTACCCACGAAATAGATATACTATTGCTCCTCTACGATCACCTCTCAAAGTCTCTGGCCATTCCCCCCCTCCCTTTATTATCCCCTCTCCCCCTTCACTCTGGTTTGGTAGATCATCCAACTAGCTGCCGATCGAGTCACAAACTATAAGACCCGATTTGGAGCAGCTGAATCTCAAAGAGTTACGATAAGTAGGAAAAGATTCATCATAATTTAGTTGAAATTAGATTTATAACAACTTGGTTACTGTATTCTCCACTATAATTTACCTACCTTGTTGCTATGAGTTGATATATATATCATGTTCATTCAAGCTTTATGATAATAATGTATTTCATGTTCTCAATGCTTCCAATTTTGTAGTTGTTTTTCTGTTATGATTACTACTACCGTTTCATCTATTTCTTGAAATTCAATAAAAATTTAATGGAAAAAAAATTGTAAAAAAAATGGCTTTTAAACTTGTATAAGTATGTACAGAGGCAAGAGGTGACACAGAGGGGGACACTGTAAGCACATGGGGACACAGAGGAGGTACAGGGGACAGAGATGGCACAATGTTCTGACTTAAGAACAGATTTAGGTTAAGAACGAACCTACAGTCCCTATCTCGTTCGTTAACCAGGGACTACCTGTAATTCACAAAGTCACACATACTGCTAAAAGGACAAACTTATCTTCCCATTTTTCTTATCATGTTTCATAGAATGGATAGGGATGACCTAAAGTTTTCACTTCAGCAATTTCTGCATCGACATTTTGCAAATATATTTTTGTGTAAACATAATGGCTTTTTTGCACGATACACTTTTTTTTCGCAAAAATTAGAAATTTCTTGTAAATGTGTTTTCTCATGCCCATTGACTGCAGTGCAGTTGATGAAAATGTGTTTTCACATGCATGCCCAATTGCCCATACATTTTTGCAGATATACCCATCTCTGCAAATATGTGTTTTCTAGTGCCCATACACTTGAATGGATGTGGTGAAAATCTGTTTTTTAATATGCTTATATTTTCTCAAGTATTTACATCTGTGCAAAAATATGTTTTCTCATGCCCATATCATTTTATGTATATTCTCATTTGTGTGAACATGCCTATATTGGCTCATCACTAAAAATGAAGAAAACTGCAACAACTGTGGATAAAATAGTTTTTCTATTCTTCCAGTGTATTTACACATGGCTACATCTATACAATGAGAGAGTGTTTTGACTTTGCAATCAGGGCCGGATTTGTACTCTTTACCGCCCTAGGCCACTGTCACCAGCCGCCCCCATTCAGTATAGGTAGTGAGATGACCCCTCCCCCCTTTCCCTCTAGTATAGGTAGCCAGATGACTCCTCTCCCTTTCCCTCCAGTACAGGTTGCCAGATGACTCCTCCCACCTTTCCCTCCATTATAGGTAGTCAGATGACTCCCTTAATGCCTCCCCCCCCCCCTTTCAGTATAGGTAGCCAGCTCGCCTTCACACCGCAGCAGCCTTTTGTGTAACTCAGTCTCCAATGCTGCCCAAGTCCATAGCCACTGGCCACAATGCAAACGTGCACATAGAGCAAGGTCGCTGCTGCACAGACAGCTAGCAGCACAGTACCGAAGTCAGGCTCTTGCCTGATCTCCTTATATTGCAGCATTTGCAAGCTTGCAAACGCTGCACCAGTTTAGCCTGCTGCTTTGGTGCCCTTCCTCCTGTGGTGCCCTAGGCCATGGCCTAGGTGGCCTTTGCTGAAATCCGGCCCTGTTTGCAATAGCATCTAAACTGCAAACTCACCTTGTTATGCATAAAAAAAAGAGTACATTAAAGTGACCCTGTAGTGGATTCAAGCTTATCAATACACTGTTCTATCCTGAAACAAAGGTGTTTAATAAAAGTACAGATGCTTTTTCTTACCAGAAAAAGCTTCTATTTGTCTCCTATATGGAAAATTCCTGCTAGTCATTCAAGCCTGCTTGCTGACTCCTATATGGTCATTCCATCTTGCGTTGTCAATGCAATAGGACCTATAGACAGAGATAAGGGGCCATATGCAATTCACTTTTTCTCCTGAGTTTTCTCCTGGGTGATATTTTTAAACTTGTCAATAAAATGCCTTTTAAAGGGAAGGTCCAAGCAAAAAAAAAAAAATGAGATTCACTTACCTGGGGCTTCTACCAGCCCCATGCAGCCATCCTGTGCCCTCGTAGTCACTCACTGCTGCTCCAGTCCCCCGCTGGCAGCTTTCTGACCTCGGAGGTCAGGGCCAAATTGCGTACATTTTTACACATTCCCGCTAGTGCAGGAACATTAACACATACATTTTTACGCGTTAGTGGTGAAACGCGTAAATTTTTGTTCCTGCACTAGCTGGAATGCGTAAAAATGTATGCAATGTGGCCCTGACCTCCGAGGTCAGAAAGCTGCCAGCGGGGGACTGGAGCAGCAGTGAGTGACTACAAGGGCAGAGGATGGCTACATGGAGCTGGTAGAAGCCCCAGGTAAGTGAATCTCATTTTTTTTTTTGCTTGAACCTTCCCTTTAAATCACCAGCAAGCAAAAAAATACTAAAAAATTTTTTATAGTACTTTTCCATCTACTTTTTGGTGTTTTTGCCATTGCAAAGTGACGAAAAGTTATTCTAAATTGAAGATGAAAAATTATCACCTAGGAGAAAACTCAGATAAAAAAGTGAATTGCATATGGCCCTAGGAGAGAAGTTTATGCTTCAGGGAGAGATAGCTGATAGTACGGCCTGTTTTACCAACTTACAACTGTGAGCATGTATTAGAACTGTGTGTTATTAGTTACAAATTTCAACGAGCTACCTGTAGTCCTCAAGCTTGTTTGTTACTAGCTGTACACTACACTTAGTAACGTGAGAAGAACTGTCAGCTGTGGCATTCCTTGAGTGCTACTGTGCTGAGTAACTCAAGGTCCATTAACTGTTAACTGTATTGTACAATTAGCTGTATTGTACTACCAACAGAGATAACTTTCATTCCTATGACTTACTGTGTACTGATTTAGTACATATTTACTTACTGAACAAGTAGCAGTTGTGTTATACTGTATCCATTGCTTACCCCTGCATTTCATTCCTTTTTGACCTTTTTACTCAGGTTGACGGACTGTTACGAATTGCAGCTTTCAGCGTTCTACAGATTAGCATCCCAAACATTACACCTCTGACAGATGTAATTGTACATTCTTATATTGCACTCTTTAGGACACTCTTGTGTTGGATAGCATTGCACTAGCACTGATCCTACCAGATCGGTGTAATAAAAACATTGCATGGCCATCTGTTTCATTGTTTAAGGCACCAGCAGTGATTGCACCAAACAGGTGTTTGAAAAAATTGTATATTGTATGTTACTGTTTAAGACACTGATATGTTGGATAGTGTTTTTATCAGCATAGATCACACTAGAAAGGTGTAGCAAAACAAAAAATAAATTCTACATTAATTTATTTCTTAGGGTTACCTGCCAGTATTGTGGATATATTTGTACAGGAGCCTTTTTGGTTTCTTCAGCATACTCTCTCTCTTTTTTTAAAATGTTTGTTAAAGAAAACTGATCACCACAGATATCAATGGACAGCTTGCTCAAAGGGATACTGTAGAGGGGTCGGGGGAAAATGAGTTGAACTTACCCGGGGCTTCTAATGGTCCTGCGCAGATATCCTGTGCTCGCGCAGCCATTCACCGATGGTCCGGCCCCGCCTCCGGTTCACTTCTGGAATTTCAGACTTTAAAGTCTGAAAACCACTGCGCCTGCGTTGCTGTGTCTTCGTTCCCGCTGATGTCACCAGGCGCGTACTGCACAGGCCCAGTATGGTCTGTGCCTGGGCAGTATGCTCCTGGTGACATCAACGGGAGCAAGGACACGGCAACGCAGGAGTAGTGGTTTTCCGACTTTAAAGTCTGAAATTCCAGAAGTGAACTGGAGGCGGGGCCGGAGCATCGGTGAGTAGCTGCATGGGCACAAGAAGTCTGCGGGGGTCTATTAGAAGCCCCAGGTAAGTTCAACTCATTTTCCCCCGACCCCCCTACAGTATCCCTTTAAAGTATATGTAAATAATCCATGCAGTGTATACAATAGACCTATATTTTTTGTAGAGTAGCGCAAGTTTACTGGAATATAGTATGGTGCCTTTTAAAATAAATGATTTTTACCAACTGAAATGCATCAAAGTCTTCATGCATCAAGTTCTTTTCCAAACTGCTCATAACTATTAATTCCTCCATTTTTCATCATTCTAAATATGAGCAGAATTGAAATTTGAAGCTATAGAACCAGTGAGGTGTAAATGTTAATATGAGTCATTTATAAAATATTAAAGATTTGTTGTTACCTGTGCACATAGACCGCGCTTTCATAAATACTGTAATCTGAATTCTGTTCTTGTCAGATTGGACATTTTAAGATCATTATCGCCTGCTGAGCGCCTCGCTCTAAAAGTAAGGCGTACAGCATGAGGTGAGAATCACATTTGCTTGATTCCTACAGAAGAACAAAACACATCTGTGCTGTTCCATATGATGATATTTTTCTCATGAAGGAAACTGTCTGTCTAGACTATTATTTTCCTTCTCTAATGTGCTCTTTCACTTCATCAGGTATGCTGAAAAACATATTGTAAACATTATTGTAAGGCTTGGTGGTGTATTCTCCACAGTCAGCATGCAACGCATGAGCTGGCGTGGAGGAGGTACACACACTAGCACCAGGAAACAGGCTATCCCTAGTATAGTGGAGGGGAGGACTGACTCCAATAGGAGATTGTGGCGCACAGAGCCGGTGCAGATCTGACAGCCACAAACAATGCTTTCGTTATAACGTCTCAGCGCAAAGTAGCGCTGAGCGCATAAACCAGAACTGAGGAGATCAGGACAGGTAGACAGAATGAACGCTTGCTAGCTAGCGGCTACTTAGCGACAGCAAGCGTCCAAAACCAGACAGACTGGAATGAGGCAGCCAATGCGTTGCGGCGATGGCGTGCCTCACAAAGACAGGACAGGATAGTCAGAAAATAGCAGGATTAAGATAGATGAACGTAACACAGATAAAAATACAATAAGTATGTTTTCCTAGCGTATTACAATTACAGCTATCAATGAAACTATTTGTAACGTCTGACTAACATATGTATATATCGGCAATGAACCGATATATGACATAAGCAGGAACGCTGACTAGGAATGGAGTAACACAGGGAACAGGACTCAGAAGGATTCGCTATCTCTTCGCAGAGATGAACGCAATCCACAAATGGTAACAGAACAGGATTCAGAAGGATTCGTTATCTCTTCGCAGAGATGAACGCAATCCACAAACAGTAACAGAACAGGATTCAGAAGGATTCGTTATCTCTTCGCAGAGATGAACGCAATCCACAAACAGAACCAGGAGCAGGGTAACTACCTCAGCACGGGTGGTCACGGTACGCGCAACCTACCAAAACGTGCTGGAAAGCTGACTAACTGCACACAGGATATAAACAGTTCGTGTACGTATACATCAGCGACACTGATGTATCACGTAACACAAATACAAGGAAAATAATAAACGTGCTGGTATGCATATATATTGGCAATGAACCAATATATGATGCAAAGACCAGCAAAGTATCTTTATAACAAGAAACACGATCGGGGGCTAAAGCGACAGCAAGACAGGCTTAGGCTGAAGCTATGAAAACCCAAGGAAACCCTGCAGGAAGCAGATCTTTATACTGAGGTCATCCAATGGGAGCAGACATGCAGATTCCCACACAGGTGAATGATAATCAGTCACAAGCTGACAGCAGGGAAAAACAGACAAAGCTATACAGCTTGCATGGAAATAGATCAGAACTGCCTGAGCTGCAGCACTACTTCCAGCAATAGCTGCTGCAGCAGCGATCATTACAGTACCCCCGCCTTTAAAAGTGGATTCCAGACGCTTTTCAAAACTGAAATTTCCAACAAAACAGTCTGACTGATAATTCATGATGACCGGGACAGCCCGGCAAGACCGAATTCCAGAATCAGTCCCCACAAGACTGGACCCATCAGAACCAGAACCTACAGAACCATGCCCATCAGTACTACAAGCCCCAGTGTGACACCCATCAGAACCATGATTTCCAGAAGAAAGCCCTCCGAAACTCCCTGAGCGATACCCACCGCCTTCCAGGAACAGTTCAGAAACGCCAAAGCCTTTGCAATGCCCACCGGTACTGTCTTTACCAACACAAAACCCACTGTTGAACCAGTCCAAGGCACCAGGACAAGTTTTCTCAGAGACCTCCCAGAACACCTTGAAGCTCCAAAGAGATCCCCATAGGTCAGAATGCCCCTTAGGCTCACATGGAGAACTATCAAGAACCCCTATGGAACCTAGGGCAATTCCCGAGTCAGGGCCACAAGGACAAACATCAATATCAGGGCTTTCAGGGACCAGAACCATCTCTGGGCATGCAGGCAGACTGGCAATATCAGAACGTGTTCCCACTAAGGAAGCATCAGAGCACGCTAACACCTTAGACACACTTGGGCATTCTGGCACACAAAGAACATCTGGGCACACTGGCACAAGAGAAACCTCTGGGCATGTCAAGGAACTGTGAGCCTCAGGGTCAGCCAAGACAGGACCAAAACCAGGACTGGCCAAAAAAAAATCATCATGACTAGACTTCGCAACTACTGGATTTTTACACGAGAATGCAGGATCAGACTTAGATGTCGCTGATTCCAGCAAAGTCAGTAACAAATCAGATTCAGGGGCACTAACAAGACAGGACAAATCTTCTGATGTATGCACTGAACCAGATAGGGACTCCACAACTACCTCTGGACTGGACAGAGACTCATCTAATACACTGGATTGGAGCTCATGAGGCGCTGCAGAACAAGTCAGCATTGCAGCAGCCCCCACTGGACTAGGCAAAACTGAGGAATTCCCTGGACAGGAAGGGGACTCTGGAACCTCTGCCACAGCGGCCAGAGAACCAGAATCTTTCAGGATACAGGGCTGGGTTTCAGGAACACACATCAGACCGGACTGAAATTCTGAGATTTCTATTATTTTGACCAGAGAATCAGAATTATCCATGTTACAGGGCAAGACTTCTGAAACATTCAGAGGACAGGGCTGGAGTTCCTCGGCTGTTACAACACTGGAGAGGGACTCAACATTGGTTAAATCAGACTGTGTACAGGGCAAGGTATCTGACACAATTGCTGACGAGGACAATATTTCAATGGCTTCTGCTTTGCTGGGCAGAAATTCATCAAGTTTTATTAGAGCAGACTGTAATTCCAAAACAGCTGCTAGACAAGTGAATATTACTGCAACACCAACTGAGGTAAGCAGTGCTTCAGCCTCCTCTGCTAGAGGGTTTAAAGTATCCAAAGTACTGGGTGAAGCATAAGACTCTGCGACCACAGCTTCACTGGACAGGATCACTGAACAGTCCATATTGCAGGGCAAAACCATGGAAGCACCTGCTGGACAGCATAATGATTCTGTGACCTGAGTTTCATTGGAGAGATCTACTGCACAATTCATGGTACAGGGCAAATTTATTGGAAAATTTTCTGAACAAGGTAATAATTCTGCGATTTCAGGTTCACATAGCAGATGCTCTGAGCTATTCACGAAACTAGAGCGAGGTGTAGAAACAGGAAGATCAAGACACAATGTTTGCGCATCTGAATCAGCATTCATTTGTAAAATTGGAAAATTCAGATGCTGGGGTTCTGAGTTTACTAGACAGGATTGCTGGGACTCGGAAACTGATGTAGTGCATCTATTGGCATCTGCTGGATCAGACAGGAGTTGAACTTTATTAACACAGGTAATTTCTGCAGAAGTGTTTGCAGAGACAGGCAAGATTTTTCTGGTGTCTGTTTCACTAAACAAAGAGTCATGAGTACTGGCTAGGCTGGACTCGGAAGTCAGCAGGACCTCTGGATTCTCTGCTGAGAAATTTGCGCAGGGCAGGGTTAAGAATGTATCAGTGGCTTCTGTTTTACTGGGAAGTAACACTGAGTTATCCATGGTACAGGGTGGAATTGCAGGAACTTCAATTTCACACAAAAAGAGCTCCGAATCACCTGCTGAATCAGCCAAAGGTGCTGAAGCAGGCGGGTCAGAACGCCAAATTTGCGAATTCGGAGTCACATAAAAATCATCCAAAATCAGTTCCCACACATCAATCAAGGGAGCCACACAGTCATACCTACACACACCAGCCTCTATTAGGTTATAGGCTGACTTAATGCATGCGTTCAATACCATTTCACTTTTTGCACTGTAAAATTGACAAAATGAACTTGAATCATTCTTCCATTCACAGACCAGGGCTTCCATCTCTCCCCTCTCGAATGGAGGATCCCATGCATACTTAACAGGCAGATCATGGTTTGCAGATATGATTGTGGCAGGCACATGTATAGGGTTAATTAGCAGGTGATTGGCAGATTCCTTATTCTTAAGAATCTCCAATACCTGTAGCAAGTGTTGAACTGTAGTGTATGCAAACTTCCCTTGGTTCACAAATAAGTTGATTTGTTCAATACTCTGTAATATCTCATCATAATCATACTCAGATAATTCTTTTAAACAAAAATCTTTATTTTCCCTAGCCAGGGAGGAAAGTTCATTAGTAGTTTCATAAGTCCATTTAACTCCCCTGAAAGACAATTGCATTTCATTATCTGTTAATGGCAGAATCTCATTATAGGTCTCAGTCGCTAAGGATAACGATTCTGCAGATTGGACACGTTTCTTAGAACGTTTGCGTTTTGCCTTTGACCTTGCGGTTTTTGGTGATTTATTCAAAGCTGCAGGAAAATTATCAGTAACACTTTCTGCTTGCTGCTCATTCTTGCAAGCAATTGAAGGAGCAGCTGATTGGCCTGCTGCCAGGAGTTCATTAAGAGGAAAAGGCAATGGATCTATGCGCAACCAGTTATGGATCACAAACGCTAGAAATTCCAGCGGTCTATCTTTCAAATCGGAATGATTGAGAACATCAAATGCCCACTGGAATAATTCCCCTTTAAACAAAATATAACTTAGTTGGAGTGCCCAGGTTGAAACAGGAGTCGCTTGGAGATCAGGATTGGCCAGGAACCTGGCACATTCAGAGAAAAACTCATTTTCTGTTTCAGAGCTAAGTTCTTCAAATTTCTTAAAGGAACAGGAACCATAATTAACAGTGTCATACTTTCTGGGAATCCCCCCCACAATGGGGATTGGTAATGGGGTTTTCATAATGTAAGGCTTGGTGGTGTATTCTCCACAGTCAGCATGCAACGCATGAGCTGGCGTGGAGGAGGTACACACACTAGCACCAGGAAACAGGCTATCCCTAGTATAGTGGAGGGGAGGACTGACTCCAATAGGAGATTGTGGCGCACAGAGCCGGTGCAGATCTGACAGCCACAAACAATGCTTTCGTTATAACGTCTCAGCGCAAAGTAGCGCTGAGCGCATAAACCAGAACTGAGGAGATCAGGACAGGTAGACAGAATGAACGCTTGCTAGCTAGCGGCTACTTAGCGACAGCAAGCGTCCAAAACCAGACAGACTGGAATGAGGCAGCCAATGCGTTGCGGCGATGGCGTGCCTCACAAAGACAGGACAGGATAGTCAGAAAATAGCAGGATTAAGATAGATGAACGTAACACAGATAAAAATACAATAAGTATGTTTTCCTAGCGTATTACAATTACAGCTATCAATGAAACTATTTGTAACGTCTGACTAACATATGTATATATCGGCAATGAACCGATATATGACATAAGCAGGAACGCTGACTAGGAATGGAGTAACACAGGGAACAGGACTCAGAAGGATTCGCTATCTCTTCGCAGAGATGAACGCAATCCACAAATGGTAACAGAACAGGATTCAGAAGGATTCGTTATCTCTTCGCAGAGATGAACGCAATCCACAAACAGTAACAGAACAGGATTCAGAAGGATTCGTTATCTCTTCGCAGAGATGAACGCAATCCACAAACAGAACCAGGAGCAGGGTAACTACCTCAGCACGGGTGGTCACGGTACGCGCAACCTACCAAAACGTGCTGGAAAGCTGACTAACTGCACACAGGATATAAACAGTTCGTGTACGTATACATCAGCGACACTGATGTATCACGTAACACAAATACAAGGAAAATAATAAACGTGCTGGTATGCATATATATTGGCAATGAACCAATATATGATGCAAAGACCAGCAAAGTATCTTTATAACAAGAAACACGATCGGGGGCTAAAGCGACAGCAAGACAGGCTTAGGCTGAAGCTATGAAAACCCAAGGAAACCCTGCAGGAAGCAGATCTTTATACTGAGGTCATCCAATGGGAGCAGACATGCAGATTCCCACACAGGTGAATGATAATCAGTCACAAGCTGACAGCAGGGAAAAACAGACAAAGCTATACAGCTTGCATGGAAATAGATCAGAACTGCCTGAGCTGCAGCACTACTTCCAGCAATAGCTGCTGCAGCAGCGATCATTACAATTATGTTAGAAGAATCAAAGGGGAATATAGAAAAACACAGATGCTTCTGGGATACAGTAGTGGAAATAGTAAGGCGGGTGGGCATTTGGAGGGGGGTGGATACGGGTTACTAGGAATGGATTTTGTTTTCTTTTGCATGAACAGCCGGAAGTTTGCAGATCTGAATATGCAGCACTTGACATGATTTGTTTACATTGCTTGTATTCCTTCTTTATATTGTGCATGTCTCTGGTGATGGCATTGGACAATGTAAATAGGACTTGAGCAGTCTGCAGTTAGCAGTACTTATCAATTATAAATGCAAAGAGACAGGAAGATTTATCTTCTTTGTGTACAAAATAATAGCCTGTAATGAGTAGCGGAACCGCCGCCAGAGCGCACGTGGCGGCGGGTTCCGCATCACAAGCGGGTGCCTCCGCATCCTTGCCGGCGGGCGGAGTAGTGCAGGCGGTGGAGTCCGTGAGCTCGGCGGACTCTGCCGCACAGTTGCTGCCTGGGGGGTCGTCCGCTCCCTCGCCGGCTCAGGGTCTCCGTCTTACGCGCGAGGAGACAGGAACTTTATGCCTCTAGAAGGGGAGTCAGCTGACCAGGCCGGTCAGCTGACTCCAGCAGGTCCTTGGATTGGATGGGGCTCTGGGGCGGCGCTGGGCAGCTCTCTGGCTACATATAGGACTTGCTTGTCAGTAGCAAGTTGTCTGCTGCCGTGAATACTTCTGTGTTAGCGCTCAGACCTTAGGCTAGATCCCAGGTGTCAAAACCAAGGACTTCACACCTCAGATTAGGATTGTATATGATTGTTTACCTGTGTATGACTCTGGCTATCCCTGACTGTTATTGTACGTCCGCCTATTTGATTCAAGTTGCCGACCCTGCCTGTTATCGACTCTGAATCAGCCTTCTGTTTCTGTACTTTGTTAGCCCGTACCGTTATCAACTATTGGCTTGGTTTCTGACTATTCTCTCGTCTCACGTCTCTGTACTGTCGCCGAACCTCTGTTTGTCTGACCTGTCTCCCTTTAGTGGAACATCTCCCACTGTAGGGTTTTCTCTGAGGCTTGCCTCTCCGAGACGCTTGCCCTAGCAGACCGTTACTGCTAGTGGCCGAGACTCCTCCTCTGCCCCATTGGAGGATCTCACACACAGGGTTCCCATTCAGAGGTAACCACACCTCTGAGGAATCGCCGTGTGGTGGATATTTCCACTACGTTGTGAATTTATACTGAATTTATTGTTACCACTTTATTCGTGTGTCTTTTACCCTGTTTTGATCAGTCCGCATTATTAGCAATTCCGCAGATTGCTACATAATCGGGTCTGTCCTTATATTATTGGTGATTCTGCGGATCCCCAATAATCAAGGTCCTGGGTGTGACACTGATCTTGTCTGATCGGTACAGGCACTAACATCAGTAGTGAGCCTTCCGCTGATTTACCATCAGGCAGATACTGATTACTTTGCTCCTATATATTTGCATTAGTGGTGGTACTGCAGAAAATCACGTAATCAAATCTCCATGCTCTAGCCGACAGATTGTCACATGGCCATAAATAGAATTGGTCAATGAGATGTGAATAATTCCGCCATGCCATCCTTATTAGCATCTCATTGGCAGGGATACCCCCCCCCCTCCCCATAGATACCGTAAATAAAAAATAATAAAAACTCAAAATGCACGTTTGCTACAGCTGTGTGACAAGGAAGCTACTAAAGCCATGAGGTTGTCGTGAAAGCCAGTTAACCCTTTAGCAGCCAATTTATTTAGAGGCTCACAATTGCTCCAGGCCAATTTATTTTAACACATTTTTTATTTCTTTATTTCTTACATTTTCTTGCTTCTAATTAGTACTGCTGTAATTTGTATTTAAGGCCACTTGTCACTAGGGGGCAGTGTAAGACTATAACAGAGGACTTCTGCTTTTAGTTTCTATATTTTCTGCAGGAGAGATAGATCAACGTATTTCAAGAATTTACAGCACAATGAGTTCTGCCGACTGAGGTCAAAAGCAGTGCACTTATCTCAAACGAGATAACTATTGAAACTACTAATGGGTTAAGTAGTATTTTTCTGAGAATTAGGCCTCTGACTGCCGGCCACGGGTCTTTCACGCAGCCAATCGGCAGAGTTTTGTAATGCCAGCGTTTGACACACAAAACATGTTACGTCTGAGCCATGGCCTTGCTCTGTAGGGGGGCTGCCTCTTCAACTCCAACTCCCATGTTAGCAAGTGCTAGACAGGGGCACGGGAGCAGCTGACAAGCTTCACCGCCTTCAGCCTACCGTGTGAAAGGGGCTTTAAGGGGGCATTTTTTATGCCCCCTCAGCTTAGGTTTTCTGTAAGGGTTCATTCACTTGCACACTCATTTAGAATGCACATGTATTTGATAGTATGCTAGTATATGTGGCAAAACAGGCACATAGAAATAAATTGCATTTGTGTTAGAAAGGCACTCAATATGCAAAATACAGTGTTAATGTGCATGTGTGAACAGACCCTTGTCTGCATGCCTATGTATGCGCCTCCGTTGCCATCCTGCCAGTCTGTGATTGGTGAATGGGAATGTATGTTCTCAAAGCTGATCAAAGTGCCTGTAATGAATGATCAGCAAGATGTCTGTGGTCATTCATAAAATTAAAGTAATAAACACATACACAACGCTTCCTGTGCTCTGTTCACAGTACACAGGAAAAAGCGTGGGGACATCTAGTGGACAAAAATTAAAAATACACTTGCGTACATTAAAAAATAATTCCCCTTCTACCCCCTCTACCATGGTTACCTAAATGAAACCCTTGTAAAAAAAAAACTTACCCGAGGGACTTTTTTTTAATATGTATGCCATGAGGGTATATTACTATTATTTTTGCAAATAAGGGCTTACATTTTTTGATATAGTATAAAGAAACACAAAACAGAAAAAATACACCTTTATTTCTACATAAAATATTGCCACCATAAATGGTACTAGCGGCACAACTAAAATTTTGTAATAACCCAGACAAATAGGCAAATTAAATGTGTGGGTTATATCTACAATAGCGCTTTTTTATTTTCAATCTATAATGGCTGAAATCTCAGAATTAGTTGCTTTTTTTTCATTTTTTTTCTTATTCTCTTTAAAATGCATACAAAATAAAATAATTCTTAGCAAAAAGTAGCACCCAAGGAAGTCTAGTTCGTTCTGCAAAAAATAATATACAGATCATGTTGATGTGATAAGTAGGAATAAAGTTAACTGGCGAATGAATGGGGAGAGAGTGATATGTAAAAAAAGTGTTCTGGTTTTTAAAGGGAAATAATCTGTGGTAGGGAAGTGGTTAGCCAATGGGATTTAGGTAAAATAGCATTGGATAAACCACATTGCACTTGTGTCACAGGTAAAGCTGAGGTCACTAAACTATTATATGGTGCTATATTGGGCCAATCATAAACATATCACTCTGTGGTAAGTCAGGCCTCTTTCACAGTGTGACGTTAAAGTTGCACGTTACAACAACATTTAACGCAGAATAACTCACTGCAATGAAAAATCAATCTCCCATCCACAGTGCATACTTTGCGTTGGTGACTAACGCTGCACGTTAAGTGAAAGTGCTGCATGCAGTGCGTTATACATGTTATTAGCTGTGTTAGACTGTTTGCACATGCTCAGTAATGACTTGGAAACCTACTTTTCATTGCCTGTATGCCTACTGTATGCCACCGTAACGGGGCATTAAGTTGCGTTGCGACTTTTTTGGGGCATTGCATTGTAATTTGCGTTGCGACTTTAACGTTGCATCAAAATGCAACGTCCTACTGTGAAAGAGGCCTAAGTAGTTTATATTGAGCAACAAACACTGAGGTAGGTATGAGCTGTAATACCTCAGCGTGCAGTGGTAATATATATGTGAG
The DNA here is from genome assembly GCF_040937935.1 of Hyperolius riggenbachi. Taxonomy (NCBI): domain Eukaryota; kingdom Metazoa; phylum Chordata; class Amphibia; order Anura; family Hyperoliidae; genus Hyperolius; species Hyperolius riggenbachi. Next base: position 207,077,484 of record NC_090647.1, on the reverse strand, counting down.
ACAAATATGTCCAACGTGATAAAGATAGAGTGCATGATTTATGTACACCTATTGACATAAGATAATGGACTGATGCTGAAGTAGATAGAATAATATAAAGTATATCACTACAGCTGTAAACACATCAACATGAGATAGAAAAGTGGATTCATATACTGTTCTGAAATAGATAGATTAGTGTGAACTCTAACACCTCAGTCTGTAAACATATCAAGAGAAAATAAATCAACGTGAACACATAGAGAAATGGAAACATGTTTTGCCCATACAGTCATGAGTCCTTTATATTACATTGCATACACAGGGACAGATCCACTCCACAGACAGTGCATGTCAATTTCACTTGCTACATACATAATGTGAGTTGTGCATTCCGTGTAAAATCTGGTAAAATGACATGCACTGTCTGCACACTGAGATTTTACTGGCAGTTAAGTGAATTTGCCCATAGTGACAAATGCCCTTTAAGGGCCAGTTCACACTTGCTTTAAAAACGTATCTGTGCGATAAGTTGTTAAAGCTCTGCTTAAATGGAGGAAGCGGATCCTATGTTAAAAATATGATTTGCTTCCACTTTTACAAAATACGGATCGTACATGGGTCTTAACTTGGCACATTTTCCTGGACGAGATGGGAAAATGTGTCTAATGAAAGCCTATGAGAACAGCCATTGTCCGTACTCGCTAGGCTAGTCACCGTATCCTTGTTGCTGTTTCGCTCGCATCTGCGTCGCCGCTCTGACGTCATACTCATGTGTCTCGCCGCCTATCGCCGCTGCTTGGTCCATTCTAAACAGCTCGGTGGCTGGGGAATCTCTGTTGGGACTCCTCATCAATAGGGAAAATTCTCATTGGTGCATGTTGGACTCGCGGATGTGCTTAACATTTCCATTCTGCATCCGCTCAAGTGTAAAAGGCCCTTAGGCTTGCAAAACTGACAGAACAGGACACATGTGCAGATTTATGTGTGAACCAAGCCATATACAGAGAGTGTGTGTGTGTGTGTGTGTGTGTGTGTGTGTGTGTGTGTGTGTGTGTGTGTGTGTGTGTGTCTTTCTGTCTGTTTCTCAACCAGTCGCACTAGAATGTTTTGAAAACAAGTACTATATTGAATAATTGAGTTGATTTATTAAAGTTAGGTTTTATATCACAGTACATTTGTGGGGGGACTCCCACTTATTCATTATACAGGGCATAACACAGAAAGTAGGCAAATATAATAAAAATATATTGTTTTTAAAATAACAATTAAAGGGCTGCAGTAAGAAAAAAAAACTTTTATGTGTGAAAGATGCAAAAGTTCTAGTGGTTCTGCTTACAGCTAATTTACATAAAAAAATCACACTTGTTTACAATTAAGGTCAAATAAGGTGCTGCAGTAAAGGGTTACTCTTTACTACAGCACCTCACTTTTATCATGTTCTGTATAATGAATTAGTAGGATTCCCACCCACAAATGTACTGTGATAATATACAAGCCCCTGTGTACAGTTCCCACTTTTATTTATGTTAAAGGGACTCCGAGCAGTGCAGAAACTATGGAAAGATGCATATCATTTTAAAGCTCTCTTTCTCCTCTTTCCAATGATATATAAACCGCCGCCCCACTTCCTTTAGTTTTCGCTATTTTCACGATTGAAATTGCCGCGGCCGCGATTTCAATCACGAAAATAGAGAAAACTAAAAGGTGTATGGTGACGATTTAGGTGTCACCAGAAAGAGGAGAAAGAGAGCTTTAAAATGATATCCATCTTTCCATAGTTGCATTGTATTATACAATTTCAATCGCGAAAATAGCGAAAACTAAAAGAGGAGAAAGAGAGCTTTAAAATGATATGCATCTTTCCATAGTTTCTGCACTGCTCGGAGTCCCTTTAATTGGCCTTCATGTTCCGTGGGATATGTCCTATAATAAATTATCCTGATTATTCAATATAATACCTGTTTTAAAACTTTTTTCTAGTGTATCTGGTTGAAAAAACATGTTCTTTTTGTTGTTTAGAATTGTCAATGGTTTTATAGTCAGCACAGAATTGATCAAGGGTGGTGCAGGTCCAATCGTTTGTTGTTTGAATTATGCGTCTGTCCGTCTATTGGTGACTGCAGTGCTAATGATCCAATCTTTTTTGTCCAATCTTACCAATTCTATGTAGTAGAAGGGTAAACTGAGTGAATATGTTGAATGGATACTTTGATCAATCCCTTATGTTAAATAGAAATGATAAGATTGGACAAAAAAGATTGGATTATTAGTGGCCACCTTAACTTTTGTTTGTCTCACACTCCTCATCTAACGCATTAAAACTATCTATGTAGGTTGGATGCACTGTGTGTTCTGAAACCTTTCTGCCAACACTGGGGGTTAACCATTTTTGTGCGGCCATGAAATCAGGAATTAACTACACTGCATCATCTCAGTATTTATTATTATTATTTAGTATTTAAATAGCGCCGACATCTTCCGCAGTGCTTTACAGTGTATATATAGGCTAGTTTTGTGGACTATAACAAATGTTCTTCTATAAAGGCTATTATGCTGTTTATTATCTTTTAGAGCAGAGAGGAAGTTCTGAGTTCAGGTCCACTTTAAGCATATTGTGTTTTTCTTACATTTGATACCTTCATTCAATACCTCTGTATTATGTTATGTGTTCAGAAAAACATAGCTAAGTGCTAAGTTAGATAAAGATAAGTAGTTTTACATTTATATTGATTTATTTTATCTCAGTATGTTTACAGACTGAGGTGAAAGAGTTCAGTCTATTTACCTCAGCACTAATGATCAGTATATGAATTCACACTTCACTGAGGTAATATACAGTACTTTATCTAAATCATCATTACAGTAGAATATTGTTATAGTAAACCTCTGGCTATAGTAAACACAGTCCCTAGGTCCTAAAATGTTCCCTGTATGAACAATTCTGATATAGTACACTTCTGATATAGTAAACTAGTTGGCCAGGCCCCTTGAAGTTTACTATAAAGGGAGTTTACTGTATTCCATTATCTCTTATAGCTATGTTTTCAGCAATTGTGATGGTCTTGTATTGACTTTTATGTCGACTACACTACTTTATCAACCTCACATTTAACTTATTAGTGGCCTGACATATTTATGACCATTCCAGACTGAGGTGTTACAGCTGATATCTCACTACAGTTGATCATTGTATGAATCCTCTAACCTATCTCACGGGAATATGTATAATGGTATAGCTACATTATCTTCAGTCCAGTAATCTACCTCAAATGTCTATAACTAATGTGACACATGTGTAATGGGTATCGTATTGTCCCTTCAGTTTTGCCTGCCTAACTTGGTTAAAGCCTAAATACATTTTTTGTGAAATTGTCCCCTCCTACAACCAACATTCCACAAATAACATCCCACAGAGGCTTCAAGTTTAATTCTGAGCTCAAGCAAAAGCCCTTCTTGGTCTATGCGTACCAAACATTGAGTAGCAAGGAAGTAATATAATACAAATTATTCTAGTGAAAAATATGTCCACTATGGTCACTATGACTATAAACTATCAAAATAGCTCCTTGGGTGCTCCCATAGGGTCCATACTTAAAAATAGTGTTGGCTGGGCACACTTCAGCACCTGAAGCAGTGGACAGGGCAGGAGAATTTTGGTTTGTTCATTCATTCTCCTGAATTCAAACACCAACACCAGTTACAAATTGTTCATGATGCTTAGGACTGCAGCAGCCTATGGAATGTAAATACACTAATCAGGTGCTTACAACGGGGTAGTCAACAGGTGGAGCAGATGCTCTTTGCAGAAGCTTTAGGAATATTAGTGGATAGAAAACTTTTAAAGACTCTATGGGGTTATTTCACAAAACTTCTTTCATAAATGATATCTCTCCTTACCTAAGTAATCTATTATCTATTAAAAAAAAATAGCATTGTCCAAGCAAAAAAAAAAGACCCTCCAAATTAATGGCTTCTTAATATTAACCCATGGTGAGAGTTATATGAAGGCTGCCATATTTATTTATTTTTAAGCAATACAAGTGTCCAGGCTGTCCTGCTGATCCTCTTCCTCTAATACTTTTAGCCACAGACCCTAAACAATCATATGCAGATCAGGTGTTTCTGACATTATTGTCAGAACTGACAAGAATAGCTGCATGCTTGTTTCTGGTGTTATTTAAACATTACTGTAGACAAATAGATCAGCAGGCCTGCCAGGCAACCAGGGACGGATCTAGACCAAGTTGCGCCTGGGGCAAGGTCAGGTTTTGGCGCCTAAAGGTCAGGTTTTTGCGCCTAAACTGCCATTCCCCATCCAGTTTTGGCGCCTAAAGGTCAGGTTTTGGCTCCTAAACTGCTATTCCCCATCCAGTTTTGGCGCCTAAAGGTCAGGTTTTGGTGCCTAAAGATCAAGTTTTGGCGCCTAAACTGCCATTCCCCATCCAAATTTTGCCGCCTTTTTAAGAATTCAACAAACTGCGCCTGGGGCAAGAGACCCATCTGAACCCCCCCCCCCCCTAGATCCGCCCCTGCAGGCAATTGGTATTGTTTAAAAGAAATAAATATGGCAGCCTCCATATGACTCTCAACTCGGGTTCACTTTAATAACTTACCTTCAATAGTACCTTTTTCATCTTATATCATAGTACTTTTTTGCCTGTTGGGTGTTTATATATAGCCCTCATGTTGTTCTTCATGACATATCTGCTTTGCTGTTATCAGAAGAGGCATATGTTATTCCACAAGCCAGACTACATTGATGTTTTACATTCATACAGATGAATTCCATTAAAGATCTTGTCAATCCATTCTGTACTAATTTGCCTAAACTGTAAACAGACCTTCAAAGCGCTGAAAAGGATGTCAGTGAAGCTTTAATCAATTGACCTCCTGTATCAAGGGCTATAAGCTTGCATTGTTTTGTCTCTATTGCTGCCTATTATTCATTCTCAGTGTGAAAATATGACAACATCAATACTTTCATATTCTCACGGTAGCAGAGAGGCACTTTTTAAAGGACAACAGTTCTTCTGTTATACAAGTTTTTTTTTTCTTTTTTTCCTTTGAACTTGTTGTTATGAAGGAATATGTACAAAGTTGTAGTCATAGTTTCAAAATGTAATTACAATTACAAATAATTAATAAAGGCTTGAATTTCCTGTTAGTTTTAATCGTCAAGTGACTCATTTTGGAAAAGAAAACATCTTCTAAAAGCCACTAAATCCAAATAAAAAAGTGAACATGTTTTAAACTGTTTGGGAGACTAATGTATAGAAAATAATGCAGGTAGATTGTCTCCACTGCTACCTAAAGCAAATTATAACCTTGTCTGAACAGGTGTGTTTTAAGAGAACGCTTGAAGAGAATGTTTAATTGGTTGTAATATCTCAATTCATGTGACTTTTATGTACAGTCCCTGAGCACCTTATTAGGGACACCTGTACACATTCTTTTTCATGCAATTATCATAAATTATTAGTAGCAGTACAATGCTAGGTACGGGTCAAGACCTTTAGATATTGTTCATATAAGACGCTGTAAAGGGGGAAGAATGTGTTCTTAGTGATTTTGACCATGGTAGGATTGTTGGTGCCAAGAAAGGCTGTTTTGAATATATATTTAACTGCTGATATTCTTGAATTCTCATGCACTGCAGTCACTAGAGATTAGTCACAATGATTCTAAAAAAAGAACACCCACTGAGATTGATGATGTAGTGAAGAGGATAATGTCCAGAATGCTCTAAACTGACAGGAAAGCTACAATAACTCTTTTTACACATGTAGTGAGGAGCAGTGAATCTGAAAATACACAATGTGTTGCATGCCTGTGAGCAAAGAATAAGAAGCTAAGGCTGCAGTAGGCACAGGTTATACAATACTGGGCAGCCAAAGACTGAGAACCTAGCCTAGGCTGATGAATTTCACTTTCTGCTGTGGCATACACACACTGTGACTCAGAATCATTATTATTATTTTATTATTTTAGTATTTATATAGCGCCGACATCTTCCGCAGCGCTTTACAGAGTATATATAGGCTCGTCACTAACTGTACCTCAGAGGAGCTCACAATCTAATCCCTACCACAGTCATATGTCTATGTATGTATGGTGTAGTGTATCGTAGTCTAGGGCCAAATTAGCGGGAAAGCCAACTAACTTATCTGTATGTTTTGGGAAGGTAACAGGCGGCACCATTGTCTATTGATCTACGATTGACCATTACATGCGCACTAATCTTCCGGGGTTCCCTGTTTATGGGCCCCGTATGTGAGTTATTATTTTTATATCTACTGCCTTTTAAAGAAATTTTATCTAAATAAACGGGTTACGCTTAGATATTGCCGTTTTTGTTTTCCTATATAAATTCCTGAAATTTTACCTCCATAAGGATGTCCACTGGATCTTCACGACATCTGATGTTCCCTGGACGTTATCTGTGACCTGAGCTATTTTACAACCTTATATGTGGGTTGTTGGGAGCTGGTAAGCCTTTTCTAGTTTTGATGTTTGGCGGATACCTACCTCTGAGCATTTGATGTATTGTGGTGAAGAATTTATCATTCCCTACATATAATGACTTTCTAAACCTGCGCTGACCTTTGATGTATGCCTGACTACTGAACTTTTGGACATTGTTCTTCTCAGCAGCGGTTCCATTGTCCCTTGGCGCTGATATATTTGCTACTATAATTTAGCGGGAAAGCCAATTAACTTATCTGTATGTTTTTGGGATGTGGAAGGAAACCGGAGTGCCCGAAGGAAACCCACGCAGACACGGGGAGAACATACAAACTCCTTGCAGATGTTGACCTGGCTGGGAATCAAACCGGGGACTCAGCGCTGCAAGGCGAGAGCGCTAACCACTACGCCACCGTGCTGCACCGTGTGAACAATATGAATCTGAATTGTGTCAACAGGCCAGGCTCAAAGCGGCCTGGGGTGTAGTAGAATGGGAGATTCATAGCATGTTTCTTTCAATTCTTAAAGGACTTACGAGGCCAAGTCCATAAAAAAATAAATAAAAAAAGTTAGCTACCTTGCTCAGCTTGTAAGGCACGGAGGACGCCGTCCGCGCCCTCCGTGCCGTTCCGCCTGGTCCCCGCCGCTGGGACCAGGCGGGGACCAGGCGCAACAGTAGCGTGGATCGGGGGGTTGGCCTTAGAGCTGCGCAGCCGCACTCGCGGCTATGCGGACTGCGCAGCCGCGGCCAGCTCCGCCGGCCATCTTGGTACAGGCTGGGGAGCCCGACCCGGGCCGCGCGGTCGGGGACCGTTCGGGGGGCTGTGCAGCGGCGGGGACCAGGCGGAACGGCACGGAGGGCACGGACGGCGTCCTCCGTGCCTAACAAGCTGAGCAAGGTAGCTAACTTTTTTCATTTTTTTTTTATGGACTTGGCCTCGTAAGTCCTTTAAGAGATTTGATGGAACCAATGTCATAAATAATTTACCCTACCTTTGAGGGTAAAAGGAGGCCCTACCTAGTTTTAGTATACAGGAACAGGCATACAGCCATTGGCATCAGAAAACCTAATCTGCATACCTCTTTTGTTCCCAGAACAAAGAGAAACCTTAACTAAGAATTGAACTTCATCCCAATCAGTAGCTGATACCCTCTTTCAAACAGATCATCAGGGGGGTCTGTATGGCTGATATTGTGGTGAAACCCCTCCCACAGGAAACTGTGCGGACCATGGTCCTAGCAGTTTTCTGTCTGTGAACCCCGTTGCATTGTGGGAAATAGCTATTTATAGCTGTTTCCAACTGCCAAAAAAGCAAGCAGCATCTCCTTCCACTGATATCACTTGCCGGCAGTAAAAATGTCACCATGTGGTAATCAGGGAGGGGAAAGATTTTACAATGGGCAAACACTGACTTAATCATTTATACATAATTATTGTAAAAATAAAGCACTTTTTTATTACATTATTTTTACTGGAGTTCCTCTTTAAATTCTACCTGAGAGAAGGGAAGTAACAGGATGTATACTTACCTGGAGCTTCATCCAGCCCTCTGTAGTCCCCTCTGTTGTGCCGCTATCAGCCCTGGTAAAGTCCCCAACTGAGCCAGTCAGGGACTTCTGTGCATGCATGATCCTGGCGGCAGGCACCCAATAATAGCGCTCCCATTGCCGGGAGCATTCTGCACCTGCTCAGTTTATTAAGACTTTAACAGTGCTTGTGTAGAATTCTCCAGGCCATGGCAGTGCATTAGGGGGATACGTGTGGCCAGTACTGCACATGTGCAGTGGCCTGCAACCTGGCTGGATCGGCAGACAGAGGGGACTAGACCGACACAGAGGGAACTAGCAGACTACAGGAGGCTGGAGGATGCCCCAGGTAAGCATAAATCCTCGTGCTGCCTCTGTCAGATTTACTTTAAGGGAAATGATTATCACAAGAGGCCTTCCTTTAGTTGTGTGCATGGGCAGATTAGGCCAAATATTTTTCATTTTGCATTAGCAAAAAAACAAAAACAAAGGGGGGGGGGGGTTTGTTATCAAGATATAGACAATGGCTTTCTAAGTCAGTTATACTGTAGTCTGGATTTAGACCTGCAGCATGTTCCAACACTTTGCATATGTATGAGCACCATGTGCAGACCTGTACTGCAGAAAGCAAACTTTTAACTCATATTTAAAAAAAAAAGGATCCTGCCACAAGAAACCTAAAACATCCATAAAATAATTCTTGATAAATCTCATAAACCCCCACGAAAAATAAACTGCTTACCTGTGTGATGTCTTTGTGATGAGGGCAGACACATTCGTTTTTTTCTGGGCCTGAATAAATGTATTTTGCGGAGTGATGTGTGCCAGGCATATGTCTGTTTTCTGGCTCTGCATACATGATGAGCAGATGATATATGTTTTCCTGGAGAAATAACATTGTTAGCTGATGCTGTTCTCTGTTATGTAGACTATTTACAGACTTACCATCCAGGTAATGCATAGAGTACATAAGCTTAATTTCACTATGTTCTAAACAGTCTTGTACAGATCACTCCATCTGAGGTGACCAGATGTTCACTGTGTATTCTCAGTCTGCCAGCTTACACATGACCCAGTTATATGTCTTATAAAAAGGTCCTTCGGATCCATTACAACTTATAAAAATGATGTCTGCTCTATTTTTTTCACAATCTCCATAAAGTATGTATTGGTAGGTGAACAGAGGCGCCAGAAGGATAAAAGTACATAACATTTTTAAAAAATTGCTGGGAGGAAGTGGTGGACTCGCCTCCGTTAAAGCAGACACCAAGGACTGTAAATGTATAGATATACACATTTATTGAAAATACCCCAAAGATGCAACGCGTTTCGCGGGCACAGCCCACTTCTTCAGGCAGTAAGCAGGGGATAAACAACTGTAAACAAAAGACAGAGGCATAGCTATAAATGTTGCCATAAAAAGATACAAATGGATTATTATTTAGTGTAATAAGAATAGTATTTCAAACATAGTGTTTAGTGATATGTTATAGTAGGGGGGTGATTGCAAGGAATGGGTCAGTGTAAACTAGATAATGTGTATAGGGGAATGGACTAGATAACAGTGGTAAAAGGTAGTTAGTAAATCAGATTAAGTTGGTATCAAATTGACCGCTTTAGGTATATTTCAGTAGAAGGTAGGGAATGGAATAAGTTGTAGCTGGCAAGAGAGAAAAAAAGGCATGTGTAGTGGTTAAAAATAAAGATAAAGACTTACCAGCAATTCAGTTATAGCAAGCAGAGCACCTCTGTACTGTTGTGAGGTCGCTTGCTGCTTTAAATGTGTTAATGCTGGCAGCTCTGGCCTATCCAGAAGCTGCTCCAGTGTGGGTGGGTGGAGTCAGTGGCCATGGTGACAGGGAGTCCTCCAATTAGCTGCTGCCAGCTGTAAAAAGTAGATTGGTGTGCATGTGGTCTTACATAATATGCATGCTTTCTCTGCATGCACAGGGCGGTGTTGTCAGTGGGTGGAGTCAGTGGCCATGGTGACAGAGAATCCTCCAATCAGCTGCTGCCAGCTTTAAGGAGTAGATTGGTGTGCATGTGGTCTTACATAACTTGCATGCTTTCTCTGCATGCACAGGGCGGTGTTGTCAGTGGGTGGAGTCAGTGGCCATGGGGACAGAGAGTCCTCCAATCAGCTGCTGCCAGCTGTACATAACATGCATGCTTTCTCTGCATGCACAGGGCAGTGTTTAGAAAGGGAACATGGAGCACAGTGGTGTGTTTGCTGCCATCTAGTGGTTCAAAAGAACAAGTACAGTGAAGAGACTTCAAATGTCATTATATATGCTGAAAGATAATGAAGATAAAAGCATGAACAATGTCCGACTTTTTACAATTGGTAAATAAAATAGTGTATACTTCTGAAATAATAAAATAAAATATATATAAAAAATATAATAAAGATTATAAAAAAAAAAAATAATAATAATAATAATAAAAATGTATAATAAAAAATAATGTGAATATGACATGAAGATATAAGCATAAAATCGAAGAACACATAAAAAACATAAAAACAATTGTAATATATCCAAAATATGAGGAGGCCATTGGCAAAAATTGTCCAGGCCTGGTAATATATAGTGTATAATCCCGTCTACGGTTTTGATATCGTAGACGAATATTTGCAGCTGTAATAATTATCATTGTATTAGAAGGATGATAATAATAGTCATAATGAAGATAATAATAAACATCAGTAATAGAAGATAAGATATATATATATATACATATATACACATATATACACATACATATATATACATATATATGTGGGCGGACGCAGTTTACTGGGTGCAAGAATGTTGCGGAGATTGGGAGCTCTCCTATATGTAATGGATGGTGCTTTGGGTAATAGCGGCCTTAAGAAGGGGTCCTGCATCAGGATCTCCCATCTGTTGGTTAGAATGTCACGAATGTGCGAATGCTGGGCATTGTATTGAGTAATGAACCTTGGAGGGCCTGTGTTGTTAGTTAGTTTTGCATCAGTACTCGGGGGGTTGGGGCGTTTGGCTTTAAATTTAGCGTTTTTTATCAAGGTCTTAGGATCGCTCTCTTTTATATTCCCCCCCCCCCCATCCCCCAAAGGGGGAAAAAAAATAAAAAAAAAAAAAAAATCTTTTTTATGTATATGTGTGTGTATATGTATATGTGTATGTGTGTGTATGTATGTGTGTGTATGTATGTATGTATGTATGTATGTATGTATGTATGTATATATATATATATATATATGTATATATATATATATATGTATATATATATGTATGTGTGTGTATGTATGTATGTATATATGTGTATGTATGTGTATATATATGTATATATATATATGTATATATATGTATGTGTATATATGTGTATATATGTATATATATATATATCTTATCTTCTATTACTGATGTTTATTATTATCTTCATTATGACTATTATTATCATCCTTCTAATACAATGATAATTATTACAGCTGCAAATATTCGTCTACGATATCAAAACCGTAGACGGGATTATACACTATATATTACCAGGCCTGGACAATTTTTGCCAATGGCCTCCTCATATTTTGGATATATTACAATTGTTTTTATGTTTTTTATGTGTTCTTCGATTTTATGCTTATATCTTCATGTCATATTCACATTATTTTTTATTATACATTTTTATTATTATTATTATTTTTTTTTTATAATCTTTATTATATTTTTTATATATATTTTATTTTATTATTTCAGAAGTATACACTATTTTATTTACCAATTGTAAAAAGTCGGACATTGTTCATGCTTTTATCTTCATTATCTTTCAGCATATATAATGACATTTGAAGTCTCTTCACTGTACTTGTTCTTTTGAACCACTAGATGGCAGCAAACACACCACTGTGCTCCATGTTCCCTTTCTAAACACTGCCCTGTGCATGCAGAGAAAGCATGCATGTTATGTACAGCTGGCAGCAGCTGATTGGAGGACTCTCTGTCCCCATGGCCACTGACTCCACCCACTGACAACACCGCCCTGTGCATGCAGAGAAAGCATGCAAGTTATGTAAGACCACATGCACACCAATCTACTCCTTAAAGCTGGCAGCAGCTGATTGGAGGATTCTCTGTCACCATGGCCACTGACTCCACCCACTGACAACACCGCCCTGTGCATGCAGAGAAAGCATGCATATTATGTAAGACCACATGCACACCAATCTACTTTTTACAGCTGGCAGCAGCTAATTGGAGGACTCCCTGTCACCATGGCCACTGACTCCACCCACCCACACTGGAGCAGCTTCTGGATAGGCCAGAGCTGCCAGCATTAACACATTTAAAGCAGCAAGCGACCTCACAACAGTACAGAGGTGCTCTGCTTGCTATAACTGAATTGCTGGTAAGTCTTTATCTTTATTTTTAACCACTACACATGCCTTTTTTTCTCTCTTGCCAGCTACAACTTATTCCATTCCCTACCTTCTACTGAAATATACCTAAAGCGGTCAATTTGATACCAACTTAATCTGATTTACTAACTACCTTTTACCACTGTTATCTAGTCCATTCCCCTATACACATTATCTAGTTTACACTGACCCATTCCTTGCAATCACCCCCCTACTATAACATATCACTAAACACTATGTTTGAAATACTATTCTTATTACACTAAATAATAATCCATTTGTATCTTTTTATGGCAACATTTATAGCTATGCCTCTGTCTTTTGATTACAGTTGTTTATCCCCTGCTTACTGCCTGAAGAAGTGGGCTGTGCCCGCGAAACGCGTTGCATCTTTGGGGTATTTTCAATAAATGTGTATATCTATACATTTACAGTCCTTGGTGTCTGCTTTAACGGAGGCGAGTCCACCACTTCCTCCCAGCAATTTTTTAAAAATGTTATGTACTTTTATCCTTCTGGCGCCTCTGTTCACCTACCAATATATTTGAGTCCACCCCAGGTGGAGGGGTGATCTACCCCCTTTCTTCCTATCTACAGAGAGCGACTTCTTAATCCTGAGTGAGGACAGGTCTAATCTCCTCACCTGCCTAATGAGTGGTTACCTAGGTGGTAACCCGTGTTTGTGAGTATTACCATCTCACTGTTTCATTTATCCAATCAATTTTGACATACTACACCATATTGGGCTCTCGATTTCTCTTCAATTTTAGTTTCCATAAAGTATGTACCCCTTTAAAATAGCAAGTGTACAAAATGAATATCAACATGGGTCATTTAGGGTCAAGTACCTTAATCCATATACTGTATCTATCTATCTATCTATCTATCTATCTATCTATCTATCTATCTATCTATCTATCTATCTATATATATATACATACTACCGGTAGCCCATTATAATGATATGATCGACACAAGTGTACCCTGAACACCTTAACACCTATGGGGTAAATGTTCTACATGGTATGAACATTGTTATCCTTGTTGCCATTCTTTTTCATATTCTCAATCTTTTTCCAATTTGAATAAATATCTTACTATTGTATGCTAGAGTGTTTTGCAATACACGTTATGCTAACTAGATAGTCTGTTATTTAACCTACTTCCGGGTCCATATATAGTGTACCTCTGTTGACTTATATTCCTTGCAAACTTTAGGTGGCCACACACCATACAATTGTTTAAATATCTATTCAAGAATAGCAATCAATTTTTCTGACTGATTGTAATAATTCAAAAATCTGACCAATGTACCACACACCTATGTTAAATTTACATCAAGTAATTGGAAATCCATCACACACCATACAATTCTTGATAAAGTTGGTCTGAAATTTCCAACATGTCCCATCTCCAAAAATCAAAAGAACGTTGCATAATGACACATCAGGAGGAGCCGCCACTAGGGGGCTTCACCTGATTGTGTCATTATGCGACACATGAGAAACCACCGGGGGGGACAGTGAATGGGGAGAGGATGGCCCGCGCAGCCTCCGGGCAGCACGATGGGACCTTACACCACCATGGAACAGCTGAGATGTCCCTGATATGGCTTCCGCTGCGGCTACTCTGCTTAAAAAAATGGCAGAAGAAGAGGTAGTCCCCGGCTGCGTGACGCCATCACAGAAGATCGGAGGGCGTTCGTATCGGTGGGTCATTCGTAAGTCGGGTGTTTGTAAACCGGGGACTACCTGCATTGTTGCTAATCATATCAGGGCAGTGCAGCTCCTCTCCCTACAGTGTGGCTACAGGAGCACACCCGGACATGCGCAGTAAGCCGGAGCTACAGGCTCCGTGCTACTGTGCATGCGTGGGCAGGCTTGTGCGGCCACCCTGCAGGAAGAGGAACTGCACATCCCCGATGTGGAGGGGAGCTGTTCTCAGCGAAGCGGGATGTTGGACCACCAAGGGAAGCCTCAATAAAATCCTGAGGTCACACTCTCTTCAGGTTACTATCATTTTGAACCTTGGCTTTGGCTTGGGATAGCTTTAATGACAAAGTGGGGGGCTGCTTTCTTTACATCGTAACAGGAAGGTAACAAACTGATGTCATGATGTCTCTTAAATCACAATTTAAACACAGTGGTCCATATGCAATTATCTTTTTGTCTGGAATTTTCTCCTAGGTGATATATTCACACCTTGTCAATAAAATGCTCTTTAAACCCCCAGCAAACAAGAAAATACTCAAAATATGTTGGTAGTACTTTAACACCAACTTTCTAGTACTTTTTCAACTGCAAAGTGCTGAAAATGTATTTTAAAGAGAAGATGAAAATTATCTCCTAGGAGAAAACTTACTAGAAAAAAATGAATTGCATACGGGCCTGTGGCCTTTATTCAATTCACTTTTTCTCCTAAGTTTTCTCTTAGGGAATATCTACAATAAATTTCAATAAAATGCCTTCTAAGCCACCAGCAAGCAAAATAAAATTCTTAGAATAATTATTCACCTATTTTTTTGGTACTTTTTTTTAAATGAAGTGTGCTGAAGTGTTATAAATAGAAGCTGAAAAAGAATCTCCTAGAATAAAACATAGGAGAAAAATAAATTGAATAAGGGTGTGTGCCGTAAACACAGAAACACTCTTGTCACATGACCTGTGCCGGTGACAAGACCTAAGAGCATTACATAATAAAAGTTATATTCTTGTCCTTATTCAGAGGTGTTATAATTGCAGGTACTCTTATACCAGACCATAATTAAAATCAGGGGCATTTAAATATATAATTCTTGCTCATCCCTAACATCAAGCTGCAATTTGTTTATTGTTTTTCCAAAATTGTATTGCTTTTTAAATGTTTTACCTAGTGTGATTGGTTACTACATGGGTATAAAATGTCACTGCTAGCTAAATAATGTATGATGTGATGTATAGATAATGTTCTTCTGACTAGAGTGGTTTTCTCACAGTCAGGAAAACCCAAGACTAAATGTCAGAGTGTAAACGCTATTGAACCAAAATATGTTACATCATTGCTATTTATAGCATTGAGCCTTGTCTAATACAGATGCAATGTTTTCTTAGAAAGACACATTTTAATGATACAGCGCTCTGGACAATGATGTCGGTTTAATATCGGTTGGTTTAGCTTTCCAGGCCTACATAAGCCAGTTTTTCACAATGATCTAAGTGCTGCTTGTTATCATTTGACGCCATAACAAAAAGCAAGGGTTTCTCTTCAGTATGTTCTGTACCATCAGCCTCTTAAGAGACTTCTAGCATTTTGTGATTGCCAGTGTCACAATAGTATTTACTTTTTGTCAATCCAGTTTTAAAGGAGAGCTCCCCGGCAGCTTAAAGACATATCTACATAAATGTAAACTAAACTATCAATAAGACATAAGTAAAATATAGGCAAGACGTGTTGCAATTTCCTGCAGAAGTTCCAGAAATAATCAATATGGGGGCATTTCCTGTTTTCGGTTGTCAGTTGGAGTGGAGTTACCAGGATTCTACTCCATCTGTTTACACCAAGTACTCAGCAGAGGTACTAACTTATGTCAGCTATGAAAATCAGCAGGATTCCCTCCCCAAACCCACCCATCACGGATCTACTCACCTTGCTGACATGTGTCTTGGAGATCAGAACATTAGCTGTGGACAATCACTGCTAGTATAGTCCAGTGTCCTACAGGGGGTTGACACAGGAGGCCACAGGAACCTCTCCTGGTGGCCCTGCTGCCAGGAAAGTACAACAGAGCTAGAATGACGATGTAAGCAGGAAATTAATTATGAGAGATTTTTGTGTGTCTTATTTTTTAAGATTTAGAGTAAACCCAATTAGAGGAGGGTCAGGAGATTTTGTAGGATACAGGAATTTTTCCTTTATACCAATTAGCAACACAGCGGTCTGTACAGTAAGGGCAAAAGGAAGCAGCAGGATGCCAATTTAGAAATCCCACCCGCTATTGTGATCACAGGGAGGGGGACAGCCGATTCCCCCCCCCCCCCAGTGAAAAATGGGTCGGCTGTCCCCCTCCATGTGATCATTCACACTATCAATCCTCCCCATAATAAGCATAGCCACCCTCCCCTCCCCCTATCCATGGGCATAAGAAGTGCTGCTATTACACTCTACCTTTAGACTTTTAAGAACTATAGTCACCAATCCAGTCCTCCCCCATAGCAAGTGGTACTACCTCTGCCCTTCCACCACATAACAAGTCCAGCCACTCCCCCCCCCCCCCCCCTTCCATATGGTGTATTGCCAGCAGAGTAGTTATTTTACTTGCTTCAGGACCAGATATATTGTTCCATGCTTTCACGCTTTCTCTCTCTCCTCCCCATCTTGGTCCCAGGTCCGCTCATGGGTGCCCTTCACATAACATGGAGAGCCAGGACAGGAAAAATAGAGAGTGGCTGATGGCAGAGAAGCCCTGATGGGCACCCCAGACCGCAGGCTCTTCCAGCAGCTGCAGTTGCTGGGCCCCTGTTAGACTAGGGGGTAAATGAGTCTTGTTGTTTCTTTACATTAAGTCTTTGAAATCAAGTTTGCACAGTTGTTGTAAACTAGAACTCCTGACACAAAGCTTTGTTTAATTTTTAATAGTGCAATGAGAGGTCAGAACATTTATAGCGTTGTAACTAGGGAGGTTTTGATCTTGTCCTATCTTACTTACTTTCTCCAATAACAGAAACGGGAGAAAAATAGCTTCACTTCAGCAATCAAAGTGTTCATAGTAGATTTAAAAAGTCTTTGACATTTTTGAAGGTGTTAGTTGCTTTTTATACCTTCAAAAAAGAGGACCTAAACTCTTCCACAGGAAAGAAATAAAACACATAGAAACCCACCCTGCTTGTAATTAGAGATAACGGCCTGTCTAATTCTCTATCTACTAGTAATAAGCCACTGTAATTTGAGCTGTCATTCCTGTCTGAACTGCACTGAGGTTTGTACCACTGAGGTTAACCATTTTTTGTGGTCACCAGGAAACCAGGAAGTAACTATACTGCAGCATCTCAGTAGGCCTTCTGTGTACGTGCTGTAACAAGGAATTTTTTTCTGTAAAGGTTATTATGCTGTTGCTTATCTTTTAGAGCAGAGAGGTTTAGGACGGATTTAGGTCCGCTTTCTGAATAATTTTCTCTCTTGCTGTACCAGTGAAAAGGTCACAGAGTACAGGAAATGAGGGCAGGACTGCCCTAAATAACTGTATTTAGTCTTCCCCCAATGTATCCAAACTAAAAAGAAAAGTTTTATCTGGCGTTCCACTTTGACCTAGCTGGGTATATATAAATAGACTGGCATAGGTTATATATCGGCTTGTGTTTCTTGCATCATCAGTAATACCTCTGCAATGAGTTCGGCTCACCGCTCTGAAGACTGGCCTCAGCCAGCTCTGCCGAGCATGAACAATTATGCTAAGCCCTGAACAGCAAGAAATGATATTTTTTACCATTCACTTTAGATTTCCCCACGAATGGCTTTTAATGAATTACCTTGGTGTAAAAAGGGAGAGATCATCAACAGAAGATGAGGCGGAAAGCCAAGATGAATCCCGGTGTATAACATGTGCATGACAAACATTCAATTGAACGGTAAATCGCTGCATCATGTTGATATCTCCTCTTAAATATGCATGTCTTGTTTTAGATGTGCTTCACAAAACTTATATATGCCACATTTAGATGTATGACCTTGTCAGTCACACAAGAATTCAGCAATTTCACTGCTGCTCATTACATGTTATAAAAACACAAGTTCATTGCCAGATTTCAGATTTCAGTAGAGGCGTTTCAAAAAGGAAAATGTTGTTACTGAGTGTGACAATCAAGTGACAATTACTGTCAGGTTTACTGTGACATGAAATGAAAATAATTTATCATTTCTGTGTCCGACGCAGAAGAGTAATTTATAAGCACAGAAGCATTTAAGGAAAGTTTCAGAAAGTATTAAAAGGGATTGCTTAGATTCTTCCATTGACATGTTTCATTAACTTCAAGCTTACTTAATGTGTCAGAGAGGAAACTTTCAGCATTAGAGCCCCGCTTCAGAGATTTGTCAGTTCAATTTAAAGGTATGCGAGAAGATGCAAATGAATGTGTTCTGTAACCTAGGCTGTATACCGAGAAAGATCGTTACATAATGCTCATTATTTTCTGCAAATGTGCATCATTTTACATAGAAATCACCACTTCTTCGTTTGCCTGTAGATTGCCCCTTTAAAGAGAATCTGTACTCTAAAATTCTTACAACAAAAAGCATACCATTCTCTTTATTATGTTCTCCTGGGCCCCTCTGTGCTGTTTCTGCCACTCCCTTCTGCAATCCTGGCTTGTAATTAACAGTTTTAGGCAGTGTTTACAAACAAATGACATGGCTTCTAACCAGAGTATGATACGCTGAGAACAGCTTACTGTGTGACTCATGCAGAGCTTGGAGAGGGTGTGTAAAGCTTCTGCCAATGACAAGCAGTGCTGCACATTCCACACATTCCAGCCTCAGCCCCGGCAGAGCCGACAGAGGAAAGAAGATAAGATTTATTACAGAGACAGTGCAACTAGAAAATGCTGCAGTAAGACAGACCACAATAGAACAGGCATAGGAACTTATAGGATAGAAGAAATAAGGCTCAAAATTTTGTTACAGAGTCTCTTTAAACAGGAGAGAAAGGGAGCGCCGGCACTGCTGTCATTCACTTTTATTGATTCCGGCAAAAACAACTTGCTAAAACATGCGTACTTATGTACGTACTTACAGTATAACGTGGTGAGGACACAAACCCAAAAGTGGACGCAGTGGTGTGGCGGTGGGTGCAGAGGGCAGGAAGCCTGACATCCGTAGAAGCGCTATGCGCTTCTACGGAGGCAGCCTCCGTAGAAGCGCATAGCGCAAAACGGCCATCAGGCTTCCTTCCCTCTGTACGCATGTTTTAGCATGTTGTTTTGCCGGAATCAATAAAAGTGAATGACAGCAGTGCCGGCGCTCCCTTTCTCTCCTGTTGATATAGATACACTATTGCCAGAGCATGCTGAAGATTCACTCATCCATACCTGAATTATATGTGACGGAGCCACTCCCTCCCCCTCCCATCTCAACTAGTGTGCATAGACTGCAGTGCCAGCGCTCCTGTACTTTCATCTCCAACTACATCCAGAGTCTCTTTAAAAGAGCAGGGACAGGCATACTATCCCAGGAGAAAAAAAAACACATAAATAAGTAGATAAATATCTGTTCTACTTGCAAAATATATGTATTGTACTGTCCACGTTTTGATTTCAGTGGCAATTTCCCCCATTACTTCTTCTGACTGAAGCCAATCCTGATATCATTTCATCCCTTACTTTTTTTTCCTCCTAGAAACTGCACTTTCATATTTAGCTTGTTTTGTAAACACATCTGAGCGCAGCATAGATCATATTTTCAGAAGCTTTTCCCTTCTCAGCATTGTGTCACACTGAACTTCCCTCAGCCAATCATTAAGGAGCAGGAATGTGGGAGGGGAGATGGCAAGCTTCCTTCTCGACTGCAATGTACTATATAGAGCCAGGCTGACTGAGATAAGATCTATTACAGCAGAAACATTTAGGATTATATTGGAATGCTTGCAATGCAGGGTCAGGTTGCAGGCTGTATAATAAACCTAGAGCAGTAAGTAAATGGAATTTGATTTTGTGGCTGACAATGCCACTTTAAGATCATCATAATCATAAAGTTGCAAAGTATGTGTGAGGATGAGGATAATGGCAAATGATAGGCCTTTTTTTTTAGCTCCACATATTTTGAGCATAGAATATGTCATTTTGTGTGACCCTTGTAACTAAAACTGATGGAAGTGGAAGAGTTAGGATTGGTGTAGGGTTAAGGGTAGGGATATTCAGGCTTAGGTGTGGGTTAAAGGACCACTATTGTAAAAAAAAAAAGTAACATCTAAAATATATGCATATAAGATATATATTTGTCCCAGAGTAAAGTGCACTATACTGTAAAGTTTGTAAACGATTTTTTTCCCCATATTCCTGTCACTTACAAGTAAGTCGACAATTTCTGACAGATCTGACAGAAAGACTGTGCAAATGAGTAGTGGTATTGGCTGGCATCTTTGTATATTTCCTTTCCAGGGAATGCTATTGTAAAGAATAAAAAAATGACAAAGAATCCCCCACAAGGGGTTGGCCTAGTTCAAAATCTGTCAGATTTTACTGCAAGTGACAGGGACATAGGCAGAAAGTAATTAATAGTACATTTTACTCAAGGATAAATGTACATTTTATATCTCTGTATTTCACCTTCTACAATTGTTCACAGTAGTTTAGAGGTAGGCACATTATAAACCTAACCTAACCAAACCTATCCATAAGCCTTTGGAAAGGTTTAGAGGAAAGTGTTGTAAAAAGAGGCAGTGTGCAAGAAGCATTTGAAGGCTTTTATTTTGCTGATTATCACCAACTATTAGTTTAGGGATCAGAATAAGAGAGTGTGTGACTCACAGACAGTTTGAACAATATAATTCATTACAGTGTACCTGAACTTATGGGGACCAATAAAAACAACGTAATAACAGCAATCCAGCCTTAAAATGACCCCTCTCAAATTCCCTTGAAGTAAGGCAAACCTATGAAAATATACATGCTGCCATCTTATTATAGCTCTATGTCTAACTAACATCAATGTAATTTTCATTTGCTTTGAATTTGCCATTTTTCCTATGTGTATTAGAGTTAGATCTGAGTTTCAAATTGCTCCTGCCAGCCCCTTCCTGTTTCACAAAGCTCCTTCCATTGGCCATCCATCATAGTCATGTGATATTGGTAAAACTGATTTCCTGTATAAAACATAACACTTCAGGCTGAGCCCCTAGGATGCCAAGTGTTGCCCTAAGTAACAATGATATTTTTTGTTGCAAATCAGCAGTGAAAAGGTTAAATTTGGTAGAAGGAGAAATGTTTCAGAGGAAGTCTTCCATAAATATAAGGAGCTGACGGTTTGGGCAGTACTAGCTTCTAACCATTTCCCCATGTAGGAATGCTTTGATCTCTGTAAAGGTGTGATGGACAGAGGATGGCACCAAATGGACATCCCTTTACAACCCCCCCCCCCCCCAATAAAAAAAGACCCACAGAGTCTGGAAGAGAGACTGTACACAACATCCCACATGAGCTGCTAATAAGGCTGTGAGTTATGCAGGCTAACTGGTATTTCATTTTTATATGAATTCAAGTCTTTTTCTTATTTTGCACCTGGAATGATTACTTTCTCTGAAGGAGGTTAGCTAAACTCTGAAAATACTTGCATTAGGCTTTTCAACTATATAATTAGATTTTAAAACCAGGTCTTAGTTGGAAAAAGAACTCTGTGTCCTATTGCAAAGCCCTATAATTGACTTCAGAAAGGAGTGAGCGGTTTTGTGGTTACCTGTAATGGTCAGTCAAGATGCTGCTACAATTGCTGGAAAGATATTTCTTAAGGTGATTATTTTTCTAACGTCTCTCCCCTGGATAGGCGCTGGCTAGGAAAAAGTCTTGCTACTAGTGCATTGCTATGTGAGTAGTCATGTGAGGAGTCTGAGGGATTTACTTACAGGGAGGAACACATTCCTGGTTTACATTATCAATGAGACCCATCATTGCATTGTTTGTTTATTGTTCAACATTCATGCATTTGCTAATTGGATGATCCTAGACCTGGTTTATCTGTTAAAAAAAAACCTGTTAATGATAAATACTGTATATCTTAATATAGGAGAACCTCTGAATAGTCCAGATGATTCCCCAACCCCCTTGCTGTTCCATCACTTGGACCCTTTGAGCATATTTGGAAAGCCTTGCAAAATATGATTGTGTGGCCATGCTCACTTCCATGCATGAGTGGCTCCGTGCTGCCATCCAGCCATGGGCAGTCATTGCTGACTTGCCAAAGACACACATCATTATAACCTGGCACGTGGAGCTTGCCTGGACTCCACGTACCCTTGTTGATGTCCCCCGCTGGCCACAGTCAACGTCTGAGGAGTGGAACATTGAGCATGTGAGATATGCTTGCAAATTTATGCGATCTTGTACGTGCATTTCTTTTGAAATTTGCAAACTGAATTAAAAGTATTGCACCATAGTGGCGCTCTCTACTCTCTCCTTTTTCTGATACAGACACTTGTCAAATCCCACCGCTGAGAGAGCTGCACTGGATGCTACCTTTCCTTCTTTCACTGTCTGACACTGGCATTGGAGAGCTGATATACTTTGGACATAATATCCTTTAGTTCTGGTTGTAACATGCAGCACGCATATATCTGTCTAATGGGCAGTCATTGCGCATGCACTTATCTGGGGCTTCTTGCAGCTCTCTGGAGACATCCTGTGCACGCACCATCCTTCCGAGACCAGCAATGACCCCCTCAAAGCTGGCCGGCCATGCTCCTCCTCACAACATACTCATCCACAGCAGCGTTCTGTGCATGTGCAGTATGGTAAAATTACTACTGCCAATGTGCCGAACACTCCCGGCGAGGGGATCGCGATCAGGGTGTGTGCAACTTGGGGCCATGCATGAGCAGTAACCTGCCACTGGACACAACCAGCCAGCTTTAAGGGGGTCGCTGCTGCTTGCTGGTGCGTCTCGAAAGGACAGCACGGGCACAGGATGACTCCAGTGACTGCCAAAACTGAAATATCACTCTTTAAGTCTGAACAATGCATTTTCTTTGAGTTGTCTTATCTTTTTTCCATTATCCATATCATATCTTTGCACTCAGCAAGCAGAAAAAAAATGTATGTTAAAGGGAAACTTAAGCCTGGGGGAAAAAAAGCAGTATTACTTACCTTGGGTTTATACCGTCCCCTGCAGCTGACCTTTGCCCACTCCAGTACTAAACGAGCCTCTGGTCCCCTGCCCAGCTCAGTTTCATTTTCGGGGACTAGCTCTGTCACCGACCACTGCGCCTGCACAGCCCTGGGCATGCGCATTCCCGTTTGTGCATCATGTGCAGACACAGTAGAGATTTTGTTGTACTGTGCCTGCGCAGGATGCTCCCTGCTACAGGAGCGCAAACGGAGACATTCGTGGCCAGTGCCGTGCAGGCGCAGAGGCCGACTACAGAACCAGTCTCTGAAAACTAAGCTGCAGCTGTGATTTAGTACTGGCACATGGCGACTGCAGAGGGCTGGTAGAAGCCCCAGGTAAGTAAAACTGTTCTTCTTTCCTCAGGCTTAAGTTTACCTTTAAGCTTCTCTGACACAACTAATGTTGTATGCAATGTGCCAAGAAATTATTTTATAGATCAAGATCAAAAAGCGTTTAATGCTGTTAACGGGAAAAGTCTACTTTTCCCATTTTCACTTCAGATATCCATTCAGATTCTTGAAAATGTACAGATTTTAAAGAAAACCTGAACTGAAAATTAAAAGTCAAAATAAGCATACACAAGCCATACTTACCTTCCATGTAGTCTACTCCTCAGTGTCTTTCTCCTGTCCTGCGTCCTGTTTGTTCACTGTGATCAAGGGAATTTTCCGTCCTCCATTTTGAAAATGGCCATTACCCATAACAGCTTTCTGGTCAGCACACAGTTAAACTGTAACATCGCCCACTTGAGCCATAGGGAAACATGGACATTACCTGGTACATCAGTTTTCCTCTCAGCTATAACTGACAGCAACTGATATTTTACTGACAGCAACTGATATATTTCAGTTGTCAGAATGTTGTCAGAACTGGAAGGGATCATTGTCAGAAGAAAATGGTGAGCTTCTGAGAGGAACTGATGGCGAGGTAACTGTGCAATGTTCATTTAAAGTTACCTCATGTGTTTATTTTAAATATTTTTACTCAGTACAGGTTCTCTTTAAGTTCTGTCCAATCTCATTGGGTTTTTGAAGTGAAAAGATGAAAAGTAAAAATGTATCTTTTCCAAGCATCGGGCCTCAGGCAAGACCCCTCATGAGAACATTTTTTGCACATAGGGCTTTTGTTACCAAAATAAATACCGGCAATGATAATAGCTCTAGATATGCATCATGCAATCCATGTTGATTAATGAACATTGCTCTGTACCGTGTATTATTCGGTAGCCTTAGGACTGAGCAGTCTGACTCTCACCTGTGTATAATGTGAAGTGAACTCTGCTAAGCTGTTTCTTTGCGCACAGCTACAAGGAAATCCCATGTTTTTCTATTCCATAATGCCATAATTATATGTGTAATCGCTCACGGCACGACTATAATTTGTAACCTCTGTGTTTCCTACAAAAATGCCTAGAAAATGTAACCGTGAGCAACTGATGGAGTTTAAAAGTACATATAATGTTGTGAAACATATACATAGAAATAAAAAATCTCTTCTCAGACTGAGCAGCATTATTCCATCAAGCAAGCAAAAAACCAACAACAACTGGGTATTACTAGATGAGCGGCGTTTATTAAATTCACATATATGTACAATACAAATATACAAATCATTATAAAAGTATTTAAATATCAGGCTAATTTCACATCTTGTGCTGCGGCAGGAGAACCCTGGGCAGGTCAACCATTCCCTATATTAGCTCTATTTGGATTAGCGATCTTGGTTCAGAATTGGCTGATTTAAGGTACTAATTTATGTACATTGATGGAAATATGAAAGGGATTTGATTGGTAAAGGGAATGATTAACAAGAGCTCTACCCATTCAATATTCATTGGTGGTGGGGGAGGTTAAGAAAAAGGGGAGTGTTATGTTACCCCTCCCAGTTTGGAGAGTATAAAAGGGAGAGTGGTCTGCCATATTTGTTTGGCTGCTGCAATGTCTAGCCTATACGCTACGTCTCTTTTCTTGTGATTGTATATAATGTATATTTGCACCTTAGCACCTTAGCACTTTCACTATTGCACTTTCCCTTGAAAAAGCTTCTTTATGAAGTGAAACATGTTGGGTTCTACTTGTCGTACTTGGCATTATTTGGATTGAAATATTTAATACAGGGTGCATCCATGACATTGAGCTTGCAAACCAACTTTTGTCTTGTAAGAAGAATTCCAGAATGCAGAGTCCCACGAGGAAATGCCTCTGAGTCATCTACTTGTTTGGCCCTGTCAAGTATACATTTTATGGATTGTAGAGTGGACAGTACCATACCAAGATCAAAGCACTCTGCAGACTGGATGAGGTCAGGTGACAGGCTAGAATCAGGGCAAGCAGCAGACAGAAAAAAAGAGTTATTGAGCACTGCAATTACAACAGGATATCCATTAAAAATTGCTTAGACAGCACAGAATGACAGAAGTCGGGTGACAGGAAATTTAATTGGCACCCATTTTCTGAGCTTCATTTTCAGAAGAAACTTATATGCATGCACAGATCTTCCCATGGTGTGTACATGCCAGTAGGTGGCATACACTCACTCCCCTCCCCGCTGCAGAATAAGCACAGTGGAGCAGAGCAGTTTGATATTTGCTGCGTCAGGTTTCCTCTTCTTCTCAGTACGCTCACACGCTCTATTCTGCCATCCTGAAGCTCCCAATGCATGTCAGGTTATATGTGTAAGCATAGAGCGTGCAGCTGCAGGGAGGAAGAGGATTTCTGATGCAGCACTAGAGCAGGTAAATACTACAGTGCTTCACTGTGCTTACTGCGCAAAAGAAGGACGAGGAGTGGTCCTCATACTCCCTAAGTCACAGGGGTTATTATTACGCTATTGGCAGTGTACCAGGAGCTGCAGTTGAGCAGAGGTAGTTAGTCCAGGAAGCTGTCAACTCACAGATTTAGGCCCCGTTCAGACTGCACGCGTTTCCAGCCGCGTTTTGGAAACGCATGCAGGAGGCAGACACGCACGACATCAGACGGTGCATAGAGTGCACTGTCTGATGTTCACACTGCATGCATTCCGGACCTGTGCGGTCCGGGAACGCATGCTGCACGCAGATTTTGTCAAAACGCGCGGCTGTCCCATTCACTTTTCAGTGATGGGATCAGCCACGCAACGCACACAAACGCGGATGGCGTGCATTCGTACGCATTGGGTTCCGCACGCATGGCCATCCGCATTTGTGATCTGAACAGGCCCTGAGGATTGGAGGAGCTGTGAGTAGGCTTCAGTAAGGGGAAATGTGACACAAAAATAGCAGTGACACTGCAT
The DNA here is from genome assembly GCF_040937935.1 of Hyperolius riggenbachi. NCBI lineage: Eukaryota > Metazoa > Chordata > Amphibia > Anura > Hyperoliidae > Hyperolius > Hyperolius riggenbachi. The sequence continues at coordinate 207,051,005 of NC_090647.1, read as the reverse complement.
TGGGAGGCTGACATGGGGGCTGCAGGCAGGTGAGTAACAGGAGTTACAGACTGGTCTTGCACTAATTGTTTGGCATGGTGGTGACACAACGTCTGTATATGTTTACCTGTAAAGTTTGTATTCTGAGTCACAGGTAGCAAATGTTTCAGTAATACAGTGCACTAAATATGTAACGTTTCCTACTATATAAGTATTTACAGATAATTATGTTCCCTTATGCATGGCCAACTTTACTTGCAATGCACAGAGAAACCGCCATTTGTAAACAATACATCCTGGAATGCTTTCAAAATAATTACAGAGCCAAAGCTGGAATTCCCCATATACCCTGGAAATAAAAGCTTTGTTCTAAACAAAGAGAATAATTTGAGATGAGTGGACCACTGTGGAATATTTATCTGTTTGCTGAAACAAAAGGCAGTGGACACTGCTAACAAAGCTTTACAGTATCGCTTCCCCGTGAAATGTGGTTGAAATTGCCTTTTGGAAAATACCTTCAGATCTCTGTTTTTCAGCTCTGCGTGATGTTGTCAAAGCTTGTTGCTGGCTGCAAAATGGAAAATTACTGAAGCTGTGTTGACTCCCTGTGCTGAGATGATTTTGTGCTTTTGGCAAAAAGTGTAATTTTCACCTCAGCAGCCATTTGTTCTAATTTCTCATAAACTAGAGAATATTGTGTTTTCCAGAAGGGGAAGACCTCACAGTCTGTTATCCGGAACTATAGGTTTGAGGATTCTTATCTTCTTGTTTTCAGCAGCTGAAGAACATATTGTTTGCTTCATCAAAGCTTGTCATAAACAAGGAGATACGAACATCCATTTTTAAACAGCCATTTCCTCAGGAGACCCTATTTCTATCTAGTAGGAATATCCCCTGTTCAGTGAGCAATGGGCAGGCACATTCTCCATCAGTCTCCATAAACACTGCAGGAAGTCAAGTGAAATTACCCAGTTTATTGAATCTTAGGCAGTCTCACTGGTCTCTTAAGGTCCTCCACAGCAATTGTTTGTGCTCTACAAACTATGAATATCACACGTGGACATAAAATCTTATTTTAAGGCATCAGTTTTTTTTCCCTCAGATTGGACAACTTTAGGCAGTCATCAATGTGCATATTTTGTAAGTAATATGCACGCGTGCAAATAAATGGGACATGTTGTCTCAATGTAACCAGAAACATACTCTGTTTTTGATCATTGTTGTAAGGACCGAATCTGAAACCTCTCTTTGTGTATAGAGTCACTGTACCATTTCTGCTTGAAGCGAATGATCATATGAGCTAGACCCTAGGTACAATTTGTATACCGATGGGAACACATACAAACTATAACAATGAGTTTGTGGTTTAAAAAGTATAATAAATATGTAAATAAACACTAATTAATATTTGTGACATCAGTGGACATGTGCACCCACATGAACCACAGCCTGCCTGAATATCCAGCCGGAAAGCTACAAGTCACGGAAGTCCATAAGCATGATTGGGTGGTAAGGCCGGGTAAACAGGGAATCAATTATTTGTAAGCTTGAACTTGCGATATCTTGATCTAACTACCGCTTCTCACAAGCACACATGCCTGATGCAGGGCTTTGCAGTTGTGGTATATGGACAGTGTTTGTCATGCATGGCTCTGCTTTGCTGTTGTGGTATACGGGTATAATGTTTCCCAGGTTTAACGCTATTGAGGCAAAATTAAAACAGGCCAATAGAACGGTGGACAATTGGGCACCCCATGGTTGCTCATGTTAATAGCAGCTATAAATGCAAAATGTCAGGCCACTGGGCAGGCTGCTTTGCAAAGTACAGTTACTATTTTGTAGCTTCAGTTTGTATAGCAGGTGGCCCTTGCTCTGCTATTTTGTTGGGTGCCTCTGGTGGCCAATTTTTCATTTATAGCTGCTATAACATGGCCACCTATGATGTGCTATCCACCAATCTTCTATGGTGATTGATATTTATCATATATAGCGATAAAGGCATTGTGGTTATAGGTAGATTTTTAGGGGGGGGTGTCAGGATTTGGCATTGGTCGGGGGTCGTGTAGGGATAAGCATTGGTAGGGTTAAGCATTGATGGGGGGTGGGGGTTGGCTAGGATTAGGCATCATTGGGGAATCAGTTAGTTTTAGGCATCTGTAAGGGGGTTAGTTAGGCATCAGTGCAGGAGGGGTGGGCGGTTAGGGATAGTCATTGGTGACGGTTAATTAGGGTCAGGTATCGGGTGGGGTAAAATAGGGTTAGGCATTGGTAGAGGGAGGGCTCATGTAAGAATAGGGTTAGGTTTAGCGCTACCTCTGCCCAATAGTAGAATATCAGTAATTTTACCGATATTCTACTAGTGACTATTTTTGGCACCTGAATTTCCCTGATGCCCTTTTTTGCACGTCTGCCTGTAGAACAGATAGTAAGGAAACGATATAGACAGTAGTAACAACCAAAAGGGGACTCCAACCTTTCAGCACAATAGCCAAATCTGTTGTTATGATCACTTCTGCAGCAGATACTGCTGGCAGTAGTAGTGCTGCAGCTCAGGCAGTTCTGATCTCTTTCCATACTAGCTGCATAGCTTTGTCTGCCTTTTCCTGCTGTCAACTTGTGACTGATTATCATTCACCTGTGTGGGAATCTGCATGTCTGCTCCCATTGGATGACCTCAGTATAAAGATCTGCTTCCTGCAGGGCTCCTTTGGCTATCATAGCTTCAGTTTAAGCCTGTCTTGCTGTTCCTTCAGCCCCAGATCGTGTTTCTTGTTCTAAAGATACATTGCTGGTCTTGCATCATATATTGGTTCATTGCCAATATATATGCATACCAGCACGTTTATTATTTTCCTTGTATTCGTGTTACGTTGATACATCAGTGTCGCTGATGTATACGTACACGAACTGTTCATATCCTGTGTTCAGTTAGTCAGCTTTCCAGCACATTTTGGTAGTTTGCGTGTATCGTGATCACCCGTGCTGGGTTAGTTATCCTGCTCCTGGTTCTGTTTGTGGATTGCGTTCATCTCTGCGAAGAGATAACGACTCCTTCTGAATCCTGTTCTGTTATCGTTTGTGGATTGCGTTCATCTCTGCGAAGAGATAGCGAATCCTTCTGAGTCCTGTTCCCTGTATTGCTCCAGTCCTAGTCAGTGTTCCTGCTTGTGTCATATATCGGTTCATTGCCGATTGTTAGTCAGACGTTACAAATAGTTTCATTGATAGCTGTAATTGTAATACGCTAGGAAAACATACTTATTGTATTTTTGTCTGTGTTACGTTCATCTATCTTGATCCTGCTATTTCCTGACTATCCTGTCCTGTCTTTGTGAGGCACGCCATCGCTGCAAACGCATTGGCTGCCTCATTCCAGTCTGTCTTGTTGTGGACGCTTGCTGTCACTAAGTAGAAGCTAGTTAAGCAAGCGTTCATTCTGTCTACCTGTCCTGATCTCCTCAGTCCTGGTTTATGCGCTTAGCGCTACTTTGCGCTGAGACGTTATCACGAAAGTATTGTTTGTGGCCGTTCGGATCTGCACCGGCTCTGTGCACCACAATCTCCTATTGGAGTCAGTCCTCTCCTCCACTAAACTGGGGATATCCTGATTCCTTGTGCTGGTGTGTGTACCTCCTTCACGTCAGCTTATGTGTTGCATGCTGACGGTGGAGAATACACCACCAAGCGTGACATCTGTTTTTACTGGAGTTGAGCTTTTAATCGTATTTTAAATGTGTATTTGCCTTTTAGTAAAAAGGTACGTGAGTCTATTGTACGTACTTGCCATGGTGCCATTGTTGTGCAATCTTACCGACATCATGAATTTGTCTCTCACAGTTCTTTCTTTTAGGCCAACAAGAGGTTAGACAGTTACTTGATCAACATGTTCAGTATTCTCAAGAGTGTAGAATAACTATACTACCCATTGTTCATATTTGTATAACTACTTTGTATGTAAATCTACATTCTCTTTCATGTACGATTGCCTGTCAGTCTTTAGATTCCAAGGGAAATCCTCAGCAAAAGGGCTGAAGAAATGCTGTTTATTCTCCAATGACAGCTGCCAAGGTGCTTCCAAACCCAGCTGTCAGATTATTCCCTCTTTTTCAATGCATTTCCTTGTTATTCCCTCTATTTAGGAGGGGAAAAAACTATCAAAGCATTCCCAGTGACTTGGTTATAATTGCACCCTCTGTTCTGAGTAATTGCTCATTCATTCAAAAGCTTTGCTGCAATATTTTGAAACAAATTGACATCATTCTAGCTCTGCAGTTAATCGACTATTCAGTAAAAAAAAAAAAAAAACATAGAGCAGGGATATCTTTCTGCATTACCAACATGCCTGAGGTTATTGCAGACATATGACTTACAGGCAGCCATTTGTGTACAAACCATTTAACCTTTACCATTCACCAGCCCCAAACAATTTAATTTATGTCTTTTTTTTTCTTTTTCTTTTTTTTCCTTTTTTAACCTGTAACATTATCAAATAATCTTTAGTGATATTTTTAACAGACCAGGCAAATGAGAAAACTTCAGCACGATTTTCATTTAATATCATTGAAAGAAAAAGTGAATAATATCAATAAGCTTGTTACATGGAAACGGACAAGGTGTAAGATGTATCAGACAATAAATTAATTGTTCTTCGAAGGTGATGTGTTAGAAGCAGGAATCCCAAGCAAGCATAGAGAGCTGAGTACCTCTGAATATGAGCACATTTTGATGGTTAGACAACTGGATTAGAACATTTCCAGAATGGCACATCTTAGATACTAACCACTGCATCATTGCAGTGGTTAGAATTTAGACAAGAAAGACATTGAACATTTGTTTTTGTGCTTTGGGCACTAGGACGTGCTCAGTAGGCAATAGCAGGGTTAGGGAGTCTAGCCCAAGACTCCTAAAAAGGAATACTGTAGGGTGGTCGGGGAAAATGAGTTGAACTTACCTATGTCTGTGGGGAACCATCTAATGGTCCCCTGCAGACATCCTGTGCCCGCACAGCCACTCACCGGTGCTCCTGCCCCGCCTCTGATTCACTTCTAGAATTTCAGACTTTAAAGTCTTAAAACCATTGCGCCTGCGTTTCCGTGACCTCGCTCCCGCTGATGTCACCAGAAGCGTACTGCACAGGCACAGACCATACTGGGCCTGTGCAGTACACTCCTGGTGACATCAGCAGAAGCGAGGACACGGCAACTCAGGCGCAGGGGTTTTCAGGCTTTAGAGTCTGAAATTCTAGAAGTGAATCAGAGGCGGGGCCGGAGCATCGGTGAGTGGCTGCGCAGGCACAGGATGTCTGCGGGGGACCATTAAAAGCCCTAGGTAACTTCAACTCATTTTCCCCCGACCTCCCAGGAAGAGATGAGATTCGGACCCTGATCTCGTGTCAGAGGCAGAACCCTTAACCAGTACACTATCCAGCCAAACTACCAAAAGTGGTACAACGAAGAATAATAAATGAATCCTTAACAGATACATGGATAGTCATGGCTCATTGATGCAAATGGTATAACCTGCTTTGTCTAATTTACTGAAAAGCAACTGTAGCACAAACTGGTGAAACAAAAAAAAAACATATGGATGGCCAGGAAAGAAATGTGTGAAATCATACAGTGTTTCACAGCGTACTGCATATAGAGCTGCGCAGCTACAGACCAATCAAAGTGTCCATGCTAACATCTGTCCACCATCAAAAGTGCCATGTATGGGCAAGTGAGCTTCTGAACTGGACAATGGAGCAATGGAAGAAAGTGGTCTAGTCTGATGAATCACTATTATTCATCTTTCATATTCCGCACATCTGAGATCTGATTGAACATCTGTGAGGTATACTACATAAACAAGCTAGTTCCATGAAGGTCCCACGTCATAACTTGCTGAATTTAAAAGATTAGATACTAGTGTCTTGGTGGCAGTTAGCATATACCACAGGATATTTAGTACTAGAGAGATTTATCTAGTAAGGACAGCTTCAGATTATAAACTGCTTCACCTTAACCAGCTGAATAGACAAACCATCATTTTCTTGACAGAAGAATGCCTCTTTCTCCTACACTGCTATCAATGGAGAGTAAAGTTAGGGTGACTTTATACTTCCAATTTTGCTGATACCTGGAAAATCACAATTGGCAGTCTCTCTGGAATTTGCATGGAGGTTATGAGGTGACTAAACCAGACACTTAGCCACTCCAACAATTTCTGTATTTAAGTCCATTGCAAAAAAACACAATAGCCCATATACAGCTAGTTGCAGTTTTTTTTAACCATCTTTAATTGTGCCTTCCTCTAACTGCTGTGTCTCTATGGCAATAGAATTACAAAGAATGTGTTTTTTTTTTTTTTAAAGTGGTAAAATGATGTTACGTCCACCTTCTAAAAAGCTAGTGGTAATTCAGCCTTATAGAAGTGATTACGCTAAGTGTTAGGCACAGAAGAAAGCTAAGTGTTAGGCACAGAAGAAAGCTAAGTGTTAGGCACAGAAGAAGGGTGTGAGTGATTGAGGATAGGTTTACAGTTCAAATAGTTAATGGGGTCAGGGTTAGGAGCAATCAGGCAGCAAATAGATGCGTACATGCAAAAAGGGTGTCCAAAATTGTGGGTGCCTGAAATATTGGATTACTTCTTACCCTCAACAGAGTGATAGCCTGGCAGTGCCCACAGAAGCGGTTTCGGAATTCAGTTGCTAAAAACATACACTTGACTCATGGGCTTTTTATCTGCCTACTATAATGTCACACAAATCAAGACTCTCATTGCCCTCCTGAGTAGTTTTCAGTGTAGTTTTCAGTGACCAATGAGGGGTTAAAGTATCTTTTAGTCTCTGCAGATAAATAGATGGAAGGGAAAGCTGTGCACTTGTTTCAGCGTCTGTTTAGGAGGAATTGCAGAGAATTAGCTAAGGACCCATTGCATTTCTGTGCCATTTTACCTGTAATGTCACAAATGGGTTTACTTTCAACTATAAAATATTCTCTCTTTAAATGGCATGACGGAAATGTCTCATGCAAGCCAGAATGTTTTCAGAAATAGGGAGGTTTGTTGAATGCTTAAATGACCCCTAATTAGAAGAGTGATATATATATATATATATATATATATATATATATATATATCCTAGATAACAAAATACATACCATCTGCATCTGCATCCATGTGTTGGTGTGTGCTGCCGTACTGCTCATGCGCAGGGCCCTAGCTGTTGCCCTGTGTGCACACATGCATGTAGAGTAGGGCAGAAAGAGAGTTGGTAGCTTAAAAGGGAGGCACAACCTAGCATCCAATAATTGAAAGGGTCTAACAGCTAGTGTGTGTGTGTGTTGTGTGCGTGTGTGTGTACAGTATACATATATCATATTTGTTGAACTATATGACACTCCAAACTATATGAAGCAATTTTAAAGGCCAAAAAAAACAGGGTGAAAAATATACTAAGCCCGATGCTTCTGTGGAGCAGGGATGTCTTATGGACCTTTTCCTCCCAAATCTAAGCTACCCTGCCCAGCTACACTACCCCCTGCTGCCCACTAGCTATGCTAACCTACTCTATACTAGAGATGGTCATCTGCTGGCGCTGTCCAAACAATCCATTAGAGAGGCATCTGTTGGTGCAAATCCAAGTGGGAGCTAAACAACTCCCATATGACCTTGGTTACATGTCACTATTTTACTGTATATATATCTCTTTCAGCCCAGTGAGTTATGTGTGCAGGGCAGTATCCAGCTGGAGTGTATATAGCTGGTGATTGCAGCTGTGCACAGTGTGATGGGCAGTTAGCTGGTTTGCTGGCAAGGAAGTATTGTCACTAGAAGGGATGATCAATGAGATGCAAGTTGTTTCCGAAATTATGCTAATTTTTATGCAAATGTATGCAGCTTGAAAATGGACCAATTAATTTAAAACCAGGTTTAAATTGATTGGTCCATTTTCAAGCTACATACATTTGCATAAAAATGTGCACAAATTTGCATCAACTCGGAACAATTTGCACATCTGTGATCATCCCTAGTCACTAGCTAGTATAATGCGGCAATGGGGACAAGTCCCAACTAAGGTTGATCATTATGTGCCATGTGCAGGCAGCAAATATTCAGTGTGGGGCTGCTGGGAAAGGAGAAGATGTGTGCAGCGAGCCTGGGGTGTGTGCCTTGTTAGGGGCTGGAGCAGCATGGAAGTGTAGTGGGAGAGGATGTAGGTGGCGTCAGCGTGGGTCTGCTGTGCAGCCGGTGATTAGAGGAGCACCTGCTGTTACTGTATACACTGCGCTCATGGCAGCTGGAAGGTGTCACAGGGGTGAGTCAGGGGAGCAAGGCTGCTGGTAGCGGGGTGTGTGATGGATGCTGCAGGAAGGAGGATGCAGGACTTGGAGAGCAGGGCTGCTGGTACTATTGGCCGGAGGTGTACGTGGCTCCTAAAGCCACATCAGTGGCTCACGCTGGACGCTGCTCAGAAGTAGGAAACAGGATGCGGGACTCGGAGCCCACGGCTGGATTGGTGAGGGATTTTGCTGCGTCTTGCACCTGCCCTGCTTTAAGGGGACACCTGACCACACATTTGGGCTATAAGATACAATGACTTCCCACCCCGCTTGTGGGGAAGAAAAAAAATTGTCTTATAGTCTGAAAAATATGATATATATTATAAATGATGATATAAGAAAACAAGGAAAACATGCACAGGATGGGCTGAAAAAAATCACTGCAGGAGTGCAAATTGCCAAAATACAGGTAGCAGATCCAGTAGGTAGAGAGAAAGGGGCTATGCACACCCCTTATAAAACTGGAAAATTGTGGTTATAATATATATCATCCAGTAGGTAGAGAGAAAGGGGCTATGCACATCCCTTATAAAACTTCACTTTTATTGTAGAAAGGTAATAAAAACGGCATACATTACATCCAGTACAATGTTGAGAGAGGTACTAGGCTGGTGGGGAGGTCGACAGCTGTTTAGCGCCTCTATACACTGTGGTCCTGACGATGCGCCACAGTGTATAGAGGCGCGAAACAGCTGTCGACCTCCCCACCAGCCTAGTACTTCTCTCAACATTGTACTGGATGTAATGTATGCCGTTTTTATTACCTTTCTACAATAAAAGTGAAGTTTTATAAGGGATGTGCATAGCCCCTTTCTCTCTACCTACTGGATGATATATATTATAACCACAATTTTCCAGTCAAATCTGTCTGAATCAAAATGAAATTCAAGTGGAACATTTCCAACCCCAATAACGTATGAGGATTAATTGGCTTTTTTAATCTACATCGTAGTATGCAGATTGCAATATAGCATTGACTGTAGTCTTTGTCCTTTCTTTTTTTTTAATACATTATCTTTATTAAATATCACAGTAGCCACAACATACTTTACATTGTGTATGTTTCTATGTGGCCTTTTCCAAAGTGACTCAGTAGGATGTTTGTATGAGCAATCCTAAGTTGTTATAGTTGGATATGAAATCTTTTTATAACCCTATCAGATCACATTGTGGAGTTGATTGATGGTAAATTAGTACTTTCCCAGAGGTTAACAATTTCTTTAGATGTTTCACAACTGTGCTAAAGCAGCAAACGTAAAGAAAATCACCATAATTATTGTGTACTCAAGATTGTTTGTCAAACTCTAATAATAGGTATTTGCAAGACTAGTTATCTGGACGCTGATTATAACTAAAGCTGAAAAATAAAATATGCAAGAGAAACAAAATGTGGTTTTGTTTAATCTCAAGGGGTAATTTAATAAGTTTTTTTTTTCTTTTTTGAACATTACTAACGCTTGACATTTCAATGTCACAAATACTTGTAGATATATAGGCTATTTTTTTTTACTCTCCCAATATTTCTTTTTGATCAAGGTCGTTACTGCAGCCATTGCAGCCATACAACTGTTCTGGACACAGCACTGTCTGACTCCATAAATATATCTCTGCATAGTAAGTTTGTTGGGTATATATGTTAAGCTATTCAGTTTATATAATTCTTTAAAAGTGGTAAATATAATATACAGTTCTCTCTAGAAGGATTGGCTCTGGCATGGGAATGGAGAATAAGGTGGCCCTATTTAGCTGTTCCTTTTTAGTACACAGAAAAAGAAAAGTACTCACTATAAATTCAACCTCAACAACTTAATAGAAGCCTACTGAGTCCATTTATACAGTATGTTGGTCTTTGCTACTATTAACGCTATTACCACCACAACCAAAGGCTTCTAGTACTGGCTGTCACCTACAAGTACAGAGGGCCTACTGTTTTTTGCAGTGGAATATAGCAGCCATCTACTGTTTACATAGCAGTGTTACCTTGTACAGACGAGTCTAAACGGTTCTCAGCCGCTGTCCGACCACTTATATTATGGTATCGTTTTAGTATCCGCTGCCGTCTCTGCCAATTGTAACAGTACATTTTATGTGCAGAGTACAGAAAACCAGGATGGAACTCTGCTAATCGCAATGGAGACAGCAGATACTTTGAAAACGGATACCTGCACACAGGCTACGGGCTGGTGCAAACCAGAGCGGTTCTGGAGCGTTTTTTAAAATGCTAGCAGTTTGAAAACTGCTTGGGTAATGTATTTCAATAGGCTGGTGCACATCAGTGCAGTTCGTTTTTTCCACAAACGCAAACTCGGGGGCTGCAGCATTTTTTAGATTTCTGAGGCATTTCTGCCTCAATGTTAAAATATAGGAAAGTGGAAAACCGCTCTGAAAAATGCTAGATCAGAGCGGTTTTACAAGCGCTTTTGTTACAGAAGCTGTTCAGTAACAGCTTTACTGTAGTAATATATGAAATCTGCTACCCAAAAAATGCTCTAAAAACGCTAGGCATGTTTAGAAAATCTCTCTAAACATGCCTTGAATCGCTCTGAAATCTGCTTCAAAAACCTCTAGCGTTTTTCGGATATGCTAGAGGTTCTTGATGTGCACTGGCCCTTCCTCTGTCTTTGGTGCATGGAGGAGGGGTGACAGCACACACAGGCTGCCTGTACTTTTGTGAGGGTGGGCGGTGCACTTGGGTTACTAATGTGGGGTAACTAATAGGCTAGCCACGCTAATTGGGAGAGCCCTGGGCTGCAGGACATTGCTGGGGGGACCGGCATATTTTTTTGTGCCCCCAGCAGCTTCTATGAGGAATCATGTTGACTGAAAGTTTTCAAGCCGAAGAGATAGGGGCTTTACGTTGGAGATGTCTTAATATACAATGGACTGAAAAATAGAATCTACTACGTACATAACTTTAATATTTTATGTTATTATACACACAATTGACATCAATATAGCACTGGATTAACAGACTCAGGCACTATAAAAGGAAAAAAGAAAACATGCTACTACAAAAATACCACATCAAGCCTTTATACCATCCTTTATGTTGTAGTTGGAGAATACATTTGTAAAAATGCTTTTGCGTAATGAAATGGAGAATATCATCGATCCAGTACAGCAATCAATAGATTCATGAAATATTGCCTGCAGAGCAGTACAGCTCCACTAAACGGGCTAAACAGACCATGGAAATCCTGGAATGATTAATGGAAAAGCCATTTGACTGGCATTCGCTTTTAAAGAGGCTGGTCCAATCTTATTATTCTGAGATTGGACTTCACAAGTGATATAGATTGTCTCAATAAATAGCAGCATCCATAATCTAATCCACTCTGCCTTGTTAAGTGATACTTTATCATTTCCCAACATGAAAACAAAAGCAGCAGCCCAAAAATATTCCTCGGTGCCCATCAGCTGCTGCTTTGTCATTGGTTCCCAATGCATACATTTGAAAAATCTGTGCGCTAATTTAGGCGCAACGTTAAATAACAATAGCAGTAAATAACAATTTAATTGCAGTAGTACCGGTAGATTATCAGTAGATATACTGATATTCTACAACTTGACTGAGCAAAATTGCTGATATTTCACTGTAATCTAACCTCTCCCTACTCTCACAGAGCACCCTCCCCCTGGGCAACTAATAACCCTTCTCCTGGGCAACTAATAACCCTCCTTCCCAGACAACTAATAACCCTCCATACCCGGGCAACTGATAACCCTCCCTCTTGGCAACTAATAATCCTCCTTCCCAGGCAACTAATAACCCTCCCTACCGGGGCAACTAATAACTATCCTCCTGGACAACTAATAACCCTCCCTACCTGGGCAACTACTAACCCCCCCTGGACCACTAATAACCCTCCCTACCCAGGCAACTAATAATCCTCTCCCTGGGCAACTAATAACCCTCCCTACCCGGGCAACTAATAACCCTCCCTCTTGGCAACTAATAACCCTCCTTCCCAGACAACTAATAACCCCCCGGTCAACTAATAACCCTCCCTACCTGGGCATCTAATAGCCCTCTCCCTGGATCACTAGTAACCCTCCCTACCCAGGCAACTAATAACCTTCCCCCCGGACCACTAATAACCCTCCCTGCCCAGCCAACTAATGACCCTCTCCCTGGACAACTAATAACCCTTCCTACCGGGGCAACTAATAACCCTCCCCCCAGACACCTAATAACTCTCCCTTCCCGACAAACTAATAACCCTCCCTCCTCCGGCAACTAATAACTGGAGCCGCCTGCTACATAACAAAATAAGGTAAATAACAATTTAACCAAAGCCGCCCACTAAATAAGAAAAAAAGGTCAAAAACTTAACTGGAGCCAAAATGGTAAATAACAATTTAACCAGAGCCACCCGCTAAATAGCAGTAGCGGTTAGCCACAATTTAGTGGGCGCCCATTTTCGGCCCTGCTTTTATTATCCGCTCCTCTCCTAATCCCAGTCTTGCAGAATTACAGAAAACACTGCTGTAACACCTGCCACACACTGAAAGTAGACAAAGCTTATGGCTGCTACTGTCATCGCTCATTGTTTGCTAAACTAGTAATCCAGAAATTTAATGATTCCATTTCATAACAAGAACATTTGTTCTACCCCACAGAGAACGTGCTGATCAGTGACAGCAGTTATAGTAACTTTAACATCAATTATTCCTTAGCTGGTTTGAGCTAACCATTAGTTGTGGCAAAATTGCTAATTAGAAATGAAAGGTCAACATTAATAATTGAATGATTATATAATACTTTCCTAGTAACCTGTCAAAGAACGAGCAGTTCAGGATTGCAAATGAATAGCATATTATCATACAAAACCCTTCTTTGTGTTGTCATGTAAAAAGTCAAACTAAAGTATTTAGCTATTTGCGTTAGTTGGGAATAATTTCTCATCGGTTGAAAGTTCATCATAAAAATGATTTGGCTTACTTTCCATTTTTTATTTTCATCTTTGATAAGTATTTAGAAATACTGTCTTAAAGAAGGTCTTGAGGAATAATGCAAATTAAATAATGAAAACGCACACCCAAACCCTCTAAAAGAGGTGTGTTCATTAAAACAAAAATGGTAAACCACTATATCTGTTAAATTAATTTAGCTGCTCTTTTTACACTGCTTCTCCTTCCTTTCACTGTGGGAGGAGTGTTGTGTCCCTATTTGATGATGCTCTTCCTGCCATGGTGAATGGGAGGGGACATGTCTGAAACTGCCCAGTCTACCTGGTCTTCCTCTATTCCAGGCCAGGTCGATGACCTTAGCCTTCAAGGTCGGCGATCGTGTGCGGCGGTGGGTGAGCGTCCGGTGGCGGGTGAGCGCCAGCGTGCCCGGTGGCTGGCAGGCGCGACGGACGGTGCATGCGTGGCGGGTGGCAGGCGCGCGCGCGTCCAGGAACACACACCTAGAGCCCATTTTTAAACGGGCTTAGGTCTACTAGTGTATTAATAAAATGCAATGGCAGCTTTTAGAGCAGATAAACAGAACTTTGGGACCTTGTAATTTGTAAACAGACAATTTTACTTGTGCACAAAAGCAAATATGATAACTGTATGGGTAATAAGGAGTAGGAAAACACATTTTTATTAAATGTTATGTCAGCTAGAGATGATTTTACCTCTGCGTTCGCGAACTTCCGCAAAGGTTCGCGAACTTTCACGAACCGCAATAGACTTCAATGGGGAGGTGAACTTTGAAAACTAGAAACATTTATGATGGCCAGAATAGTGATGGAAAAGATGTTTCATGGGGTCTAACACCTGGTGGGGGGGCATGGCGGAGTGGGATACATGCCAAAAGTCCACGGGAAAAATCAGAATTTGACGCACAGCAGTGTTTTAAGGGAAGAAATAACATTTCATGCTAAATTGGAGGCCTGAAGTGCTTTAAAACATCTTGCATGCGTATACATCAATCAGGGAGTGTAATTAGTGTACTGCTTCACACTGACAGACTAAGCTCACTGTGTAACGCACCGCAAACAGCTGTTTATGTAGTGGGGCCGTGCTGGACTGGTGCGCACCATGGCCAGAGTGCAGGCAATGGCAGTTTTCAAGCCCATATGGTCGCCAGGCTGAGGTAGCTCAATGACAGAACAACAGTGACTGTCCAGCTGATCGAATTTGATCTGTCCACAATGAAGCAACGACCTTATTATCTTGGGTGTGCCCCCCCCCCGAGACACTCATATAGCCGGCGGTCATTGCTTCATTGTGATACGGAAGCCCCTTCACCGCGGCAAGGTAACGATCGCAAAGGGGAATTGGCACATGTACATGCCTTTTGTTTTGTTGTTGCAGCTGCTGTACAGCCAGAAAAATTAGGCAATTATTATAGACTTAAAATTATTATAGGCCTTAAAAACTCAGGAATCCGCCTGGAGTCCCGGACCCTGTTGGTGGTGGCGGAGAAGGCAGTCGAGCAGCCTGCAGGCAGAGATGATGTGTGGGGACCGACATAGTCTTGGGGCAGGCAGTCACACGGTGTGCAGCCAGAGATGCTGTGTGTGGGGACTGACTTAGTCTTTGGGCAGGCCTGACCGTGCTTTGCAGACCAGGCATCCATGGTCAGATGGACCCTTGACCCAACGCTGTGTGCCAGAAATGTCACCACTTGCCTTTCAACATCACGGTAGAGTTTAGGTATCACCTTTTTTGAGAAATAATTGCGGCCTGGTATCTTACATTGCGGTGTGTGGCTTTGCTATTGTGTGCTGCTTTTCCTCAGGTGGTCATCCCATTGCAGTTTGTGCTTTGTAATCATGTGCCTTCGTAAGGTAGTTGTCCCTACGCGGGTCTTGGTCTTTCCACGGCTGAATTTTCGCCATTGCTCTCATCTGAGGCAGTCACACAAAAAATTTTCCACACCGATGAGCCCTGGGGTGATGGCACTTTGATGATGGCTGCCGACGGAGTGTTAAGTGGGGTGTCAGAATCAGAGCAGGAGGAGGAAGATATGTCACACTTCCATGCGGAAGCTGTGGAAGATGAAGTGGTTTGTGTTAAATAGTCAACAACTTCCTGACAATATTGGGAGTTGATGGCACGTGCCTTCTTCTGAACACTGTACTTATAGTTACACCACTTAGTTTGAGGCTGTTTAATAACTGTTAAATATTATTAAACAATTTGGCTCATGACTTAGACTAGGTTTTAGATTTTGGCCCCTTACGTGAATGAGTTTGACACCCCTGGTATAAACCAACAAAGAGGCTTTGGCTCAAAATATTTGGGGAACGTAGCATAAGTAATGTTATATGAGACTCAGGTAAATAGCTGTCTGCACAGTGTATTTATTAGGGAATTGTGGGTTTTTGTCTGGAGTTTCTTTTGACTGTAATATCATACTAGTTCTAGTAAGGCATTATATTTGTTGTTAATTTGTGCCTGGAATGTGATTATGTTCCTTGTGCATAATCTCTTCCTTTATACTTCAAGTGTCTCCATTTCTAATTACATCTCATTAATTAAACTGTAATACGGATCTGCAGTATCCATATTCTGCAGGTTAAGTATTGCTCATTATAGCAGTGTTTTGTCTTTCTGGAAATAAGAAATAGAGTCTTCACATCGTCTAACATGGGAGAATCAGTGTTTTTAATTTTCCCTGGAACAAAATCATCTACATTTCACAGTCACGTTTCTGCATCAATTTACACAGGCCTGATGAATGATATGACAATGTAAGAAGCATAAACAATTACCTACACATGATACCGGTAAGTGATCACAATCAGCCTCCTGTAGGAATGTGCTGTGTAATCCAAGCCAGGCTTTCACAAGAATACACTACTGTATACATAGACACGTGTATGTGATGAAACTTCACCCATGTCAGTAGTGATACACACCTTCACAGTAGCAGACCTAGGCAGACCTAGGCTCCCAAAGTGAAATGCGTCATTTTTGGCACATGTGAACTGTACTATAATTGGTAATTGAGATGCTAAAAAGGGAAAGTTGACGCCAATTATGTTAATTGTATGCAAATGTGAGTCGATTGGAATTTGACAAATCATATTAATCAGCTACCACATATGACTGATCCATTTACAAACTGCATACATGTGCACACTTTTTACACAGAATTTAATCAGAATGAATAAGAATCAGAAATGCTGTGATTTACTAAAGCCCAAGCGGAGACAGGCTTAGAATATACTCTGCTAACCTGAATCATGATTGTTTATAGCAACCTTCTTCTTCTTCCAAGCAGCTGCGACGTACTCCCAGCAGGTCTTGTTAGTTCCGATCACATATTATGACGTGATTGGTATCCAGGAGACTTTGTCAGTGTTACAGCACCATCTGGTGGTGGAAAATGTGACATGGAAGCACTGCACCACTGACGCGGTTTCCTGGATCTTTATTACATGTAATGTCATGTGATCGGAAGTGATGAGGACCCCGAAGAGCTGCTGAGAGTTCAGAGCCACCGGTAGAGGAAGAGAAGAAGCCACCAGGAGCAGATAAATATAACTCTTTACTCCCATGCACTTATTTGGCAGCACAAATGAGTTATCCCGACAGAGGCTGCTGCTGCACAAGCAGCTTTCAAATGAGGCATTGAAGGATTGAAAACAAAAATGAAGGTGGCCATCTTGTGGCCAAATAGTAAAACTACAGCAAAAAATTTAAACATTACAATTTACACAGAGAACAACATTAAAAATTAACTGTTTATGCCCCACACCAAAATATTCCCCAAATAAAAATTTTAATGGAAAAAAAAATTACAATTAAAAAAAAAAAAAAAAAGACATAAATAGTTACCAAAGGGTCTGAACTTTTTAAATATGCATTTAAAGGGGGTATACTACAAACATTTTTTAAATTATAAGCTTGTAAATAGCGATGAACGCAAAATGGAAACAATGCACCTTTATTTCCAAATAAAATATTGTCGCCATACATTGTGATAGGGACAAAATTTAAATGGTATAATAACCGAGACATACGAGCAAATAAAATACATAGGTTTTAATTATGGTAGCGTGGATTATTTTAAAGCTATAAAGGCCGAAAACTGAGAAATAATGAATTTTTTCAATTTTTTTCTTATTAATCCTGTTAAAATGCATTTACGGTAAAGTGGCTCTTAGCAAAATTTACCACCCACAGAAAGCCTAATTAGTGGCGGAAAAAACAAGATATAGATCAATAAATTGTGATAAGTAGTGATAAAGTTATTAGCGAATTAATGGGAGGTGAAAATTGCTCCGATGCATAAGGTGAAAAATCCCCGCGGGCTGAAATGGTTAAAGAATACCTGAGGTGACATGTGACATGATGAGATAGACATGTGTATGTACAGTACCTAGCACACAAATAACCATGCTGTGTTCCATTTTTTCTTTTGGAATTTCCTGTCTGAGTCAGGACTAGGTCAGACTACAGTGTGACCCTCACCAATAAGAAATTAAAACTATAAAACACTTTCCTAGCAGAAAATGGCTTCTGAGAGCAGGAAAGAGATAAAAAGGTCAGTAGTTCATAGATTTTAGCTCTGGCATACTTCAATGAATGTGTCATTGAAAAAAAACAATAAAACAGTAAAAACTTAAAAAGTAGATTTAAATATAAACTAAAGCTGTGGAATATATTAAAAATTCATTTTTAGGAGACGGAGGATAGATACATTTGTTTATTTTAATTCGTTTATTTTCACCTCTGGTGTCCTTTAAGGAAGGAATTTGCTTCACTGTATGACTGTTGGATGCCATTTTGCCTTTACTGTAGTCACATCTGTGAATTATCACCCCCAATTCACCATTCCTTTGTGAAAGACAAAAAAATTGCATTATTTGATCTGCCTTCAAAACAGAAACATTTGTGGTGCCCACACTGCTGACATCCCTAATATTCATGTTTCTAGTTGTTTCAATCATTTCATTGGTTCAACTAATAATCTATCATTTCTATTCAATTGGTAATTGGTTGTTGAAAGAGGACTGGTAAGAACAGTTTCATTTGCTGTAAGTTTAGCCTTTTTCATTAGACAATACAGAAATTTCGAAAAAAAAAAGTGCCTGAAAATTGCCATGACTGGGCAACATGCTACACTCTATACAGAACAAAGACATTTTTGGTGTTCCACGTTAACTGAATGCCTCAGAAAATGCTGTTGCCTTTTCTCAGTTTCAGCTGTTCTCTTTCTATTCAAAGGGGAAGGAGGGAGTCATTAACATTCACAGTTCTGAATGATTTGTGTTATTTTATCTCGCTGAGGTGGTTGATAAAGTTAAATTATATAATCATTTTTTATAACTCGCATTAATTGTCAAGGTCGGGCAGGCCAGGTTGGCAACACACGGGCAGATAAGGTACAAAGACAGAAGGCTGATTCGGTAACCAAGGGCAGGCAGGGTTACATAGTTACATAGTTACATAGTTATTTTGGTTGAAAAAAGACATACGTCCATCGAGTTCAACCAGTATAAAGTACAACACCAGCCTGCTCCCTCACATATCCCTGTTGATCCAGAGGAAGGCGAAAAAACCCTTACAAGGCATGGTCCAATTAGCCCCTAAAGGGAAAAATTCCTTCCCGACTCCAGATGGCAATCAGATAATATCCCTGGATGAACATCATTAGGCATTACCTAGTAATTGTAGCCATGGATGTCTTTCAACGCAAGGAAAGCATCTAAGCCCCCTTTAAATGCAGGTATAGAGTTTGCCATAACGACTTCCTGTGGCAATGCATTCCACATCTTGGTTGGCAACAGGTAATCAGATATGCGTAGGTACCGAATCAGAAAGCAGAGGGATAGTCAGGAATGCAATAGGTCATAACAGATATCAAACAATGCCTTGTCTTGGGTGTGAGGTCTGTGGTCTCAACACCCTGGAACTAGTCTGAAGTATATTATGATGGTACACAGTATCCCTAGTCTTGGGTGTGAGGTCCATGGTCTCGACACCCAGGAACTAGTCTGAAGTATAACACAATGATAACACAGAATCCCTAGTCTTGGGTGTGAGGTCCGTGGTCTCAACACCCTGGAACTAGTCTGAAGTATAACACAATGATAACACAGAATCCCTAGTCTTGGGTGTGAGGTCCGTGGTCTCGACACCCTGGAACTAGTCTGAAGTATAACACAATGATAACACAAAAGTAATCTGGCTCAGTGTGAATTCCCAGGTCCTCCTGGTTCTAACACACTGTGGGATCTGACTATGGTCTGAGTGCTTTCACGTAAGTGTTCACAACGGCAGACAACCTGCAACTGGCAAGCAAGCTGTATATATAGTTGCAGGACTTTGCCGCCCCGCCCGAGCCACTCAGCCAATCAGGAGTCTAGCAGGAATCAGCTGATCGTCCTGATCAGCTGATACATCTCCTGCTGGCATAAAGGTCCTGTCTTCTGGCGCGCGTGCGTGTAGCTCTCCATCCATGTGCACTAGAGATCCCAGCCGACCCAGACATGTGTTGCTGTGCGGAAACCGCCAGTCTGAACGCGGAGATAGCCGCCCTGCCGCCAGACCGCGCGGCGGCATCTCCGCCATTATTACACATCACCATATTTTACTGTTGGTATGATGTTGTTTTGCTGAAATGCTGTGTTACTTCTACGCCAGATGTAACGGGACAAGCACCTTCCAAGAAGTTAAACTTTTGTCTCATCAGTCCACAAGGTATTTTCCCAAAAGTCTTGGCAATCATTGAGATGTTTTTTAGCAAAATTGAGACGAGCCTTAATGTTCTTTTTGCTTAAAAGTGGTTTGCGCCTTGGATATCTGCCATGCATGCCGTTTTTTGCCCAGTCTCTTTCTTATGGTGGAGTCATGAACCCTGACCTTAATTGAGGAAAGTGAGGCCTGCAGTTCTTTAGATGTTGTCCTGGGGTCTTTTGTGGCCTCTCGGATGAGTTTTCTCTGCGCTCTTGGGGTAATTTTGGTTGGCCGGCCACTCCTGGGAAGACTCATCACTGTTCCATGTTTTTGCCATTTGTGGATAATGGCTCTCACTGTGGTTTGCTGGAGTCCCAAAGCTTTAGAAATGGCTTTATAACCTCTACCAGACTGATAGATCTCAATTACGTTTGTTCTCATTTGTTCCTGAATTTCTTTGGATCTTGGCATGATGTCTAGCTTCTGAGGTGATTTTGGTCTACTTCTCTGTGTCAGATAGCTCCTATTTAAGTGATTTCTTGATTGAAACAGGTGTGGCAGTAATCAGGCCTGGGGGTGACTACAGAAATTGAACTCAGGTGTGATAAACCACAGTTAAGTTATTTTTTTAACAAGGGGGGCAATCACTTTTTCACACAGGGCCATGTAGATTTTGAGTTTTTTTTCTCTCTAAATAATAAAAACCATCATTTAAAACTGCATTTTGTGTTCAACTATGTTATCTTTAAATAACAGTTAACGGTTTTTGATGAGCAGAAACATTGAAGTGTGACAAACATGCAAAAGAATAAGACATCAGGAAGGGGGCAAATAGTTTTTCACATCATTGTATATTGGGATGTAACCTAGGCTATGATGTCATGAATCCTTCTCCACCAAGTGCACTCTGGGAAACCAGTACCCATATGCAATTCACTTTTTCTCCTGTGTTTTCTCCAAGGTGATATTTTCACACTTGTGAATAAAATGCCTTTTAAACCACCAGCAAACAAGAAAATACTCAGAATAATTTTGATAGTACCTTTTCATCAACTTTTAGGCACTTTTTCAATTGCAAAGTGCTGAAAAGTTAGTTTAAAAAGAAGTTTAAAAATGTTCTCCTAGGAATAAAAACATTGAATTGCATATGGGCCCAGGTGTTACTTCTGCTCACTTTGGAACACACAATAAACAAACATTCTGTGGTGGTGCACCTTGTCGGCAGTAAAGATGTCGCCACCTGTGATAAATTTAAGAATGTAAATAGCCTGTGATAAATGTAGATATGTAAATAAGAGGTTTGGGAGGGAGGTATTATGATAGGAAAACACTGACTAAATAATTTCAGTAAAAATAAGCAATTTTATTTATTTAGTTATATTCAGTAATTCAGTTTCTCTTTAAAGGTAAATAAATTACCAATTTGGTTATTTGTGTACTGGCCACTAATCCAGACGACTGGTTATTGTGTCACAGGTTGTTTACTTCAAGGGCTAATTTTGGCAGCACACACTGAGCCACAAGTGTCAGTTTTCGGGATTTGGTGAGCATTGGCTTGAATTATCAGTTAGGATTAGTGGATAACGTAGGTGGAGGTGAGAGCACAAACTTCACTAAGTAGCCAATATGGAGTATAAGCACTGGAACTAATTGGGCTGAATCTACAAGTAGGCAAGCCTATGCCTGCCACTTACCTTATATAATAACCCCTAAGGGTACCCTAGCATTCATTTCCTTCTGCTCTGTAATTATTTATGGGGAACATACACAGACAGTAGCATTTCTGAATATATCTGCACATAAGCTCAGTCTATGGTTATTAGCCTACTGAGAGTTTGTTTTGTTCTTTACAGCCTAATGTAACCCTGCCGACAGAAAAACATTGTGAAACAGTCATTATATTATCAAATGCTAATCTGCTTTTAAATACCTCTGCATCTCATTAAGAGCATCAAAAAAAGCTACAAATTTAGGCAACATTCAGGCAGACAAGGCCTATTTTCGGCTCTTAAGCTAAAGTCACAATAACAGCCTTATAAAGGAAGGAGGAAAAAAAACAACCGGAGGGTTTGAGAATAACACTTCTATTATTTTTCACTTCACCTTCTCTTGACAAAAAGCTTTCTGTAAAATTGAAACTAAGATTAGAACTGGCATCGCTAGACTCAGGGGGATTTCTGAAAAGTAATATCTGCATATGTACTCATGTACACTTGTGTGAATATATACATATAGATTAAATACCTAAATCATAAATGATTGTGCTTTGGGGTGTTGTGCGTAGGCCTGAGTTCTGGAGGCATGCTTTGGGGTCGCTAGACCAGTGACCCAGTGTCCTACAACCTCCATTATTGTTTTCGGATTTTGTTTTGTGCTGCAGAACTCGTGACAGTTTAAAGTCTACTTAGGGATGGATTTCTGAAAAGGCCACCAAGGTCTGGGCCATGGGCGGCAGTTGGCCAAGGCTGGCTGGACAAGGAAGAGGGATTGCTGGATATGGAAGAAGAGGCTTCAAATGGAATACAGAGATTGCAAATAAGGAAAAACCCATGGAAATAGGGAGCTGCTGCCCAAGAGACCTGTATAGAACCAAGGGAGGCTGCTGTACATGAATGTTAGACATGGAAGTGGGGGCTGCACAAGGATTAAGAGGCGGTTGCTGCATATGGAAGGGAAGCTGTAAGAAAGTTGGCCTAGGGGAAGCAGAGGATAAAAAGACTCATTCAGGCTGTTTCATGCAGTAACTCTTCAGTGCATCTGTTTATCTACTTTAAAATGGCATGGCATATATTGCACTGTAATGTGTGAAAGGGGCCTTTCCAAAAACAAGTGCCAGTCAGTGGCAACCTACAGATCAGCAGGGTTAAGTTTCTCTAAGCTTTCTCCTTTTTGAGCAGCTCACATTCCAAGAGCCAAATCATTCATAGAACTAGTATTGTGGGCTCAGCTAAAGTAGAGTAGTGTGGTGCCACTAAATGTGTCTTGTGACTTTTAGCAGTGGGAACAGTGATGCGGCCACGCCTTGAAAGGACTAAGGCCTCGTTCATGCTATACGCTTTGCTGTTTGCATTTCGGCAACATGTATAGTGTGTGACATGCAAGAACATGCATTGCACTGTCTGACATTCACATTTAATGCGGTGTGCAGCAGTGAGATGCAATATCGCACTGCTACACACATTTTCAGCTAACACAATGCTGTCCTATTCACTGTAGAACACAGAAGAGCAGATGGAGTGCGATCCTGTGCATTGCATGGCCATCTGCATTTGGTAGTGTGAACAAGGCCTAAGGAAAGTGCTATGAATTATGGTTAACTTTTGCCATGTGGGGGGCCTGACTTTATGATGCATGTTCTGTGAGTCATCGGGCACATTAGTGGCCATGTGGAATTGTTGAAGAGCTGGAAAGAAGTGATGTGGACATTTTTAATTATGTGAAAGCTTCGGAGGACTGAGGCCCCTTTTACACTTGCCTAGGATTCCTGCGTTGCATTTCTCGCCATTGCCCCAAGGAGCCACATAGGCAATGCAAGGATATGGAGCCTTGCACTCTTATTGTGGGCTGTTGTGGTGTGCCAGAAGTGTCTGATCTGCCGCTTGAGACAACAGCGCATTACTGCTGTATTTCCGTGTCGTCAATGGGCTGTTGTCTATGCGTGGAACGACGGAAATACAGGGGGAATCCTAGTGACATACTTCCTGTCCAGCAGGTAGTATGTCACTGGGCGAAGGGCATGTGGAAGGGTGGGGATGGCGGCTATATGCATGTGACCCTCTCGACGAACTCTGCCATAGGGTCATATGTTTGTGGGGTTTTTTGGGGCATCACTCAGTAAAGCACATTTTAAATGTAAAACCGGCCTGAAGGTTGTTCTTTGAAAGGTTGTGGACATTATGACAAAGGGGATCTTTGGAGTTATAGCTTTCCTACAAGCTATACTTTTTAGGTTTAACCACTTCCCCATCACAGCTTATTTCCACTTAAAAAGCAGAGCAATTTTCACATTTCTCGCTCCTCCCATTCATTCGCCAATAATTTTATCGTCATTAATGACACTGAATTGATCTATACATCGAAATTTTTTTTGCCACAAATTAGGCTTTCTTTAAGTGGTACTTTTTGGTAAGAAATATTTTATTTTAGGTGCATTTTAAAGAGGGTGATAAGAAAAAAATGAAAAAAAAAATAATTATTTCTCAGTTTTCAGCCATTATAGCTTTGAAAAAAAATTGCTGAGATAGATAAAGCCAACATGTTTTATTTGCCCTTTTGTCCCGGTTTATACAGTGTTTAAATTGTGTCCCTAGTGCAATGTATCGTGACAATATTTTATTCGGAAATAAAGGTGTATTTTTTACAATTGCGTTTCTTTATACTGAATCAATAATTACAAGCCTTAGTTTGCAAAAGTATTAGTGATATACCCTATTAACATACATATTAAATCCTAAGTCCCTAAGATAACTATTTATGATATTTTTATGCTGTTACTTTTTTTATAACAATAACTATAGTTACAATAGATAGAAGGGTGAAATAAGGGGTTAAAAAGTGTAAAAAAAAATGTTTTATTCATTAACATTTTTAGGTGTTTTTTTCTTTTTGGCCACTAGATGCCCCCATACTATCCTGTGTACTGAACAGCACACAGAACGTAGTAAAGAGCTGTGAATGAAGATGGCATCTCATTGATGCCAGATCATCATTCCCTGCACTGGCACTGTGATGGGTGGGTACCAATCAGAACTCTGCCATGGGGGAGGGGTGGGAATCGCAGGGTGGTTGCGGTAGCCATGGGGGGTGGGTCGCGTTAATGTAAATAGCGCAATACATTTACGCCCCCTGGTGCTGAAACAAAGTCCACAGAGTCCACAGAGGCGTAGATGCACAAAGCAGTGGTTGGGAACTGGCTAAGATAAATAATGTAAAAATCACATTTGAATCATGCCCATGTTTTTCTCATGACGGGCTTGGTTGGCTGTATTTTTTTCTTTGACCTGCGATATCTCTGGTCTTCGACCATTATACAGTAGCTAATACGGTTTTTATTAAGTAACCGGTAGCTGCTGTCTGATTTAATATTAGTGCAATGGGCAATAAAATATAGTTGCCAATTAAAGACAGATTCCAAAACTCAGGAGCTTAGTGCAGTCACACAGATGAAAGCGATGCAACTACACTAACGGAATCATTGCTGACTCATTGCCATGATCTTTTACACACTGCTACATACCTAAGTTTTTAATTAATATTCACTATTCTATGCAATAAGTTGCTGTTATGGGAAATTTTCAATTCAGTACTGATCTAACATTGCCTACATAATCATTTCTGCTATTACATAAGCATCAACAGTAAGAATACGCAAATATGGTGAGCGTGTATAGGCATAATCACTGGACCTAATCTCAGGGCTAATTTGAAACTAAAGTGTAAAAAATAATCTGGAAAAATATTGTACCTGCAAAGCAACTTTAGCGCTTTGCAAATGATTATTTAATTTGAAGGGGTAGCTGTGCTAAGAGATATTGTAAAGGAACATATAAGGCAACACATTTAGGTAGCAGGAGGTATGGTGTTCCTAAGTACATATCCTAATTTAGATGGAACATTACAACTTTTTATATGCCCTTTTGTTGTTAAAATTGATTGAATTAGAAAGTGCTAAATCAAGTCAGGTCTTTGCTCAGACTAGTGGTATTGTTTTAAATGCAACATTTTAAGAACTGCGGTGTGTGTTTGTGTGTGTGTGTGTATGTGTATGTGCGTGTGTGTGTGTGTTTCTGTGTCTTCTTTTCTCAGGCAGCCACTTCCTGTTTCCCTCGCAGTTCTTGCCACTAGAGGTCAGCAGCAAGTACAGAACAGCAAGGAAGACGGGAAGATGGCTGCCCAGGGACAAAAGGACACTGAAGCTTGGATCTCTTGCAAATAAAAATTGTACGTGAACCAGCAAGATGTCTGCCGGCAACAAGGAGAGGTAGCTATGTGTGCACTGCATGCATTCTGCATCACATACTTAGTGCTGAACATATAAACACTGTGCATCATCACATACATGTACTCTGCTGAACATAGATGCACTGTGCTAAACATATATGCACTGTGCAGCATCACATACATACACTCTGCATCACATAGATACATTGGACAACGCATGCATACACTGAGCATCACATGTATACATTTAGCATCACGCACATGCACAGGGGGAGGCACTCTGCATTACATATACAGGGCAGGCTAGGGGGAGATAGTGAGGGTTCAGCTTATATACAGGTTACTCATTTTTTGGCTTATGAGGGGCAAAAATTGGGGGGTTGACTTATAGTCGGGATGGATTATACTCGAGTATATACAGTAAACAGCCTAGGCAAAGCCTCAGTAGGAGGGCAGGGCTACCTACCAATATACAGCAATATATAGCTAAAGGAATTGTTTTTGATGCTGAAACCAGGATATCAAATGTAAAAGTTGGTACCCTGAATAATTTTTCTGCATTCTGCT
This sequence comes from Hyperolius riggenbachi, assembly GCF_040937935.1. Lineage (NCBI taxonomy): Eukaryota > Metazoa > Chordata > Amphibia > Anura > Hyperoliidae > Hyperolius > Hyperolius riggenbachi. Next base: position 207,024,576 of record NC_090647.1, on the reverse strand, counting down.
ATAAGTTGTTTCCGTTCCTCTCTAATGCGTGTGTGAGTGCATGGGAAGCTTGTGATCCCCTTTGAGTGGTAGCAACCGATATGGTTAGGTTAATGTTCTCTCTTCAGCACTTTGGGAGGTATAACAGTTCTATAAACAGTAAAAGTGTACAATAAATACATTACAAACAGTGACTGTGCAGGTAATATCTTAACCGCTTGCCGCCCGTGTCACGCCACTGGGCGTGGCCGCGGCGGCAGCCCCAGGACCAGCTAACGCCAATTGGCGGAAAGTCCTGGGGCAGCAGTTTACGGGAGATTGCGCGCACGCTGCGCGCATCTCCCGCTTGGTGGGCGGAGCTGATCTCCGCCTTCAGTCTCCGAGCGGCGATCGCCGCTCGGGAGACTGTTACACGGCGAAACCGCTGTGTATTTACATGTGCAGCGCTGCGATCAGCAGCAGCGCTGCACTGGGGACAGCCCTGTGACACGGCTGTCCCTCTGGGGGACAAGAGAGCGATCGGCTCTCATAGGCAGAAGCCTATGACAGCCGATCGCCGTGATTGGCCGGCTGGGGGGAGGGAGGGGATTTAGAAAAAAAAAAGAGAAAATAGCAAAAAATATAAAAAAAAACCAAAACAAATATTTATCAAAAAATAAAAAATAAACACGGGGGAGGGGGGGGGGGGGGGGGTTGGGTTTGGGCGATCAGACCTCACCAACAGAGAGCTCTGTTGGTGGGGAGAAAAGGGGGGGGATCACTTGTGTGCAGAGGTATACGGCCTTGCAGCTTGGCCTTAAAGCTGCAGTGGCCAATTAAGGTAAAATTAGGCTGGTCACTAGGGGGGTTTACCACCATGGTCCTCAAGAGGTTAAAGAGACTATGTAACAAAAATTTCAGCCTTATTTCTTCTATCCTATAAGTTCCTATACCTGTTCTAATGTGGTCTGGATTACTGCAGCCTTTTCTAGTTTCACTGTCTCTGTAATATATCTAATATTGCTTTCTTTGTCAAGCTTTGTGGACCCAGGGAGGAATGGGCTGCCTCTTTTGTAATACAAGTTATGCATGCCCCCTGGAGGCTCTGTGTGCTTTGTTTACTCCTCACTCTCTGCTCTCAGTTTGTGAGGCTGAGGGGGGAAGGTAGCTGCCTGTCACATGCTGAGAAACTGTGAAAATCCCAGAGTGGAGTGCAGATAATTCACTATGTAATAAAAACTTGTAGTATAATATGTATATGTATATATACACACTCACACACACACACACACACACACACACACACATATTAGTGTATATATTCAGGTAGTACTCGGTTAACGAACAAGATAGGGACTGTAGGTTCCTTCTTAACCTGAATCTGGTTTTAAGTCGAAAAATTGTGCCATCTCTGTCCCCTGTACCTCCTCTTGCCCCCCTGTGCCTACAGTGCCCCCCTCTGTGCCACCTCTGCCCTTTGTACCTGTTTATTCAAGTTTAAAAGCCATTTTTTCTTTGATTTTTTTTTCAATCGATTTTCTCAAAAACTACTACAAGTCTAATCTGAAAAAACACACACACACACAAACATCTCTTCCTGGTTAGCAGCCATGTTTTTTGTTTGTAAACACTGCCTAAACCTGGTGATTAAAAGCCAGGATCACAGCGGGGAGCGGCGGAAACAGCAAAGAGGGATCCAGGAGATCACAGTGACTCGATTAGTACATTTTTTATTGTACAAATCGGACAGTACAGATTCTCTTTAAGGTAGAATAGGGTATACAATTTAATTAGACAAAAAAAATACATGTTATGATTTTTATTTTTGTTTTTAAAATCATGTAATTAAAATTGCCATCATTAAAAGGAATATTTAGGCTGGATGCTGGAGTGATTTTTGAATAAGTAAAGAAAATAAGAAATGAGGTCAGTTTTCAAGATATGGATTTTATTTCACAGGTGGAAATTTCAATTTTAATTATGTGATTCTTGTATTATGTAAGATGACCTCAGGGGTGCGCCCACAGATACAGAGGGTACACAATGCCACACAGACACAGACAACGGTTCTTACCCAGCAGTAAAGTTTACCGAATAGTAATAAAGAATAGCTGGGCATGTATAAACTGTCAGATAACAAAAGAATAAATCATTCAGTGACAGTAATACTGTCTAACCTAAAACAACTAGCTCTTACTAAGTATCCTACCCTAGTCCACGAAGCAGCCTGGCTGCACCTGAATGTTCCTGCGTGGTCTTTGTCTTCGGGGTGCACCCTTAAGTATTGCGCAATACTATTTGTAATCCACAGGTAATATGTCCGTCTTGTAATCCACAAGTAATATGTCCGTCTTGTAATCCACAAGTAATATGTCCGTCTTGTAATCCACAAGTAATATGTCCGTCTTGTAATCCACAGGTAATATATCCGTCTTGTAATCCACAGGTAATATGTCCGTCTCTTTACACAAGGCTTCCCTATTTGTAGTTCCAAGCCAAGCGAAGTATGTCTCTGGCAATGTACTGTAATATATAAAATGTCACTGGTATGCACTATGATGCAGCAAAGCTGCACTTACAGTTCCTTAGGTACTTTGAGCAGCTTTCAGTGCTTCCTTCTGGATCCACAGGTCTTTCAAAAGCCACACCACACAGCCAGGAAACCCCTAGATAATTTACTGCAAAAAAGACATGTTTTCTGCAATCCTATGCAGTCACCAGGCCACCAGATTCTCCAGCTCTTCACAGCAGCCACTGGCAAACCTGTAATTACAGTTCACTAGCACACCTGTGGGGTTCAGATTACTCCCCTAAATTAGCCTTAATCACATTTTGAAAGGTGAAAGAATATATACGTTTTCATTACTATTAACTGCATTGTAACTTATTCCTTATCCTTTGCTTCCATATACTGAATAGTGCAGGTACATTAATACAGATACATTGCAGAACATGGCTCCATACCCTTACAATTATATATGTATGTAATTGACTACATTAATAAGTTTGCAGTTTTGCTCTGTTAAAAAGGTAAATCATTGCTGTGATAGAAGATTAGAATCAGTACATTTACTCCCATATACTGTATTTTATACTCAGAGTTTAGTAGTGAAAGTAAATGTTATCTTGTATTTATCAAACGATTCTTCATATAGAGTGTCATTGAAAGCATCAGCTTTTGTGTAACTGAGTTTAAAATTACATAAGTGGCCAACTGTTTCAAAATGTTTGATGACAGAAGGGAGAATCAAATATTCAGAGAGGTAATATAGAGTAAACGATTGAGAGCATAAAGGGATAATTTGTAATAATTCATTGCCTCTTATGTCCACATTATTCCACAGTGCAAGTGGCAGATGCTTCATCACTATAATGCGTAAAAGAGGTGATAACAACCATCCTTGTCTCCTTCTGTTAGGAATATGAATTTTATCCTGTAGCACACCATTTAAATGGTGGCTCTTGGTTGGAGTACAATAACATTTTTTTTCTGCAGAAAATGTTGACCTAATCCTTGCAGTTCTAAGTCAATGGCCTCAATTCACTAAGATCATGCTGGAGATAATAAGGCAAGAGAAAACTTACCTCCACACGTGAGAGAGTTATCTTACCTCTTCATTCCTTAAGTTACCTCTCCTGTAGTTAATTTACCTCCTCTGTAGTTAATTTACCTCCTCTGTAGTTATTTTTACATGCAGCTAATTAACAGCCTGTCTTTAACTCTGGAGTTATTTTAAGGATTGGAGAGTTAATTTAAAGACAGAAGAGTTAACTTTAGGCTTGCCTGAGGTAAAATGTTTCCTGAATACTACATGCCTTATCACCATGGTAACAACTTTAGAAGAGTTATTAAAGACAGGAGATAAGTTTAGTGAATTGAGGCCAATGTCTGTGAATTAATGCCTATTCAACAGCTACAGGTAGGTGCCACACAGAAATAACATAGGACATACAAGTTAAGGTTGTGTTTACATCAACAGTATTGAATAAGTCTAGGAACTATGACTAAGGGCACATCTTTAGCACGATACGCATCAGATTGATCCTGTGAATGTCTATGTCTTATGTGTGGATTTTTGCAATAAAGACATCTGGCTTTTATGATCCACATCTATCTATCCACAGAGAGCGACATCTAATGCTGGCCATACATGGTACAATTTTTTCATACAATCTTACCATTTCTATGTAATATAAGGGAACTGCCTAAATTATCCTTTTAGTATATTCACTTAATTTACCCTTATACTACATAGAAATGGTAAGATTGGATGAAAAAATTGTACCATGTATGGCCACCATTAGTCCTGAGTGGGGACAGGCCTAAACTCCCCACCTGCCTCTACAGTGGTTGCCTTAGTGGTAACTCTGGTTTGTAAGTATAATACTTACGTTTCATTATTACTCTTTTTTTCCAATACATACTACACTATATTGGGCTCTCGGTTTTCTACTTTATATTCCTGTACAATCTGGCTTTTATGATTAACTCAACTGAAGCTTGCTGATCCCTTCCTTGTTGTTCACTATGGTCTAGCTCACCAGATCCTGCATCGGTGAGTATGTTAGTGGGGGTTTCAGAGCTATTGGATTCCTTTCCTTATTCAGTATTGAATAAGGCGAGGAACCAGATGTATGAAAACTGAAGAAGTTGGTGGAACTGGTATGACATGGACGTTCCTCAGATTCTCTGATAATGGCCTCAATTCACTAAGCTTATCTCCTGTCTTTAATAACGTTTCTAGAGTGGTCACCATGGTGATGAGGCATGTCGTATTCAGGAAACATTTTACCTCAGGCAAACCTAAAGTTAACTCTTCTGTCTTTAAGTTAACTCTTCAAACCTTAAAATAACTCCACAGTTAAAGACAGGGGCCCATATGCAATTATATTTTTCACCTGAGTTATCTCCTAGGAGATAATTTTCATATTCTCTTTAAACTAAATTTTCAGCATTTTACAATTGAAAAGGGACCCAAAAAATGGTGTAAAATAACTATCAAAATTATTTTGAGTATTTTCTTGCTTTCTGGTGGCTTAAACTGCATTTTATTTACAAGTTTAAAAATATCACCTAAGAGAAAACTAAGGAGAAAAAGTTAATTGCATATGGGTCAGGCTGTTTATTAACTGCGTGTGAAAATAACTACAGAGGAGGTAAATTAACTACAGAGGAGGTAACTTAAGGAATAAAGAGATAAGATAACTCTCTTACTGTGTGGAGGTACGTTTTCTCTTGCCTTATTATCTCCAGCATGATCTTAGTGAATTGAGGCCAATGTCTTTTTATCCATTACTTTGCTTCAAAATATTAGGTGCTCCAATGTTATTTGTAAATTATTGAATTATTTTAACTTGGTTGTTTGTAGGTTGGCATAATAGCTATGACTGTAGTGCAAATTCTATCAGTAACTTCTCAAAAAATCTGTAAATTGAATACCGTAAATGATGCAAAAGATTGTCTGTGAAGTGTTTTAGATATTGAACAACACTGGAAAACCCTTGATTGTGGTTTACTATGTGTTCACAGATTCAGCTTTGTGCTGAAAGATCCTGGTCTGAGAAGTTCAAACCAATTTTACCGAGCTGACTGTGTATGTTTCATCACAGGCACAGCATGGTAGATGTAGCCTTATTTAATCTTCTCATTACAAGTGTATTTCTTATGTAAAGTTGATAGCACTAGTCATTTAAATTACACTGAAAATAACATGCATCAGAAACATCCCAGACATTACATTTTTGGTTGTGCTCCTTAGGACCAAATATCTGCTACATTTTACGATAAGTGGAAAGATCTCTTTGACTTTGGGGAGTAATGTTAATAGTTATTTTTAAGTGGTTTGCTTAAAGTGAAGCAAAATAAAGTTTTGTTTACTTACCGTATGTTTTAAAAATCTCTAACACATTTATGTTGACGGAAAAGTATGTCTGTGCCTATAACAGTGAAAGGCAACCTAGTAAACCTAGTTCCCTACCTAGTAAGTCCAGGCAAAGCAAAGTGTGATCACTTAAAAGTGAGTACAACAGTACTAAACAGGTGTGTTTTGATAGTACATTTGAAGGTTTCCAAGCTCGGAGCATGACGGACTGAGTGATTGTGGAAGAGTATTCCAAAGGAGAGGTGGTGTTTGTGAAAAGTCCTGAATGTGGCAGTGAGAGGAGATAACCAAGTCTTTGGGAGTTGGGCCATTTATAAATATAAATAAAAAGCACTATATTACATCATCATCCTATATTTACATACATGGGCCCACATGCAATTCACCTAAGTTTTCTCCTAGGTGATATTTTCACACCTTGCCATAAAATTCCCTTTAAACCACCAGCAAGCAAGAAAACACTCAAAATAAATTTGATAGTACTTCATTAACTTTTAGGTACTTTTTCAGTTGTAAAATGCTAAAAAGTTATTTTTTAGAGAAGTTGAAAATTATCTCCTAGGAGAAAACTCAGGTGAAAAAGTGAATTGCAAATGGCCCATGGTATCTAAATATTGAACAGATGAACTCAAAGGTATGTTTTCAAAGTGATTAATTTCATTTGTTAATTAGCTATAAAATTGAAAGACCAATGATCCCTGAGTAATGCTAATATCAGGTCTTTGCCAAATGTTTAAATAATCCTGGAAAGAACTGGGGATGAATATACACTTATTACGAGAGAACAGCAATGGCATAGATTTAATGTCACAAACTAATGTTGTCATTACAGAATGTTATCGCCTTTGAGATACATACAGTGTATACCAACTTCATTAGCAATAGGGCCTGTTTCATGCTGCAAAACACAGAACACCCAGGACAAATGCAGTGATGCAGTTTGGGGCTGGCTATGCATTTTTTTGTGTGTGCTTGCAGACCCCTTAATTGAATGGGAAATGAATGCAATTGCATAGAAGTGCTGCCAGCAAGCAGTATGTTTGTAAATCATGCACAATTGTGTCACAATAGTGCAGAGTGGCATATACCGGATTTCCACTTTAATGGGGATGGAATTCCAATGGGAAAAATGTACATATTCCAAAAATTGTATTGTAACACACTTGCAGTGGGAATTAGGCCTTCAAAACTGGATATGACCGTTTTAATATAGTAAGCCATGGCACTGGCAGTGTTGTTAAAGTTTTCTGTTGTTTTAAATTAACCTTGCTTTGGTAAAAAAAAAAAAAAAATGGTAAGCCATGCATGTAAAAGTAACAGCTCTGAAATGATAATAACTAAGTAAATGCATAGAGTATATATAAACACAGTTATTACACTGAATGTAGGTTTGGTTTGTAGCTTAATGATGTCATATGCCACATAGGTGTTTTTGTCCCCCACCCCCGCATTCTGAATCGGACACGGCACCTGTGCCAATGTGAATTTGCTTCCTTTTCCCTCTAATCATGCAATGCTATGTTAAAACATGCTATGTTTATTACCTGCATGTAATTTAACCACTTGAGGACCACAGGCTTACACACACCTAGTGACCAGGCTATTTTTTACAATTCAGTACACTGCAGCTTTAACAGTGTGCTGCACAGCTATACAACTTAGCAGCCAAATGAGTCTTCTCCCATTTTCTGCCCACCAACAGAGCTTTCTGTTGGTGGGCTCAGATCGCTGCTGGCAGGTTTAGTTTTTTTTTATTCATTTATTTAATTGTATTTTTATTTTGAATAAAATTGTGTATTTTTTTATTTAATCCCTCCCCTCTCCCTCGCCTCGAGGTCCAATCAGGATGATCCTCTCTCATAGGCAACAGTCTATGAGAGGGAATTGCGTGGTGATCCACTCTAAGGGACAGCCAAGTGACATGGCCTAGGGCACCACAGGAGGAAGGGCACCAAAGCAGCAGGCTAAACTGGTGCAGCATTTGCAAGCTTGCAAATGCTGCAGTACAGGGAGATCAGGCGAGCGCCTGACTGTGGTACTCTGCTGCCAGCCGCCTGTGCAGCAGCCACCTTGCTCTCTGTGCACGTTTGCATTGTGGCTGGTAGCTATGGACTTGGGCAGCATTGGAGACAGAAATTAGCTGTTATTATTATTATTATTATTATTATTATTAAGTATTTATATAGCGCCGACATATTACGCAGCGCTGTACAGTCTATATATATTGTCACTAACTGTCCCACAAAGGAGCTCACAATCTAATCCCTACCATTGCCATATGTCTATATTATGTAGTGTAAGTACTGTAGTCTAGGGTCAATTTTTAGGGGGAGCCAATTAACTTATCCGTATGTTTTTGGAATGTGGGAGGAAACCAGAGTGCCCGGAGGAAACCCACGCAGACACGGAGAGAACATACAAACTCTTTGCAGATAGTGCCCTGGCTGGGATTCGAACCAGGGACCCAGCACTGCAAGGCGAGAGAGCTAACCACTACGCCACGGTGCTGCCCATGTCTTATGCAGGTGCAGGTTTCTTTTTTTTTGGGGGGGGGGGGGGAGGGGTGGTTGAATTTAGTAATGCACAAGCATTACTTTACTAATTCAAAAGTCTATCAGCATCCTTGAATAGAATCTGCCATTCTGTCATGACCCTGGTAATGGTGGCTAATTCCCTCAAAGGCATTTTTTTTTTCTATTTTGATTAATCCAGTCCAAGTTTGCTGGACCACTTGTGATATCCTCGCTATGGATGTTTAGAGCTCTCTAGAGATGCCTTAGTGAATCAGCCTCCAGGTTGGTGCACACCAGAGCGGTTCTGGGGCGTATTTTAAAACGCTTGCAGGGGGAAAACCACTTGGCTAATGAAAGTGAATGGGATGGTGCACACCAGAGCGGTTCGTTTTTTCCACAAACTGGGGCTGCAGCATTTTTTAGATTTCTAAGGCGTTTCTGCCTCAGGCTGCATTTCCACTTGTGCGGTGGGAATCGTCACGGGAAAAATTCGCATGCGGATGCGAATTTCGCATGCGAGCGACTTTTCATGCGAATTCGCATGGATGACGATGTATGCGAATTTAACCATGGCAGTGCTGGTGTGATTTTCCATTGTTTCTATGCGGATTCGCATGAAAATTCGCGTACCCAAACTGCAAGCGACTTTCCTATTAAATACATTGTATGCAATTCGCATAGGAGTATGCGAATTCTGATGATTCTGCCATGCGAATTTTTTCTGCACAGAAAAACACAAAGGAATCCTGACAAGTGGAAACAGTCCCATTCACTTGTATTGCTATGCAAATTTGCATGCAAAAAGCGCATGCAAATTCGCGATAGTGGAAATGGGCCCTCAATGTTAAAGTATAGAAAGTGCAAAACCACTTTGAAAAATGCTAGATCAGAGCGGTTTTCCAGGCGTTTTTGTTACAGAAGCTGGTTAGTAACAGCTTTACTGTATCAATATTTGAAATCTGCTGCACAAAAACGCTCTAAAAAACGCTAGGCATGTTTAGAAAACGTCTCTAAACATGTCTAGAAATCGCTCTTAAAATCTGCTTCAAAAACCTCTAGCGTTTTGCGTATCTGCTAGAGGTTTTTGGAGTGCACTGGCCTCCCTGTCTTGTGCCCAGGAAATTTGGAGACAATGTAATTTACATATATTTGTATACAATGGGCTTGATTCACAAAGCGGTGCTACAAAGCGGTGCTAACAGTTAGCATGCTGTTGAAAAGCCCTTTATCACGCCTAACCTCAGTTTAGGCGTGATAAGTTTAGGTGTGATAAGTTTAGGTGTGATAAGTTTAGGCGTGATAACTATAGCACCAACTGGGTTAGCACCGCAGTGCACAGCACAGCTGATCAAAGTCTGGTGCACTTCGCATAGAGTTTAATGGCGCTGCTTTGCGTGCGGGACTTTGCGCGAGATCTAAACTTATCATGCCTAAACTTATCACGCCTAAACTGGCTTTTCACCAGCGTGGTGCAATGGTTATAACACCTAAAGTCTCTAACTGGGTTAGCACCGCTTTGTGAATCGAGCCCAATGCCTTTGACTAAAATCTGAGTGTATCCTGCATCCAAGACTGTATTTCTGCAAAGCCCTCATAGGTAGAGATGATCAATAAGTTGCGAGTTCATGCAGAACTATGTCCATTTGTATGCAAATATATGCCTGAACCAATCAATTGAATCAAAGTGGGACTTGATTGGACCATTTTCAAGCTGCATATATTTGCATAAAAATGTACATAACCCTGTATGAACTTGTAAATATTTGCATCTCATTGATCATCACTACTCATAGGACACCTTCTGCTGCTGGAGGACAGATTGAACATGGAAGAGTTGCTATACACATAAAAGATTAGTAAGACTGCAGTTGGGAGATTAAACTTGAAAGAGGGTGTCTGTTATTATTAATAATAATAATTGTATTTATAAAGCTCCAACATATTGCGCAGAGCTGGACAATAAATGCATACAATGATACAAAAGATGACAGACATAATATAACAAGGTTATACAAAATAGAACAAGGCTATACAAGGCAAACAGGATGCAAAATACATGATCATGAGATTTTGGGCTGGTTAGGTAGTAATTCCTGTATTTGTGTAGCGCTTTTCTCCTGGCGAACGCAAAGTGCCAGAGGTGCAACCACTAGGGCGCATTCAGTAGGCAGTAGCAGTGTTAGGGAATCTAGCGCAAGGACTCCTTACTGAATAGGTGCTGACTTACTAAACAGGAAGAGATGAGATTTGAACCCAGGTCGCCTGTGTCGGAGGCAGAGTACTAGTCACATTTGTTCATATTAATTTTGTCACTGTTATTACCAGTTCTGTATTTTTTACGGTTTCTGTATTTTTATACCAACTCTGTATTTTATATATTGGTGTATACCATTGTCTGTATATTTCGTACCCAATGTTTGTTTCTTACTTTGTTCAGCACCACAGAATATGCTGGCGCTTTAAAAATCCTTAATAATAATAGTCATAGATGAGAAGGGCTAGCTTTGGTGTAAAATGAAGATTGCAAAGGATGCAACCTTACCAGGGTCCTTGAACTTGAGGGACACACATTGGTCCTACTCTAGTCACTGTATTAGCTCTTCATTGGTGCAGTAGTGGTACCGGTATTTATTATCTTTAAATAGTGGTAATCATTAAAAAAGCCTCCTATTTGCTCTGCTTACTAGGGATGATCAATGAGATGCAAATTATTCTGAAATTATGCACATTTTTATGCAAATATATGCAGTTTGAAAACGGACCAATCAATTTAAACCCAGTTTTTAATGCATACACATTTGCATAAATTTGTATCAGCTTAGAAGAATTTGCATATCTTTGATCATCCCTACTGCTAACACCTCTCTCACACAGGAGCTGTCCTTTCAAAGCTTGTTTTGGTGCTCTATATCTTGTGATACAGTTTGTAGTTAAAAATGTATGCCAATTTCTCTTTAGGTATGTATCTGGGGGCCAATGTACATGGCAACACGGGCTGTCACACATACAGCCAACAGTTACTTATTTACTACATCTGCTACAAAAACTACAGATGTGCAATTTATGAAACTTTTAAAAATGGGAGGCTGAACTGTGGCCTTAAAGAGAGTCTGAAGCAAGAATAAATCTCGCTTCAGACCTCATAGATAGCAGGGGCACGTGTGCCCCTGCTAAAGCGCCGCTATCGCACGGCTTAACGAGGGTCCCTGTCCCCCCAAATCCCCTCCGTAATGCGGGGGAGCGCTTCCTGGTTGGGGCAGGGCTAACCGCCGCAGCCCTGCCCCACGCGCGTCTGTCAGCGCGTATCTCCGCCTCTCCCCCGCCCCTCTCAGTCTTCCTTCACTGAGAGGGGCGGGGGAGAGGCGGCGATGCGCGGCTGATAGACGCGAATGGAGGCAGGGCTGCAGCCGTTAGCCCTGCCTCCAGGAGCGACCAAGCCTGCAACCAAGTGTCGCAGTGGGGGGTTTGGGGGTGAAGGGACCCCCGTTTAGCGGCACGTATGCGGCGGTTTAGCAGGGGCACACGTGCCCCTGCTAACTATGAGCTCTGAAGCGAGATTTATTCTCGCTTCAGAGTCTCTTTAAGTCTGTGTATGTGATATATAATAGCAGTGTGGGGTGTGCAGCTTAGGCACAGAAGTGTAAATAATGTGTATGGCTCTGCCCACTGTCCTAAATGAGGGTTGAATACTGTGTTTTTTTGGATTTCAGATGAAAGTAATGACATGTGAATATGTTTTGTTTCAAGAAGGCATTTCTGTACTTGTCAAGCATCCCACAAAATTGCAGACAAGCCATGCCGTACACAATTTAGCTATCACCATTACCGGACATTTACACTTGTAAATGGATCTTTACTCTCAAACAACTGGCTCCAGTTGTCAGTTGTGGGATGCTGGAACACGCTGCTGTGCTTGTGGGGCACGTCTGATAGAGGTAAGTAATGAGCCATGTCCTTGGCATAGCTTTCCTGGCCCAATGCAATCAATCATTTTCTTTCAGGAGATTATCAAAATGGAACTCATAACAGTCATATACAAATAAAATAACCATTAATAGCCATTGACTCAACCTTTAGATATTAAAATAAATGCAATGGATATCTTACTATATTAACCACTTGAGGACCACAGTGTTAAACCCCCCTAAAGACCAGGCAATTTTTCATTAAATAGGCCACTGCGGCTTTAAGGCCAAACTGCAGGGCCACACGACACAGAACACAAGTGATCCCCCCCTTTTCTCCCCACCAACAGAGCTCTCTGTTGGTGGGGTCTGATCGCCCCCCAGATGATTGTTTGTTTGTTTGTGTTTATGCATGCTTTTTTAAATAAAAAAAGTGTGTGTTTTTGTATGGTAATGTAGAGACCCCTCCCTCCCTCCCCCCGCCAGCCAATCCCCATGATCAGCTGTCCCCAGTACAGCGCTGCTGCAGATCTCAGCGCTGTACCAGTACTTAGACGGCAATTACGCTGTCTAACAGTCTCCCACGCGGCAATCGCTCTGCTTCGCCCACCAAGCAGGAGATACGCTATCTCCTGCAAAACAGAGCCCCAGGACTTTACGCCAATCGGCGTTAGGCGGTCCTGGGGCTGCCTCCGCGGCCACGCCCAGCGGTGTGACGCGGTCGGCTAGAAGTTAACTTAGCAGTAATTGGATACATATTTTGCTGCTTATATTGTTTTAGCTGGAAAATGTAGTGTGCTGCTTTTGAATAAAGGGACACTTACATACACTCAAAAAGAGTGCCACAGTAATATGGTTGCTGGGGATAGCTGCTAGCAGGAATATCAGTAACATTACCCTTATTCTACTATCGGAAAATGGGTAATACAATAGTAGAATATTGGTAAAGTTACTAATATTTTACTATCACTAAGCCTATTTTCACTTGAACCCTCTCTCTATAGAAGCCCAAGCCTAACTGACTCCGCCTTCATCCCGCCACGATATCCACGTTGCAATCACCGCTAAAAATACCCTCTGCCAATATACATGCCACCTTATAAATATATTGCCCTTATTACCCACTGTCAAGAATGCAGTTGTGAGGTTGCACACTAGGTAGAATTCCCAAGTGCTGGATCAATAGTCAATATCAGAATAAATTTAGTGGGTCCGCACACTAAACAAAAAGCGTACGTCTTTTATTGTGCCATACACCAGATAGCCATCTGATCACCAACAGCCATCTTAGGGACATGGCCAGTCCCCTTTTCCAAGGTACAGAACAGAGTGAACCTTGACAAAGGGAATACACCATGTCACCAAAATGGTCATTGGTGATCAGATCTGTTGTCTGACACAATAAAAGAGGTATGTTTTCAGCTTAGTGTGCAGACCTGAATTTGTTCAAACTTCCCCCTTTGGGTACACTCTGTCCAGGTCTATGGGGTGCCCGTTTTACCGCAAATTACCTGCTTCACGCTTACATATATTTTCTCATCTCTAAACAAAGCTAAATGCCATATATTACTGCACATGCTCTTGGATCTGCTAGAGACTGCAAAGTGTTGCAAGGCTATTCCAGTCTATCTGTACTTGAACCGTAACTTATCTGGCACATTTACAGAGCAATGTACAACATCCCTTTGGAGAAATGCACGTAAAGCACCCTGTATCTTTTTACACATCCAATGAATACCTTTTTGGCAACTGATGCAATGTTTTCACACTGGTTCATTTCTAGCCAGCTTCTGTAAAGTGTGGCTACCTTTATCACTGCTTCCATTAATGGTGTTCATGCAGTCAGATGTCATAAATTGTTATGTGTTATTGAAAGGATAACTGGGCTCATTTAGTTGTGTTTATCCATCCCCGTGTCATGTCATTTTATGCAGTTTGTGTTAGAATGAAGAGTAGATTGATTCACAGCAAATTTGCTGCTTGACTCCATTATTCTCTTATATTTACATTTTATGCACTTTCCTTGCTCACACATAGACCACTTATCCTCATGCCTGCCCTTCAATAGCCTATATTTCTGGCTCTTATGATTCGCTCAGGATTAGTATTATTGCTCATTTATCTCCATAGAGCATCTTCCATGGAGCTATATAAATAAATGAAATGCAAACAAGTTACATGGACAAACTAAGGCAATATGGATAATACACAGTTGTATAGCCCCCCTTGTGAACATTATCCAGAAATAGTATTATTCGTAAAACTAGGAATGAAAAATAAAAGAAGTGGCACCCACTGGCTGGAATCCATTCATTTGTAATCACCTAAGAAGAAACCGACTTTATGTTACAGATCTATTGGTCCTTCATCAGTTGTACATTTCAGAAGATAGTGAAACATTAAAGTATACTTGTAAGGAAAACGAGTGCCCCAAATAGATACTGCCCCCTCCACCTCCTTTTCCAGTGCTGGGACCCCACGGACTTCCTTGATAAGGGCTTGTGGACAGAGCGTGGACGCACTGCGCATGCACAGGATGGCTCGTGCATGCGCAGTAGCATGGACCCAATGTGGCTTGGCTTTTTCTGGGGAGCACAAGTGGTTCCATGCCACTGCACAGGGTGTGAGCCATCGTTTGCCTGCACAGTGCATTCACGTACGAGCGCACAGCTGCAAGATTTCAGACCGTCCCGGCGAAAAGCATTGGTCTGGAGGAGGCAGTGGAAATCCTCTGGAGGATCCGCAAGCCTCTCTCTACAAAGGTAAGTATCTGATTTCTCCCTTTTTTAATATAGATGTTATTTTTAAAGGACAGCTATTAATGATCAAGTGTTATAAAACTACAATGGACAAAGAAAATCTAAGTATTAATTAATAGCTGGGTATGCATTTCCCCACTTCTCACGGTAAAAAATCTTAGCCAAAAGCTCTTCAGCAGTGGCATAGCAAGAGGGGATGCAGAGGTTGCAACCGCACGGTGGCCTTCGGGCCTCAGGGGCCCCTGGGGGCCTTTCCTCAACCACAGTATTAGCTCACTATTGGTTCTGTGCTGGTAATAAACACTTCTATAAAATATTTGAATAGTAGTTTACTACTAGTAGTAAACAAACTACTCCCTTCCCATCCCCTTTTTGCACCTCTAACACTGTGGTTGTCCTTGGCAGGTTTTGGTGCGCCTTATCAGTTGTTCTGTATAGAGTGCTTGAGGGAGCCCAATGAAAAACTTGCACTGCGGCCCACAGCTCCTTAGCTACACCACTGCTCTTCAGCCATCCCTGGGAGTCTGGAATCATATCTGGGCATCTCGTTCAGATAGACAAAACCAGCATCTGAGTCTCTTTTGGAGGACTTACTAGCTAAAGTCCAGACAGGGTTAGTAGATGTAGGAAGAGGTGGGCTATTACATCCTCTGCAAATAGGCTGATCCACTTACAGATAAAATGAAAATGTATTTCTTTATAGCATCATTGCAGGATGGTGCCAAGGTAAAGCAAATGCAATATGCATTTTTGCACTGATTTTTCATCCCTTGGAAAAGTAGCAGGTTTTCTTTTTGGGTATAGGGACTTTTTGGAATTAAAAGCAGAGTATTTGTTTTACTTTTGCCACAGTTGTATAAAATGCTATTTTTTTTACATTTCCCAGCTTTCATAATTTAAGGGTATTGTTTATTGCTATGTCTTCAGTTACTTGCGCAACCAATTTATCTTGAATACACGCATCCATGATGAAATGATGAATAGTATCGGGAGTTTTCTGTATAATGTGTCAACATAAATTGTAGCTGCAGAAAGACAGAATGCAGTCAGCGATTTGTAATAATGGGCACAGAAGAGTCAGTACTTTCGGCAACAATGAGTCATCCGAACAGAAGCTGAGTGGAGGTGAGACCTGATGGTAGCTCGAAGGAGCCTCTGGCTATAGTCTAATATGTTTACTAGGTGCTGTTAAAGATGCCATAGACTATGTATCTAGATTACATTTTTTGTGTTTTAAGTTCAATTTCTTGTCTATTATTCTAAGTATTATTATAATTCTGCCTGAGGGCTGTTTGTCAATGAGAAACTGTGATTTGATTGCATTTCTCCCATTTGTGCCATGATTGCAATCAGAAAATATTGCATCATGCTAATGGAAACACCCCTGCATGGTTTACGTTAGTTTGAAGTGTATCTAGCATTTTGCAATCCACTCGCATTGCATCACAAAACACTTGTAGTGGAAAACACTCCGTGGCATTTTTTATGCAATAAGCAAATCATTAGTGCAGTGACTGCCTATGGGAGTATTCACACTGCAGTGTTTGGGAGCATTGCATGCATCACTTAAGAATCAATTGCAGAAAAATCACAAATGAATCGTTGCTGTCTGTTATAACTGAACAGACAATTTTATATGGAGCACAGATGAAGGAAGTGTCCATGTGTGGGTCAGTTCACAGCTACATACTTTACCTGAAAGCGTATCAGTTGTTTAGCTTTTAGTGTAAACCAGCACTCGGGAAGGGGGGGGGGGGAGTTGTCAGCTGTTCATCCAAACAGTCATATCTACCACTGTGTAATCATTTAGGCATTTCAAAGCCGAGGAAACTATTTAATAATGTTCTAGATCAATATACAACAGACCACAATGCTCAAATATAATTAAACCCAGAATTAATTTATTAGGTGATATTATCAAACTTGTCAATAAAATGCACCACCAGCAAGCAAGAAAATACTCAAAATAATTTTGATAGTACTATTTTATATATTTTTTGGTACTTTTTCAATTGCTAAATACTGAAAAATTATTTTATATTGAAAATTAAAAATGATCTCCTAGGAGAAAACTCAGGAGAAAAAGTTACCTGCATATAGGCCTAGGTCTTTCTTTGGGCCTAGGAGGTAATCCATTTGGTTGCATTTTTTCTGTGGTGCAACAGGACTTTAGAAATTCATTAGGAAAAATCACATAATCTATATAATTGTGGGTCACTGTCACAGCCTAACATTTGTCAGTCTCTTATGATTTGCAATGTCACTAGAAGACCAGCTGTTTTCTATTAATTAAGGAAACATTTTTCTTTTGACACAATGGCCTCTATTCAAACAATTGTTCTCCCAAGTTTTCTATGAGGAGATATTTTCACACCTCAATAAAATACTTTTTAAGGCACCAACAAGAATGAACATGCCCAAAATAGGTTTGATGTGACTATTTTTGGTACTTTTTTTTCAGTTCCAAAGTGCTGAAACATTATTTTGTAGAGAAGGTGAAAAATTATCTCCTGGGATAAAATTCAAAGAGAAAAGTTAATTGAATAAGGGCCACTGTATCTTCTGATTATTTCTCTACATAATCATCTGCTTTATTTAAGCATTTATCATGTCTTTTTCCAAGGTTTTTGAATCCCATTGCTGTGGTAGTTTCACACTCCTCGCTCATGGGCCTATGGGGGGCTTCATGTTAATGCTGCTGAACAGTTACTGGTGTTCTGCAATCATGTGACAAATGGTGCAGGTGCTGAGAGAGGTTACCTGACAGATACAAGTTAAATTACACAGAAAGAATGCCCAGCATGGCAGATAAAAGCAAGTGAGTGTGACTTTCTGGATGACCCTCCTAAAATTATTTTTTGATAATGCTGATATTCTTCTGCATATGACAGTCTTAATCCTCCAAATGTCCCCTGTTTTTTTTTTCTTCCAACCACCTGATTACTGAATTATTTGCTTTGGCCCAAACTTTCAGCTCTATGAGTCCATGATGATTGTGTAGGTTGCTTCCATAGACTGTATCCTTTTTTAAGACAAAATTGTCTGCCAGAGTTGAAAGTTAAGAATCATTTCCTTAACTGCACCCTTTAAAAATACAGTTTTTTATTTCTTTTAAAAAAACACATTTTATTGTTAATCTTACAGCTTGCTAATTTTCAAAGGCTGTTGTCCATGATGAGTTGCTTTCCCAAAAGCAAACAGATTAAGTAATAGGCTTCCCCACAATCGTCCCTACACAATGATAGACATATGACTATAGTATCGGTTAGATTGTGAGCTCCTCTGAGGGGCAGCTAGTGATAAGACCATATACTTTGTAAAAGTGCTGTACAAGATGTCAGTGCGATAAATACAAAATAATAATTTGCTTTGATGTGGCCATTTTCAATGATACTTCTTACTTTTAAAGTAAAATGTATACATATTTTTATTATTGGCCTTATGCTTAGCCTAGACATGACTGTCATTCATTTCCTTTAAAATCTAAGAAACTTTGGCCCATATTCAATTCACTTTTTCTCCTGGGTTTTCTCCCAGGTGATATTTTCATAACTTGTAAATAAAATGCATTTTTTTTTATCACCAACAAGCAAGAAAATACTCAAAATAATTTTGATAGTCATTTTTCAACTACTTTTTGGTACTTTTTCAGTTGCAAAATGCTGAAAAGTTATTTTAAATACAAGATGAAAAATGATCTCGTTGGAGAAAACTCAGGAGTAAAAGTGAATTGCATATGGGCCTTTGTGTGCATAACAGGAGATAAAAATAATGCTTGTTCACTG
The DNA here is from genome assembly GCF_040937935.1 of Hyperolius riggenbachi. Lineage (NCBI taxonomy): Eukaryota > Metazoa > Chordata > Amphibia > Anura > Hyperoliidae > Hyperolius > Hyperolius riggenbachi. The sequence goes on along the minus strand of NC_090647.1, from coordinate 207,005,774 downwards.
TTGGCCTTTTTGGCCTGGCCATAATTAATAGTATTCAGTGGATATGAGAACTGCTTTGCTGTTGTATTGTTGCACTCCATAATGGTGCCCATACATGGTACAATTGTCTTCATTTTTTTTTAATTAGATATTTTTGTTAGATTATTCCAGTAGATCGAATATAAAGATTTTTCCAACATGTCCGATTGGATTTTTATTGAAAAAACTGCATAATATTACGTTTTTCTTGATCCAAAAAAAGATTATTTTTGACTTTTAATCAATTAGATTGTTTAGGTTGAATAATCGGGAAAATGGAAGGTTTTTATTGTACCGTGCATGGGTACCTTAAGTGGAATAGATTATTGTATTAACCACAGGATGAAACAAACACATTTTAAGTAAGGATGAAAAAGATTTTATCTTTTGCCTGAATTAAGCCAGTGAATGGTACAACACTTTCAGAATTGTTTGCACTTCATAAGAATTATTTTCATATTTCTCTTTTCAATAATAATAATAAAAAAAAACCTTCAGAAAATATTGCCATTCTGTCTTCTAACTGACCAAAAATTATAGTTTTAATTGTCCCATGTCAGATATTGGGTGGTATGCACTACATTGCATTAAGCAAGTCTTACTGCACAAAGAGTAGAGAAGAATGCAATACATTCCATTCCATACATTACACTTTACTCATTGTGTATAATACTTTACACTCCTAATTCTTCTTAATGCAGTTTTGTGCATACACCCCATGCTTTCTTCCTGTAGTCTCTTTATCTGTTTTCCTTTAAACGATACATACTTATTTCTGTCAAAAATGATTGACGTTTACAAACATTTGTAAGTTTTAACTTTGAAACAATTTTAAACCTACCCCAATACTGTCACTAGGAATATTTGCCTAATCTAACTTCCATATTAAAGTTTGCAAGAAAAACATCTTTAGCATAGGGTTAGGTGAGACGAGGACTAGGCATCTCCATCATTCATCATTCTCCCTGCTCATCACCACAACAAGGAGGCAAAGGGTTCCAGGCACTCAAGAAAAGTAAATTAGATAAAAGTAATTTGTTTTATCCATGCTTTGCATGCCAACATTTCAATTCTCCTGGGACCCTTATCGTAAAGGATTCGCACCATGGATGCAATAAATTAAATTTATCCAATATATCTGCTTAATAGCATATCTAAGCAAATTTGACTTTTTATTGAACAGTTCATTTGGCTCAAAAATTCCTGTTTTTCTATAACACATTTAATTCTGTGAAGTAGTTATTAATTTGGTTTTATTATTCCGTGTACACATTGTCGCAGTCATTAGGAAGCGAGAGCCAGTTCGGCTGGTAATAGCAGCAGCCTCACACATGCAAATATCACTAACCTATCATGGGATTTCTTCTGGATTACCTCCTAACAAATGACATTTAATTAGTCTATTGTTGTGGTGTACTCTGCATTAAATTACTTTATTAATTAAATACTATGATGACTTTACGGACAGGGTATGTAGATTTAACATGAGTTTCTTTTTTCTTGGTGTTGTTTCTAGGGATGGTCGGAATGCCAAATTCCGATTCCGCGGTAAATCCGCATTCCGCCATTGCCAAATTACCGATTCCGCCTTCCGCTACCAATTTCCGCATTCCAATGCGGAATTTCCGCCGGAAATCGCGGAAATTCCGCCCGACTTTAACATCGATTTTCTCAAAAACTATAAGGTCTTTTTGAAAACTTTTTTTTGCAACTTGTTCAAAAGATTCTGTTTAATAAACCCTGCAAATTTGGTGTTTCTAGGACTTACGGGGGCTTTGCTATTAACTGCTAAAGTCGGCGGATTTTTACTGTAATGTAAAATGCAGAAAATAGGCATATGCAGATTTTCTGCATTTTACATTACAGTAAAAATCCGCCGACTTTAGAGGTTAATAGAAAAGCCCCCTTAAGTTTATTAAACTGAATCTTGTGAACAAGATGCAAAAAAAAGTTTTCAAAAAGACCTTATAGTTTTTGAGAAAATCGATGTTAAAGTCGGGTGGAATTTCCGCGATTTCCGGCGGAAATTTCCGCGATTTCCGGCGGAAATCCGCCTACCGCACTAGAATTACCGATTTCCGCATTCCGATGCGGAAATTCAATTTCCGATCGGAATTTCGGAAATTGCATTTCCGCGGAATCCGAATGAGCATCCCTAGTTGTTTCAAATTCATGCTACTAAACAAAAGCAAGGGAACTTGTAGGGACATTTAGTAGTCCATAAAGAATGACGAGAGAGAGAGGTTAATATGCACATTCAGGCCTCTTTCACAGTGTGACGTTAAAGTTAGAAAATTTTATAACGCAGACTAACACACAGCAATACAAAGTCTGTGCGACATTCACAGTGCACACGTTGCGTTGTATGTAACGTGTAGCAATATTTAGAAGGTGCTGCATGCTGTGCGTTTAGCAATACATTTGCTGTGTTACGTGTGTTGCACAAGCTCAGTAAGTTTTTTTTTTTTTAACTCATGCGCCGTTTTCGTTCCATCACTGTGCGTCGAAAACGGCACACCAAATGCAGGACTAAAGAATGTACAATAACGTCCAAGTTATAGTCTTTCAATGTGTTGCATTACGGGCACGTTATGCAACCTTAACGCCGCATCAAACGCAATGTCCCAATGTGAAAGAGGCCTAAAGGATACCCGAAGTGACATGTGACATGATGAGCTAGACATGTGTATGTACAGTGGCTAGCACACAAATAACTATACTGTGTTCCGTTTTTTCTTTCTCTGTCTGGAAGAGTTAAACATCAGGTATGTAAGTGGCTGACTCAGTCCAGACTCAGACAGGAAGTGACTACCGTGTGACCCTCACTGATAAGAAATTCCAACTATAAAACCCTTTCCTAGCAGAAAATGGCTTCTGAGAGCAAGAAAGTGATAAAGTTTTACTTCCTAACTTCCTAACACAAGTCAGGAAGTGAACTATTTGAGCCGGAAAATAATAAATAAAATGCGGACGCAATCTCTGTACAAAATGATCTTTCCGATACCTTCTATTGTAGCAAAATCGCCCTAAAAATGGTACATGCAGCGCTTTGCTGAGCGGAATGCTGACGAATTGCGCTGAACTATCCCATAGGGTTTCATAGCCAGGAATGCTAAATGACAAGAGTGGTGGCCAAGCCAGTATCTGCTCTGAAGGGGCAACACTTGTATGTCAGGAGTGGAGAGAAGAGTTTCGATTATCGGATTGGCAAGATTTTGAGGAATCATATGTGAAAACTGTTGTATGCTCCAGAGACAAACGTATACAGATACCAGATTTACTATACCCCTGTTAAAATTGCCAAATTTGCAAAGGACTCCAATGATGTATGTTGGAGGTGTGGGCATAGTCCAGGCACATTTAAACATATGACTTGGGATTGTGACAAAATACGTTCCTTTTGGGATAAAGTTTTACGATTTATGGAGGTGGAGCTCAGTTTGCATATATTCTCCTCTTACAAGTATTGTCTCCTGGGAATGGTGGACGATCTTCCTTTGAGTAAAAGTAAGAAAATACTGGTAAGGTTGCTTTTCTTCTATGCCAGAAAATCTATTGCTCTGGAGTGGAAGAAAGCTCCGGACCTTCCATAACCCTGTGGAAACAATTAATCAATTCAGCGCTACCTTTATACAGGCTAACTTGGCTAGCAAGGGGATCTGCTTCTAAATTTTCCAAAGTGTGGGATGTTTGGGTAAACAATGAAAAATCAGCCATTGTTAATTTGGATGTGAATCTGAACATAGTGGACTCATTGTAAGCTGTATATAGGGTCTCTTCTGCCCCTCTAAATGGAATATACAGTTTGTTTTTGTTTTTTTTCTGTCCTCATAAAGCTCTTATATCTATTAATTTTCTACCTGATGTGACTCATTTTCGTCAACTGTTCCATGATCAGCCCTGGTTGTATTTAACCTATACTGTTGTTTTATACTGACTTTAGTTGTATGTATGTGGAATCTGCTCCTCATGATGTAGTATGGCAACACTTTTATATGATAATGTTGGTCTCCACTGTCAACTGACCTTGTCTGTTTTTTGTTGTGTGTTTTAAAATTCAATAAAAAGAATTTAAAAAAAAACAAAACACTTGTATGTCATGTAAAAAGTCTGAGTCCTCCATAGCCTAGCACACCCTTGTGACTCTGGATGCTTCTACCTACATAGTTACACCACCTGTATGCTACCTAATAAAATAATCTGTTTTCATGGGTTGCATCCGTGTCAGGCACCGAGTACTCAGATGCGGAGCTACGCCTATGCCAGGCAAGTGGGCACCGGCTGCACTTGCTGTGTGTCAACCCAGTGCTCGTTTTTTCAAACAGGCCTAATGAACTATTTTTACTTAATAAGCATACATGTTTAGAGATGCAGTACTAAAAAGGTTCCTGTACAATCATAAACCTAAAAATAATCAGTAGACATGTAGTTTTAACAACAGTCAAAAGCAAAGATGCATGCATATTGCAGTGTATGAAGCCTTGTCTGAGCAGGAACAAGTACACATGATTACAATAAAGCAATGCTGAACTGCTATTGGTCTCTGTGAAGTTTAGTAAATCAGGCCCTATATATGATGTATGTGAAATACTAGCTTTTATTAATCTGCACCAGCACAGAATTACTGTGCATTAAAAATAATTGTATAACAGAATTGTTTTAAATCAACCTTACTGCATATTTCTGGCCAAATAATTTTTCGTTCAAAACAATATGACAAAGTCTATCACTTGTGTACACCTAATTATGCTGAAACCAAGTGACAAATGTCTTACTTACTTAGTATCTTCATAAAAACGAATACATCTTAACTACCTAAGGACCGCGTCATGCCAATTGGCGTCAAGTCCTGGGGCCTGCTACTGCAGGAGATCGGTCGCGCGCAGGCTGCACGCGTATGGCCTGCTTGGGGGGCGGAGCTCCACACCGCCTTCAGTCTCCGAGCGGTGGTCGTCGTTCAGGAGACAAGACAAATAACATTTTTATTGCGCTTTTCTCCTTGCGGACTCAAAGCGCCAGAACAGAGCAGCAGCCACTAGGGCGCGCTCTATTGGCAGTAGCAGTGTAAGGGAGACTTGCCAAAGGTCTCCTACTGAATTAGTGCTGGCTTACTGAACAGGCAGAGCCGAGATTCGAACCCTGGTCTCCTGTGTCAGAGGCAGAGCCCTTAACCATTACACCATCAGCCAACTGCTGAGACTGTTAGATGGCGAAATCGCCATCTTTCTACAAAGTACAGCGCTGCGATCAGCAGCAGCGCTGTACTGGGGACAGTCCCCCTGGCACACAGGAGAGTGATTGGCTCTCATAGGCTGAAGCCTATGACAGCCAATCGCGTCATTGGCTGGCTGGTGGGTAGTGGGGTTTTCAGGGGAGGGGGGAGTAAATAGTACATTGTATATAAAAAAAAATAATAACATAAACTCTGTTGGTGGGGAGAAGGGGGGGAATCACTTGTGTGCTGTGTTGTGTGGCCCTGCAGCAAACCCTTAAAGCCGCAGTGGCCAATTTAGTGAAAATTGGCCTGGTCTTTAGGGGGGTTTAACACTGTGGTCCTCAAGAGGTTAAATGGTGGAAAAAAAATTAATTGAGCCAGTGCCTGTATGTTTTCTCACTCTTTGGGCGAATATTTTCTGTGAAACCCACTTTATTCCCATAGCTTGAAATACCTGCAGTATTTGCTTAAAAAAAATCAAAACGTTGAAGTGGTGATCTTAAAGTAAACCCCAAGTGTAAAAATAAAATCATTGTCAGCACAGGCAACAAAATTACTAGTAGCATAAAAAAAATGTTGGCGAACCTCACGATGCATTCATGCAAGCTCATTTTTTTTTAAGTTTTAGAGATCTGCTCTTCAAAATGAACCATGGTAATTTTTAGCAAATCATCAACATCGGGGATATAGGGCTCCAAAATAGACTACAAAGCATCCAAGGGAAAGAAAACACCTTAGTTGCAATAGACAACAGTAGTCAGCAAATAAGAACACTGAATTCCTAACCCAAACAAATGAAATAACAGGTGTAAAAATTTATATTGTATCCAGGATAAAAGGATGACCTTATGGGGAACTTCTCATTCTCTATAAAACTGGCAGTTAATAATTATACATTGGTTTGTGGGCCAGCTAGGGTTAACTGGATCCAATATAGGCTAAACAAAATGTACTGTATATGTTGCAAACTATAATAGTTTATATTACAACCAAGAACAGCTAAATTATTGCCCAGGTAACATCCAGAGTCAAGCATTAGCCATAATAAAAATCCCCAGTGTCTCAGAACTGACATAGATGGATAAAGTATATTCCACAGGCCACCAGCCAGGATTAACTGACTTCAGAATAGGAAAAAACCATAATGTGGACTGAGGCACCAATATACAATGTTCTCAGCAAGAAGCCGAGAAACATTTAATATGAGACTGGCTCTCGTATGTGGAAGTGTCCAAATAATTGTGTGTACTCAAATGGTCATTGAGATCTGTACCCCAGTATCGGAAGCCCCTGCATCTATCCCGCAATGACCATTTGATGATCTGCAAGTATTTGCATACTTCCTTTCCACCCCCATAGCATTTAGAGATAAGTCTTTTTGCTTGGGTAGTGTATACAGCAAATATTGTATATCTGCTGTCTTTTCACTGAGACCTTCATATACTATAGCATCAATATTGAGAATTATACTCGTACTAAAAACACATTTATACTTTCTCTCCTTTACCAAATTATCTTTAGCTGTCCCATGGAAATAATTATTGGAGTTGGTTGTGTTTTCTTCCTTAGCATTGTGGTTTGTTGCCTACTTGGTTACCCTTGTTTGTAAGTAGCCATAGTTGCACAGTTATCTAGGTTGAAAAAAGGTGTCCATTAGGTTCAACCTCAAATCTTTTTCCTGACTGGACTATTTATAGTCTAACTACAGCTACCAATCATTGTTGTATATGCCCTGCAAGGTTAAGAAACCATCTACACTCTTTTAAAATGCAAGTAGAGAAATTGCCATAACTACTTCCTGTAGTAAGATGCCCCACATTTCACTGTTACTATAAACAACCCCTTTTTTGCAGGTGGTAAAATCTCCTTTTCCCCATGCCTAGATCATGTCTTCTTATCCTTTGTACAAACCTAGAGATAAAAAGCTAATTGGCCAAGCTTTTATATTGCCCTTACATATACATGTTAATTAGGTCAACTCTCTGTGCTCTTTTTTCCAAGCTAAGTAAGCCCAGTTTGTCTAACCTTTCTTGGCAATTGAGACCTTTGATCCCTTTCATTAATTTAGTTGCTCATCTTTATTCCTGTTCTAAAACTTCAATGTCCTTCCTATGGAGCGGTGACTAAAATGGTATCCCATAATCCCGATATAGCTTCACAAGTGATTTATACAGAGGGAGTAGTATACTATTATCTTGGATTTTATTTATTGTAGGGATGTTCGTAGTCAGCCAACTTCGCTATGTTGGAACTATGCATAGTTTTACGCAATTAAGCTTCGCCAAACTACGGCTTTGGAATCAAATATTTGCTTCGTATGCATTTCGTAGACTACGCGTTAAAATACGCAATTACGCGTAGTGCAAAGCATAGTGTATGTGGATGCTTATGCCCGTATGCAGAAAATTTTACGCATTAATTCCTTTAAAATGCTTATACCGGGAACTCTACTATGCGTACATTCCCCTTTCCAATGCGTAAATTTGTAAGGATACAATCGCACGCAGAAAATTAGATGCGAGTAACGCATTCGTAGTTCACTACGCAATACACATGTTAACTACGCATAGTGCCAAGAACAAAGTGTACCTGCCGGCCACAGAGGAATCTTTGTGTCACACGGGGAGTCCAATTTCTCAAGTGGCCCTTTCTCAAGTGCTTTCTCAAGTTTCTCAAGTGTGAGCACTTGAGAAAGGGCCTCTGCCTGAAACGTTGTGCTTTTTAGTGTGCTGTATCACCGCTATATAAAAATAAATATTCCGCTGTAATTCACTTTTGGAGGGTTGAGTCCCTGTGGATTGTTGCTACTTGTTTGAACTACGCATAGTGGGCATAAGCTGCGCGTAGCGGTACTTTGCTACGCGTAAATTCGTAAGCGTAGTTTTGAAACTTCACCTACGAACTACGATGCATAGATACGAACTACGATGCGTAAATTCGCACTGGCGTAGTTTCTGCTCATCCCTGATTTATTGTTTTATGCATCCCAGAATTGTATTTCCTTGATATAATACCATTCATGTTATATAGTAGTATCAATAGTAAATCATTACAAATGCTACATATTGAACTGTACTTACTATAATGGAAGTGGCTCTTGCATAAAGTTTTTGAGAGATTTCAGGAACTGTTACCTTATTAGTACTTTTTTACCTTTTAGTATTCTTTCGCTGTAAGTAGTTTGGACCAGGAGCTAACTCTCTACAAGGTCTAGAGAAAATAAAGTTTCCAATGTCCTTATGTAAGGCAGAGGCAACCTAGGTGAGGGCCTAAGGCATCGTAGGATATAATTTAAAGTGCTACTATACTTACTTTTAAGAGTGCTTACAATGTGAAATTAGGCACTGATTAAAATGTAATATAGTCATGTTATTAATTTGTTCCCATTATTATAAGTTATCTCCAGTGTGTCCAGAATACACTGTTAATTTACTGTATATAAACAGTGATGGTAAACTACCTACAGACGTTTAATCCTGGTTTGAAAAATAAGCTTCAGTAATGTTTATGTTGCTTCTAAAATGTTTCCTACCCTTCCTTCTTGTAAATTCTGCAGAATTAAATACTAGTGGTTTTGGGTCTACATTAGTAAGTTAGGTATGCTGTATAATTGCAAAGTGATAGCTAACAGCTGCAGAGTAAATTATTCAATGTGTTCCAAAGGAGAAGTGAAGCTTTCATATGTAAGTGAGTGATGATGGGCAGTTGCAATGAATGAACAGGGTTCTGCCCAAAACAGACTTATAGTGAAGGGAGAGGTTTAACTTAGTCCAAGTGCAGTGCAATAGTGTCCACACAGTGGTGCAGGTATGCTAACCACTTAGTCACCATACCATGCTAACTCAACCTAAAGGTGGCCACTAACGACCACTTTCTAGCGAAAAGTCATTAGAGCGATTAGAAATTCTGATCGGATTGGTTATAAATAATCTCAGTTGATGGGCACAATCGATTATGAACGATAGTCAGACTGGATTTTTGTCAATCCAAAATTTGGATTTTCTTGTTGGTTGTGGTAAATAGGAAGCAAAGATTGGTTCGTTGATGGTGTAGTGAACTATGTTTCTTCCAATCAGAATTTCTGATCGCTCAAATGATTTTTCGCTAGAAATTGGACCGTTAGTGGCCACCTTTAGAAAGCTTTAAATGTAAGCTTTGTCAGGATTGTATTGGTGCCTGTGCACTTCTCATGAGGACACTGATTTAAGAAGTCAAAGGAAAGTTTGTCCAAAGACAGAACAACAATGTTTAGTAGAGTGCGGGAAGGGTATAGTCTAGGGTAGGTTTTATTGCTGATTCTGAAGACATTTTATCACATTTAATAAATCAGGATCTAACATGAGAGAAAGTCATCCAATGCTTTATCTCCTTAAGTATTCTTGTCATTTTTTGCAGCATTTGTTTTATTAGGAAATAAATTGTAAAGTTTAAGATTCTTTTAGATGGAACATCATGATGTTATTTTTTGTGTACAGTTTTTACAAAGACCTGTCACTCAGAGCAATGCCAGGGTAAGGATATCATAGGGGACACGTCTATATGTATCTGAATTTGAATGAAGTGTTTGTTGAATGAAGTAAGAAGACTAGTTCAGCTCAGCACCAAATCCTTCTTACTAGCCTCTAAATGTGTATACACAGGGTTAAAAGATTCTGCTTCAGACACAGAAGGTCTGCCAATGGCCAGTGACGTACATGTGAAAATTATTATTCACAGATTAGAGGCCACATGGAATACATTAGTGGAAATACAGTCTCTAGAGATATTGATTTACGCAAATAAAAAAAAGCAATTTTAAAAGATAAGTTAAATGACAGATCAAAAGCAATGAATGAATGAATGAATAAGAATCTGTGTACTTGAGAAAGCAGTTACAGTGAGAAGTAAAGGATAGTCTGTTATTTCTGAATAAGATGTGATTAAGCCTACAGGGAGTTCTACACTCAAAATTATCAACATTTTCTTCGAACAGAATAACAAAAGCATCAGTCTGTAAATATAAGGTCACATGCTTTATCCAGTATACACATTCCCTGTATTCCACTCTGACTTCCAGTTAAAGGAAATCTGAAGTGGGAGGCATATGGTGGCTGCCATATTTATTTCCTTTCAAACAATACCAGTTGCCTGGTAGTCCTGCTAATCATTCTGGCATCAGCTGAGTCTGAATTACACACCTGAAACAAGTATGCAGCTAATCTTGTCAGATTTTGTCCGAGTAATAGAGGCAGAGGGTCAGTAGGACAGCCAGGCGACTGGTATTATTTAAAAGGAAATAAATATGGCGGCCTCAATATACCTCCTGCTTCAAGTTTCCTTTAAAATGGTGGAACCAGTAAAAGTCTGTTTTTTTTTAAGACAATGACCTGGAACATTTTACTGTAAGGCCCGGTTCACATTAGCGTTCGCTATCCGGATTTTCCGGATCTGATCCGGACCGCATACTGTACAAACGGAACGTACGTTCCGCATAGCAATGTAAAGTCTATGCGGACGTTCACACGCGTCCGTTACGTACAGTACGGAGCCGGATCGGATCCGGACTCCGGACTCTTTTTCAACATGCGCTATTTTTTGGGTCCGGCTCTCCGGCCCACGCACCCGGACCGGAGCCGGACCTGAGCCTGACAGCACCATCAGGAACACAGAAACCAATGGGGAACGGAAGGCACAGAACACACTGCCTACAAAAACCTGACGTTCTACCCCACTTCCTATGCGTATGCAAGCGGCCATTTCGGATGGGGACACATGGGCCAAGCATGTCTGGAGTGGAGCAGCAGTGACAGACGTGCTGGAGCTGTTTGGCAGAATGTCGGAGGTGGAGGTGAGGCCTACAGCGGAGGAACATGATTCTACACGTGCACCAGGTGCACCTTCTACTGACCCCAACATTTTTTTTTCAAATTTCGCTATTTTTTGCCCACGGATCCGGATGGCAGCCTGATGCATGCCTGATACAAACGGACCGGATCCGGATCGGAACCATACGGTTCTGATCCATACCAGGTCAGGATCCGATCAGGATCGATCAGGATCCGGTCCGTTTTCTTTGCCAAAACGCAAGTGTGAACTTAAGATGATTCTCCAAAAGGCTGTAATTCTTGACTGAACTCAACAAATAAGGTGGTATACCTTCTATCCTTACTTATTAGTAACGTAATTAACGCTTATAAGTAGCGTAATTAATGGCAAGCAAGCAATGAAACTGATTAATCAATTCATATCTATCGGGGAGGACTGCAAGGCAAAGTGAAATAAAAGTGCAAGCCTGCAACAAGGAAAATCATATCCATCTTTAAATGTAATAGCAGTAGTTATTAATATTTTTAGTGGCAAGTAAACCAGTGAGATTCTAGCAAAGGATTTCTCTGTACTCCGTAAAGTGCTGCAAAAATGGTGGGAATTGCTCTCTGTACTAAGTACTGCAAGAATGCGTTCATTGCTTTGTAAATGCATAATAATAATAATAATAGCACAAACTAGTATAATAAGTTGACATTGGACTTACCTGCAGACTACTCATAAAAACTTCCCATGAGTGCTGACTAACTCAAGAAGCATAGACTAGGGATGGTCAGTGAGATGCAAATCATTTTAAGGATTCTGCAAATTGTCTATTCAAATATTTGTACAGTAGAGATTCGGTTCTCCAGCACCGACAGGGATTAGCTGACGTGTGCTTTCTGGTTGCTTGACACTGAGGTCGCATTCACAGTGGGACATTGCGTTGTAATGCAATGTCAAAGACGCAACACAGCCATACAAAGCAACAAAAAAAGAAGGCGGTAACGCACATTAATGCTGTGTTACCGTCGCATACAGTAGGTACAGTATAGCATACAGGCAATGAAAAGTATGCTTTCCTGTACCTGGTAACGTGTGCGTTTAGAGGTAACGCACTGCAAGCAGTGAGTTACCATAACGCCACACGTTACAGTGTGATGCTAACGTCGCACTGTGAATGTCCCATAGGATTAGCATTGCAGTAAGCTGCGTTATAATACTTTATAACGCAGCTCCGCAACGTCCCACTGTGAATGCGACCTCAATGTTAAAAATAGGCCCCAGGTAGTACTATACCCCACTCTACATACTCTATATGCATACCATGAACTGTACATCGATGTGAAAATACAGTAATTGAAGTATATTAACCTTAGGAGTAAAGGGGGGGGGGGCATGGAACCCATTCTTTAAGCACAGCAGAGCCCATAAACAGCTTAAGAAGTTCAGCACTGTGAGTACTAGCTGATTTGTGCTGATTGGTTGAGACTGCTGTTTAGTTGAGTTCCGGTCAAGCTGCCTAAATGTGCATAGAACATTTGCATAAATCTGCATCAACTTGGAATTATTTGCATCTTATTGAACATCCCTAGCACAGACATGTCAATCATTGCCACAGACTTCATGTGTGTTATGCCCTATATAATGAAATTCAATGTGTTGGGCAAGCTCGCTCTATGAAGCCCTTTCCTGTTCACATGTTGATCAATTTGATCATCATAAGGCTTTTTTGTTGTTGGTAGACAATTATTTGCTATAAATCTGCCCCAGGTAACTCATCTGTACATCTCCCCACTATTGCACAAAAATGGGAACCGTGCAGCGAAAACCCAAAATAAATATTACTAATGAAACAACCAAATTAATCTAACACATGTTTTCTGTATCCACCATGCCAACAAGACAATATAAAGTACTACAAAAAACGAGAATTGGCTCTTGGGTGCATACAAAAACTCTTATAATTTATTGATTACAAATTCCTAATCACAGAACAAAGAAAGGGGACCACAACTAATACAAAGTACATGAATATTAAAATGAGTCACCCCACACTACTCATGACCTGAAGGAGGCTGCAGTCCTCCAATATAGCAAAGTTGCAGGGATTAGTGTGCACATGAAATGGTCTTAAGCAGATGGTAAAAGGAGCTTAATGGCAGCAAATCCAAGTGCAAGTTCCAAAGACTGTAAGCAGAAAACAGAGCAGCACAGAAAAGCAGAGCATAAAGTTCCTGCATGCAAGGTTGATGGCAATTGAGATAAATTCCCAGCAATAGCTTGTATATTTATAATTGTGAAGCCAGGCAAAGCACATAGAGATTATTTCCAAATTTCAGGCAGCTTTAATGGCAACGATAACATCAAAAAGACTGTTGCAGCATTCCTCCATGCATGTCCTCTCCTGCTTGTTGTGGCATGTCTGTAGAGGGTGTTGTACTACTTCCTACAAATTCAGCAATGTCCTGTTGATATTGTCGTAAAATGTGTATATATATTTTCTAGATGCACATAATCTCACCTTGTTTGCGATTGGCCGCACAGGCGAAGGGGACGGGTGGGCGGCGCACACCTGCTTTTTATGGAGGCTCTGGCGTTCTTCGCAGAGCAACCTGCCATTTGCACCATTACCTGAAGAGGCTGACATCAGCGAAACATGTCGTGAGAGTCATCTGGCGTCTTGAGTTATACATCCATCACTTCACCCATGACCTGGGGCATTAACATCAAGGACTGGTAACTATGGAAACTCTGGTTGATCCATTATAGTTACATCACGTGCTAAAATCCAAATACATGAACTATGCAGAGCTCTATGTGAACTATGCAGAGATGAATGCTTCTCAGTGATACTGTCTAGCTTGCATTTCTCTGTTGCAATCTCCTGATGGACTGCAATTGGGTCTTTTGGAGTCTGGTGTCACTTCAGGTGTTTTCCCTCATCATCCAAATCTGCGAGTGGGATTATGGAATGCATGGAGGAATCGTTGCCATTAAAGCTGCCTGAAATGTTGAACTAATCTCTATGTGCTTTGCCTGGCTTCACTTTATAAATATACAAGCTATTGCTCGGAATTTATCTCAGTTGCCATCAACCTTGCATGCAGGAACTTTATGCTCTGCTTTTCTGTGCTGCTCTTTTTTTCTGCTTACAGCCTTTGGAACTTGCACTTGGATTTGCTGCCATTAAGCTCCTTTTACCATCTGCTTAAGACCATTTCATGTGCACACTAATACCAGCAACTTTGCTATATTGGAGGACTGCAGCCTCCTTCAGGTCATGAGTAGTGTGGGGTGACTCATTTTAATATTCATGTACTTTGTATTAGTTGTGGTCCCCTTTCTTTGTTCTGTGATTAGGGATTTGTAATCAATAAATTATAAGAGTTTTTGTATGCACCCAAGAGCCAATTCTCGTTTTTTGTAGTACTTGAACTCACCTGTACTCTTGTTCTTGCCAAATAGCCTAAAGCAGTTGATATTTCGTGCATGCAGAATTCAGGACTTACGGTATATATACAAGTACATACACAGTGTATATTTCATGCTGTTTTGTCTCATGCACTTTCAGCAGTCCTTGTTTATACAGTAATTCAAGGATCCAGGGTACAATATTTACACATAAGTAATGGACTGATTTCACACTATATTCTTCCACCCCCTTAAATTCAATTCTAGTATTTCCTCTACTCCATCACATTACTCATTACCTTTACCACAATGAATCTACTACTGCTTCCCTTCTAAGCAATTTACCAACCCACTCAGCTTCTGAAAACAGGCTGCCGCATTCTGCACTATCAATCTACACTGCCATAGTAACCACTCTTGTAGTATAAACAAGACTGAGCTGATGTCTATCACATACTCTATGGGAAAGATGCGCTTGATGAGTTCATTTTATAAAAGTGTACAGTCACAGAAGTGACCATTCACCTAATGTGCCATACAATGGTAGCATCAAGAGGAAGCAGCTTTGGGCTGGGAAAATACTTCAGATATCATTGATTGTACAATGTTCACGTACGTTTAGAGGAGATAAGAGAGAGAGAGAGTAAAGAATATTTTGGGAAGGGGGTCAGTGAGGAGCAGTATAATATATAATATATACAGGATGACTATCTCTAATAGCTATTCATATTTACAATTGTATTTGATCATAACACATCTATTATATTGTGTATTAATAAGCTTGAATTTTTGTATCTAATTTTGCATCCATTTTGCATCAAAATCAGCATTTTCGCCTGACAAAATATTTTAGCGAAAATCGAATTGTTTTTTGAAGGATACACATTTACACAAAAATGAGAACTTGAATCCTGAAAAAAAAATTTTTTTTTCATTCCCATTACCTTCTGTGCATTTCGTGAAAAATGCATGCCCATATATTTTCACACATATTCTCATATGTGGGAATACGTGTTTCTTTATTACTATATACTTGAATAAAATTGGCAAAAGTTTGTTTTCTCATACCAACATATTTTCACAAAAATTCTCAAAAATCTGTGAGAAAACGGGCAATTTTTAGTAAAATGATGGTAAAAAGAAAATGGCCATATCTGCTAATTGGCAATATTTTGCAACATAATGAAAAAGTATAAAAGCAAACTACAGTATGTCTAAGTCCATGGCTCCAAATGATCAGGCATGGATAACTCTTGCTCCCAAGCCTATAGGCATACCCATGATTTGGCTGCTAGGAGATTTTGGCACAGGGTAAAGCCTATAAACGGCTTACCGTGCTCCTGCACAAGTCCTGGTGGTGTTAATTACTATTCCTCCTCCAGGCCGCCGTGGATAGTGGGGGAAAGGTGTAATTCAGATTCCAGCTTATTTCTGGCAGCCAAATTACAGTGTTTTTGTAGTAATTTGTGCTCCATCTTTTGATGGCGCCCAAATTACTCACTGAGCACTGCTATAGCCATAATTCCTATTGCAGCCTATGGTGGCGCCAGCTGCACCCAAATCTCCTGCGCTTGGCCTATAGACCTAGTTCCCAGCATCAATGGCCAACAGAGTGTAGTTCACAGGAGGGAGAGACCCCCAGCAGAATGTTCTGCTGAGGTCCAGAGAGCTAAAATGATGTTGTGGCAATAGATACAGCAGTCTGGCGGTCTATGAAGAGTTTTCTCATCTACAGGCTTTGTAGCCTAGTAGCTGGACAGGTTGGCAGATCACATTACGTTGCTGGTTTTAACAGAGCAAAAATGAATGTATTATGCTGTTTGGTAGGATTTGTTTACCCTTGGACACTGCGGGTTTCCAAAGCACACTATATTCCAGATCATACTCTACCTGTAAAAGAAAGAAAGGTTTCCGCAAATTTAAATAACAAGAGATTCTCATATTTGGTGTTCCCCATCTACATATTCTCATAGGACGGTTTTGTTATGCAGACACTTTTCTCATTTCAGTTTAGCTGGCTCACTTTGCAAAGCTAAATGTTATACAGCACATCCACCAGCAAGATGCTTATTCATTTTTCTTTTTGGCGGAATCGTGTGAGGAGATAATTAGATTCAGGTGGATTCTGTAGTTGCCGTAGAAATATGCATCTGAATAGGAACTGATTCTCTTTCAATATTTTTTTCTGCGAAATTACACAAACCAAATAGGCTGTTCACAGAGCTTGTTGAAGCTTTTCCTCGCTATAAGTAAGTGTGTGAAGAGGATTTTACTACACACTGCTAATGTGTGACATGACTGGAAACAAGAATTCATTAGTTCTGGCTAATGGGAATGCTGATGTCATATTTAACATATGTTCTGCTGCATGGTAATGCAAAGAGAAAAGATTTGCTGTGTGGGAAATTATCACTAGCTTGCTTACTAAATCCATACAGGGAAGTAAGCATGACTGAGAAACCATCACTGAAACGCTATGATCTCCCATGGTAATCCTCTTCCATCTCTACTGACAGTTTGCCACCATCATCTCGTTTCTCCACTTGCCGTTAGTCAAATTGATCATCAATGGACCTTAAAGAAGAACTGAAGAGAGAGGTATATGGAGGCTGCCATGTTTATCTCCTTTTAAGCAATACCAGTTGCCTGGCAACCCTTGCGATCCTCTGCCTCTAATACTATTAGCCATAGCCCCTGAACAAGCATGCAGCAGATCAGGTGTTTCAGACTTTAACGTCAGATCTAACCAGACTAGCTGCATGCTTGTTTCTGGTGTTATTCAGATACTACTGCAGAGAACTAGACCAGCAGGGCTGCCAGGCAACTGGTATTGATTAAAAGGAAATAAACATGGCAGCCTCCATATACCTCTCTCTTCAGTTCCCCTTTAAGGGCCCTTTTACACTTAATGCATTTTCATTTGTAGCTATGCATTGTGTTTTAATGTGTTTTATTTCTCCATAACAGTGCATTGTGTAAAAAGTTACCACACTATTATCTGTTGCATGCAGAGCCTGCAATCCAGTCATACCTCTTTATTGGTGTGCTTGCTCAACAGTGATTCATTATTTTTGTATCATAAGTATGACCATGTTGTACAATATACCTATATAGTGGTTGTTTGACGAGGAGCGAAACCCCACTCTGTGGTAACAGTATATGCGCAGGTGTGTGAGGGATAAGCAACGAACTCCTCTGTGAACTGTGTGTTGCCATATGCAGACAACACACACATATTTAATGATCTCTATGTTTTTAATGATTTATTAAAAGTTACTTTTTAGTCTTTATCATAAGACTGTTAGGTACCTTTAGGGCCTTGTTTTTCGGGACCTTGTGTGATTTTTATTGTGAAAAATCTTCAGTGTATCACCATATAGTGTGAAAGAGGCCATAGGGAAACATGGACACTGGACTGCACATCAGTTGTCCTTTCAGCTACAGCTAACAGCAACTGCTATAGCATAAAAGACCCCTTAGAGTACTAAAGGGTTTTTCAGTGATGAGAGAGGTGATGTTCCACTGTGATTACTTGACCAGTGAAGTACACACAAGTCCCTATTTTTGTCAGTTCATGTCTCTATGATTGGATATTGGAAACAATCACTATGATCGCAGTGATTACACCTCTTTACTAAACACTTTTTTTCCACTGGGCATTTTTGCTCTCCCTCGTGGCTAAGCTATCTTTTTTTTGGTGTTTTTCACTGGAATTAATTAATCAAATTAAAAAGTTGGTAAATGATGCATGTCCACAAAGAGAGGTTCTTTGGCCATAGAGGTAGTCCAGTTAATTATTCATCATTAAAGAAAAAAACGTCTGATATGGTGATGCCTATTTCTTTGGTGCTATTTTCTGAGCACTGGGTATTCTGGGTACTCAATATCAGTATTATAGCCTCCCTGGCAGTATGGACTAGACTGACTTGTCCAGGGAATAATAGTAGAAAAATGGCTGAAAACAGTGTGGATGAGTCAGGCTCATCCAGTAGTTCCAAGACAGGGTTCTGTATTTGCATGCATTTTTCACATTCAAATTTGCATTCATATGCAAATTTTCACATCCTCTGGAAACCTGCTTGCAAAAAACGCACACAAACACACATTTTTACGTGAAAAGGCAGAAAGTTAAAGTTAAATTATATTTTTTACATGATTTTGTATTTTATTATACTCAAAATGTATGCTAGACCCTTGTTTGACACATCTTGGTAAATTACAGGCAAAACATTGATATTTATAAAAATGAATTGAAACTCATTGTGCACAGAGATGCAGAAATAGAATGCTAGGGAGGTTACCATGAATGTCATTGTTCACTACATTGCTCCCCATGCTACATTGCAATTATTTTTAAGGTTAATCAACAAGATAGATGTGTGATGAAATGTCATTAACCAAGAGGTTGTGGCAGGATGGTGAGCAAAGGGATGGCTATACGGAGCACCAATCTGCAGGGTGTCCTCACTAGAAAACCCTGAGCAAGATCATCCACCAGGCAACCTAGGCAGGTGACTGGGTCCTAGTGGGTATCAAGGTGCCCACCAGCCACCTTCTCCATTTCAGCTTAATTAAAAAGAGCACAAGGGGCCCCAAATCTTCTACCTTGTCTAGGGCCCCATTACATCTTTAAGACCCATTGTAATTTACAAGCAATGAGGGCACAGTCTTACACCTACAAGCCGTGTCATGATGGTTTGTCCTATCCACAGGGGCTGCTGGTACTGGCATTACAGTGAGGTCAGATTGTGAGATGGATCTTTATTCAGGCAGATCCTGTGGATAAACAGGCAATCACCACCTGCAAAGCCTTGGTTAATGGGAAGATGAGGTTTTGCCGTAGCTTAGCATGTATGTACAGCTCAGCATACCGATCAGGTGAGCAGCTGCTTGTTTCACCAACAGTGTCCTCTGATAGATGAGATTTTCATAAGGGAGACCTCTCCATTTTATTTATTTATTTATTTATTTTTTTGTCCAGTTAGTCATTTGTCTTGATTTATTAATATAGAAAACAAATATAAATAGCATAGGCTTATTCTCTACAGCAGACAAATTATAATCTGCTGATGGTAACCAATTTGATGTTTTCTATGATTCCTACATAGAGTGATCTGAATATTAAACGACTGTAAGAGGCTAAGCACTGCTGGTGTAAGAGACTTGCTGGATGACTGAGTGATTTATTTTTACCCAGCGGGTCATTTCATTTTCGTTTGAACAAGATGGCCAGTACGAAGTCTTTATGCATTGGCTTATGAAGCATGAAGACCTCTTCAACCAAACAGATCTCTATAATATATGTTAGGCTTTTTGCCCTAGTTTAATTTATGTCATTCGTTTGATGGATTCTCTGTTTTTTGCCATTCAAATTTACCAAAAGGAATTCAAATAAATACAGTTAGCTGTCGCAGTTGCTGAGGATCGCCCTTCCCCGGTGCTTGATGTACACGGTATTTATGGAAAACATTTCTCTGTGTTATAACGTTTCTTCTAGATGACACTTAGTCATATTACTGTGGCACAAGGAAAAAAAATCATTATGCACAAGTGATTATTTGTGAAATACTGTAAAATGTGATAATTAAAAAAGGTTTAAAGGGTAGCTTAGGTAATAGATAAAAAAAGAAACCATCAGCACTAATAACCTACAAATAAAAGCAGTGCCGAGTTTTCTGTAATCCTGTGTTACACATGTATGCTTGGTGGCTAATTAATGAGGTGTAACATCCCAGGTAAGAGAATGGTGGGACGGGATAGTAACAGCAATATATTTAAAATGAACCTGTGGCCAAATCCTGGGAAGTAAAGCAAACATGTGAAAACATTATGTATGTTGCTCTCTTATAATTGCTTCATGCCTGATTTTCTATTTTTATTGCTGTTGTATAAATGCCTTTTTTATATGTACCTGTCAGCCTGAGAGCTTTATTGACCCCCCTAGCCAATTGTCAACATCTCTATTCATGTGATTTTGGCAAATTAGTTGGTATCAACTGAACGACTTAGCTAAGTCTCTTTTTCTTTGATACACTCCTGATATAATTGCTTGTATTATTTCATACTGTATTCTCATTGGCTAGGGCTTTATGATTGGAGTAGTCACTTCAAGATCCTCTGCTTCAACATATGAAGCACATTTTGTAGTTATCGGTGCATACAGTGGTGGCCCTTTAAAGGTAAATATACTGTATATTATAGTATTACTGGTAAGCACTGATGCACACTTTTCAGGCTAGGTTCACAGGGGACATTGCATTGTGATGCAACATTTAAGTCACAACTAAATTGACTACTAAAGAAGACTTTACAGATGAGACAAAGTCTAAATTTTATTTAGGGAAATGCCAAGGGAATACAGTGAGAATACTCCGTGGAAACTGAGTCTTCTGTCTTATGGATCTGTCCTAAGGGCACACACTTGCTTCTGTAAAAGGTATGATAGTGGGAATATATTCAGAGCCTAGAGATAAAGGAACCCATTTTTTGATTTTATCTAGTAATCCCCTTGTAGAGCTCCATGGTAAGTCTTTATTTAGACTATTCTCAGCACAAAATGTCCTGAACAGCACAGTAGGTCACAATGACTAAAACAGGAAAGGTTTAACCTATGCGAACTACCTTGAGATGTTAAGTTATGTTGCAGATATATCTCTAAACATTTTAAGCAACATTTTATATAAGACAGATTTTGGTTTAAAGCAGGATTGTCAGACAAAAAAATCAAATTCCATTTACCCACTGCTCTGTGTTTTTTATGTAGTCTACATGAAGTCATAAATGTTTCTGCTGTAATGCATCGTCAGCCTGGCTCCTTTTTGGTACATTGCCAAGGAGAGGGAACCTTGTTATCTTCCCTCCCACATTCATGCTCCCCACTGATTGGCTGAGGGCAGTTCATTGTGACAGGGTAAGACTGAGAAGGAAAATACACCTCACCTCTCTGCTGAAGCTTCTGAAATGCGATCTATGCTGTGCTCTCATGTGTTTACAAAGCAAGCTAGATGTGACAGAGCAGTTTCTAGGAGAGAAAAAAAAACCAAAAAGGGAGAAAATTAGACCAGTATTCAACTTGGGCAGTACAATACATATGTTATGCAAGTAGAACAAGTAATTACCTACTTATATGTATTTTTTTACCTGGTTTAGTATGGCTGCCCCTACTGCTTTAAAGACTCTTGAATACATATTGTTGACAAAAAATGTTTTTCACCTAAACCAGTATATGTTTGCTGTAAGGATTACATGCATTTTTACAGCTACCTGGTTCTGTCTTCATCTCAGATTCATATAATCCTTGTAGAGCTGCAGTCATGGACTTGAGCTGGTTGATGTGTGTCAGTCTAATTGTGTTGTTACTCTCACAGCATATACTGGATTACAGTAGGTGAGAGCAGAATAATGACCTAATTGGTTAACTGCTGACTTGACTTGTCTAATCAGCAGTCTGGTGTATGAGTATAAAGGAAAAGACAACAAATGTCTTATACTGGCTGAGGCCTGTGACGAGTCACAGAACTAGCTGGACAGAAATGTATATCTTTTGACAGGTATTGCTTGTCACATGTTTTGTACTTAAACCGTGTATTTAGAAGTCTATCTGGAATTAGTCTTAAAGTACACATCATTAGAGTGCTGCAGAAGCTTTTTATTTGTTTCCCTTTCTGACATTAGAAACATTGGTTTCCTGGCAAGGGAAGTTTCTAGGCTAAATTGCACCCAGGGCGGAGGTGTAAAAATTGCGCTCCGCCCTCGCGAACCCTTACTCTTTAGGGACAGTCACACAGCCACAGGTCACACGTAGATCTGCCTACTTACTAGTGACCAGCCGCTCATCCAGGAGGAAGCAGGGACCAGTAAAAAAACACACAGGTGAAGAGAGCCCGGAAAGCCGACTCTTCCATAGGCACCAAGGACTGACAATCTGCAGTACCGCCAGAGGACATTGGGTGTCATCACGCGGTGGTGACTTGATGATGATGACTGACTTGACGTCTAATGCAGGCAGCCCAGGGGGAGTCAAGGAAGATGATCCCGTTGGTAATCTTCTTTTATTTGGCTGCACTGTGCGTCACCAGCTCCCTTGCACTTATGTCCTTCTGCCTGCGCACCCCTTATTCTACTTGCCAGTCTGCGCCCAGAGCGGTCGTTCTGCCCGCACTGCCCAAGAAACTGAATGTTCCTGGCTGTTATGGTGATCTACTATAAGTCCAATGTTCTGTCTCTGATCCAACTTTTCTTATGGTCCTGTTTGAGTCAAAAGATCATAAATTGGGATGAGCAAGTGGTAAGTGAAACTTTTTCTGGTCACTGGCTGCAGCAGAGAGTGTAAACTCAGCTACGTCACCACCTCTTGTCATTGCTGCTACATTCTGTTCTCCATCATCCCGACTTCTGACCATGAAGGCGGAAGTGTCGAGAAGATGATGAGCAGGTCGCAGTGCAGTGGAAAGAGGCAGCAACATAGGCAGAAACACTTTCTGCGTCAGCGCTAACAGACTTCTATTGCTGCATCACTTTTTCAGAGAATTCCCATTACTTCCTGTCTAAACAATGTCAATTTAAGAACTAGTCATACCCTTCTCCAACCTATCCAAGACTGTAAAAATTATCTGCAGTTCCACTTTAAACATGTTTTTCACTCTTGGGCACATCAGAGATGAAGGAAGCATATTATCTTCAAACACAAAAATGAAATATTTTGTTTCAAGTTCAGATTTAGGAGGGGAAAACAGTTCAATGAGCAAAACAATTGCCTATCTTTGTAATGTTTCTTATTTTATTGTAAGAGCAGAATATTCAATCCATGTTCCCATGTGGTCAAGTTCATTATTCCTTTCATCTTCTGTGTGCACCGCCACATGTTTTATTTTATACAATTCGGAGGAGCTCAGTGCAGAGCAGACACTCAGCGCTAATGAAATATGCATTTTATAGTACTTTTCCTGTTGAATTAATTATATGTATTCTCCTTTCTGGGAGATGCCTCATTCAAAAGTTACCTTAAACCACATTTTTGAGCTCTGGAAATAAAAGTGCAGAACATAGAGATTGCACGGAATGTTCAGATGAGACTCCTGTAATTTACACTTGAACTATGTCTGATATTTTCCAGAGGCAATAGAGAAACAGCCCCATAATCTGAGGAGGATATCAAAAGAGCTGATGCATTATGAAATGAATATCATAGTTTACTGAATGATTCATATATTGTGCATGGGATTACATCTTTATTTTCACATGAGCCACCATTCCCATGCAGTTTTTTTTTATTTATTTTCTTTTTATTGCACATTAGTGGTAAAAAAATAAAATAAAAAAAAAATAGTGGCATTTTTTACCTAAAACTTAAAAAAAAAAAAAATCAAATAATTAAGTAGTATTGGTCAGTAAGCCTTTAATCAATTAAGCCTACGTCCAAAAGGCTGCTGCTGCGCACCCCCGTGGCTGCTCACGAGTGCTCCTGTGCCGCCGCCCGTTAGCATGGAGATCAATGAATGTTTCATGTCCTCCCTTCACTTCCTGTAAGCGTGATCGCATGCTTGCAGGATGGGGGAAACAATGATAAAACTACATCTACACGCAATTTTTTAATAAATAGACACACAATTACAGTGTAAGTCCCAACGTGTCTGCGTTACGAGGTAATGTACTGCAAGCAGTGAGTTACCACAACGCAACATTTTTAACGCGACTTTAACGTCGCACTGTGAACGGCCCAAAGGATTAGCATTGCAGTGCGGTAAACTGCATTATAAGACTTTATAACGTGTGACCAGAATGTCCCACTGTGAATGCGACCTTGAAATTAACTGTTTACCTCCCACACAACCCAAATAAAAATTTTAACTAAAAAAAAAAAAGGTTACCTAAGGATCTGAACTTTTTTTTTTTTATATGCATGTCAAGAGGGTATATTATTACTATTTTTTTAAATTATAAGCTTGTAAATAGTGATGGACGCAAAACTTAAAAAATGCACCTTTATTTCCAAATAAAATATTGGTGCCATACATTTGTGACTGGGAAATAATTTGAATGGTGTAATAACCAGGACAAATGGGCAAATAAAATATGTTTTTTTTTATTGTGGTAGCATGTATTATTTTAAAGCTATAATGGCCAAAAACTAAGAAATAATATTTTTTTCAATTTTATTTCTTAATATTCCCATTAAAATGCATTTAGGAAAAAAATATTCTTAGCAAAATGTGCCACCCAAAGAAAGCTTAATTGGTGGTGGAAAAAACAAGATATCCATTTCAGCCTGCGGGTATTTTTCACCTTATGGACGAGAGGAATTTTCACATTTCAGCACTCCTCCCATTCATTCCCCAATAACTTTATCAGTACTTATCACAACGAAATGATCTATACCTTGTTTTTTCCGCCACCATTATAGGGATGCTCACCGAATTCCGCGGAATTCCGTTTTCCGCGATTCTGTTTGGAAATTGGCGATTCCGTTCCGTCGCATCGAAACGGAATTGCTATAGCGTTCCGACGAAATTTCGGAATTGCTATGCGTAATTCGGTCGGAATGCGGATTTTTTTAAGCCAATCACAAAGAAGACAGAAGCTTAAAGTGAAAACAACAAGATTTCTGCATGAAAATCGGAATTTCAGCACCAATTAGAGGCTTAACAAAAACCAACCAACAGGATTTCTGCATGAAAATCGGAATTTCAGCACCAATTAGAGGAGTAACAAACACCAAACAATCCTACGTTAGCAACCAGCTCCCTAGCTACCTATCATCAGCTATCCCACCCATTTTGTATAGGTCCCATGGCCTACGCGACAAGTCCTGCTGCTCCAAACCAAAATTGTAATGACCGCCATGGAACCACCTCAAGGTCCCATGGTCTATGCGACAACTCCTGCTGCTCCAAACCAAAATTGTAATGACCGCCGTGGAACCACCTCTAGGTCCCATGGCATATGCGACAACTCCTGCTGCAAAAAAAAAAAAAAAAAAAAAAAAAGATTGGTGGAACAGCCACTAGGTCCCATGGCCTACTGAAATGTTACCGTTGGAAAGCAAAATTCCGACTGAATGTAACGGATACGGAATTTCGATCTGACGTAATTCCGAATTTCCGTGGAATCGGAATTTGCCATTTCCATTCATCCCTAGCCACCAATTAGGCTTTCTTTGGGTGGTACATTATGTTAAGAATTATTTTATTCTACATGCATTATAATGGGAATAATAAGAAAAAAATGGCAAAAATCTTTATTTTTTAGTTTTCAGCCATTATAGTTTTAAAATAATTACTGCTACCATAATTAAAATCCACACATTTTATTTGTCCATTTTTCCCAGTTATTGCAATGTTAAAATTATATCCTTAGTATAATGTATGGTGACAAAATTTTATTTGGAAATAAAGGTGCATTTTTTCAGTTTTACATCCATCACTCATTTGTAACCCTTTATTTAATAATTATATGCCCTCTTGACATAGATATTATTTTATTCCCCCTTTATTCAGTAGGTGTAATTTTACTATTTGGCCTCAAGATGTCCCCGCTGAGAAAAATCCTAATAGCATACTTTTGATTCACTAAAGTGTGGTAGCTGTTATCACGGCCACGATTTTCGTGTGCACATTTTGTTTGCGTGCAAATTTTCGTGTTTGCACGCTAATGCAAATTTTAGTGCGCATTAACCTTCACATTAACGTGTGAACGGGAAAATTTGCATGCGAAAACAATTGCGGCAAACTCACGCAATTCGCATAGCGAGGCCGTGATAACAGTTATCACACATTACCGCCAAGAATAAAAGTGTTTATTGTCAGCGGTAATGAAGGGATTGGCACAGAGGACTTTTGTGCCCTGCAGCCAATCTCCCCTGCTCCCGGCAGCAGCGTGATCACGGGCATCTGCCCGCCACATCGCCCACACAGCACCGAAAACTGCAGGATCGTGACTAGCGCGTCCCTGCGGCTCTAGCATCTGCCGCTGCGTACATGATGCTCACGTCCGCGCGGCATAAATGGTTATAGATCATTTCATTGTGATAAGCAGTGATAAAGTTATTGACCAATGGAGGTGAAAATTGCTCCGATGGATAAGGTGAAAAAACACTGTAGGCTGAAGTGGTTAGTATAGGATGACAGGCATACATTCGCATGAAGAATGTTGCTTGCAGGGATAGGATTTGGACTCAGACCCTCTCTGTGTGTCATACAGATACATTGCTAGGCTACAGCCTTGCAACACATTGTTAGTATGGTAGTATAGAGGGGGAAGGAGGGACAGTGGAGCAGCATCTGAAATGTGCTTATCTGAAACAATCCAGCACTTCAAATCACTAGACAACACATTGAGGAGTCTGTACACATGCAGGGTTTTTGGCAGAGATGTTCCACACCAGCCACCTTGGCCAAGAACCACAGCATGTCTACGAGGCTTTATTTTACACTTGGGCTCTGCAGGGGCAGGCTGTAAATAACCTCCACACTGGACAACAATAATCAATGTATATGAAATTAGCAAAATTTATTCAAACCATTGTTGGCATAGCAAAAACACACACTGACTCATAAAATACCCCCTATAAACCCCCCTGCAACTGACTGAGAAAGCACCTGTGACCTGTATATTGCATAGCAACTTCTGAGCAGGGCCAGGCCGATCCAGAGGCCAGAGAGGCTCCAGCCTCAGGACGCAGTGTAGGAGGGGGGGGCACAACTCACTCAGTTACCATTCCCCTTTTGTGTTTGAAGCAGAGAGAAATAAGAAAATGGGATACATGGCAGTGACTGCAAGCTAGATAACTAGAGATTAAGGTGTGTGTGTGGGGGGGGGGGGGGGGGAGGGGGGGTTTGGGGGCCCTGGGGCACCTCCTACTCTAATAGCAATCAGTGTGTGATGGCTGGGGTGGCAGGGATGGAGGGGTGGCACTTTGGTGTCTCAGCCTTAGGTGCTGGAGGACCTTGTCACGGCTCTGCGTCTGAGGAAATCCGTTTGGATGAAATGCGTCACGTGAGTCAGTGACGCTGGTGAAGTGGGCGGAGCTCTGTCCTCCCCGTGCCTCTGTGCGCTTCCTTTCGCCTCATCATACGGCTGCAGCGTGTTGCCCGGAGCGCCATTACTGCTGACATTTGGCTGATTCCAGCGGGTTCCCGCAGCTGCTCGGAGGGCATACAGCTTAACTTCATTCCAGGTCAAGTAAGTTCTTTAAAGAGGATCTGTAACCTCAAAAAATCCCCTGGGGGGTACTCACCTCGGGTGGGGGAAGCCTCCGGATCCTAATGAGGCTTCCCACGCCGTCCTCTGTCCCACGGGGGTCTCGCTGCAGCCATCCGTGCAGCCGTGACGTAATATTCACCTTCCTGGCTCCTGCGCAGGCGCTCTGACGGCTGTCGGCTCCGAACTACACGGAAATACCCGATCGCCGTCGGGTCTGCTCTACTGCGCAGACGCAAGTTTCCGGTGCCTGCGCAGTAGAGCGGACCCGACTGAGATCGGGTATTTCGTGTAGTTCGGAGAGGAAAGCAGCCACAGCGCCCCCGCTGGAGCCAGCAAAGGTAAATATTGAAATTACAGTCGGGCCTGTCGCCGGCTGTTCAGAGGGCTGCAGCGAGACCCCCGTGGGACAGAGGACGGCATGGGAAACATCATTAGGATCCGGAGGCTTCCCCCACCCGAGGTGAGTACCCCCCAAGGGATCTTTTTCATGTTACAGAGTCTCTTTAAAGTTTGTGACACACGCTGCAAGCCTGAGGCAGAGAGGTTTGACACTGAACATGTGGCTGTAATGCGCACGTATATATTCATAATATAGAGGCGTGCTTGACAATTTGCACACGGGTTGAAGACGAAGATTTTTGTCCCATGGCATCTAGTGTTCACTAGTCCTCCTGACTGATTAATGGGCCTGAAGATAAACATATTCATATATTTTTCTCAGCGCTGGTCTTTTTAAGGAGTGCACTCCGGGACTGCTATGCAATATACAGGTCACAGGTGCTTTCTCAGTCAGTTGCAGGGGTTTTTTATAGGGGGTATTTCATGAGTCGGTGTGTGTTTTTGCTATGCCAACAATGGTTTGAATAAATTTTGCTAATTTCATATACCCTGAGCTCCTCTAGTTTTCTTATGTGCTAGGTTTGTCATTTTAGGGTGAGACGGGAAAATATAGGTTTTTTAGTGATATCCTGTAATTTTTTGTTAATAATCAATGTATATTTGCTGCACTGCTTCTAGAGATGGCCTGAACCTCCGATTTTAGGTTCGCGAACCGGGTTCGCGAACCTCCCGCGAAAGTTCGGTTTGCGCGAACTTTCGC
This sequence comes from Hyperolius riggenbachi, assembly GCF_040937935.1. Lineage (NCBI taxonomy): Eukaryota > Metazoa > Chordata > Amphibia > Anura > Hyperoliidae > Hyperolius > Hyperolius riggenbachi. The sequence continues at coordinate 206,977,044 of NC_090647.1, read as the reverse complement.
GAACTGCACTAGACTTCAATGGGGAGGCGAACTTTGAAAACTCTAAAAATGTATGCTGGTCACAAAAGTGATGGAAAAGTTGTTTCAAGGGGTCTAACACCTGGAGGGGGGCATGGCGGAGTGGGATACATGCCAAAAGTCCCGGGGAAAAATCTGGATTGGACGCAAAGCAGCGTTTTAAGGGCAGAAATCACATTGAATGCTAAATTGCAGGCCTAAAGTGCTTTAAAAAATCTTGCATGTGTATACATCAATCACAGAGTGTAATTAGAGTACTGCTTCACAGTGACACACCAAACTCATTGTGTAACACACCGCAAAAAGTTGTTTGTGTAGTGACGGCCGTGCTGGACTGGTGCGCACCATGGCCAGAGTGCAGGTCATGGCAGTTTTCAAGCCCATATGGTCGCCCGTCTGAGGTAGCTCAATGATAGAACAACAGTGACTGTCCAGCTGATCAAATTTGGTCTGTCCACAATGAAGCAACAACCTTATTATTTTTGGTGTGCCACCCCCGAGACACTCATATAGCCGACGGTCATTGCTTCATTGTGAAATGCAAGCCCCTTCACTGCGGCAAGGTAATGATCATGAAGGGGAATGGGCACATGCACATGCCTTCTGATTTGTTGTTGCAGCTGCAGTGCAGCCAGAAAAATTAGGCAGGCATGTGCACGCACCAGAAAAATTATTATAGCAAATTCAGGAATCTGCCTGGAGTCCTGGACCCTGTTGGTGGTGGCGGAGAAGGCAGTCAAGCGGCCTGTGGGCAGAGGTGCTGTGTGGGGAGCGACTTAGTCTTGGGGCAGGCAGCCAGTCACACGGCGTGCAGGTAGAGATGCTGTGTGTGGGGACTGACTTAGTCTTCGGGCGGGCAGTAGCCCGCCAGGATCCATGCCTCATTCATTTTAATAAAGGTGAGGTACTGAGCACCTTTGTGACTTAGGCGACTTCTCTTCTCAGTGAGAATGCCTCCAGCTGCGCTGAAGGTCCTTTCTGACAGGACGCTTGAGGCAGGGCAAGACAGAAGTTGGATGGCAAATTGGGACAGCTCTGGCCACAGGTCAAGCCTGCGCACCCAGTAGTCCAAGGGTTCATCGCTGCTCACAGTGGCCTCAATTCACGGAGCATTATCAAATGTTTATCAAACACTTTATCAAACGTTTGATCATTTACTTCATGGGTAAAATCTCATTTTGAATTCACTAAGGTGTTACATATTTGTTGAACGTTTTATCGGTAAAACATTCAATAAATACAGTATATAACACCTTAGTGAATTTAAAATGAGATTTCACCCATGAGGTAAATTATCAAACGTTTGATAAAGTGTTTGATAAACGTTTGATAATGCTCCGTGAATTGAGGCCCATGTTCACATCCACACTTAAGGCCAGGTAGTCGGCTACCTGCCGGTCCAGGCATTGGTGGAGGGTAGATCTGGATGTGCTAAGTCAAGGCGTTCAGGATCAAGTCGCTGATGGTGCCTTTACTGTGACTCACCAGGTTGGTCACCTCCTCAAACGGCCGCATGAGCCTGCATGTATTTTGCATCAGTGTCCAGTTTTTGGGCCAGAACATCCCCATCTCCCCAGATTGTGTCCTTCTACTGAAATTGTAGAGGTACTGGGTGACGGCTTTCTCCTGTTCTAGCAGGCGAGAGAACATGACCAGGGTCAAATTCCAGTGAGTCGGGCTATCACATATCAAGCATCTCACCAGCAAGTTGTTTCTCCGCTGAATGTCCGCAAAGCGTGCCATGGCCGTGTAAGACCGCCTGAAATGCCCACACAACTTCCTGACCTGCTTTAGGACGTCCTCTAAGCCTGGGTACTTTGACACAAATCTTTGAATGACTAGATTCAGCACATGTGCCATGCAGGGTACATGTGTCAGCTTTCCCAAATTCAAAGCGGAAAGGAGATTGCTGCCGTCGTCACACACCATGTTGCCGATCTCCAGCTGGTGCGGGGTCAGCCAGTGATCCACCTGTTTGTTAAGAGCAGCCAGGAGAGCTGGTCCAGTGGGACTCTCCGCTTTGAGGCAAGACATGTCTAAGATGGCATGACACCGTCGTACCTGGCATGCAGCATAGGCCCTGTAGAGCTGGGTCTGTGTAGCTGGAGAGGTGATCGTAGCACCAGTAGAGTTAAACTGCCACTCAGCCAAGGAGGAGGAGGAGGGCGACAGTAAAGAGGATGTAGCAGGAGGAGAGGAGGTGGCAGGAGGCCTGCCTGCAAGCCGTGGCGGTGTCACAAGTTGCCAGAGATGTGTGCCAGACATGACACCACTTGCCTCTTCAACTTTGCGGTACAGTTTGGGTATCGCCTTTTTAGAGAAATAATTGTGGCCTGGTATCTTCCACTGCGGTGTCCCAATGGCCACAAATTTATGGAAGGCCTCAGAATCCACCAGCTTGTATGGTAACAGCTGGCGAGCTAACAGTTCCGCCACGCCAGCTGTCAGATGCCGGTCAAGGAGGTGACTGACAGAAATGTTCTTCTTCCGCTCAAAGATTTCCTTCACGGACACCTGGCTGCTGTGGGCAGAGGAGCAAGAACCGCTCAAGGGCAGAGGCAGAGTGGAGGAGGGTGGCTGTGAAGGTGCAAGGGAGAAAGCGGCTGAAGCACCTGAAGGAGAAGGAGTAGAAGGAGGGTGGCTTTTCTTTTGTGTGCTGCTTTTCCTCTGGTGCTCTTCCTATTGCAGTGTGTGCCTTTTCTCCAGGGGCCTTCGTAAGGCACTTGTCCCTACGTGAGTGTTGGCCTTTACACGGCTCCATTTTTGGAGGCAGAGATAACAGATGGCATTGCTCCGATCTGAGGCAGACACAAGAAAAAATTTCCAAACCGCCGAGCCCCCCTGGGGTGATGGCACTATGGTGGCATCAGCAGCTGACGTTGAAGGGCATGTTGGCTTACTAATCCTCAAACCTCAAGTACACGATTTATAGTTTAAAAGTTTGGTCATTTTTGTGTAGCGAAGGCATGAACTGTGTGAATGTTAGATGATGATCGCGTTTTCCCCATACTTTAACATGGAGGTGAACGTGACCTTTGGGAATGTTCATTGTTGTTTGTGGTGTACTGTTGCCTATGAACAGTTTGTGCCATCGCTATTTTTGTGTTATGGTGGTAATCAGTATATAAAGTTAATCCAACACTACCCAGGAATAGATTAAGCAGGTTACCATGGAGCCAAAAACATCTGCTAAACAAAGTCATAGTAATGATAAACACATTTGAGATCCCTTTGTTGTTGATTTTAGTTCCAGATGCACAGAGCTATAAAAGAGCCATCAGTTAAGCTATCCATTAGTTGCCAATTCAAAATGATTTCATCAAGTTATCCCCAAGCCATTCCTAAAGTCTGCCAAATAGAGTTGTACTTGAAATTAAAGGAACTCCGAGCAGTGCAGTAACTATGGAAAGATGCATACCATTTTGAAGCTCTCTTTCTCCTCTTTCCAATGATATATAAACCACCACCATACGCATTGTATTACACTTTCCCCAGTGTCGGCAGCTCCATTCAGCACAATGCAATGAAATATAAGGAACCCAGGGGGATATAATTACAAACATTATGCTGGTAGGTGTGAGGATATAATTAATTAGTTGTGGGTATGCTTAAAGGCATACCCACAGGCACTGCTCGGAGTCCCTTTGAGTAGTCAAGTTTTCACTTAGTTTTGTTTCCCTACCAATCAGCTTTCTGTGTATAGAGCATAGACTACTCATTGGCATTCACCTTTTTTTCTACAAAATAAAATGTATATGTTGTAAGCAGAACTTGTCAGGATACATATATACATGCTGCATTTGTCGGCTTTCTAATTAGAAGCTGCTTGTTCCCTGGAAGCTTATCCTAGGGATTCATTTCTTAGTGAGTCACTTACCTGGGGAAAAAAAACATACCGCCAGGTCATTGACTTAGTACATAGCGGAACTATAGGATGAATTTGAAAGCCAGAAATTAAAAACTTCCAAAAAGTGCTTATGTTTTTATTAGACATCTTTCACATGCATGGCTTATTTGTGCACTCGGTGTAAAGGAGTCCTTAGGGTAAGCAAAAATACTTTTTTCATGTAAACGGATGCCTTTTCGATGAAACTTTTGTTTAAAGTAAAATTGATTGAAAAAAATGGACTTTATGGGGGTCTTAAGACCCATGTTGAATATATTGCTAAAGATGGCCAATCATATGCTAGAGATTCTGGCTTGTATGCAGCTTGGAATTGGATAAATCCAAACTGGCTTGAAATGCATTGGATTGGCAGAGTTCTAAGTTGCATGTAATTTGTTTTAAATTTACATGCAAATCAGAATTGTTGCATTTCATTAAGTGTCTACCTTTAAAGCGGAATATAACCCTGCATTTCAACTTTGCTCTAAAACATTATTTACAGTATATTATATGCAACTAGCATTTTTTTTTTACTAGACCAGCATTGAAAGGGTTACACAGAGCTTTAAAGTTCCTGGAGATTTCTGCAGACGCATCCGAAGCTGACATAGATACATTTTGTTTACATAAATGTATCTAAGTGTTGAATGTGACTCATCTCTCTGACTGAGGAGCTGGAGGACAGCCAAAGAGTGTGTAACATTTATAACTTGTTACATTCTATTTAGTTAAAATGTATCTATCTGAACTTCTGCATATCTCTCCACGGAACTTTAAACCTCTGTGTTTAACCCTTCCAATGCTGGTCTAGTAAAAAAAATAAATGCTGGTTGCATATAATATGCTGTAAATAATGTTTTAGAGCAAAGTTGAAATGCAGGGTTATATTCCGCTTTAATGATGCCTAAGCTGGAAACAATAATTCTTCATCCTGGCATTTAAAGAGACACTGAAGCGGAAAAAAAAATATGATATAATGATTTGAATGTGTAGTACAGCTAAGAAATAAAACATTAGGAGCAGAGACATAAGTCTAATATTGTTTCCAGTACAGGAAGAGATAAAGCGGATCCGAGATGAAAAACTAACTATAACAAGTAACTTGTCTATATATCTTATCTAAAGTTTAGATAGTTTACACAGCAAATCTAGCTGCAAACAGCTTTAATAGAAAATGATTATTTCTTCCTGTGATACAATGACAGCAGCCATGTTGTTTGTAAACATTACACAGAGGCTGGCTTATCTGTATCTTGAGCACTCAGCCTGTGAAAACCTAATTCCCCCTCCTCCTCCCTCCTCCCCTCTGCCTCTGAAATCAATGGCTAGTAACACCTCCTCCTCCTCCTGCCCAGACTGAGCTCCTATGAGCCCTTGCTACTGCCAAGGCTCTCTGAAAACCTGTGGGCGTGGTTTATTTAGTTTATAGGGAATTAGAGTATTAAAACAAAAGCAAAACAGTATTTGGCTTGAGAAATGCCCTATAAACAATAGGAAAGGAACACAATTATGCAATGAGTAAAAGTTCACCTTGGATTCACTTTAAGAAAATCCAGTTATCTGTGCAAAAACGCCATTGATCTCCATGACTTTCAAAGTCGCAGACAGCTCTGTCTTCTGAAGCTCATTATCTCAAATGTCTGGCACTGTATTGTTTTTTTTTTCCTGCAGAGAACAGCTCAAAAGTTCACTGGCCGGCTCTGTAAAATCATTTAGAAACTCCACTTGTTATCTATGCAAAAGAGCAATTGAGCTCCACGACTTTCAAAGTCGCAGAGAGCTCTGTGTTGTGAAGCTTGCTATCTCAATTGTCAGTCATTGTATTTTATTTTTCTCTGCAGAGAAGAATCAGAATCTTTATTATCGCCAAGCACGACTGGGTCGTGCCCGGAATTGGGCTTGGCAAGAAGGGCTTCAAAAGTTCACTAGGCTGCTCATTAAAATCATTTAGAAAGCTGAGTAGTGTGTAAACTGCAAATATTAGAGAATGATACAATGTTATAAAAAAAACAACATCTCTATAACTAAAAATAAAAATATGAGAATATTTTCTTTGCTACTAATGTTCTAGTAATTATCCGTACTACACAACCAATTCATTATATCATCATTTTTCTTTCGCTTCAGTGTCTCTTTAAAGTAAACCTGAGATGGCCACTAGGGGTGTATTTATACTTGCCTGTGGCTTCTAACTTTAATACAACAGAAAAAATACAAATAAAAATGAAGTTCACTTTCATGCCAAAAAAAAAGGCTAGTCTACTAATCACAAGAATAAAGCAGGTGACAAAGTTCAAATTTATTTTGGACATTAAAACAGGTCTCACCCATCTAACTTCTCTAACAAAATTTGGATAAAACCATTGAGTCTCTCAAACTGCTGGTATTATTGTCAAGTAAGGGGTTTTATGTCAGCAAGAAAACGTTTTATCATTCAGATGTGGGAAAATACATCCGTATGACAGTATCTCTGCTGCAGGTATCTTTAACCCTTAATTCTAGCAATAGTTGTAATTGCACCAGGCCCATAGTGTCATGTACTTGCAATCTCTCACTGTCTAAGTGCCAGAGATGTGTAGCATATCAGAGATCTGTCATGCAGCACAGACAGAGCAAGGTGTAGAGAGATCATACAGAAGGCTACTGATAGCCATACGAGTGGATCTTGGAATTGATGTATTAAATAAAATGGGGCACAAAGATGAGCATCACTTACATAATACTTTCCACTAAACAGTTGATTTCAGAGTTGCGCTATCATTTTGTATCTTTAAGAAGTCCTGCTATACTCCTGCTGTACTTCATCTGATAAAATTTTAGGCAATGAAAAATAAATGCGGTCATTTCCTAAACCAGAAAATGCTAATGATGTCATATATTTACGCTAAGCAGGGTAATTTTGTGTGGAAGACAGTAATCACAAAGTGCAAGAGCATGGATTGTATTTATTATCCAATACACCATGTTAGCTGAATGCTTTGTTATAAAAGAATGATGGAATATTTGATGGTTTGGTAGCATCTGCTGATAATGGATTATGGGAACAGGCTGTTCTCCAAAATAAACATTGTTTTCAAGAAAATGTGTTCACTTATAATTTATACATTGAATCTACCACTGTATTTTATATTAATGAAGCAATAGTAATATTGTATGTATGTATGCATCTATCTATCTATCTATCTATCTATCTATCTATCTATCTATCCATCTATCTATCTATCTATCTGACTATGTTAAAGGGAACCTTAACTGAGAGGGATATGGTTGTTACCTTTTTAACAATACCAGTTGCCTGGCAGTCCTACTGATCTCTTTGGCTACAGCAGTGGCTGAATCACACACCTGAAACAAGCATGCAGCTAATCCAGTCTGACTTCAGTCAGAACACCTGATCTGCATGCTTGTTGAGGGGCTGTGACTAAAAGTATTAGAGACACAGGATCAGCAGGAGAGTCAGGCAACTGGCATTATTTTAAAAGGGAAAATCCATATCCTTCTTAGTTTAGGTTCCCTTTAAGTATATTTGGTTAAGTGTATATTAGTTTCCTAATTACTTTTTGTCAGCATGAAGACCATAATCAAACAAATAGAGACGGCACCCCACAAATAGAGTCGACACGCCACTCTTGCAACAAATCCATAGTTTTTGGAGCACAATAGGGTCACAACATGTCTTGGGTGGGTTCCTTCCTCAGGTGTTAACTTTCCTAAAGAGACACTAAAGCAAAAAAAATAAAAATATGATATAATGATTTGTATGTAGTAGTCTAATATTGTTTCTAGTACAGGAAGAGTTAAAAAACTCCAGTTGTTCCCTATGCAAAAAAGCCATTGAGCTCCATGACTTTCAAAGTTGCAGAGAGTCTTCTGAAGCTTATTATCTGAAGTGTCTGGCACTGTATTGTTGTTTTTTCCTGCAGAGAACAGTTCAAAAGTTCACTGGCCTGCTCTGTAAAATCGTTTAGAATGCTGAGTAGTGTGTAAACTGCAAATATTAGAGAATGATGCAATGTTATAAAAAAAACAAATGATATAACTGAAAATAAGATTATATTTTCTTTGTTACTAATATTCTAGTAATTATCCGTACTACACAACCAATTCATTATATCATAATGTTTTTTCCGCTTCAGTGTCTCTTTAAACAGCATCTCCCGCAAAACCCCTATGCCCTTGTTGTCAGTGGTGTGTTGCGGTGTAACAGCAGCCCTGTAATGTGGTTTACTGCACTGCAATGTTCCACCTATGTCATGTTCACAGTGCGGCGATAGTATTGAGGTGTAACGGGTTGTGCTATGATAATGCACTGCATGTGGTGCGTTACTGCTAAATACATGTGTGTATGCTTCCCTGTATGTGATAAACGTGACTGTAACATGCAGTATGACTTTTTTTGTTACATTGCATTCCTGTTATATATATGGAACACAACGCAATGTCCCACTTTGTTGTTTCCACCCTATTCATCAGTAATCCTGCGTTTTTTACTGCCTGAGTTTTACTACCCTCACATTCAGGGACTCAATTCTCAACCACTTCGTCCACAGGTCAGTAGATATATACGTCCTCTGGGTCTTCATCTAAGCCACAGGTCAGTAGATCTATAGACCTGCATTGAAGCAGTGCTGTGCAGGATTGGGCTTGCTCCTGTGCACATTACTGGCACTATCTGATGCAGGACTAATTGGTGAATGGGAATATATGTTTCCTGAGCTAATGAGATTGATTTTTACTATTAAAAATACTTGTATTTTCTCATTTCATAGTGAAAAACACACTCTGTAGCATTATTTCAGAATCAAATATCTTCACCATAAATTGTGAGAGGAACATAATCTAAGTTTTGTGATATGCAGTAAGAATAGCCAAACAAAATTTGTGTTTTTTATCTACAGTAGCACTTTTTATTTTTAAACTGGAATTGGTAAAACTGAGAAATACATGTTTTTTTCAATTTCTTTCTTTGTTTTCCCATTAAAGGAATACTTAAGTGAAAAAAAAAAAGATCTTTACTCACCCGGGGCATCCCTCAGCACCCTGAAGCTGTATGGGGCTCTCTTTGCCCCGCTCTGATCGTCCTGTCCCCGCCGGCGGCTACTTCCGGGTTTGGCGACAGCCGCCAACAGGCTGGGAACGCGGGTGATTCTCTGCGTTCCCAGCCGCTATATCACCCTCTATGCTGCTATAGTGTATATATATATATATATATATATACGCTATAGCAGCATAGAGGGTGATATAGCGGCTGTAAACGCGGAGAATCACCCGCGTTCCCAGCCTGTCGGCGGCTGTCACCGAACCCGGAAGTAGCCGCCGGCGGGACAGGACGATTGGAGTGGGGCTGCGAGGGCACCATACAGCTTCAGGGGGCTGAGGGATGCCCCGGGTGAGTAAAGATCTTTTTTTTTTCACTTAAGTATCCCTTTAAAATTCATAGAAAACAAAATTGTTTGAGGGAAAAAATGGCATACAATGAAAGCCTAGTTTGTTTTGAAAAAAAACAATATATATTTCATTTCTGTGTCATAAGTAGGGATAAAGTTATTTCTGATTAAATAGGGACATAGCTAAACTGTCAAAACTGCTCTGGCCAATAAGTTGAAAACAAGGTCTGGATGCAAAGTGGTCACAAACCAATCCCTCTCTGATTTGAATCTGATCAGAGAGAGATAGGATCCCCAGATTTTAAACCTCAAAAATCTATCAAACCACAATGCTACACTGCTCAATACAGTGCAATGTTATGGTCAGCTGCCACATCCTCTCGACCAAATCGATTAAAATTATTATCGATGTGGCATGTCGACTGATCGAATCTGCCTTTAGTTCCACCTTTTCTGAAATGTAAACCTTCTTCTTAATTCATGAAATTGATTAATGGCTTTATTTAACAATAGAAAATGTTAGGATTAAAGAAGAACTTTACTGAAAAGGGGGACAAATCTGATCACTGAGGTATAATGGGTTTGGAGGTGGGCGTGTTTGGGATACCCACCGTTGACGTGGCCCTACACATCCCGAGATCTACAACTCGAGCAGATTTCTATTATCCGTGGTGTGCAGCTGGAGAACTTATCCCCCCCCCCCCCTCTCCTCTTTCTCTTCTCTTCATTCTTTTCCTGTCTTTCTTATCTTTTCTTTTCTCCCCCTTCGGTCGTCTCCCCCACACCATCTCACTCTTTCTTCCCCTATCCAGTTTGTCATTTACATCTATTAGTGTATTGGCGAGTGCCCCATGGAATCCTCCCCCTGTCCCCATTTAGTCCTGATGCAACTGAGGTCGCCCCCAATGAGGTCCACCCCCCTGCACGCTGGACCCACTACTTTTTGTGCATTCTCCCTTCGCATATCGGTAGACCTCAATACCTTGGGAGTGTTGGTATATGTTGCCCTTGGCTACCAACACTCGCTTGATTCGTCTTTAATATTGGCCTCTATAGTGAGGCATATTGCACTATCAGGGCTATACTGTATCTATAATTCCAATGTTTTATGAATGTTTTCTTTACAAAAGTTGAAATGTCTGTATTTCTGCAATATTTTTCTCAATAAAAAATTTTTGTGAAAAGGGGAAAAAATAAATCAATACATTGCAAAGTGAGAAGTTAAAAATAGGAGAAATGATTGATAATCGCCATGTGATTTGTTCATATTGTTTGATCCACAATCAGCCTGCATGTAATCATCTTAACTCCTGGCAGACATTAAAAAAAAGACACCACCAACTACCATTATCTATAACCACACCCCCTAACAATGCGATAGGCTAATAGCTTGTTATTTTTTATAGATATTCAAATTCACAGAGAAAGATACTGGTTGCTTGGCAGTTGGAAACAGCTGTTATTTTCCCACATTGCAACAAGGCTCACAGACTAGGTCCTGACATCACACTGTGGGAGGGGTTTCACCACAATATCAGCCATACAGAACCCCCTGATGATTTTTCTGAGAAACAATAAAGATTTCTCAAGGGGGGGCGTGGCTTGACGCTCAAGAGAGATGGCCGCTTAAGTGCAGAGCTCCTGAACCAGACACCGCTCTTTCTACCTGCTCCGTCCCAACTACACTCTCCTCACTGCTATGGACCGCAGGACCCGAGGCCAAAACTCCTCTAGGACCAGAAACAATCTCCGTCCGCAATCTGGGAGAAGCTTACCGGAGCTGTTCCGCTCCCAATACGAACGCAAGGCCCCAGCCTCTGCTTCCAAGATGGCGGCGCCACGAAGCCCTTCACCCGATGGCTCCCTCACACCCAGGGAATCCTCAGACCGTGAGTACTCTAAAGCACCTAAAAAGAGAGACACGGTCACTTACTCTCACTTAAGAGACTTTGCTGAAGATATCAAATCAACATTTACTGACGCCATCGCGGAAGTACACGAGGATATGGCCGCCATAGCTGAGCGCATATCCACTATTGAAAAAACAGGGGTGAAGAGAGACACTCGGATTAAAACACTATCCAGAACCACCCAGATACACAACACTAGGCTAATCGTTCACCAGAGGCACTTAGAGGATCTGGATAACAGAGGGCGCCGTAACAATATCAGAATACGGGGAGTCCCCGAGTCAATCCCCGCAGACCAGATCACCTCGGCCTTAACATCTATCTTTAATGAGCTACTTACTAGGCCCAAAGATCAGCCTATAGAATTTGTAAGAGCTCATCGAGCTCTTAAACCACCTGGGAATGACTCGGACCCCCCTCGGGACATTATATGCTGTCTCTCATCCTTCCAACTGAAGGAGGACATAATGAAGGCTGCGCACTCGCAGGACGACATACTTTTCAATGACTCTCACATAGCCCTTTACCAGGATCTTTCCCCGCTAACCCTGAAACAAAGAAAGGCACTAAAGCCGCTCCTGCAATTACTGTTGGAGAAGAACTACAAGTACCGTTGGCGCTTTCCTTTCGCGTTCTCTGTAACAGACAACGGGCATTACTACTTTCCTCCGCACACCTGCAGATTTAAATGATTTTTGTGCCACTTTGAACATAACTGCTCCTGAATTACCACTGTGGTACGCCGAATTTAAAACAAGGGCCAGATCCCCTCAGCAGCTTTGAAACTCCAGATACGCGCTCCAGACCTCCATCCTCTTAAAAATCCAAACAGGGACGTAAGACTCCTGCCAAATCTGCCACTTTGGATATCGCAGCAGATCTCGGATGCACCACCTTAGAGGAAGACTGACCTCCTTTTCCATCAAGTCACCACACAGGAAACTCTCCTACTTGATGGCAATATAACCACAGATTGCTAACATATCCATCAACATTGTTTTTGATTCCTTCATGTTGTTGTTGCTATATATGCTATATACTTAACATACCTGTGGTCCGCCATGCCAAAGAGATGTGTATACATATAACTGATGTAGCCACTCAAGTTTATGTTTTGATGTTATACAAGTTACTTTCTCTTCCTGTACCTTTTTACACTTGTAATTGGTGAACCTTCCCTAATCCCCTCCCCCCTCCCTCCCCCTTCCTCCCCCCCCTTCCCCCCCCCCCCCTTCCCCCTACTAATCCCTATCCCCTCCCTTTCCCCTCCCTCGAACCTACTCTCCCCTCCCTCCCCTCCTCCCCCCTCCTAACATTTCCCCCCCCCCCTCCCGGTTCCCATTAAGATTCACCATATTGCAAATAAGGTCTACTGGAAGATAAGCTTTTATCTCTTTTAAAATAGTACTTAGTAGTTGGAACTACAGTGCTTGTGGACATGTTTTCCACAACTCACTGTTTATGTTTGCTTTTGTTATGTCTGGTTCACCTCTTCACTAGTTACCCTTGCTATCTTTTTCGGTTGCTCGAGTACCCAATCTCTCGGGGGTGTTATTGTCCCCTCCACTACAGAGACTGGTTCTCTGACAACCTCTCGCCTTAGTACAGTGAGTATTCGAATATTTTTCTTTTGAGAAATTTTGAAATTTCGATACCCACGTGAGTTCATTTCATTTAATATTTCTCACTATCCACACCAAACTTGTTTTCTCTTCCCTCCTCAAGCCTACCTCTCAGATAAGGGTGCTATCAGGGTACTCCTCCTTTTCCTATATACCCCTCTCTTCCCCCTCTCCTTTTACCTTCCCTCACCCTTCCTATCGCCTTTCCCCCACTTCCCCTCCTCTCTCCTTCTCCTTCAATTCCTGCCTCCTACTGCCTCTTTATAATGAATGGCTTCTGGCCTCCTATAAGCCTTTTACTTGTGGTATCGTTGCAGAGTCTAACAATGTCCCCCCAAACCAAAGAGAGGACTCAACAATGGAAACTTATTTCTTATAACACTAACGGTTTAAACATACCACAAAAGAGATCCAAATTCTTGGACCATATTCAAAGAGAGGGAGTTACATTTGCTTTCTTCCAAGAAACTCACTTTTACAAAAAAACTATTCCTAAATTTTATGACAAGCATTACCCACTTTACTTCCATGCCTCCTCTCCATTAGACAAAACAAAAGGAGTTTCCATATTGATCCATAGATCCATAAATTTCCAACTAATCTCTAAATTGGAAGACCCAGAAGGGAGATATCTTTTCGTACATAGGAAAATACAGGACCGAGATATTACTTTGGCCAATATTTACGCCCCAAACACAGGCCAGGTTACATTTTTCAAAAAGGTTACTGATTCTCTTCTGTCCTTCTACCAAGGCTCCTTGTTCCTAGGGGGTGACCTTAATGTCCCTCTAAATCCCCTACTGGACACATCTAATGGCACTTCATCTATCAAATTCAGAGACATTAAAAAAATAAGGGAACAACTAGACCGACTATCTCTAATAGACTCCTGGCGCTTTCTCCACCCAGACGATAAAGACTTTTCCTTTTATTCGGGACTCCACAGACGATACTCTCGCCTGGACTATCTTTGTGTCCAACAGAGGGATGCGGCCTTGGTACTTAAAGCTAATATTGCCATTTTAAATCTAGCTGATCATGCCCCGGTCTCACTTCTCTTAAAGCCTCCATTTACCATCCCCAAATCCTTCTGTTGGAGATTAAACCCTTTTATACCTTCAGAAGAGACCCACTCGAAGGAAATAAAACACCATATCTCGGAATACTTTCATTTAAACAAGTCCCCAGATCAATCAGCTCTTCTGGTATGGGAGGCACACAAGCCATATATAAGAGGCCACCTGATTCATGTAGGAGCTAGAATCAAGAGAGAAAAACAATCTCACATTGATCTACTACACTCCAAAATTAAAATATTGGAGACAAAACATAAAGCCTCTCTACTTGCTCCTCTCCTAGACGAAATCAGCTCCCTACGTAAACAGCTTCAAAAACTCCTCTCATACCAAACTAAGAGGAAATTTCTGCTATCCAAGGGAATATTCTACGAGCATGCTAATAAATCAGGAGCCCTTCTAGCTCGAGCTCTGCGGGAAAAAACTGCTAACATGCAGGTAAAATCCCTAATTAATTCCAAACAAGAGAAAAAAATCTCTAACAAAGACATTGCTGAGGAATTTAAAAACTTTTACCAAAGTTTGTATAATCTCCCCACCCCTCCCAACGATTTGCATGCACCTCTATCCAGATCTCAAGCCATTACACAATTCCTCTCCAAATATGGACTGAATAAGCTAAACTTAGAAGAGGGAACTAGCTTAAACTCCCCAATATCCAAAGATGAAATCTTAGTTGCTATTAAAGCACTAAAAGCCAACAAAAGTCTGGACCTGATGGCTTTACAGCTCAATATTACAAAGTATATGCAGATGTCTTATCCCCACATTTCATTTCCGCTTTCAATGAAGTGACAACTGACACTACCCCCTCAAAACAATTACTTGAAGCACATATAACTGTGATACACAAACTAGACAAGGACCCGCAGTCTTGCTCAGGATATAGGCCTATCTCCCTCCTGAACACGGACATAAAACTGTTCGCCAAAATAATAGCCACATGAATCTTACCTTTACTACCCTCTAGAACACACCCAGATCAAGTAGGGTTCATGCCGGGTAGGGAGGCCAAAGATGGAACCATGAGAGCATTCGGAATCCATACATGGATCACTCGCATTCGGTAGAGGGAATTTTCCTCTTTCCACCGATGCCGAAAAAGCCTTTGACAAGGTATCTTGGGACTTCATCAAGGCCTCTCTCCTTCACATGGACTTAGGCCCACAGATGACGAACTGGATTTCACTCTTGTACTCAAACCCCTCTGCCAAAGTCAAAGTAAATGGCCTACTCGCAGCTTCTTTTAATCTGTCTAATGGCACTAGGCAAGGATGCCCCCTGTCCCCTCTAATTTTTATAATTGCATTAGAACGCCTGCTTAATTGAATACGAACTGACCAATCTATAGAGGGAGTTGTCGTAAAAGACGCAGAACACAAGGTATCAGCATTTGCTGATGACCTTTTATTTTTTCTAACTAAGCCATCCACTTCTATCCCGGCCCTATTAGAAAAACTGAAATACTTTGGATCCCTTACTAATTATAAGCAATACTCCAATTCACTGTTGTCTACTTGACATATATCCTTTATTCAAATATTGTATCAAAACACCCCATACCCATTAAAAAGAGCAGTACTGCGATGACATGCCTAAGCTATCCACAGCCGGCTGTGACACACACTACGGTCTCCACTGCATACAACCCATGCACATCTACACTCATACAACTCCCGGGAGTTTCCACTAAGTTGTCTGCTGTCAGCAGAGTTACTCAATTGGCTCCACGTTAGTCTCTCAGTGTCGCATGCATGCTGCGTAAGCTTTGACTGTCTGCATGACAACATTAAGGAACCTGGCTTGGAGTTACCAAGATGCAGCCCACATTGAGTTAAACAATGAAATTGGGCACGCTGGGAGGAGTATGCTAATTACCAATGGTTGCTGGGAAGTGAAAAGTGGAAGGCTGAACAACCGCCCACTAACATCTGACGAAGGCTGGTGGGCGGCCGATACTAGTGATGTCGAAAGCATAGCGGTGACATCACATCCGGGTCTCGCGTGGTGCGACGCTGAGACAGCTCCAAGGGTTCCCAGCACAGCGGATACTTCTATACACGGACTTCCATAGCGGAGGGTGGACAGGAAAGCTGCAGAGACGCTGAGCACATCATTAGGACTGATTATCAGACCCAGGCGAAGAGGGATAATGCGCAGAAGGTGGTGAGAGCCCTCAGCGGCAACCCAAATCATGCAATGTGTGCTGTATGCTACTGCTAAACATCCAGTAACGCTACATGACAAGGTCCATGAAGTAACCCTCTGCAATTAAAGGGACACTGCTATTAAAATTAGAACGCCTGGCATTAACCCTTGCATGCGACACTGAGAGACTAACGTGGAGCCAATTGAGTAACTCTGCTGACAGCAGACAACTTAGTGGAAACTCCCGGGAGTTGTATGAGTGTAGATGTGCATGGGTTGTATGCAGTGGAGACCGTAGTGTGTGTCACAGCCGGCTGTGGATAGCTTAGGCATGTCATCGCAGTACTGCTCTTTTTAATGGGTATGGGGTGTTTTGATACAATATTTGAATAAAGGATATATGTCAAGTAGACAACAGTGAATTGGAGTATTGTTTGAAAAAGTTGGATCACTGTTTGGCTCCCCTAATAGGGTAGACATCATCATTGTCAATTGTTCAGGCGCAGGATATTGTTGGATTGTATTACTAATTATAAGGTCAATCTTTCTAAATCCTCCGCAATGAACATATCTCTAAAGCCCACAATAATAACAACTATAAAACCATTATTTCCCTTCCAATGGGCAAATACTTCAATCAGATATTTAGGAATACAGATCCCAATCAATCTCTCGAAACTATTCGACCTAAACTATGCTTCACTCTTCAAAAAAATCCAAACAGACCTGGATAGATGGCACTCACCCCCCCCCCGCCTATCTTGGTTTGGGAGATTAGCTTCCATCAAAATGAATGTCCTACCTAGGATTTTATACATCAGCCAGACAGTCCCTATTTTTATTCCTCAGCGGTGCTTTACCAAAATCCAGTCAACTATTAATAGCTTTATCTGGGGGAAAAAATGCATTAAGCATTCCTTACTAGCTTTCGACAAATTAGAAGGCGGTCTGAATTACCCATTAATCTACAAATATCACCAAGCGGCCATTCTTAGCAGAATTCCGGAGTGGTGCTCTTCTGATTCCAACAAACGATGGATTCAAATAGAACAAGCCTTTTCTAGTATCCCTTTACCAGGACTGCCTTGGATTCTAAATAAAGACATCTCTAAAATAGCTTCCTCTCACCCTTTAATCTCATCCACGGTCCAAACTTTTCGCTCCTTTACAAATAAAGGTTCCCTATCATCCTCCCCAGGACCACTAACTCCAATTCTGAACAATCCTCAATTTGCACCAGGTCTAGGTCCTCAAACTTCCTTACAAACCTTGGTCCTCACATTCTGCGCCTGAAAGATATGTCCAGTAGAGGCTCATGCATACCAAAGAGTCAGATTGAATCATTAACCGGTGGAAAAAATATCTCATCCTGGTCCTTTCTACAACTCCAAAGCTTTGTTTCCTCTTTAGCTAGGAAACATAAAATCGATAGACCCCTCACCAATTTTGAAACACTGACTCTTGCAATGACCCCTCACAGACACGTGATATCATGGATGTATAAAACTTTACTAAATCTAAATTCACCTGACAAATTCCCTTTTCAAGAGAAATGGGAGCGGGCCATAGTTAGCTCTTTCACTGATGACCAATGGACTCAGACCCTAACTAATAATCTCAAAGGCTCTTCTAATGTTAATATACAGGAACTAGGCTACAAGCTAATCTCTCACTGGTACAATACCCCCCAAAAAAATAACAACATATGGGCATCCTTAAAAAAGATCTCTGCTGGAGATGTGGATTGGAAGGTGGGGACCTACTACACATCTTTTGGTCTTGTCCGAAAATACAGAAATACTGGAAAGAGGTCCACACTTGTCGGTGACGTCATCCTGCCCCGTCGCCATGGCGACGGGGGAAGCCCTTCCAGGAAATCCCATTCTTTGAATGGGATTTCCTGATCGGAGATCGCCGAAGGCGATCGAAGCGGATGGGGGGATGCCGCTGAGCAGCGGCTATCATGTAGCGAGCCCTGGGCTCACTACATGATTTAAAAAAAAAAAAACTGCTGTGCTGCCTCCTGGCGGAATGTTTCATACCGCCAGGAGGGTTAAATAGGTGAAATGTGACGCACTGCACTCTCCCAAAACTTCACCTCTTTAAGATCTACAACCTATTTTAACACATTTATCCTGCCAAATATCTAAAGATGAAAATGTAGTAATATGTAAATCCATCAAAATACTTGTCCAGATGTGTCCTAGACACTTACTAGCTGCTACTCTATAGCATTGTATAAAACCTATGAATCTGCACTAACTCAACTATGTAACTGCTTGTCAACTTATAACTGTTACTTAATTTTGTGTTCAATAAAGCTTAATTGTGAAAAAAAAAATAATTCTCAAGGGAAAGGGGGTTTCAGCTATGGATTGGGATGAAGTTCAATCCTTGGTCACAGGTCCTCTTTAAAGAAACTGATTAAAAAAAACCTGTAGTAAGCAAACAGTAAGGTTTCAAATGTAAAATGGAATTTCACTGGTTTCTCAGGGAAGCTGCTCCATATTATTCCAAGATTTTCTTGCTGCTTCTGTCTTGATAAACCAGCCCTACTTTACTTTAATGTTCAGTTTTCCACTGATTTCAGCCCATATTTTTTCTGATTATTTTAATAGCAGTTTTCACTGATTTTACTAATTATGAAAATTTTCATTATATGCTTAGTTTCTGTTGATTAAGAAAGATTTGCTTTAAACAATAGTTCATTAATTGTAAAAGTGTGCTATCTTCTGGAATTGTGAAACTGTATAAATGTATTTCTAATTATGAATTTATATTCTGAGTAAGATGCAATGAATGGCTGCTACGTATTTGTGCTTCACACGATCACTGTTATGCTTCTCCCTGCTCCCCAGTTGTTACATTCAGCCTGGTATCTAAGAACACTATTAACCTAACTTTGGAGTTGTGAATTGCAATTTTTCCATTATCTTCCTAAGTGTGCTTAACTTGATTAAAGTACTAACATGAGAACAATAAGATTTCCTCTCCAAATTTCATTTCTGACGGATCCTGTAAAAGAAATGCAGCCATAAGTAAAGACTAAAGCATGCTGCATCTTCACTATTGCATTTTACCTCCTGAATGATGGGTTTCTCTTTCAACTGCTCATTTTAATAATATAATGTATTGTTAATACAAACAGCATAACATTACAGCTGATATCTAAACCTAAGGTTACTAATAGCAGTCACTATTTCTGGATACCAAAGATGCAATCGATTGGCTCCTGTGGAAGTTTGTTGGCATGACATGGCATTTACTGCTGCATGTCAAAACAACACAGCTCTGCAATCCCTTTCTGTTTTTCAGTACAGCAAGAGTTAAAAAAAACTTGAATTGTTATCTATGCAAAAGAGCTTGTTAACAGCTTGCCAATTCAGTCTCTTTCCTGAAAAGTAAATAAGAGCTAAAACAGCTGAGAAACTGTGAGATATGGCTTCCAATGAGGTTTAAGTGCAGGGAAGTTCAAAGGGTCATTAGTTCTCTTTCTCTTTCAACTTAAAGTGTACCAGAGCTGATGAAAGGTAAAAGTTTCATACATACCTGGGGCTTCCTCCAGCTCCATAGCTAAGATCGCTCCCATGCTGCTGTCCTCCGCTTCCCGCAGCTCCGGTGCTAGGTTCCGTCACTTCAGCCATTCACGGACAATCTGCACAAGTATCTTTCCAGCTCCTGCAGTGCTCCTGCACTTCACTTGTGTCAGACTGGCCACGACTGGCTGAAGTGATGGGACCTGGTACCGGAGCTGCAGGCAGCGGAGGACGGTGGCGCGGGAGCGCTCCGAGCTTATGGGGCTGGAGGAAGCCCCAGGTATGTATAAAACTTTTACCTTTCATCAGCTCTGGTTTCCACAAGGAGTGTGGATTCTAAACCGCAGCTGTGACAATCTGTAGAAAATAAAAAATAAGCAATTAAACTGAACATAATAATATGAGACTCATTTCCATGTTACTAATGTTTTAGTTATCATCCATACTACACATAGAATTATTTCATAGGTTTCTTTATTGTTAAAATGTGGCCAGTAATTTGGTCTTGATGTTTATGATTTATATGTTGTATATGCGCCACAATAAAAAAAGATTTAAAAACAAACAAGAAAAAAGTTAACCTTACTAAACTAAGCTGAGCCCCATGCAGCAACATGACTGTACTTCCAGCCAGTGACATCTGTAATTTCATCTGCATTTATATAGAGGGATTAGTCCCCAGTGGCAAGCTCCATCCAAATTCGACTATCTGTTATTTCCTCGTAGGCGAAATACAGTGGGTGCAGGGACTGCAACCCAATTGTGAGTATAAATACTCTTGTACTACAATCTAACATCTAATACCCACAATACTGCACCATTTGGCTACTGGTCTCTCCTTGTCATACAGGTGACCGTGGTATCCCCACAGTAACCATCTTTTCTACTCTACTATCCGAATGACTGTAAAAATCAAAGATTTTTGCAGCATTGTTTACGTAACTTCCATTTTTCATGATTTTTATTTCTTTAACCCTTACCACCCCTATACTAATGAACTCCTCATACCACAACCCCCTCTCTTTTACTCATTCAGAGGGTTCTAAGCTTTGCTGTCACATGACTATGCTGTCTTTCTAGACAGCAATGCAGGCCAACGCCCCTCAGAGTAATTTGACATCTGATGTTCTGAGTCACCACACTCCCACATAGCTTCCTATGTGGTGCATCCCATTAACCACATGCCACTCCCAAAAGATCTCTCTCAGTTACATCACATGAGTGATATATTGGGGAGGTGCAGATTATGCACATGTCCCCTCCTCAGTTTGACACCAGGAGATCTGGCTGCTGCAGTGTCAAGTAGGCCCAACCTTCAGCTGAAGAGAAGTTCCAGATTGTAAACACTGTCCACATTGTAAATACAAAATAAATCAAAATAAAATACAGGGAGGCTTAGGGAGGAAACCTACTTTACATTTAGTTGCATTCCTTTTATTTTTCCTTTATAGGGTATTTTCAGTGAAAAGCAATGAGCTGAAACCTTGAGTAAGCCATCCCATTATGTGCAGATCCATTTAAAATTACATTTGAAACTTTTATGTTGCCCATACACAGTACAACAAAAACATTTGATTTTCCTGTTTATTTGACCAAACAACAGAATCAAACTAAAGTCAAAAAGAATATTTTTTTCAATCAAGAAAAATGAACGATTATCACGTTTCTTCAATAAAAATCCGATCAGACATTTTGGAAAAATCTTTATATTCGATCTAACAGAATAATTGAATGCAACTATCTAGTAGAAAATAATGAAAAATTTGTACCATGGATGGGCACCATTAGTATGCTTGTAAAAAAATTACTTCACTAGTGAATGACTTTGGTATTACAGTATACAGTGTTGCTAAAACACTGGTGTTTTTCCATTGGTTGTGGCTGTGCTGAAAATATATTTGTTTGTCCAGACATTTCAGGCCATTTGTAAGCATCAGTTAAAGGGATTCCGAGCTTTAAATAAAAACAAAATTGCTACTCATTTGGGGCTTTCTGCAGCCCAGTGTAGGTCGGGAGGTCCCACGGCGTCCATCTGGCTCTTCTCCCAGGGCCTGGCCAGAAATGGCTCCCTGGCGGCTTACGGCGACACTGGGCAGTACTGTCACGCCGGCCGCCGTGATGATGCGTGGTGACGACAGACGTGATGTTTCAGGAAGAAGGAGCCCGACACTCTGGCCCAGTGTCGCCAGGAGCCGCCGAGGTACCATTTCTGGCCAGGCCCTGGGAGAAGAGCCAGATGGACGCCGTGAGACCTCCCGACCTACACTGGGCTGCTGAAAGCCCCAGGTGAGTACCAAGTTCATTTTTATTTAGAGCTCGGAGTCCCTTTAAATGAATTCTGGTGTGGAAATGTAATTTTCTTTAGGGATTTTACTTGATCAATATCATGCAAGAGATAACTGATTGAGACAATAGCATAAAGAGGATGCTGTGATGCTGAGGGACGGTGTGTGGTATTTCTGTACTAACTAATCAATTCTTCAGTGCCTGTTGTACAATTCTACAGCTTTTTTTAAACATAGCACTCATGCCGAAATAACAATCATGCCATTACAGAAGGTGGCCGTCATTGTTTAGCACTGTGGTAACAAAGCCAGACATCAAGTCATGTTTTTATAGCAACGGTCCACTGATTTACAAGTGATTTATAGAAACTGAACACAATAGCATGCAGGGCTACAAGAACAATTTGCACAGTAAATAATTATGTCTATTGCTGACACAGCCACAAAACCTTCAGGCCCCTTTTACACTGACTTATACTCTTTTTTGTGTTGCATTACCCTTTCTGCAAGCAGGGTATTGCAACAGCAAAGAAAGTGTATGGGTCCCAGTACACTATCTGTGTCGCGTCAAAGTATCTGATTTGCCGCCGACCTGCCGAAAAGTCAACAGCACGTTACCGGGATGCAGCAGCGGCGGAATGCATTGAAATCAATCCACAATGCGAAAAATTTACATTTGTTGGCAGTGCGGCCCACATGCAGAATAGCGCAAATACGATGGGGAAGCCAGCACTCTCAGTGATGTACTTCCTGTCCAGGAAGTACGTCTCTGTCGGCATTCTCTGCTACAGGGCCATATAAATCTTTTTTTGGCGTTGTGGTGTTATGTGACTGAGGGATATGGATGTTTCCTTTTAAACAATACGAGTTGCTTGGCAGTTTTGCTGATCTCTTTGGCTGCAGTAGTGGCTAAATCACACACCTGAAACAAGCACGCAGCTAATCCAGTCTGACTTCAGTCAGAGCACCTGATCTGCATGCTTGTTCAGGGGCTGTGGCTAAAAGTATTAGAGACACAGGATCAGCAGGAGAGTTGGGCAACTGGTATTATTTTAAAAGGAAAAATCCATATCCTTCTCAGTTTAGGTTCCCTTAAAGGGCTTTCGGGCAGCGCAGTGGTGTAGTGGTTAGCTTTCTCGCCTTGCAGCACTGGGTCCCTGGTTTGAATCCCAGCCAAGTCGCTTCTGGGATTAACATCTGCAAGAAATTTGTATGTTCTCCCTGTGTCTGCATGGGCT
This sequence comes from Hyperolius riggenbachi, assembly GCF_040937935.1. Classification (NCBI taxonomy): domain Eukaryota; kingdom Metazoa; phylum Chordata; class Amphibia; order Anura; family Hyperoliidae; genus Hyperolius; species Hyperolius riggenbachi. The sequence goes on along the minus strand of NC_090647.1, from coordinate 206,953,938 downwards.
TCCTCCAGGCACTCCAACTTCCTCCCACCTCCCAAAAACATACAGATAATTAATTGACTTCCCCCCTAAATTGGCCCTAGACTATGATGCATACATGCATAGACAAATAACTATGGTAGGGATTAGACTGTGAGCCCCTCTGAGCAGAGCCGGATTAAGGCTAAATGGGGCCCTAAGCAAAGTAACTGATTTGGGCCCCCCCATCATGTCGTAATAGAATCAGAAGATGCAGCTGCACAGCAATATGTCGCACACACCGGGCAGCCGAGCTACTGGTTGCTATGGGCAACAGCACGCTTTCCTCTGTGGGTGCACAATGCAGGGAAAAGCAGCGGCAAAATGCAGAGTGAGAGATGAATGGCTGGGACATTTGCACTCAGGGGCTGGGGCACCCCTGTGAAGAGGGCGCCAGATATCACAGCAGCAGCACTTTCCCCCTGCATCTCCAGCCTGGCAATAGCAGAAAGCTCTGGACACCGCCAAACCGGAAGCCGTTCCCCAGACAGAATTACATAACCACTCTCACCACCGAACAACCAATTTCCTCCCAAACTAGACAGCCACCATGCAGCCTCCATCCCAGTAAATACGATAGTCCAGCAGAGAAGGCAGCCGCAGTGGGGGAGAATGACAGCACCAGATGAATCACATTCACCTATTGCGATCCAAGCAATAGCGGTCCCGTCATCCGGAGCCCATCTGTCTCCTCTAGAGTGCTGCCGCTCTGTTACTACTACTATTACTACTTCCTACTTTATGTCTGATCTGAGAATCAGGAAGTTCAGAGCGAGCGGCTGCACTGTAGAAGAGACAGATGGGTTTCAGATGACGGGATCTCTATTGCTTGGATCATGGATAGGTGAGTGAGCGTTTGCCATCTGCTGCTATCATTCTTGCTGCAGCTGTGGTTCTCTGTGGGAAGGGAGGGTGGAGTGGGCAGCGGCAGAGTGCACAGTAGCAGGAGGGGGACCTAGGAGGAGAGCCTGGCTCTGAAGACAATCAGCAGCGCACGGCATCATTTGACAAGACAAGACAAATAACATTTATATCGCGCTTTTCTCCTGGTGGACTCAAAGCGCCAGAGCTGCAGCCACTAGGACGCGCCCTATAGGCAGTAGCAGTGTTAGAGAGACTTGCCTACGGTCTCCTACTGAATAGGTGCTGGCTTACTGAACAGGCAGAGCTGAGAATCGAACCCTGGTCTCCTGTGTCAGCGGCAGAGCCCTTAAAGGGACTCCAAGCAGTGCCTGTGGATATGCCTTTAAGCATACCCACAACTAATTCATTACATCCTCACACCTACCAGCATGATGTTTGTAATTATATCCCCCTGAGTTCCTTATATTTCATTGCATTGTGCTGAATCGAGCTGCCAACTTTGGAGAAAAGTCGTCCTGTGGCCGTGATTTCGATCGTGAAAATATCAAAAACTAAAAGGCATAGAGCAGCCGTTTATATATCACTGGAAAGAGGAGAAAAAGAGCTTTAAAATGATATGCATCTTTCCATAGTTACTGCACTGCTCAGAGTCCCTTTAACCATTATACCATCCAGCCACCGCTGACTTTGGAGAAAAGTCGTCCTGTGGCCGCGATTTCGATCACGAAAATATCGAAAACTAAAAGACATAGAGCAGCTGTTTATATATCATTGGAAAGAGGAGAAAGAGAGCTTTAAAATGATATGAATCTTTCCATAGTTACTGCACTGCTCAGAGTCCCTTTAACCATTATATCATCCAGCCACCGCTGACTTTGGAGAAAAGTCGTCCTGTGGCCGCGATTTCAATCGCGAAAATATCGAAAACTAAAAGGCATAGAGCAGCTGTTTATATATCATTAGAAAGAGGAGAAAGAGAGCTTTAAAATGATATGAATCTTTCCATAACTACTGCACTGCTCAGAGTCCCTTTAGCCATTATACCATCCAGCCACCGCTGACTTTGGAGAAAAGTCGTCCTGTGGCCGCGATTTCAATCGCGAAAATATCGAAAACTAAAAGGCATAGAGCAGCTGTTTATATATCATTAGAAAGAGGAGAAAGAGAGCTTTAAAATGATATGCATCTTTCCATAGTTACTGCACTGCTCAGAGTCCCTTTAACCATTATACCATCCAACCACCGCTGACAGGATGGCAAGGGCTGGTTTATGTGCTAATGGGGCCCCTTTGACTCTGAATGGGGCCCCAAGCGACTGCTTTTGTTGCCTGGTCGGTAATCCGGCCCTGCCTCTGAGGGAAAGTTAGGGACAAGACAATATACTCTGTGCTATATATAAATAAATGCAAAGGGGCGAAGCAACGTTCTCTTCATTTATAAAACCTGCCTCAAACAAAAAAAAGTTACATTTAAGAGGAACTCAAAATTTGAAAGTGTTTGCAGTCTCTTATGGCTAGATACTGAAAGATAGGTCAGACAGTCACTGGTCAAGATGGATACCTGACCCAAGACAAAGCTACCTAGGGTAAGCATAGAGGTATGGTACTGCTGGATGCAGAATGGGGAGGGGAGAGTAGCATATGGGTGGGTGATAGGAGGAAACATTGCAGCAAGCCTGCCTCTTCCTGTCTGAAAATTTGACATGATTGCGCTTTTTCACTTCTTAGCAGGGATGCTCACCGGATGCCCTCACAAGTAATCACGAGTGACTACTCGTGATTCAAATGGGGTTTAATTGGTGCAGGTGTGCGGCGGGGCTACAAGGGATTATTTACTCCTGGCTCCCACTTCCTACAAGCCATTTCCTCAGCTACACTGGACTTGAATGGAGTCTCCCTTGGATGCCCAGCACACAGGCTGACAAGCACCACATTTGAGAACACAGTAAGAGCCCTTTGGGCACATGTTTGCCAACAAATCCAGCTATATCAGTTTGGCTACATGCAGATATTGTTATGATGCCATCCATGTGTGAACTGCTGCTTCATGTGCCCTCATTGTCTGCATGATTGACTGGCTCCTGCAGATATGCACTGCAATCTACATGTGAATCGCTGTTTCGTGTGCCTCTGTCGTTGATGCTGATGCTATCCATTGTGCACTACTGCTTCATGTACCTTTGTCACCTGCATGACGGACTGGCATACACTGCTTGCTATATATGCTATGCTATGCTGCACTGATATAGACCACTGAAGTGGTTAAGGAGCCTATGGAGACAGGAAATTCTGGCTTGCATGGCTGTGATTTCTGCATGCACATGCTGTGCTGAATTTTGAGACACGAAGTAACCATTTATCCAATGTTGTTGAGCATACCGATGGACAGTGACTGAAGTCAAAAGCTTTGTCTGGGTGATTCCAGCAAATACATACATATATATATATATTTTTACTTATCCAGAGACTGCGCAGCCATAGGATTTTTTTCATGTTCACATGTTCTCAAATGGCCATAATCAATTAAGTGGTTTGAAGTGGGGGCATATGGGATTCAGTGGGGGGATAAGCCTGGGCTACATGGGGGGTTGGATTACCGTGGTGGAATTTTATCTTCTGATATTTTGATAATTTGCAAGTGTTAAATAAAGTTTTGTATTTTTATAACAAGATTTGTCCTCAATCAGGTCATACCCCTCCTTTATCTTATCTCACAGTTTCTTATTTGATTATTTACCCATAATTCCACCATCCACCCTGCATTCCAAAGAGCTTGCACGCGTCATATTGGTCGCGTTGCAAGCCTCACATCGGTGCACTTCCTCCTTCGAAGCGGAAAGAGGAAGTGTGCCGGTGTGAGGTGTATCTGGGTTTCTAAGGTCTACTAACGCGTACGCATATGTACACTGCCGGTGAGCTGGGCACAGAGTGAGCCGAATGACGCTTCACTCTGTGAAACTCCAAATTACCCTTACGCGCCCAATGCAGTATAACATTACTGCTATGGCAGCGCCCACCTGTTCCGCTGCTAAACCCTTACGAGTACTAATGAAATAGTGGTATTCAGCCAGTGGATCACAGATCTGACAGTGGCAGACATACACTTGCTGCAAATTAGAGTTTAAAGCAGAACTAAAGTTAAAAAAAGACTTTCACTTACCTGGGGCTTCTGCCAACCCCCTGCAGCCATCCTGTCCTCCACTATCCTGTTAACCCGTCGCCAGCTAGTTTTGGTTTCACTGACGGGCCACTGCGCCAGCACGGCTCTGGCCACGCGTAGATTTGCTCGCGTTCCCATCCGCAAGAGTGCCCAGTGCTGGCGCAGGCCGCTATTGAGAATGGGAACACAAACAAGGCTATACGTGGCAGCGCTGTGCAGGCACAGTGGCCCATCAACCTACAAGTCGACCTAAGAGAAACTAGCTGGTGGCGGACCAACCGAGGATCGTAAATGACTGACACGGACAGGATGGCTGCAAGGGGCTGGCAGAATCCCCAGGTAAGTGAAACTCTTTGTTGTTTATTTTCAGTTCCACTTTAAACCTAGTTCAGAGAAATATAATTTCTTATATTGTGCAATGTAATATACATTTTTCAGTCTGAACAGTAAAAGCTGCTTTGTTTAAAAAAGTGAAGTAGTGCAGTCTCAAGCTCTCTTGTCTTGGAGATATATTGCCAGTAATTGTCATAAAAATATATCTTCCAGTACAAGGAAATATGATCACAGCTGTAATCTGGGACACATTAGCAGAACATCCTGGTATACAGCAGGCCATGTTTCTGTACACGTATGTACTGGCGGGCCTACTATCTACAGATTAATGTGTCATGTCTATGCCCAGCTTAAAGGAGATGAAACACCTACCAGAAAATGTTTGCACCTATTTTTAGGTACAATAAAATTGTTTATAAAGTGAACCTGTAAGGGGAAAAAAAGTAAAACCTAGATACCACAGTACAGGGAAGCCTCTGAATTATCCAGGGGCTTTCTGGATCCTGTTGCACCACACTGTTTCCATGCAGGGTCACTCCGAAGAGATCCGACAAACGCTTCTAGATGAACATCACAATAAAATATAGCAGAATTGGAGCAGAAAATGAGAATTAGAAGTTTTTTTTTCAAGCACATCATTTAAATGAGCCCTAGTGCAGGATTAATGGGTAAAGCTTGCAGTATATTTTTAGGATACAGCTGAAATATTTATCATAATCAGAATGTTGTTTTTAGGATTCTAACCCACATGCCAGCCTCAGGTGCTGCAGTTATTTCTGACTAATCAATTATTTCTGTTCAGTCCTTGTGCTGTTAACTAAAAATGATGTGTGAATAACTATGAGCATACCGGGGCACAGGCATCAGGATAAGGCATGGATGCTGGTGGTGTACTCTTAAAGGGGACCTGAAGTGACATATAACATAATAAGATAAACGTGTATTTACTGACCCAAGCCTACATAGAACTAGGCTGTATTTTTTTTTTTTGCTCACAGTAAGGTTTGTATATTCAGGTATGTCGATTACATGTTATCTTCATTCAGACATGAGTCGGACTGTAGCATACCTCTCACTGATAACTAATTACAAGCCATACAATTCTTGCATGGCAGAAAAACTCTTTTGAATGCTGGTTATAAACATAAAAGGTCAGTATTTCAAGATGGGGGCTGAAAAAACATTTTAGAAATTGCACAAAAGCGCTTGTGCAGTGATTCCCAATGAGAGTGTTCACATGTAAGTGTTTCGATTTCATTGAAATGTACCATTTTCTGAGCGCTTTGGCTCAATGAAAGGTGTAGGGAAAATGCAAAGCGCTTGAAAAAGCGCTTTGTATAGCGATTTCCCCAGCGCTTCTATGAATAAATACATCGGGCTTGATTCACAAAAGAGTGCTAACTGTTAGCACGGCCGCGCGAATCGATAACGATTTCGCGCACAAGCACGATTTTTTGTGCGAAAACAATATCGATTTCGCGTGAAAATTCGTGTTTGTGCGCAAAATCATTATCGATTCCTGCGAAAATTCGCGATCACGCGCAATGCGAAAATTCGCGTGAAAACAGCCGTGCTAACAGTTAGCACTCTTTTGTGAATCAAGCCCATTGTATTTATTCAATTGCGGGTACAAGAGTTCACTTCCTGACTGTCGTCAGGAAGTGAAAAAAATCATGGATGAGCGACTGCGTTTAGAAAATCGCTTTTCTAAGTGCAAAGTGCAGGGAAAAGCGCTTTTGAAAAAAAGCACAATAAATAGCTCAGCGCTTGCGATAGAGATGACGATTTATAATGTGAACAAGGCCTAACAGACTGTCATCCTGGGACTCCAGGAAAGTCCTGTTTAGGAGTAGGAATATAGATATAATTGCATTTAAAGGACACCTGAAGTGAGAGGGATATGGAGGCTACCATATTTGTTTCCTTTTAGGCAATACCAGTTGTCTGGCTATCCTGATGATCCTCTGCCTCTAATACTTTTAGCCATAGACCCTGAACAAGCATGTAGCAGATTAGGTGTTTCTGACATTTTTGATAAATCTGACAAACCTGCATGCATGTTATGGTATGATTAAGACACTACTGCTGCCAAATAGATCAGCAGGGCTTCTAGGCAACTGGTATTGTTTAAAAAGCAATAAATATGGCACCTTCCATATGTTTCTCGCTTCAGGTCATCTTTTATTCAAAATTGGCAACACAGTGAGGTAGTTCTAAATCCCAGCTTTAACATTTCCAGTGGGATGTAAAAGTTTGGGCAACCTTGTTAATCGTCATGATTTTCCTGTATAAATCGTTGGTAGTCACGATAAAAAATGTCAGTTAAATATATCATATAGGAGATACACACAGTGATATTTGAGAAGTGAAAATAAGTTTTATTGGATTTACAGAAAGTGCACGATAATTGCCCACATTTATGCACCTTTCTATGGTAATTTTGTTTAAACAATTATTGTACACTTTCTGTAAATCCAATAAGCTTCATTTCTCTTCTCAAATATCACTGTGTGTGTCTCCTATATGATATATTTAACTGACATTTTTTATCGTAACAACCAACGATTTATACAGGAAAATCATGACGATTAACAAGGTTGCCCAAACTTTCGCATTCCACTGGAAATATTATAAAGCTGCAGGCAGACCAGAGATGGTCAATAGGATACTAATTCTGGCTTGCAGTAAAATTTCTTGCAAATTGTATTGCAGTTTGGGAATGTACTTCCAGCCAACTTTTATTGGCCCAATTTCAAGCTGTATATCATTTGCATGATATTTTTAGTATCTCATTGACCACCTCTAGTGAAGATAACAGCCAGAGCCTTCTTGAACTGGGGAAAACAATAGCATTTAGTCTAGACGAGGTCTCAAATCTAACAGATGATGGAGAAAGGAAGCCTTGCTGGCATCTGGTACTCCTGACAAGGACCAGCTTGGTGATCTGAGCCATGGGAGATGTATTTGAGGTGTTAGCTTGATGTAGATCCTGGCTGCAGAACAAGAGTGCAAACACTGAGCTTCCTTTTTGCCTATTACAACTAGATTCATTGTATCAAGCTGGTGGTTTTTATCCCTGTGAGTATATCTAAAAACTTTAAAAGGAACCAGTGAGTTGAGAGGCATATGGTGGCTGCCATATTTATTTGCTTTTAAACTTTAACAGTTGCATGGCAGTCCTGCAGTTTTCTTTGGCTATCGAGGTGTCTGGATTACACACCTGAAACAAGCATGCAGCTAATTTTGCCAGATTTTTGTCAGAAATATCTCATCTGCATGCATTTTCAGGGTCTATGGCTAAAAGTATTAGAGACGGTTGAACATCAGGACAGCCAAGGAATGGGGATTGTTTAAAGCGGTTTAAAACTCTGACAAAATATTCAACAAAAATGTGTTTTCCTACTTATTATAACCCATACAATTATCATATTTGCATTTGTGCACAAGTATTATAATTCATTTATAATTTATAACTTTCCAAAGGTCAGTTTATTTACTTTGAAAGCAGCTGGTGCATTTTATTCATAACTGTAGTAATTCTGTTTTAAATGCACCCAGTAATGATTTCTGACCTGTGTTTCACTCCAGGACGCATTAGCATAAGTTTCTGCACAGCCAGAGAATGTTTACTTAATTGTATCAAGTAAATAATGTTTACAGAAGATAAGCTAATTACCAGTTCAGATGCGGCAGCCCCTGCAGGAGAAAAAGTCAGTCCTGTGATGTAACCCTTTAAATGCTGTTTTACTTAAACATAATTGTGTTAGTATATTATATGCTGTAAATAATCTTTTAGAGAAAACAAGAAATACTGGGTTATATTCCACTTTAAAAGGAAATACATGTGTCAGCTTCCATATGTCTCTCACCTTGGGTTTTCCTTACATATGGTACCTTTAAATCAAAAATATTGTTCAAGTGAAATTGTTTGTCTGATCAAACCCTCTGGTATGTGGCTTGTTATTTTATGTAAGGTATATGGGGTTTAGAACACAATGGAATAGCGTATTGTAACTTCAGAGATTTTGCTGGACAGTGCTGCAGTACAGAGCAATACGATCATCTTCCCAGTGTTTGTTCCTAATACAACAATAGAGGGAAAATTCCTCTACATTCTTAACAAAAACTGCTAAATTGAGTTCATGTTTTGGCTTTATAGAGTCAGCAGCTTGGAACAACTTAAATAAAACTTACTTTTTTGTCATTTATTTGTCAGGAATATATGAATTTCAGTTCTTGATTAGCTTTTCAATGTTCCTTAGATAACCCGGGGAATGAATAAAATTCCTTGGGTTATCTCAGAAACAGTAAGAAGCTATAATGTTAGTGGAAATTCACTTACACTTTAGAGATAATAGTAACACTAACTTGACAGAGACACTAAAGTAAAATGATTGTTTGTGAATGTGAGTTAAATAAGTTATGATTGCTTTTCTTGCTACTGTGTTATTGAAAAACCACTAGGCCTCAATTCACGGACCATTATCAAACGTTTATCAAACACTTTATCAAACGTTTGATAATTTACCTCATGGGTAAAATCTCATTTTAAATTCACTAAGGTGTTATATATGTATCGAATGTTTTACCGATAAAACGTTCAACAAATATATAACACCTTAGTGAGATTTTACCCATGAGGTAAATTATCAAACATTTGATAAAGTGTTTGATAAACGTTTGGTAATGCTCCGTGAATTGAGGCCTTAGGCTACATGCACCACCTGAGCATTCTGAAGTGTCTGCACTTCTGGGTAATGGAGTAAACCATTACTAGGGCTTGCAATTCCCATTTATGCAACTTTTCCAAGATTCAGCCCATACTGACCCCGAACACTGCCAAACTCCTTGTCCATGCTCTCATCATCTCCCATCTGGACTACTGCAACACCCTCCTGTTAGGCCTTCCTCAAAACCACATCACTTCCTACAATCTATCATGAACGCAGCAGCCAGACTAATCTACTCCCCACACCGTTCTGTCTCCCTGACTTCCCAAGGCAAATCCCTACACTGGCTTCCAATATGCTTCAGAATCAGTTCCAAGATCCTATGTTTGGCTTACAAATCTATACACAAGTCCTGCCCAACCTATATTACTGACCTGGTCAGCAAATACACACCTGGCCACCCACTTTGCTCCTCCAAAAACCTCCTGCTTACCATCCAAAAACATACGGATAAGTTAATTGGCTCCCCCTAAAATTGGCCCTAGACTACAGTACTTACACTACATAATATAGACATATGGCAATTGTAGGGATTAGATTGTGAGCTCCTTTGAGGGACAGTTAGTGACAAGACAATATATATATATATATATATATATACTGTACAGCGCTGCGTAATATGTCGGCGCTATATAAATACTAAATAATAATAATAATAATCCCACGCATCTCACACTCCCATGCAAGACTACAGGACTTTACTAGAGCTGCCCCATCCTGTGGAACTTTCTCCTACTTCCCATCAGGCTTGTCCCCTCCTTCAACACCTTCAAACAAGCCCTCAAAACTCACCTCTTCAAGGAGGCCTACCCCACCTCAATGCTAACCTAACTCTCGATACAGTCCCCCTCCTTTTGTTTCACCACTCCCTCTCTCTAGATTCTAAGCCTTTGGCAGGGCCATCTCTCCTTGTGTATCATACTTGATTGTGCACTGTACCCAAAGTAATGTGTACGTGTATTATTGGGACTACTAATCCAGTGTATGGTCTGGCATTCTATTACTACCTGTACTGTGTACCTTTTTGCTTATTACCTGTATTGTGTTGCCAATCCTTCCATTATCATTGTCATTGTCAGTTAAGTAGTGGTTAATAATTATCCCTTTGCTATTCTATGTTAGCCATAACTTCTGAAAACAAAATCCTTAAAAACAAGTTTGAAATAGTTAATAGGTTTGCTTTTAATTTTCTCCAGGAGCCTCATTAGCCACCTCACTGCGCCACACTGAGCTCTTCCAGCTGCCCAAGGTTCTTTCTGGTATCCCTAAATGCAATAGATAGACATTATTTTAGTATAAGTGAAAGTATAAAAAAAGACAATCATTTCTTTTGAAGCAGTGGTTGCCCACAATGATGAATTACATATTATTAATACAGTATAAAACCTTTATAGTACATTCCAAGGGACCAGGAAAAGTGTTTTAATATTTCAGATATTTACTATATCATACATTGTCATACTCAAGCACACAAAGAGTACTATAATACTGAATCCTAATTCAGTCAATAATTGGGAGTCATTTTTTCTTTCCAATGCTTCAGCAAGTGAGCACAGACAGTGTCTAAGGCCCCGTTCACACTTGCGTTTTGGCAAATAAACGGACCGGATCCTGATCGGATCCTGATCGGATCCTGACCTGATCCTGATCAGAACCGTACAGTTCCGATCCGGATCCGGTCCGTTTGTATCAGGCATGCATCAGGCTGCCATCCGGATCCGTGGGCAAAAAATAGCGAAATTTGAAAAAAAAATGTTGGGGTCAGCAGAAGGTGCACCTGGTGCACGTGTAGAATCAGGTTCCTCCGCTGTAGGCCTCACCTCCACCTCGGACATTCTGCCAAACAGCTCCAGCACGTCTGTCACTGCTGCTCCACTCCAGACATGCTTGGCCCATGTGTCCCCATCCGAAATGGCCGCTTGCATACGCATAGGAAGTGGGGTAGAACGTCAGGTTTTTGTAGGCAGTGTGTTCTGTGCCTTCCGTTCCCCATTGGTTTCTGTGTTCCTGATGGTGCTGTCAGGCTCAGGTCCAGCTCCGGTCCGGGTGCGTGGGCCGGAGATCCGGACCAAAAAAATAGCGCATGTTGGAAAAGAGTCCGGAGTCCGGATCCGATCCGGCTCCGTACTGTACGGAACGGACGCGTGTGAACGTCCGCGTAGACTTTACATTGCTATGTGAAACGTACGTTCCGTTTGTACAGTATGCGGTCCGGATCAGATCCGGAAAATCCGGATAGCGAACGCTAATGTGAACCGGGCCTAAGCTAGATCGAGATGCACAGTGCTCAATATGCAGGGGTTTGCATGCATTAATCATGCAACAGTTTGCACAGGAAACATAGTTCTCATCAGTTAATGCAGGTACAGTACTCATATGGCCTCAATTCACTAAGCTTTATCAAACACTTTATCACACGTTTGCTCATTTACCTCATGGGTAAAATCTAATTTTGAATTCACTAAGGTGTTATAGATTTATTGAACATTTTATTGAAATTTTTTTTTATAAATATATAACACCTTAGTGAATTCAAAATTAGATTTTATCCATGAGGTAAATTATCAAACGTTTGATAAAGTGTTTGATAAAGCTTAGTGAACTGAGGCCAATGTGTTCTGCTCTGTCCACATTTCTGTGCAGCCTGGATGGTGCTGTAGGATTACAGCCATACAGAAGCGATTCCCTCAGTAATCAAGCAGCAGCTTACACTGGAGCATAGGTCTCACTGGCTGATGCTTTTGAGGTACTCCACACAGGCCTAGAGTAGTGTGCAGATAGTGAGCAGGCTACAAGTGGCTGCCAACCCACCCACCGACCACGTCTCATGGGTCTGTAATAGATGAATGACACATGCCCCGCCCACTTTCCACTATAGCCACATACAGAATACTGCAGGGGCACAAAAACAGGTTTCCTATAGCAAAAGTTCTACTATATCCATGTTTACTATACCAGGTGTTACTCCTATATACTTATAATGATGCTTGGCCGGGATGTGATACACCGGAAGTGCCCGATTTGCTGCAAAATTAACATTGGTGGGCAACGTGCACAGTGACATGCAACAAAGCGGAAGTCATGTAAGTCTGCATGAGCACTAGAGAGCCTCACTTCCTGTTTGGCTTGCGGCCAGAAGAGGGATTACCACGTGTAATTCCCATAGGCTATTTTTAGCATTGCGTTGCGATACGATAATTGCACCACAGCACTCTCCTAACGTGTTAGCAGTGTGAATCTGGCCTAAATGTTTACTATATCAGAACTTACTATAACCAGATTATACTGCATATACAAAGGTAGTGTGGTTGTATAAAACCTGGTCTTTAAATGTGGTGACTCTAGAAAATTTCCCAAACGTATTTTCAGAAACTTTGAAGTTAAGATTATACCGCTCAATAGCTAACTCAACAGACTGAAAAAGCAATCTCTCAAAACAAATCTAAATATATTAGATTTGTTTCAAGCATGCTATAATACTGGATCTGAACAGCACAAATACAAATGTATGCCTAAAACAACAAAGAAATACAAATATTATCTTCTTGGTGTACTTGAGTGATATTAGCTAACGTGTATCTGCACATACTGGATCAATATGACCAGGGCAGTTTCTTGCGTTTCTGTCACTCCAGGTCCATCCAGTTACCAAAATAGTGTGCAAGCGTGTAGGGAAACAAGCCTGCATCTTTGTAGATCCTCTTTTGTAAAAATAAAAAAAGTAACACTAAGAATTTCCCATGGGAAGATTAATTTATAGTGCTTTTTACTCTGGTAAAAAGCACATTTACGCATACATTTTTTTTAAATGTTAAGATTTTTTGTGATAGTTGTTTTTTTAAGTTGCCGCCATTCCAAAGATGTTTTATCACTGCATGAAAACTGACTTTTGAAAAAAAAAAATGGTCTTTTGACAAAAGCACAACAGTGTGAATAAGCACACAGGAATGCGTTACCTATAAGGGCTTGGTCACACCTTTTCGCGGTTTTTTTTGAGCGCCAGCGATTTTAAAGAACGCCCTAAAATCGCTTGTGCAATTAATCTTTATTGGATAGTTCATATCAGCGCGTTTTGTCATTTGTGCTCAGCAAAACGCTGCCTGTACCATTTTTAGGGCGATTTTGCTACAATGGAAGGTATAGGAAAAACGCAAAACGCTCACAAAATCGCTTTATGCGGCGATTGCGTTTGTGCTTTTAAGAATAAATACATGGCCGTCGATTCACTAAGGGGTGCTAACCTAGTTAGCACGCCTAAAGCTTTAAACGTGCAAACTAGGGTGCTAAGTAGTTTGCACGTCTAAAGCTGTTACTGATCGCATGCAAAGTTTAGCAGTGCGCGGTGCGCGTGAAATGTCACACCGTTCGCATGCTAAGTACGCCTATCAGGCTATTTAGCACGCGAACAGTGAAACGTTTCGCGCTCAGCGCTTAGCTTTGCACGCACAAAGTTTTGCGTGTGTATTAGCGCGTGCAAAGTGCCTTTGCACGTGCTAAGGGGCTTTTCACAGGCGTGCTAACACTTAGCACCCTTTAGTGAATCAAGCCCATTGTATTTATTATTTTCCGGTTCAAAGAGTTCACTTCCTGACTTGCGTCAAATTGCTCTGCAAAAGCGCTTTGAAAAACGCTTTACAAAAAATCATAGCACAAAGTTAAGCAGGGAAAGAAAGGGGAGGGGAAAGAAAAAAAATCACTCACAACTTCGCAAAACGCTGACCTCAGCGATTGCGATTTTAGATGTGAACAAAGCCCAAAGGGTTATTAAGTAACATACCAATATGTACCATGACAGTTAATGCTATTTTCAGATGTTTCTTAGCATTGATGCATTAGCTGTGTTATAATGGCTTTTTTATTGTTTAATTGACAAGCTGCGTGGTGCCTTTTCTTTTCATCGCTATTGTCCGCAGAATAAAGACTGCAGTATGGTTACTCGTATAATTTGTTTTCCTATATTCATTCATTGCTGTTTACATTGAAATGATTGTCTGTAGAGTGAAGCGCAGTTCACTAGTCAGCTTGCTGGATATTGCATCCTGTCCACTACAAGCTAAGTAAAGCTTTACTTCTGCTAACATCATACAATACAAACTCTCAATGGTACAATTAGAAAACTCACATGCACTTGATAAATGCATATCAATCTTATCACATTGTTTTAAATATTATTGAACATATTTTGCCTCACACTGATGCAGAAGGCCTGAATTAAAGTATGCCACATTTTAATAAGGCAGCGCATTTCCTATTCTGCAATGGTTGAGAATAAGAATAAATTATTCATTTAGATTATTATACATTTTCCTGTCTGAGTGATGATCTCCGTAGCTGCACCATACTTGATTTCCAGTTCACTGCCTCAACTTCTGCACTGAAATATTAAAGAAGCCAGTCATAAATATACTGCAGCACGGAAAAAAGGCTGCAGGCGGTTAACCACGTGGAAAAGTCCTTTTTGTCATTTGTATGGTGATATAGGAATAAAAAAACACTATGGACTCCGTTTAGTAGGGGCTGCTCTTTGCATATTTATCAGCTGTATTAAAAGTTAATGACAGTTTGGGGTATCATGCCTTTGATGTGGGGATTAAGGGGTCTAAGTAACACTGGATTGTCGTGTAGAGGATGTTGACATGTATGTATGCTGTTTCTGGAAGAATGGATAGATGCTGTGTTTGGAAAAATGGCATATATTGCTAGAGACTGCCTACTTGGAATGCGTGGAATATGCTTTTATTTAATACACAAGGTTTTCGGTTTGCAGTAAAGCCATGACAGCATGCAGTAAATACTGACTTATCTGGTAAGGGTGCATTGCATATTAGATCATTACATTCTAAAAAGGGGTCCTTATTCACACTGCTCTAATGGGGCATCCTGCTGTATTCTGGTAGTGGTCCTAGGAAAATTTGGGCTAAAGCGGACCTGAAATCAGAACTTCCTCTCTGCTCTAAAAGGTAAGCAACAACATACTAACCTTTAAAGAACCAGCAAAATAAAAACAATAATTAAAAGTTTTAAAATATGCTGGGGAGGCAGTGGTGGACTTACCTCCGAAAGCAGACTAGACTACTTGTCTGACATAAGTAAACACTTTATTAGTACCCCAATACCCCACAGAGGCGCTATACGTGCTACCTGAGAGCTACTGTTTTGTCCCCTGTTTTATTGCCTGATGAAGCGGGCTTGGTCCTGTGAAACGCGTTGCATCTATTGGGATACTAATACAGTGTTTATGTATGTCAGGCAAGTAGTCTAGTCTTCTTTCGGAGGTAAGTCCACCACTGCCTCCCCAGCATATTTTAAAACTTTTAATTATTGTTTTTATTCTGCTGGCGCCTCTGTTCATCAAAAGTCATTATAGTGTCCACCCTTGGTGGAAGGGGGACCCACCCCTACCTTTATTCTATCTACAGAGAGCGACTTCTTAACCCTGAGTGAGGACAGGTCTAATCTCCTCACCTGCATTCACAGTGGTTGCCTCAGCAGTAACCATTGTTTGTGAGTAAAACCTTCTCACATTACATTATTGACTATTGTCCTGAGCATACTACACCATACTGGGCTCTCGGTGTCTTTTTCTTAACCTTTAAAGAAAAACATTTCTTTGTTACAGCTGATACAAATCTTGCAATAAATCTGTGTCCGCTTCCTGCTTTCATGGAAGCAGACATATTGTTGACATCCTGTGTTTACCAATTTAGCTGCTATGCAATGGCAGTCAGCTGACACAGCTGCAAGATCAAATTACAACTTGTGATTAGTCACAGATGATTAGATAGGCTAAACTCTGTAAATACATACAGGGTGCATTTCTCTAGGTTTTCCTTCTGTCTTGTGCAAGAATTCAGGTCCGCTTTATTGCTGCACAGGATGGTGAAAGTGGGTATTCTTACAAACTAAGTTCCAATGAAGGGGACAGGAAATGATTCATGCTGCAGACAAGCCAGAATAAATAGAGAAAATGCTATGCAAGGACATAAGGGTATAAAGCAGTCATCATAACTGTTACAGTTATAGCTGGGCCTAGAGTAGGCAAAGACCTCTGCAGTGCCTCTGTGTGTCACCTGCTGGCATCAGAATCCTACCTAAAGGTTATACTTATCTTCAGCACTTAATACCGTCAGATGTTTCAATTCCCTTCCTATGAATACCAAAATGCCCATTTCTAGTTTGTAGCACATGTTAGCAGTCTATAAATGTCTGTTGAAGTATTCTTGCAGTATCTTTGAATATGGCAACCGATATTATCACTATTATTATTTTATATAACAGTAGCCCTGATGCATGAACCACTAGTAATATTACTGGTTCTAATACCAGCTGAGTACTGTGCATTACACAGTTAACGTGACCTATGGTATATGGGTAATGCAAACACTGCTATGGTAACACACGTTGCATTACTAACTTAAATTGTAACTGTCAGGCATAAAATAAAAAATCAATTCTTTATTTTTATCTGGTAAACAAGTAATATGGATGCTAATCAGGCAATCCAAAAGTTAAAAATCACTCTTACTTTTCTTCTCCATAAAACATCATTCCCCAGTTTCCCTGGCTCTTATTTGGTACATCTGCCGCACAAAGGAAATTGCAGGGCATGCTGGGTTTTCTTTTTTTTTTTCTTTACTGTCCCCTCAGACATAGCTAATGCAGACTGTTTGGCTGAAACCTCTTTCCCTCCTATTTTCCCCTCCCACACCTCTGTTCCTCTCTGATTGGCCAATATTTCTCATGCTGAGACAATGCACTTTCTATTCCAGAGCTAGGTGGGAGTGTCTGAAGACTGGGATGAGGGCAGCAACAGACAGAGTAAGGAAGGAAATAATGTCAGGATTGGCTCCTAAGAAGGATTTCCCTTTTTTACTTTAGAAAAATCATTTAAATCAAAATATGGACTGTGCAATACATATGTTACGTAAGTAGAGCAAGTATTTATCTACTTATATGTGTGTTTTTTTCTGAGATAGTATGGCTGACAGCTCCTCTTTAAAGGACCACTATTGCGAAAAAATATAAAATACATGTAAGCTCATACAAGTTAGAAGTATGTTTCTTCCAGAATTAAATGAGCCATAAATTACTTTTTTCCTATGTTGCTGTCACTTACAGTAAATAGTAGAAAACTGACAGGTTTTGGGCTAGTCCATCTCTTCATGGGAGATAGCAGCACAATTTAAGTTTTCCATTTAAGTTGTATGATAAATGGGATAAACAGGCACATTTAATTTTTAGATTTTTGTATCTACAGTAGCACTTTTTATTTTAAAACAACAATGGGTGAAAGCTATACATGTGTGGGGGGTTTTCTCCATATTATTTTCGTTTTCCCCTTCAAAATACTTAGGAAATAAAATAATTACATAGGGAAAAAAAGCATCCACAGAAAGTCTAGTTTTGTTCTGGAAAAAAAAATCAATGTAGATATGTAAGAAACGAAGCAGCTGCGGCGGACAG
The DNA here is from genome assembly GCF_040937935.1 of Hyperolius riggenbachi. Lineage (NCBI taxonomy): Eukaryota > Metazoa > Chordata > Amphibia > Anura > Hyperoliidae > Hyperolius > Hyperolius riggenbachi. The sequence goes on along the minus strand of NC_090647.1, from coordinate 206,936,374 downwards.
CACCGCCGCCGCAGCTGCCTCCATGCGGCCATCCGTCCGTTCGGCGGCCAGGACGCCGAGGACGGAACGTTCTCCCGTGCAGGGGGCTGCCATAGCGCACGGGCGCGCGCATAGACGGGACCTTTATGCGGGGAGGAAGCCCGTCAGCTGACCTGCTGGTCGGCTGACGTCAGGGGAGACCCACGGCGCCTAGGATTGGCTGATGAGAGGGGGACGTGCCAGTGAGGTCTCCTCTGCTTCATATGCATCCGGGCTGCATTGCTACTTTGTCTGTTGTTGTGAATGCTTGCGTGTTAGCGCTCAGACCTTAGGCTAGTTCCCTGGTGTTGATGCTACGGATTTCACACCAAGATTAGGAGATTGTTATCTGTTTATTGTTATTTGTTTAGACTAGTTCCCTGGTGTTGATGCTACGGATTTCACACCAAGACTAGGATATTGCTTACTGTTTGATCTCCTGTGTATGACTCTTAGCTATTCCCTCTGACTCTGATCCTGCCTTCCGATCCTGTACCTTCGCCTATCTGCCTGCCTGTTGCTGAACCTCTGCCTGATTACCGTTTACTCTCTTGTCTCACAATTCTGTACCGATACGTACCTTCCTGTTGCTGAACCTCTGCCTGTTTACCGTTTACTCTCTTGTCTCACGATTCTGTACCGATACTTACCTCTCTGTTGCCGAACCTTGCCTGTCTGGCCATTCTACTCGCCAGTGGGCCCTCGCCACTGGTGAGATGTTACTGCGCCAGTTCCGCTGGTTCAGCAGCTCTGTTAGGCTATAGTTTAGCCTTAATTACCTGCAGTATAGTCTGAATCACCCGCTCCTCGGGAGCTTCAGCCTCTTCAGTTTTGTCTCTCCAGCTTGCTGAAGGTGATACGTTAGTACACGCTCAGTGTACTGTTTATACCTCACCAGCCCCTCTGGTGAGGTCTCATTAACCATTAAAGTTACGGTTGCACCCAAACACTTACACTTTATTAGGTGTCCAGAGGTTAGCCATACTTGTATTATTGGTGATTCTGCAGATCACTAATAATCAGGTATACATCTGTATTGTTGATGATACTGCAGATCTCTCTGCGTACTCTCTGTGTGCTGACACCAACCGTTACAAGATATCACTAAAGTGTCAGGAGATGTTATAAATGTATTGCTGATTATATAGAGACATAGCTAAAATGTCAAAATCGCTCTAGTCCATACGGGGAAAACAGGTATAGGTGCGAAGTGGTTGACCACTTGAGGGCCACAGTGGTAAACCCCCATAAAGACCAGGCTATTTTTTTCAAAATTGGCCACTGCAGCTTTAAGACCTAGCTGCAGGGCTGCACAACACACAAGTGATGCCCCCTTTTCTCCCCACCAACAGAGCTCTCTGTTGGTGGGGTCTGACCGCCCCTCCCCTGTGTTGATTTTTTTTAAATAAATATTTTTGTCATTTTTTTTTCAATTTTTTCACAATTTCTTTCTTTTTTTTTTTTAATACCCTCCCTCCCACCAGCTGGCCAATCCTGGCGATCGGCTGTCATAGGCTTCTGCCTATGAGTGCAGATCATTCTCTTCTGCCCCAGGGGGACAGCCGTGTCACACGGCTGTCCCAGTAGAGCACTGCTGCTGATTGCAGCGCTGTACAGTGTGTAAAGATGGCGGTTTCGCCGTTTAACAGTCTCTGCTCGGAGATTTAAGGTGGGCCGGAGCTCCGCCCCCCGAGCAGGAGATGCGAGCGCAGCCTGCACGCGATCTCTTACAAACTGACGCCAATTAGAGGACTTGACTCCAATTGGCATTAGGCGGTCCTGGGGCTGCCGCGGCGGCCACGCCCATCGGCGTGGAGCGGTCCTGTAGAAGTTAAACACTGAACATAGTGTAAATAGATCCTTACTCTGATTTTCCTCAAAATACTTCTGAGTTTATTGTGCTGTTTATGCAGCCAGGATGTAACACTGTCACTACACTCAATTTCAGCATCAATATTTTCTCTTCCCTGCCATCATGCCATGAACAGTTTGTATATGAAGCAATACTGCTAACATAACCATAGGATATTTTTAGGATGAAATTTCCTGGTAGCATCCAGTCTTATTAATTCAGTTTTGAATATTGCCTCTAGAGTTGGCTGTCAAATGTCAAACCAAGATATATACCAGAGGAACATTTGCCAACTTCTTTTTAACATTTCTGTATTAATTAGTAAACATTCATATTGCTATAAAATGTGTAATTCGTTTTAAGAAGGCTTAAGTCTAGCAATTAGCTAATATCACGGTGCTAGCGTGTTTATAGCTCAATAATGTGTTATACATTTGCTTAACTAGCTTTTTTCCTGCTCAGGTACTGTATATGTTTTGTGATCTGTTCAGTTAAAGGATACCAGAGCCAAAAGATATTGGAAAAACAGGGGGAGCAGTCATGTATGGGAAGCTGTCCCCATGCCCACCGCTTCCTGCTTTCTCATTCCCCTCCATCTCCCTCCTTTGCTACCTAAATGCCCCTGGCAGCCTATTTGGGGAAGTTGTGCAGCAGTGCGCAGGCACTGGCCCGGCTGTGAGTGTCCTAGATGGTGTACCCACTGCTGGGATCACTTTGTGCATGCACATAGTCATGACATCATGAGCATGCACAGTGCACTCCTGGCTGTGGCTGCACAACACAACAACCCAGAAGAGGCTACAGGGGGTCATTTAGGTAATGAAGGACAGGGACGTAGGAGAATGGGGAGAGAGCGGTGGGCTTGAGGATAGCTTCCCATACATGGCTGCTCCCCCCATTTTTCCAATTGCTTTCGGCTCTGGAATCCTTTAAGATTAGTTTAGTGGTGGAGGAGTTTTTTTTAGAAAAAAAAAAAACACAACCTGCATATTGCATTTTGATTGTACCATAAACTAAATTACAGTGAAGTTGTGCAAAAATATTGATGTTAATGGGTTTTTAGAATCTATTTCATAACTTTTGTGAAACTCAATACAAAATGATTATATTTGTCAGTGCTATACAAGACATTTTTTAATGCAAAATTAAAAAAATACCTTTCCATTTCTGGGAGCTATCATTTTCTAAAACTGACAGGAAGTTGAAATTTCACTTGTTTGGAACCATGGCAACAGTCAGGGCCGGATTTACCATAAGGCACACTAGGCACGTGCCTACAGGCGCTTGATTGGTCAAAGGGCGGGTCTGTGTCATGTCCCCTTTAAATTTGAATCAGTGAAAATGCAATAGCGGCCGCTTGCGCCTTTATTTACATGATAATCGGGCGACTGCGGGCGGAACTACAGAGAGGGGCGGGCTGCGGGCGGCTAGTAGCAACACACGCACACACACATTCATTACCCGTTCTCCCCGCCCACCGTTTCCATGCCTGCACGCAGCGCTTGTGTGAACAACAGCTAGCTGCGTGCATAGGCGGCGGGGGGCGGCGAGATTGTCCGTCTGGCGTCTGCTGCTGGCTGGGAGTTTGAGGAACCACTGCACCGGCCCTGGCTGCTCTGTTTACCTTACAGCTCCGCCCCCCGCCCCGTGTGTATTCTATTGGGGGCACACATGAGATGTAGACAGTGGTAGAGAGCGGTGTGTGACACAGTGCCTTGCCTTGGACAGGGTCGGGAAGATGAGAGCAGCGTACACTGTCCTCCGGCTGGCTTTATTTACTTTTTCACTCTGTAGCCGCCGGGAGCTATAAGGGGAGAAAGTTACCGAAGTGATTACAAAGTCTGTAGAGGGGGAGGGAGGAGGAGGAAGTGGAGCTCGGCTAAGTACACACAGCTCCGTCCCCCCCTTCCATTTCACACGTGCAGGCAAAGGGTCAGTAAAGTGACAGGCGAGTGGTGGGGAGAGCAGCACGGAATGCTGTTACATGCGGCTTTGGGATGATTTTGCTGCACAACGTGTGGGCTACAGCTCTGCCCCCATCCCCCTCCCCATGTCTACTGGTTCAGCCTGTTCCTGTGCCCGGGACTTTTGAAGATGCCATTCCTTCCTGCTCCATGACATCACAGTGACAGGACCAGCGTGCATTCAGACTACTTGCATTGTGCCAGTGAGATCTGCAGACAGTTATAGTGACAGAGTAAGTGGCTAATCGTTAATGCAGAGAGGCTTGGGACCTTTGATTCCTTCCCCCCCCCCTTTTTTCCTAGCTGAGAGACTATAATGCTCCCCCCTCCCCTCCTTCTGAACAGTGTCCCCTGCTGAGACAATCCTGTGATGTTTCCATAGGGTGACAGGCAGCTCTGTCCAGATGTCACCTGACCTAATCAGATGTATTTGCTACTCTGATCAGATCAGGTGACAGCTGGTCAGTGCTGAGGTGTCACTCTGTGAAAACACTGCTGAAGGCCAGGTCTAGGTGTCAAATGGGGAGGGGAACCACTTGAAGGAGTAAGCTGAAGCATAGGATTGCCTCAGCAGGGGACACGTTTAGAAGGAGGAAGTAATGTAGTCTCTCAGCTAGAGATCAGTGAGGGTTAAAGGAAATATGTATTTTAAAGAAAATGCGATCTACTTACCTGTTGCTTCCTCCAGCCCCGGAAAGCTATGTGTCCCTTGCCACAGCTCCGCTCCCAGCCGGTCTCCAAAGGTCCCCTTGGTTGCAGATGCCAACCCAGCGAGGTTGGTATCTTCTGCGCTTGCAGGATCACGGTCACGTAGCCGGGAGTGTTCTGTGCAGGCGCAGAAGCACTGCACCTGCACACAAATCTCCTGTCTATGTGATCGTGAGCAGCCGCACAATGGCGCAGAAAATAACGACCTTGCCAGGTCGGCATCTGCAACAAAGGGGACATTTAGAGACCAGCTGGGAGCAGAGCTGTGGCAAGGGACACATAGCTTTCCGGGGCTGGAGGAAGCAACAGGTAAGTAGATCACATTTTCCACATTTTCGCAAATGCCTGATATTTATTTTAAAGGATATCTTAGTCCTAAACATATCCTCAAATTGTCTGTGTGTGATGGCAGTTGTACATATGCTTACTGCACCTCCCGTGGCCCGGTGTCTGCCTCCGTTTGCCTATTTTCCTTTCCATTCTAAGGGTCCTGTTGGCGCTCTCAAACCCAGACATACTATGCTGTGCATGCACAGTATGTCCGCTTGGGCGCCCTGTGACCGCACTTGCTGGTGATTTGTATTATCTGCTTGTTGTTGGTAATAGCATATATTTAGTAAATTCTGCATGTCATTGGCAATAGCTGCATATTGTTAGTATTCTCTAACTGCCTTTGGTAATATCTACATTAGTTTGCGTAAGAAAAAGGGCGTGAGTTGGGGGGTGTGGCCTGTGCGGATAGGCGGGGCTTAGGGCGCCAGAACTTCTGTGCCTTTAGGCTCCTGAGCTGTAAATCCGGCCCTGGCAACAGTATACTGTTTGGAGCACAAATTGCAGCTCCCTCTTAGTGTACAGAAAACTACTAAAGTCTTATGGAGGGATCACACTTATACTAAGATCATGTCTTCCCTCATGCACATTTGCAAAGTCTGGCAGACCATGAAATGAATGGACTTATTCACATTTAATGGGATTTCCATATTCAGGAAAAAATGTATGGCAGGGCAGCTTTTTTCTGCACTCTGTGTACGTTATCGCGATGAAGTTCAATACCTATTTTATTTAACTGCGCTTCTTACAATGGAGACAAACGCATGTAGTGTGAGAAAATGACATTCACATTGGGTACACAACAAAATTGTTATTCTAGCATTATTGACCTTCATTAACCTCCATGGCGGTAAGCCCGAGCTGAGCTCGGGCTATGCCGCCGGGAGGCACCGCTCAGGCCCCGCTGGGCTGATTTGCATATTTTTTTTTTGTTACACGCAGCTAGCACTTTGCTTGCTGCGTGTAACCTCCGATCGCCGCCGCTACCCGCCGATCCGCCGCTATACCCGTCGCCGCAGCCGCCCCCCCCCCCCCCAGACCCCGTGCGCTGCCTGGCCAATCAGTGCCAGGCAGCGCTGTGGGGTGGATCGGATTCCCCTTTGACGTCGGTGACGTCATCCCGCCCCGTCGCCATGGCGACGGGGAAAGCCCTCCAACAGATCCCGTTCTTTGAACGGAATCTCTTGATCTCCGTTCGCCGAAGGCGATCGAAGGGGCTGGGGGGATGCCGCTCAGCAGCGGCTATGATGTAGCGAGACATTGTCTCGCTACATGAAAAAAAAAAAAATTGAAAAAAAGGTATTTGCTTCCCCCTGGCGGATTTTAACAAACCGCCAGGGAGGTTAATACATTGCTGCACAGATTGGAGTGTAAGTTCTAAGCATCACTTGTAACTATCCTTATGACAGCCACACACACAAAACTTTTTTTCCCCTCCATTTCTTATTTGATTCACTTGGATTGAAAATATGTCACTTTCAATTGTTACACACATGCATTCATTTTCCTCAATACAACACTCTAAATGAATAATAACAAAAGAAAAAATCAGAACTTGTTTAACAGCGTACAACGTTTGAACAAATACACTTAGTAACTGGCAGTTGTATCTATTTTGATTCAGTCCTTTTTGAATGAGTCAGTTATTTTTTCTACGATGTATGACAAGTAAATTGATCAAACTATAACAGCACATTCAATTCAGATTATTTTTGAATGTTATATCGTATGGAAAGCAAAATTGATCATTTTCAGTGAAATGCGATGGGCCACCATTAGGTTTACTGGGATCAGCTTGGAGACCTTCACATATCATACTACTCCTATTCATTTGTCAATAACTTTATCGCTGCTTACTACAACAAAATGATCTATATATATATTATTTTGTTTGCCACTAATTAGGCTTTTTTTGGGTGGTACCTTTTGCTTAGAATTATTTTATTTTATGTGCATTTTAAAGGGAATAGCAAGAAAAAAAAAAAAAGAAAAAAAAATCATGTCTCAGTTTTCTGCCATTATAGTTTTAAAATAGAATGTGCTACTGGGGTAGATGGGTAGATAAAACCCCACACATTTATTTGCTCATTTGTTCCAGTTATTACATCATTTAACCACTTGCCGACCGCACGCTTATACCGTGCGTCGGCAAAGTGGCAGCTGCAGGACCAGCGACGCAGTACTGCGTCGCCAGCTGCAGGCTGATTAATCAGGAAGCAGCCGCTCGCGCGAGCGGCTGCTTCCTGTCAAATCACGGCGGGGGGCTCCGTGAATAGCCTGCGGGCCGCCGATGGCGGCTCGCAGGCTAAATGTAAACACAAGCGGAAATAATCCGCTTTGTTTACATTGTACGACGCTGCTGCGCAGCAGCGCCGTAAGGCAGATCGGCAATCCCCGGCCAATCAGCGGCCGGGGATCGCCGCCATGTGACAGGGGACGTCCTGTCACAGGCTGCACAGGACGGATAGCGTCCTGTGCAGCCCCGATCACCGGGGGGACAGGTAGGAGAGGGAGGGGGTGAATTTCGCCGCGGAGGGGGGCTTTGAGGTGCCCCCCCGCCAGCCACACGCAGGCAGGAGAGATCGGACCCCCCCAGCACATCATCCCCCTAGTGGGGAAAAAAGGGGGTGATCTGATCTCTCTGCCTGCACCCTGATCTGTGCTGGGGGCTGTAGAGCCCACCCAGCACAGATCACATAATACAATGCTGGTCCTTAAGGGGGGGTAAAGGGTGGGTCCTCAAGTGGTTAAATTATTAATTTAGTGCAATGTATGGAGACAAAATTTTATTAGGATTTTTTTTTTAAAATGATGTCACTTTTTTTTCTTCACAAGTGCTTTATTTTGGTAACTATTGGGGAGGTGGGGGTTGAAATGGTTAAAAACTGAAGGGGAGATTTGTTTTTTAATGTATGTAAATATATTTTACATTTTTTTTTATTTTACGACCACTAGATGTCCCCAACTTATCAGGTGTACTGTTATTAACCTCCTTGGCGGTAATCCCGAACGTAGTTCAGGGTAAGCCGCGCAGGAGGTTTTCTCCGGCCCTTTCTTTTTGCTGAACGCAGCTAGCACTTTGCTAGCTGCGTCAGCACACCGATCGCCGCCGCCCCACGCTCAATCGCCGCTATCCGTCGCGCCGTGCGGCCCCCCCAGACCCCGTGCGCTGCCTGGCCAATCGGTGCCAGGCAGCGCTGAGGGGTGGTTCGGGACTCCCAATGATGTCCCGACGTCGGTGACGCCATCCCGCCTCGTCGCCATGAACGGGATTTCCTGATCGGAGATCGCCGAAGGCGATCGAAGCAGGCGGGGCGATGCCGCTGAGCAGCGGCTATCATGTAGCGAGCCCTGGGCTCGCTACATGATATAATAAAAAAAAAAACTGCTGCGCTCCCTCCTGGCGGATTTTTTCATACCGCCAGGATACATGATATAATAAAAAAAAAAAAACATGATATAAAAAACAAACAAAAAAAAAAAAAAAAACTGCTGCGCTCCCTCCTGGTGGATTTTTTCATACGGCCAGGATGGTTAACAGTGCACAGGAAGTGTAGTGAATGTATGTTTCTACTTTCACTTCTCACTGATGCCGTTGATCATTTGTTACAGACAATTTTATCGGCTTTGGGAACACATGTTCCCATTCAGCAATTGGTGCTTGGTGGGACGGCGGCAGGGAAAATGTGTATACGTATATATACACCCCTGATCCACATGTGAAGTTTTCAGGGATAAGGGATCCAGAACTGGTTAAAATTGCCAAAATTGCCTGAAAAAAAGTGCTATGTGACCGTTCATGCACATTAATTTTCCACAGATTTAGAGATTTAGAGATCGAGAGCCTTGATAGGTCAAGAAGCAATGATTTCTCTTTGACACTCTTAGCAGTAGGAGTACTTCACTATGCACTGGGAAAAAATAGTTTTGTCATGCAGTTTATGTACCTCCCAAATTGTTTCCTTTTTATTTAATCTTGTTTCCGCTTCAGTTTGGAGGTACAGTTCAGCAAACCACATCCAGGAAGGGAATAACGATTTTCTATAGACGTGATGGGTGTCTCAGGAGCAGAAATTCCTTAGTGGAGGAAGAAGAAAATGATTAGTCTGTTATCACTCCTGTCAAGGCAAAATTGTAGCATATAACAAGCCCAAGACTCTAAATACTCTCATGACATAAACAGTTATCTTTACATTGAACTAACAATTAATTCTGCAGAACATATGTATGTTTACTGCCTGACATTCGCTATTAGCTCAGCATAATTACTTCAATAGGAATAGGAATGTGGAGGCCAGGATTTCCATAGCAGTGACAAATGACAAGATGTTATCTCAAGCTGTGATATGGGAGGTAATCTAGTTTTTGCAGAACACTGAAACGTCCCTGTAGTAAGAGTTGGAACACACATTGTCTCGGAAGTCACCTGCCTGTCTCTTTTATTTTAGAAATGGACATTTAAGAACATTTTTCACTCCTAGAAACTTAATGTGTTATCCATGGTAGAATGTTCTGCTTTTGCTATATAGAGACTTTTTCAAAGAAGTAATTGGGTCACACTTGTAAGGCATTGTTTATCTATAAAAATAGCACTTAACACTCAAACTGTAGATAGATTGATGATCTGAAAATAGAGCAGCCTTGGTGACATTTTGGGGCTGATTTATAGAAAGAAAAGCAGAGCAAAGTGGAGCAAACAGATGTTATAGTGTGCCCTGTCATGCATCTATCTTGGGCTGAGTCAGGTGCAGCAGTAGCAGTGAGAATGCCAAGTCTCTTGGTTGGTAATAACAAGAACATTTGCTCAGCACAGAGAGGTGGATGCAGAGGGAAAATCAGGCAAATGAATGAGAGTCAAGTTGCAATTGCTCAGCGTTTGAATTGCAAAGGGTAGGTGGTCTTCAACACGCATAAGAGTAGCTACAGTGGACTTGAACTCTTGCACAGGACAGCAGGAAAACATAGAGAAAGGCACCCTGTATGTGGGTACTTTTAAAAATGGCGCTGCACAAAAATGGTGCATGGTGATGCCAATAATGGCATCTTGCTACTAAAGTTATTTAACGTTTTGGGAATGTCCTAAGGTATTAAATAACCTTAGTAATAAGATGTAATTAGCGGCATCTGCGATACATTACCTGGTCCCAGCGATCCGGTCTCCTCTCCACTTCCTGTTTATTGTGCAGGAGCCCTGCAGCCAGCCAATCACCATGTGAGGACAGAAGCTGCATGGTGATTGGCTGGCTGCAGGACTCATTCAAACTAAGTAGGAAGTGGAGAAGACGAATCACCCAGGAGCAGGCAATATATACAAACACCCCTGCCTACTCTCACACAGAACTCTCCCTCTACCTATACCCATGCCTAACCGCTCAGCCCTGCTGCCTTACCCTGGACTACTCCCCCCTCCCGCTGCTTAACGCTACCCCCTTCCCCGCATCTAGCTACTCCCTGCCGCCACAGGTGGCAATAGTACAAGTGTCGATTAGTGGCAAGGAGATTCAATGATGGTGCCCAATAAATAGCGGGCGCTAGACACCCGTTATTTATCAGGTGCCATAATTTAACCTCCTTGCCGTTAATCACAACTTGAACTATTGCCACCTACGGCAGCGCCATTTTTATAGGCGCTTGTCTTGCTCCACTTTTATCTGATCCCCTGTACAGTATATATTTAGAGAGTTTAGCCTGTCTAATTCCCCATAATTTACATCTAATTACAAGTTGTAATTTGATCTCTCCCCTGTATCACCTGACTGCCACGGCAGATAGGGCAGATAAGCTAATTTGAAAGCACAGGATGTTAACATTATATCTGCTTCCATGAAAGCAGGAAGTAGAAACACGGGAGATTTATTTGAGGATGTGTATCAGCTGTAACAAAAAAGGTTTTTCTTTCAAGGTTATTATGCTGTTGTGTATCTTTTAGAATAGAGAGGAAGTTCTGGAACCTGAAGCATGAGGGATATGGAAGCTGACATTTATTTCCTTTTAAACAATGCAGATTGCCTGGCTGTCCTGCTGATCCTCTGCCTCTAGTACTTTAAGCCATAAACCCTGAACAAGCATGCAGATCAAGTGCTCTGACCGAAGTCTGACTGGATTAGCTGCATGCTGGTTTCAGGTGTGATTCAGACACTACTGATGCCATAAAGATCAGCAAGACTGCCAGGCAACTGGTATTGTTTAAAAGGAAATAAATATGGCAGCCTCCATATCCCTCTCACTTCAGGTGTGCTTCCAAGCAAACCTGTGAGAAAACAAGTAAAAAAAAAGATACCTAAGTAGTGGAGAGCCTCTGGATGTTCCATGTCCTCCTTGACTCTGCCACTGCTCCCTGCGACCATCTGCTGCTTTGCGGCTGGGCTTTCATCCGAGTATGAGTGTGGCTGTACTGCGCATGCATGAGCGCATCCTGCTCCAGCACAGTAGCATGACGTTTCTCATGTACAAAGGAAAAGGCTATCTAGATGCTTCCCTCTATATATATATATATATATATATTTTATTTTTTTTTGGTTACAACTTAGGTTCACTTTAAATGACTTGATCACTCTGTCCAAAAATAACTTGACTGCAGTAGTAATCTGAAAGAATACCACTTATCAGGGTTATCTAGAGTTATCAGGCCCCCCAAAAAATGAGTTTCACTTACCAGGAGCTTCTACCAGCCCCATGCAGCCATCCTGTGCCCTCGTAGTCACTTACTGCTGCTCTGGTCCCCCTCCGTCAGCCAGTTTAGTTTTTTGCCGACTTCGGGGTCGGCGGGCCGCATTGCGTACATTTTTACGCATTCCCGCTGGTGCAGGAACATTAACATACATTGTTACTTGTTAGTATTTCAACGCGTACGCGTTGAACCACTAACGCGTAAAAATGTATGTGTTAATGTTCCTAATATCATAATCAACTGTGTTGATTATGATAAGGCTGGCATCACTGGTAGGGTGCAATAGTGAAAGGATATTTACCACATGTCCTCAACTGTCCACAAGACTTTCAGAAATACAGATGTGTTACACCAGCTTAGCTACACTCTGTCCTAAGTCAAACAAACCTATTATTTTTCCCTCGCAAACCCTTCACCCCAAATATCGTATTAATAAACTTATAACTCCCTTCGCTTTATTTCCTCCTCCACATAAACAAAATGGGCAACATTAGAAACAGCCCAAAGACACAGCCTTTGCTTTCTGCACTGTCCCCTCCCCATACCCCAAACATGAAAATACAAATAACATTTATATTGTCCTTTTCTCCTAGCAAAGTGCTTGAGCTGCAGCCACTAGGGCATGCTCTATAAGCAGTAGCAGTGTTACAGAGTCTAGCCCAAGGACTCCTTACTGAATAGGTGCTACCTGCTTACTGAACGGGAAGTGACAACATTCTAACCTAGGTCGGCAGTGTCAGGGGCAGATAATAATAATAATAATAATGGAAAAAGTACTTTTGGTATTAGGATGCCACATGTTGGTATACAAAGTTTGGATAAATATAGTCTAACAGTGAAGTCATCTAGCAACAGTAGCAAAAGAGAATATATACATATGCCCAGTGTTAGCCAATTCTGGAATGGAATGTAATGAATTATGCATCCGTTGCTGACCAATTTGGACTTGTGGCATGTTACAAAATCATTCTAGTTGTCAGTATTACCAATAGTGAAAGAGTAAAAAATTCTCAGACAGGTCTAGATAGCTTTGTTTTCAGTAGAGACTGTATTACTGTATTAGCTTACATATTGGCTCGAGTCTTATCACTGCTAGTCACATGGCACTTTTTTGTCAGTTTCAATGACCTGAAGAAGTGGGAAACGTCCACAAAATGCATTGTCTATGGCTAGTTCTGTGCAATAAACCTTATGAAATGCATTTTAATCGTACTGAATACTTTATTTACAGGAGAGGTAAGCCAACTACTGCCTCTGCTTTTTAAACTTTTAATTTCACCTCCACTCACTAGTATTACCTTACATTCTACATGGTGGCTGTTAAACAAGAATTTATACCTTTTAGATTTATATTAAAATGCATGAAACAGTACATGTTTCTTTCATGGTATCAGCTCATGGCGCATCTCTTGCCATAGTTCTGAGCAGCTTGGGCCCTTGAAGTTCTTTCTCCTTAGATGAAACAGCAAATGCCCAACAACAGCAATAAGTGAAACGGATGCAGTGAAAGATAATTAGTGGTGAACAGTAAAGACCTCTGCTGTTTTTAGATATCTAACACCACCCTAGAGGTAAAAACGTAATGGCTGGCTTTGTTAAAGGTAACCTGTATGAGGTCAACAGAGAAATGTCCTAGCAATGATTCATTTCATTAGACAAAATTGTAAGGCTGCCTATTAGTAGAACTCCATCGAAGCAGAAGAGCTGAAATTGCAATTCCATTAAAAATATGATACAAAGAAGCTGGTGAACATTAGGTATCATTTTTAGATGATGGAAGTTAAATGCTTCAAAATTATTTTAAGTGTTGCTAATTTGTACATTTCTTTTGCATAAGCCACTTCTGGAGAATCATTTAAAAACACCACAAGTTTAAAAGGGCGTGGCTATGTGCCCCTATTGATTTTAGCAGCTGTACAAAAATCTTGCCGCACGCAGTATTAAACTTGCACCCGCTGTAATAGAGGCTACAATTTGTAGCTGCTATTTGTAGCTGCTATTTTCCATGTATAGCCACTATAGTGGCTACAGCTTATAGCCGCTATTTGTAGCCACTATTTTTTATTATGTGTAGCCACTATTTCTAGCCACTATTTGTAGCTGTTATTTTTCATTATAATAATTTTTATTGAAATGTAAGGCATACAAAGGTTAAAAGTATAATAGTCTGATAACCAAATTTTACAAGTCAATGTTACTTGCTTACATTGTAAATAACAAAATCATAACATATCAACAGAGGAGGGATTATATACAAGAAACTAATCACGCAATACTCCTGAAAGTCATAGTACATGAGACCTAACATGGCGTCATTAACTAAGCCGACTAGGCTGACACCATGAGTTATAGTTTTTTCAGTGGGGCTATCGAAGCCAGAAAGCTTGAGCTCATTCGATAGCGTATACTTTTAGAAAACAAGAGGAGGCGATGCCCTATAGACATTACATAGAGTATCCTAAGATAAAAACGGGCATAGCTAACAACTCTAAAGAACAAAAACATAAAATAAAAAAAACAAACACGATTTAGCCACTAGGTCAAATGCATTGTCAGAAATACTCTTCGGTGCATAAGTACACATTTGATGGGTTAAACTGTAACCAGGTTTCTGGGAGAGAGAAGTTGAATTGTGATCCTGGGGATCTACTCCTAATTTTTGCCTCTAGGGCGAAATTTCTGTTGACTAGTGATTGAAGCATTGGGATGGGATAGAAAGTTGATCTGCAGATTTCCAGTTGGTAAGGATAAGTGATAAGGCTGCTAGTATGACATGGCATATTTGAGGCTGTACTCGGGTTGGTAATTTATCAAGCCCAACAAGGAGTAGTGCTAGTGTGGGGCCTTTATTAGAAGGTTAAGTGAAATATTCGAGTTGAGATCATATGGCCAGGTAAGAGCATATTTCTGGAGTGGAGAGGTAGTGTTTCTTACAAGCTCTTCGTACCAAATTGAGATGCCACCTGAATACTCGCCTATATAATTTAGCATTGTTAGGATCTTGCTAGGGAGTTGTGGAAGGACAATGTGTTGAGTTTTAACTGCATGATAAATTCTATGATGTGTGTATAATTGTGAGTGATGAAGTTTGAAAGTGTTCTGAAGAGATTTGAAGGACTTGAGGGTAGTGTTGGGCGAACAGTGTTCGCCACTGTTCGGGTTCTGCAGAACATCACCCTGTTCGGGTGATGTTTGAGTTCGGCCGAACACCTGATGGTGTTCGGCCAAACTGTTCGGCCATATGGCCGAACTAAGAGCGCATGGCCGAACGTTACCCGAATGTTCGGCTAGCGCTGTGATTGGCCGAACGGGTCACGTGTAGTGTTGGGCGAACATCTAGATGTTCGGGTTCGGGCCGATCATGGCCGCGATGTTCGGGTGTTCAAGCCGAACTCCGAACATAATGGAAGTCAATGGGGACCCGAACTTTTGTGCTTTGTAAAGCCTCCTTACATGCTACATACCCCAAATTTACAGGGTATGTGCACCTTGGGAGTGGGTACAAGAGGAAAAAAAATTAGCAAAAAGAGCTTATAGTTTTTGAGAAAATCGATTTTAAAGTTTCAAAGGGAAAACTGTCTTTTAAATGCGGGAAATGTCTGTTTTCTTTGCACAGGTAACATGCTTTTTGTCGGCATGCAGTCATAAATGTAATACAGATAAGTGGTTCCAGGAAAAGGGACCGGTAACGCTAACCCAGCAGCAGCACACGTGATGGAACAGGAGGAGGGCGGCGCAGGAGGAGAAGGCCACGCTTTGAGACACAACAACCCAGGCCTTGCATGAGGACAAGAAGCGTGCGGATAGCAATTTGCATTTTGTCGGCATGCAGTCATAAATGTAATACAGATGAGAGGTTCCAGGAAAAGGGACCGGTAACGCTAACCCAGCAGCAGCACACGTGATGGAACAGGAGGAGGGCGGCGCAGGAGGAGAAGGCCACGCTTTGAGACACAACAACCCAGGCCTTGCATGAGGACAAGAAGCGTGCGGATAGCAATTTGCATTTTGTCGGCATGCAGTCATAAATGTAATACAGATGAGAGGTTCCAGGAAAAGGGACCGGTAACGCTAACCCAGCAGCAGCACACGTGATGGAACAGGAGGAGGGCGGCGCAGGAGGAGAAGGCCACGCTTTGAGACACAACAACCCAGGCCTTGCATGAGGACAAGAAGCGTGCGGATAGCAATTTGCATTTTGTCGCCATGCAGTCATAAATGTAATACAGATGAGAGGTTCAATAAACAGGGACGGAAATGCTAACCCATCACAGATGTTCATTGTTCATGTTAGTTGGTTGGGGTCCGGGAGTGTTGCGTAGTCATTTCCAATCCAGGATTGATTCATTTTAATTTGAGTCAGACGGTCTGCATTTTCTGTGGAGAGGCGGATACGCCGATCTGTGACGATGCCTCTGGCAGCACTGAAACAGCGTTCCGACATAACGCTGGCTGCCGGGCAAGCCAGCACCTCTATTGCGTACATTGCCAGTTCGTGCCAGGTGTCTAGCTTCGATACCCAATAGTTGAAGGGTGCAGATGGATTGTTCAACACAGCTATGCCATCTGACATGTAGTCCTTGACCATCTTCTCCAGGCGATCGGTGTTGGAGGTGGATCTGCACGCTTGCTGTTCTGTGGGCTGCTGCTGCATGGGTGTCAGAAAATTTTCCCACTCCAAGGACACTGCCAATACCATTCCCTTTTGGGCACTAGCTGCGGCTTGTGTTGTTTGCTGCCCTCCTGGTCGTCCTGGGTTTGCGGAAGTCAGTCTGTCGGCGTACAACTGGCTAGAGGAGGGGGAGGATGTCAATCTCCTCTCTAAAGTCTCCACAAGGGCCTGCTGGTATTCTTCCATTTTGACCTGTCTGACTCTTTCTTCAAGCAGTTTTGGAACATTGTGTTTGTACCGTGGATCCAGAAGGGTATAAACCCAGTAATTGGTGTTGTCCAGAATGTGCACAATGCGTGGGTCGCGTTCAATGCAGTCCTAGGCCGAAGAGGTCATAGCCTAGGGTCACAAAAACCTGTTTATTTTTTGCCCTTTGAAATGGTGTGAGATTTTGGAACGGTAAATAGTAGGCCCAATGAAAGCCTATGGGGGATTTTACCAATTTTGGACCCCTGTAACTCTGGTTTGCAGAGATGTAGGGACCCCATCTTTGGAATCCAAGTCTAACAATATGACTTCTACCTGCATGAGACATTTCGTGAAATTCAGACGTTGCTAACGGCCATGGCTGAGATTTATGTACGTCAGCATCACTACCATTGAAATTTCCCAAATAAACAGGTTTTTGTGACCCTAGGCTATGACCTCTTTGGCCTAGGGGCCCGAAACTCACCAGTCATGTTCCCCCTAAGGGTCCCTACAATGCTAGAAAATTTGCCACTGCTGAGCAATTGCCCTTTGAAAAGATGTGAGATTTTGGAAAGTGAAATAGGGAGGCAATGAAAGCCTATGGGGGATTTTACCAATTTTGGACCCCTGTAACTCTGGTTTGCAGAGATGTAGGGACCCCATCTTTGGAATCCAAGTCTAACAATATGTCTTCTACCTGCATGAGACATTTCGTGAAATTCAGACGTTGCTAACGGCCATGGCTGAGATTTATGTACGTCAGCATCACTACTATTGAAATAGCCGAAATAAACAGGTTTTTGTGACCCTAGGCTATGACCTCTTCAGCCTAGGGGCCCGAAACTCACCAGTCATGTTCCCCCTAAGGGTCCCTACAATGCTATAAAATTTGCCACTGCTGAGCAATTGCCCTTTGAAAAGATGTGAGATTTTGGAAAGTGAAATAGGGAGGCAATAAAAGCCTATGGGGGATTTTACCAATTTTGGACCCCTGTAACTCTGGTTTGCAGAGATGTAGGGACCCCATCTTTGGAATCCAAGTCTAGTGTTGGGCGAACATCTAGATGTTCAGGTTCGGGCCGAACAGGCCGAACATGGCCGCGATGTTCGGGTGTTCGACCCGAACTCCGAACATAATGGAAGTCAATGGGGACCTGAACTTTTGTGGTTTGTAAAGCCTCCTTACATGCTACATACCCCAAATTTACAGGGTATGTGCACCTTGGGAGTGGGTACAAGAGGAAAAAAAAATTAGCAAAAAGAGCTTATAGTTTTTGAGAAAATCGATTTTAAAGTTTCAAAGGGAAAACTGTCTTTTAAATGCGGGAAATGTCTGTTTTCTTTGCACAGGTAACATGTTTTTTGTCGGCATGCAGTCATAAATGTAATACATATAAGAGGTTCCAGGAAAAGGGACCGGTAACGCTAACCCAGCAGCAGCACACGTGATGGAACAGGAGGAGGCGCAGGAGGAGAAGGCCACGCTTTGTGAGACACAACAACCCAGGCCTTGCATGAGGGCAAGAAGCGTGCGGATAGCATGCTTTGTACCGCCATGCAGTCATAAATGTAATAAAGATAAGTGGTTCAATAAACAGGGACCACGCGGCAACGCTAACACAGCAGCAGCAGACGTGATGGAACAGGCGCAGGAGGAGAAGGCCACGCTTTGTGAGACACAACAACCCAGGCCTTGCATGAGGGCAAGAAGCGTGCGGATAGCATGCTTTGTACCGCCATGCAGTCATAAATGTAATAAAGATAAGTGGTTCAATAAACAGGGACCACGCGGCAACGCTAACCCAGCAGCAGCAGACGTGATGGAACAGGAGCAGGCGCAGGAGGAGAAGGCCACGGTTTTTGAGACACAACAACCTAGGCCTTGCATGAGGACAAAAAGCGTGCGGATATAGCAGCAATGCTTTTTGCCGCCATGCAGTCATAAATGTAATACAGATGAGAGGTTCAATAAACAGGGACCGGAAAAGCTACACCATCCCAGATGTTCATTGGTCATGTTACTTGGTTGGGGTCCTGGAGTGTTGCGTAGTCATTTCCAATCCAGGATTGATTCATTTTAATTTGAGTCAGACGGTCTGCATTTTCTGTGGAGAGGCGGATACGCCGATCTGTGACGATGCCTCCGGCAGCACTGAAACAACGTTCCGACATAACGCTGGCTGCCGGGCAAGCCAGCACCTCTATTGCGTACATTGCTAGTTCGTGCCAGGTGTCTAGCTTCGATACCCAATAGTTGAAGGGTGCAGATGGATTGTTCGACACAGCTACGTCATCTGACATGTAGTCCTTGACCATCTTCTCCAGGCGATCGGTGTTGGAGGTGGATCTGCACGCTTGCTGTTCAGTGGGCTGCTGCTGCATGGGTGTCAGAAAATTTTCCCACTCCAAGGACACTGCCGATACCATTCCCTTTTGGGCACTAGCTGCGGCTTGCGTTGTTTGCTGCCCTCCTGGTCGTCCTGGGTTTGCGGAAGTCAGTCTGTCTGCGTACAACTGGCTAGAGGAGGGGGAGGATGTCAATCTCCTCTCTAAAGTCTCCACAAGGGCCTGCTGGTATTCTTCCATTTTGACCTGTCTGACTCTTTCTTCAAGCAGTTTTGGAACATTGTGTTTGTACCGTGGATCCAGAAGGGTATAAACCCAGTAATTGGTGTTGTCCAGAATGCGCACAATGCGTGGGTCACGTTCAATGCAGTCTAGCATGAATTGAGCCATGTGTGCCAGAGTCCTACCAGAATCCTCATCATCCTCTTGTGAGCGTTGTGATAGTTGTTGTGATGCATCATAGTCGTCACCTTCCTCCTGGTCTGCTTCTGCTGACCATTCGCGTTGAATTGTGGAAGTCCAACGTGCACCGCTCTGGCCCTCGTCAGTGGTGGCATGAAATTCCTGCTCCAACTCCAGCTGTTCCTCCTCCTCTTCTTCGTCATAGCTGCTGGGGCCAGCGTTCCCTGAGGCGGATGGCCTGATGTTGGTACCATCACGCTGATCGTTTTCTCCTTCAGATTCCCCCAGTTGCATCATGACAGCTGTTTCCTTGATTTTCAACATTGACCTCTTCAGTAAACACAGCAGTGGTATGGTAATGCTGACTGAAGAGTTGTCACTGCTCACAAGCAACGTGGATTGCTCAAAATTTTGGAGGACTTGGCAGAGGTCCAACATGTTGGCCCAATCGGATCCACAGAAGCTTGGCAGCTGTCCGGATGCGCCTCGGTACTGCGCCGTCATGTACTGGACCACTGCACTCTTCTGCTCACAAAAGCGTGCTAGCATGTGCAGCGTAGAATTCCAGCGCGTAGGGACATCACACAGCAAGCGATGGTGGGGGAGATTGAAGCGCTCCTGCATCTTGGCGAGTGCCCCCGAAGCAGTACTGGAATTTCTACAATGTTTGGCCACTCGACGCACCTTCAACAGAAGATCGGCCACGCCTGGGTATGTCCTCAGGAACCGCTGAACTACTAGGTTCATCACGTGCGCCAGGCAAGGGATGTGTGTCAGCTTAGCCAACCTTAAAGCGCGAATGAGATTACTCCCATTATCACACACAACCATGCCCGGTTTCAAGTCCAGCGGTGCCAGCCACAAATCCGTCTGTTCCTTTATTCCCTTCCAAATTTCCTCCCCTGTGTGCTGCTTATCCCCAAGGCAGATCAGCTTCAGCAACGCTTGCTGACGCATGCCAACAGCTGTGCTGCACTGCTTCCACGATCCTACTGCTGCTGGGTTAGCGTTTCCGGATGAGGTACAGCTTTGAGATGCGTTGGAGGAGAAGGAGTCAGAGAGGTAGGTGCTGCTGTTGTTATCCAGTGGGAGGGACGGCGGTGCAGCTGTTTGCGGCGTGGGCAACACCCGCGCCGTAGCAGGTGAGGAATCGCTGCCAGGCTCCACAAGGTTCACCCAGTGCGCGGTAAGGGAGATGTATCGACCCTGTCCGAACGCACTCGTCCAAGTGTCAGTGGTGAGGTGAACCTTGCAGGCAACGGCATTCTTCAAGCTTCGGGTTATTTTGCTGACCACGTGCTCATGCAACTCAGGCACTGCAGAGCGCGCAAAGTGGTAGCGGCTGGGAACCACGTAACGTGGGATGGCCACTGACATCATGCCCTTGAAGCTGTTTGTCTCCACCACTCGATATGGCAGCATTTCGCAGGCCAGAAGCTTGGCTATGCTGGCTGTTACTGCCACGGCCCGGGGGTCATTTGCTGGCAATTTCCTCTTGCGCTCAAACATCTCCGACACAGACAACTGAACCGTAGCACTGCACACGGAAGGGCTGTTGGTTGTTGTGTTTGATGAACACTGGGAGACCTCAAGAGCACTACTCCGGAAAGTGACAGTGTCAGCGTCGTCTGATGTTTGTGAATGTTGTGAACCATGCAATGGCTGGGCTACTGCTGCTGCTGAGGCGGGTCTGGTGGTGAGTCTGGTGAACCCAAGGGAGGCAGTGTTGCTGGTACCCTGTCCTGCCGCGTTTGCCCACAGAGTGGGATGTTTGGATAGCATGTGGCGGCTCATGCTGGTGGTGGAGAGGTTGTTAATACTTTTCCCCCTGCTCAGGCGAGTCTTGCACACCTTGCAAATCGCCATGGTAACATCCTCAGTGCAGTCTTCAAAGAAAGCCCAGACTTTGGAGCACCTGCCTCCTTGCTGGCGATTTCTGTTTCCTCCTCTTTTGCCTCTCACTTGAACTTCCACGCTTGTGGTGCCTGAAATTGCGCGCCGCCTACCTTGTGGCACAAGGCGAACTCGTGCAGCAGTGGGTTCTTCAACAGACTCATCTGTGCTGCTGCTACGACGGCGATGTTCTCGTTCACAAATAAAATCTGTGTCTCTGTCCACATTGTCCATACCCTCCTCTTCCATCTCCTCAAACTCGTCATATGTCATTGTGGGGGGCCGCCGCCGTGGAGTAGAGCTCCCCAGAACAACCTCTGCGCAGCTCACTCCAACGTCGTCTTCCAGATCTTGTCGGCCGACCTCCTGCAATTGCAACCCCTCCTGCCCAACTTGCTCTGGGATTTGGGTTTCCGAGTCCTCCTCGGACTCGCCTTGTATTTCAGTGCGCGGTGCATTTCCCACAGTTAATGGTTGTGAATCCGGGCACAACATTTCTGGCTGTTCCTCCATTGACCTTTCATAGGTGGAAGTTTGTTGGGCTGGGAATAGCTCCTGCGAATACCCCATTGTGCCCTGAGGTAATTCATAGGACTGGTTATCTGGCAGTTGTGTGCGTGGTGTCGCTGCCGGTTGTGTCAGCTTTGTGCCCACTGGCTCCTTGTAACTGGCTGAGGACTCGGACCTCGTGCGTGATGTGCTGGTGCTGCTTAACCCACTGCTGGACGCTTGAGAGGTCATCCAAGTAATTATCTGGTCCTGTTCTTTTGGATTTGTGAGGGTTGTTGTCCTGGACAACATGGGCGGTATTGAGTGGGTTTTCTTGGGTGCTCCCCTGTGGCCTGTACGTGAACCGTCAGGGGAAACACCTCTTCCCTTGCCCCTTCCTCTTTCACCGGATTTCTTCCTCATTTCACTTATCCTTACAGTACACGCTGACTGGCAGCAGTACAGTGGCAGTACAGAAATGCTATACAGTACCACTATTCCCAGCAGCGACACAGAGCACAATGCTATACAGTGGCGGGTGAGCGGTGTACCACTATTCCCAGCAGCGACACAGAGCACAATGCTATACAGTGGCGGGTGAGCGGTGTACTACTGTTCCCAGGCCCAGCAGACACAGAGTGGAAGTAAACACAATGCTATATAGTCTGGCTGAGCGGTGTACACAGAGTGGCAGTACACACAATGCTATATAGTCTGGCTAAGCCGTGTACACAGAGTGTCAGAAAACACAATGCTACATATAGCGTGGCTGAGCGAGGTGCACAGTTAGTGTTGGGCGAACAGTGTTCGCCACTGTTCGGGTTCTGCAGAACATCACCCTGTTCGGGTGATGTTCGAGTTCGGCCGAACACCTGGTGGTGTTCGGCCAAACTGTTCGGGGTTCGCCCGAACTGTTGAATGCATGGCCGAACATGGCCGAACAGGGCCCCTGTTCGGCCGAACAGGTCCCTGTTCGGCCGAATACTGCCCCCCTATGGGGTCGCAGGCATAAGGGGGGAGCATGCCCCGGTCGCGGGGGGGGTCGGAAATTCCCCCCACCCCCTCCGCTAGCGCTCCCCCCTCTGCCCGCTTCCCCATAAAAAAAGTTATAGTACCTGGTGCCTGGTGGCTGGCAGTGGAGTGAGGAGGAGGAGGAGGAGGAGTCCGAGTAGCAGAGTGGCGTTGAGGCCGGGCAGCGGGCGGTTCGGGCGGTTCAGCGCTAGTACCTTGTGGTACTTCCGCCCTTTCTCTGACCTCACGTCCTCTGCGTGATGACGCATACGAGGGTACGCGTGATGCGTACCCTCGTATGCAGAGGACGTGAGGTCAGAGAAAGGGCGGAAGTACCACAAGGGTACTAGCGCTGAACCGCCCGCTGCCCGGCCTCAACGCCACTCTGCTACTCGGACTCCTCCTCCTCCTCCTCACTCCACTGCCAGCCACCAGGCACCAGGTACTATAACTTTTTTTATGGGGAAGCGGGCAGAGGGGGGAGCGCTAGCGGAGGGGGTGGGGGGAATTTCTGACCCCCTCCGCGACCGGGGCATGCTCCCCCCTTATGCCTGCGACCCCATAGGGCACCCATGTTCGGGGGTCCCATTGACTTCCATTGAGTTCGGCGTTCGGGCCGAACATGCCGAACATCTGGCCCATGTTCGGCCTGTTCGGCCCGAACCCGAACATCCAGGTGTTCGCCCAACACTATGCACAGTGGCAGTACACACAATGCTATATAGTCAGGCTAAGCCGTGTACACAGAGTGTCAGAAAACACAATGCTATATATAGCGTGGCTGAGCGAGGTGCACAGTGGCAGTACACACAATGCTATATAGCCAGGCTAAGCCGTGTACACAGAGTGTCAGAAAACACAATGCTATATATAGCGTGGCTGAGCGAGGTGCACAGTGGCAGTACACACAATGCTTTATAGTCAGGCTGAGCCGTGTACACAGAGTGTCAGTAAACAATGGTATATAGTCTGGCTGAGCGGTGTACACAGAGTGTCAGTAAACAACGGTATATAGTCTGGCTGAGCGGTGTACACAGAGTGGCAGTAAACACAATGCTATATATAGCGTGGCTGAGCGAGGTGCACAGTGGCAGTACACACAATGCTATATAGTCAGGCTAAGCCGTGTACACAGAGTGTCAGAAAACACAATGCTATATATAGCGTGGCTGAGCGAGGTGCACAGTGGCAGTACACACAATGCTTTATAGTCAGGCTGAGCCGTGTACACAGAGTGTCAGTAAACACTGGTATATAGTCTGGCTGAGCGGTGTACACAGAGTGTCAGTAAACAACGGTATATAGTCTGGCTGAGCGGTGTACACAGAGTGGCAGTAAACACAATGCTATATATAGCGTGGCTGAGCGAGGTGCACAGTGGCAGTACACACAATGCTATATAGCCAGGCTAAGCCGTGTACACAGAGTGTCAGAAAACACAATGCTATATATAGCGTGGCTGAGCGAGGTGCACAGTGGCAGTACACACAATGCTATATTAGTCAGGCTAAGCCGTGTACACAGAGTGTCAGAAAACACAATGCTATATATAGCGTGGCTGAGCGAGGTGCACAGTGGCAGTACACACAATGCTATATATAGCGTGGCTGAGCGAGGTGCACAGTGGCAGTACACACAATGCTATATATAGCGTGGCTGAGCGAGGTGCACAGTGGCAGTACACACAATGCTATATTAGTCAGGCTAAGCCGTGTACACAGAGTGTCAGAAAACACAATGCTATATATATAGCGTGGCTGAGCGAGGTGCACAGTGGCAGTACACACAATGCTATATATAGCGTGGCTGAGCGAGGTGCACAGTGGCAGTACACACAATGCTATATATAGCGTGGCTGAGCGAGGTGCACAGTGGCAGTACACACAATGCTATATTAGTCAGGCTAAGCCGTGTACACAGAGTGTCAGAAAACACAATGCTATATATATAGCGTGGCTGAGCGAGGTGCACAGTGGCAGTACACACAATGCTATATATAGCGTGGCTGAGCGAGGTGCACAGTGGCAGTACACACAATGCTATATATAGCGTGGCTGAGCGAGGTGCACAGTGGCAGTACACACAATGCTATATTAGTCAGGCTAAGCCGTGTACACAGAGTGTCAGAAAACACAATGCTATATATATAGCGTGGCTGAGCGAGGTACACAGTGGCAGTAAACAATGCTATATATAGTGTGGCTGAGCGAGCGGTGTACTACTGTTCCCAGCAGCGACACACAATGACTGGGGGGGACCCTGGCTAGCGTGGCTGGAGAGCGAACTACCCTGCCTGCCTACCCAAAGCTAAACCCACAGACAAATGGTGGAGATATGACGTGGTTCGGGTATTTATTTACCCGAACCACGTGACCGTTCGGCCAATCAGAGCGCGTTCGGGCCCGAACCACGTGACCCGTTCGGCCAATCACAGCGCTAGCCGAACGTTCGGGGAACGTTCGGCCATGCGCTCTTAGTTCGGCCATGTGGCCGAACGGTTTGGCCGAGCACCGTCAGGTGTTCGGCCGAACTCGAACATCACCCGAACAGGGTGATGTTCTGCAAAACCCGAACAGTAGCGAACACTGTTCGCCCAACACTATCCAAGTCTAACAATATGTCTTCTACCTGCATGAGACATTTCGTGAAATTCAGACGTTGCTAACGGCCATGGCTGAGATTTATGTACGTCAGCATCACTACCATTGAAATTGCCCAAATAAACAGGTTTTTGTGACCCAAGGCTATGACCTCTTTGGCCTAGGGGCCCGAAACTCACCAGTCATGTTCCCCCTAAGGGTCCCTACAATGCTAGAGAATTTGCCACTGCTGAGCAATTGCCCTTTGAAAAGATGTGAGATTTTGGAAAGTGAAATAGGGAGGCAATGAAAGCCTATGGGGGATTTTACCAATTTTGGACCCCTGTAACTCTGGTTTGCAGAGATGTAGGGACCCCATCGTTGGAATCCAAGTCTAACAATATGTCTTCTACCTGCATGAGACATTTCGTAAAATTCAGACGTTGCTAATGGCCATGGCTGAGATTTATGTACGTCAGCATCACTACCATTGAAATAGCCCAAATAAACAGGTTTTTGTGACCCTAGGCTATGACCTCTTTGGCCTAGGGGCCCGAAACTCACCAGTCATGTTCCCCCTAAGGGTCCCTACAATGCTATAAAATTTGCCACTGCTGAGCAATTGCCCTTTGAAAAGATGTGAGATTTTGGAAAGTGAAATAGGGAGGCAATGAAAGCCTATGGGGAATTTTACCAATTTTGGACCCCTGTAACTCTGGTTTGCAGAGATGTAGGGACCCCATCTTTGGAATCCAAGTCTAACAATATGTCTTCTACCTGCATGAGACATTTCGTGAAATTCAGACGTTGCTAACGGCTATGGCTGAGATTTATGTACGTCAGCATCACTACCATTGAAATTGCCCAAATAAACAGGTTTTTGTGACCCTAGGCTATGACCTCTTCGGCCTAGGACTGCATTGAACGCGACCCACGCATTGTGCGCATTCTGGACAACACCAATTACTGGGTTTATACCCTTCTGGATCCACGGTACAAACACAATGTTCCAAAACTGCTTGAAGAAAGAGTCAGACAGGTCAAAATGGAAGAATACCAGCAGGCCCTTGTGGAGACTTTAGAGAGGAGATTGTCATCCTCCCCCTCCTCTAGCCAGTTGTACGCCGACAGACTGACTTCCGCAAACCCAGGACGACCAGGAGGGCAGCAAACAACACAAGCCGCAGCTAGAGCCCAAAAGGGAATGGTATCGGCAGTGTCCTTGGAGTGGGAAAATTTTCTGACACCCATGCAGCAGCACACAGAACAGCAAGCGTGCAGCTCCACCTCCAACACCGATCGCCTGGAAAAGATGGTGAAGGACTACATGTCAGATGGCATAGCTGTGTTGAACAATCCATCTGCACCCTTCAACTATTGGGTATCGAAGCTAGACACCTGGCACGAACTGGCAATGTACGCAATAGAGGTGCTGGCTTGCCCGGCAGCCAGCGTTATGTCGGAACGCTGTTTCAGTGCTGCCGGAGGCATCGTCACAGATCGGCGTATCCGCCTCTCCACAGAAAATGCAGACCGTCTGACTCAAATTAAAATGAATCAATCCTGGATTGGAAACGACTATGCAACACTCCTGGACCCCAACCAAGTAACATGAACAATGACCATCTGTGATGGGTTAGCGTTTCCGGTCCCTGTTTATGGAACCTCTTATCTTTATTACATTTATGACTGCATGGCGGCAAAAAGCATGCTATCCGCACGCTTCTTGTCCTCATGCAAGGCCTGGGTTGTTGTGTCTGAAAGCGTGGCCTTCTCCTCCTGTGCCTCCTCCTGTTCCATCACGTGTGCTGCTGCTGGGTTAGCGTTGCCGGTCCCTGTTTATGGAACCTCTTATCTTTATTACATTTATGACTGCATGGCGGCAAAAAGCATGCTATCCGCACGCTTCTTGTCCTCATGCAAGGCCTGGGTTGTTGTGTCTCAAAGCGTGGCCTTCTCCTCCTGCGCCTCCTCCTGTTCCATCACGTGTGCTGCTGCTGGGTTAGCGTTTCCGGTCCCTGTTTATGGAACCTCTTATCTTTATTACATTTATGACTGCATGGCGGCAAAAAGCATGCTATCCGCACGCTTCTTGTCCTCATGCAAGGCCTGGGTTGTTGTGTCTCAAAGCGTGGCCTTCTCCTCCTGCGCCTCCTCCTGTTCCATCACGTGTGCTGCTGCTGGGTTAGCGTTTCCGGTCCCTGTTTATGGAACCTCTTATATGTATTACATTTATGACTGCATGGTGGCAAAAAGCATGCTATCCGCACGCTTCTTGTCCTCATGCAAGGCCTGGGTTGTTGTGTCTCAAAGCGTGGCCTTCTCCTCCTGCGCCTCCTCCTGTTCCATCACGTGTGCTGCTGCTGGGTTAGTGTTGCCGGTCCCTGTTTATGGAACCTCTTATCTTTATTACATTTATGACTGCATGGCGGCAAAATGCATGCTACCTGTGCAAAGAAAACAGACATTTCCCGCATTTTAAAGACAGTTTTCCCTTTGAAACTTTAAAATCGATTTTCTCAAAAACTATAAGCTCTTTTTGCTAATTTTTTTTTCCTCTTGTACCCACTCCCAAGTTGCACATACCCTGTAAATTTGGGGTATGTAGCTTGTAAGGAGGCTTTACAAAGCACGAAAGTTCGGGTCCCCATTGACTTCCATTATGTTCGGAGTTCGGCGCGAACACCCGAACATCGCGGCCATGTTCGGCGAACGTTCGCGAACCCGAACATCCAGGTGTTCGCCCAACACTACTTGAGGGTATGCTTTCCAAAAAGGTCGTTTATAAAATTAATGTTAATTAAATGCCATTTGGAAAGATCAAGGTTAGGAGTTAATTGTTGCAGGATGTCAATTTGTATCATGGGGTTGTGAGAGGTCTTAGGGTCCCAAGTAGCTGTTATTTTCAATGTATAGACAGTATAGCTACTACAATTTGTAGCCACTATTTGTTGCTGTAGAGATTAAAGAGACACTGAAGCGAAAAAAAAAATGATGATATAATGATTTGTATGTGTAGTACAGCTAAGAAATTAAACATTAGCAGCAGAGACATAAGTCTAATTATTGTTTCCAGTACAGGAAGAGTTAAGAAACTCCAGTTGTTATCTATGCAAAAGAGCCATTGAGCTCCACGACTTTCAAAGTTGCAGAGAGCTCTGTCTTCTGAAGCTTGTTATCTCAACTGTTAATCGCTGTATTTTCTTTTTCTCTCTAGAGGACAAGTCAATTGTTCACTGGCCTGCTCTGTAAAATAATTTGGAATGCTGAGTAGTGTGTAAACTGCAAATATTAGAGAATGATGCAATGCTATAAAAACACTATATAACTGAATATAAAAATATGAGAATATTTTCCTTGTTACTATTGTTCTAGTAAATATCCGTACTACACAACCAATTCATAATATCATAATTTTTTTGCTTCAGTGTCTCTTTAAGGGTTAGGCAACACCAGGGGAGGGGTTAAGGGCTAAGCACCACCGGGAGGGGGTGAGGGGTTAAGGGCTAGGCACCACCAAGGGGGAGTTAATGGTTAGGCACCACCACTATAGTGGCTACAACTGTAGCTTCTATTTGAAGCCACTATTTTTTTATGGACAGCCGCTATTTCTACCCACTATTTGTAGCTGTTATTTTCAATGTATAAACGGTATAGCTGCTACAATTTGTAGCCGCTGTTTGGCACTGCAGAGATTAAGGGTTAGGCATTAACCAGGCAGGTTAAGGGTTATGCACCAAAAATGGAGGTTAAGGGTTAGACACCACCAGGGGAGTGTTCTGTGTCAGAGTAGGGAGAGGTTAGGTCACAGTAAAATACCTGTAAATATTACCAATATTTTATTATATTAATCTAGTAGAATATCGATAACACTACCGATATTCTATTACCACTATCCTGCGTCCTCTTCAACTTGCAGCTTTTTCAAATGTTTGCACTTCTGCCAGTGTTTAGGGATGTGTCAGTGAAGACTGGGCAGAGGGAGGTAAAAAAAAAAATTGAGTTTCTGCTAGTATGTATTTGCTGTTGAAATATTTATATTTACTTTGTTTCTTCGTACAATAAATTAATATTATATGTTTTGACAGTCCTGCCCAAGTTTGTTTATATATAAAAAAACACATAAACCATTTGCTTTTGCTCATATAATTTTGCACATTACTGTGAGGCACACACAGGTAATTACAAATCTTATATTTGAGAAGAATGCTCAGCATAAGAGGTATAGCGTGGGTTATTGCAGAGGCGTTTCAGTTTTATGTAAGTAAAGTGAAACACTCACCCTGACCCTTGCATTCAGCAGGTTGTGGTTGCAGCTGGATGTGCTCTTGGGGAACACACTGGTATTTCTGATGGAACATTCAGTGTGAAAAAAAAGGTGAGGCCGAGCACTTCCCAACAATCTTTATTTCCACATTAGTTGCAAGTTAGGCATACAGTTATGTGTGAATAGCGTACAGTGCAAGAATGGTGGGAGGAGGAAAGTTCCTATGAATGCTTAGTCACATGCTCTGCCCGGCCCAGCACCCAATAGCCGATATTTGTATTAGTAGTGATTGTGGAACCCAAACTGTCCTTTAGCCACATGCGCCAACATTTCCTGCTTCCTGTTGGGGCTCCTAATAGCAATTTAGGATTATTGAGGATGCATGGTTAGGGTGTCCAAGGCCTGACATGTGAACTGAGTAATCCCTCTGCAAGAGGAGCCTTATAGTTTTCAATTCCAGGGTTTAACCACTTGATGACCCACCCTTTACCCCCCCCTTAAGGACCAGCGCTGTTTTTACTGATCTGTGCTGGGTGGGCTCTGCAGCCCCCAGCACAGATCAGGTAGCAGGCAGAGAGATCAGATTGCCCCCCTTTTTTCCCCCCTAGGGGGATGATGTGCTGGGGGGGTCTGATCTCTTCTGCCTGCTGGGTGATGCGGGGGGGGGGCACCTCAAAGCCCCCCTCCGCGGCGAAATTCCCCCCTCCCCCTCCTACCTGCTGCCCCCCGGAGATCGGGGCTGCACAGGACGCTATCCGTCCTGTGTAGCCAGTGACAGGACGTCCCCTGTCACATGGAGGCGATCCCCGGCCGCTGATTGGCCGGGGATCGCCGATCTGCCTTACGGCGCTGCAGCGCAGCAGCGCCATACAATGTAAACAAAGCGGATTATTTCCGCTTGTGTTTACATTTAGCCTGCGAGCCGCCATCGGCAGCCCGCAGGCTATTCACGGAGCCCCCCGCCGTGAATTGACAGGAAGCAGCCGCTCGCGCGAGCGGCTGCTTCCTGATTAATTAGCCTGCAGCTGGCGACGCAGTACTGCGTCGCTGGTCCTGCAGCTGCCACTTTGCCGACGCACGGTATAAGCGTGCGGTCGGCAAGTGGTTAATAGGATGTGGAATCTAAACTGTAATGTTCTGTTTGAGCTCTGTGAACAGGCATCAGAATAGACCTGGAGAAATTCTAAGTGGCTGACTGAAATGTTCAGAGAGATAAGTAATATTTTAAATAGGAACAAAACAATAGGCCTCATGTCCACCATACCCAAAGAGATTGTAATTTGATTGTTTTATACAGTCCATTTAAAATATTAGAAAGGAAGTGAAAACAAAATCCATTTACTTCATTTGAGTAAGACCTGGGCCCACTAGAGCGTTTTCAATGGTGATTTGTGCTTTCTAGAAATTGCCACCGATTCCAAAACTGCTTCCCCAGAGTAACTCTATGGCTGTTGTACATACAGTATAGGCTATTGCAATTTTCCAAAATCACAATTTCAGCACCTGCAGCATTTTTGGATGCGATAGTAGCTAACAAAATTAGAGTCTGTATAAGGTATTTAAAATGTATTGCAGTATCCCACAAATGTTTGAATTGCAATGAATCTTAAAGTGGACCTAAACTCAGTACGTCATCTCTGCTCTAAAAGATATGCAACAGCATAATAACCTTTAAGCAAAAAACATTTCTTTGTTACAGCTGATACAAATCCTACAATAAATCTGCACTGTATCTACTTCCTGATTCATGGAAGCAGACATATTGTTTACAGCCTGTACTTTCAAATGGGCTTAACTGTCATCTCTGCCATTGGCAGTCATGTGACACAGGAGAGAGTGATTAGACACAAATGAGTGGGATTTAGACAGGCTAAACTCTCTAAATACATACAGGGTGCATTTCTCTACGTTTTCCTTCTGTCCTGTGCAAGAGTTCAGGTCCACTTTAATTACTTTCTTTTAATTTTATTATTGGTTTAACTACTATCACTTTAACTCTAGTTTGGGGCACCTCTCCAGTTTTACCATGCAAACGCTAAGTTTACCGTCCTTCTCTAAATATATTCCATAGAATAGATGTCAAGACTGCTCCATAATTTGTAACAAATTATTCTTTCAATATATAACTGAACAGCAATAGTATGATCAGTATGTGTGTGTGTGTGTTTAGCCTTTTAATCAATAGATTATTTATTTTCTGCACTGCAGATAATACAGATGGTAGAACAAATATGGCTTCCCCTGGGAAAATGAAGAACACAGAGTACTGTTTTGCAGATTATTTCTCACGAGAATAGCCAGTCTTGGCTGATGCTGCCAGCATTCTATCTACCCGTGTTTTCAGTATCAATTTTCATTTCATGTTAATAAGGTTCATCCCCAACAGTACATAATGTCCTGTGTGGTGTCGGAAGGCAGTTAAGTCACTTGATAACTTGCAAGTTTTAATAACTGGTATATATCAGCATAGGTCATGCCGAAATTCTGAAAGCATAAATTCATGTGTGCAACAAGCAAGGAATTCCAAAGTAAAGTTGGCATTCCTGGTTTGTTGTTAAAGCTTAACTGTCGGGAATTAAATCAAAAATCAATTATTTATTTTTATCTGGTAAACAAGTAATAAGGATGCTAACCTGGCAATCCTAAAGTTAAAAACCACTCTTACTTTTCTTCTCCACAAAACATCTTTCCCCAGTTTCCCTGGCTCTTATTTGGTACATCTGCCGCACAAAGGAAGTTGCAGGGTATGCTGGGTTTTCTTTTTTTGTTTATTTAGTATCCCCTCAGACTTAACTAATGCAGCCTGATTGGCTGAAGCCTTTTTCCCTCCTGTTTTCCCCTCCCACACTTGTGTTCATCTCTGGTTGGCCAATATTTATCATGCTTCTCAAGCTACAGAGTCACACAATGACAATGCACTTTCTATTGTAGAGCTGGGTGGGACTGTCTGTGTTTGCATTGGCCGCCCTCCTCCCAGAGTAATGCTGGGTTTACACCATACAATTTTCTGTTAGATACTTCTGTTAGATTTTTCCTGTTAGATTTTCTGTTAGAATGCTTAATTAGATTATTAATGTGTGAGTTGTCTGCTAATCGCTAGGTGGCAAAATGGTAGGTGGTCTTATGAATGTAAGCTTACAGTAGTAGATGCTCATTCTTTGAAGAACTTCAATTCACTTTGCTGTCATTGTGTAACACAACAAAATTACTTTTCATGACAACCCCACGGTGCATATAGGGAACATAGTGATAGTAACAAGGAAGAAAAGAAATTATACAAGTATGCCAGGTATTAAAGATGTTTAAACAATTTGCACACAGTGTTAATTATTTCAGAGAGGATTCAGAGTTCATCAAGTTTATGGCGGATGGGAAAAAGCTGTTTTTCAGTCTATTTGTGTGTGTGCGGATTGATCTAAAACGTTTACCTGATGGAAGGAGCTCAAACAAGGCATTTCCAGGGTGAGTGTTCCCGTCTTCTTTTCCTTTTTGTTTCTTCACCAGGGTGAGTGTTGTCCTTGATAATGTTTTTGGCCCTTCTCACGCTGCGAGTATTATACAAAAGTTCCAGTGATAGTAGTTCAGTGCCAATAATGGCTTCTGCTGTTTTAACAACTCGCTGCAGGGCTTCTCTAGTAGCCTTTGTGCAGCTGTTGTACCACGCCGTCATGCAATTGGTCAGAACGCTTTCTATAGTGCATCTGTAGAAATTAACCAGCAGCTTCTGTGGGAGGTTAGCGCTCCTTAGTTTTCTCATAAAGTAGAGGTGTTGTTGTGCTTTGCCAGTTAGAGCTAAAGCATTGTCAGCCCAGGACAGGTTCTCTGCGATGGTGACTCCCAAAAATTTGAAGCTGGAAACTCTCTCCACAGCCTCTGCATTGACCATTAGCGGTAGGTGAGTGGTCTTTTTGGTGGTCCTAAAGTCCAGAATAATTTCTTTGGTCTTCTTTGTATTTAATAACAGGTTGTTAATGTCGCACCATGCAGTCAGGTTCCTAACCACCATTGTTTGGGTCTTGCATTGAGAAGACCAGAATTGTGATGCTTTTGTCACTACAGTAAAGGATGTCCTCATGTCTATGATTAATAGGGACATTACTGTTGTGTCTGTTAGTATCAACCAATAAGGTTGATCATAAATGGTGATACAGACTACACTACAGACTACACTGAATGCTTAGCACACAACCAGCAGCTATAGTGAGATTGCCGGCTGTCATCATGACGACAGACGGCGATCTCATCAGGGGGGAGCATAGCCTCGGAGGGGAGGAAGAAGAATGGCGGTCGATGTTGGGATCCCCTGGAAGTTGAGTTAAAATGCCAGCTGCGCGCATTGCTCTGCATAGACCTCCCAGCTGCTACCACGAGTTCAGCTCGGGGTTACCACGCCTGGCATCTTTTTTCCACCCTGAGCTGAACTCGTGATTACCATTGAGGAGGTTAAGGCAGCTTAGGAAAAATCTCTGCATTTTTCCTGTGCTGCCAGTTTGTAATTTCAGCTATCTGTTATTCACATATAAGTGTTTTCATCCATTCATTGTTTACAAAAGAGTGGTAGGAGTCCCAATGACAATGTGGACATTCCTGCCTTTAGTGTGGTATCGAATTTGGAAAGTTTCAATCTACCGTACTAAAATTTGGATTTTAAATCAGTATAATTATTTCATTATTTTAACTGACAGAACATACTTTCTCTTTACTTGAGAGCGTAGCTTAATTCTACCACCATCTTCAAATATTAGTATCCGTGAAAAACATTTGAATTTATAAAGGTTCTGTTCCAATCAAGTAAAAAAAATAAAATAAAAAAACACCTTCTTACTACCCATGGTATTTGTGATGCTCTCTGTGTGGTGTATGCAATAAACTGGGTTAAGAAGAGCAACGTGTGTAAAGTCTTACCGCACGGTGAGTAGAGTGTAACGCATTGCATGTAATATATTTCAGTCTGCTCTACTTATTGTGTGGTAGGACTTTACACTCGTAATTCTGCTTAATACATTTTATTGCATACACCCCTATGTGTTTTGTAACTTCAGCACCATCACTGCTGGACAGCTCACTGCTAGAGATGGTCAACAAGATGCTTATAATGCCAGCTTGCTTGCAGATTTAGAGTTTGTTCACACTGTGAGCGTTTTCAATTATTTTTAAGCGCTGGCGATTTTAAAAATCACTTTAAAAGTGCTTCTGCAATGTTTTGTATGTGAGTGTTCTCATAAGAGCGATGAGCTTTCCAAACGCAAACGCGGCTCCTGCACTATTTGTTAAACGTTTGCGCTTCAACAGAAAGTATAGGGAAAAAACAATGTGATTTGAAAAGTGATTTCCCAAGTGCTTTTAAGCATAAATAAATTGTATTTATTCTATTCCAGGTCAAAGAGTTCACTTCCTGAGTGTCATCAAGAACAAAAGCGCTTAGAAAAGCACTTAACAAAGCGTAAATCACTCTTAAAGCACAAGGAAAAAGCTATTTAAAAAGCGCTCAGAAAAGCGATCAGTGCTTGCGATTGCGCTGGTGATTTATAATGTGAACAATGCCTAAGTTTCAAAAGTTTTTATTGAAAGGTTGCCAAGACATACATTTATTCATAGTCATAAGCATTTCCATTTTTGGATATACATCAAAGATATGGAATATATGATATAAAGTAAATAGCAACAATGTGGGAAAGGGGAAAACAGAAGGAGAATAGTTGTCAGGAATGCAGTACAAATTAGTGTCTCGCATTGCCATCCTATATATATTTATTAAAGTATGAAGTCGTTTCTAGGGTTAGATAAAATATAGTAGATACTGCAGACACTGCATATCAGCATAATGAATCCGGGATCCTGTGTCTTCTGGAATGGGCCTAAACGGTCATCAATTGTGGCCAGCATGTGCTCATAGATCTTTAACCTAAGGATTCTGTATACCACAGGCTAAAGAATAAGCATTGGTTCAGTCCACTGGGAGGCTAGATATGATTTAGCTGCCATAGCTGTAAATTGGAGAAGCCTGTGGACTCGGTATTTGGTGCCTTCTTTTTTATGGCCTAAGCGCGTTGTTTAGAAAAAAGTCTGTCTGGGATATTAGACCTGCTACCTCACCCCAGAAGACAGAGGTTCGGGGACACTGCCACCACACAAGAACTAAACAACCAATTCTCCCACTCCCTGAAACACAGATTAGTGTTAGCTGATGATATTCCATGCAGTTGTAAATGAATAAGGTACATTAGTCGTATTTTAGTCTCTATAGTACAATAGTGTAAGTTACCCCTCATTAAAGTGTAAAAACACCCAGCCCATTTGTTGCCTTCAGGTTGAACAAGGATATTGTTTTAAGACTAAGGACCACTACTGCAGAACATTGTAAAATGTAATATAGTAAATTTAATCAGGGATGGTCGTAGTCAGCCAACTTCGCTACGCTGGAACTACGCGTATTTTTACGCAAATACGCTTCGCAATCTACGACTATGTAATCAGAAACTTCACTACGTTTGCATTTCATAGACTACGTGTTAAATTACGCAAGCTTCGCATAGTGCGAAGCGTAGTTGATGCGACCGATTATGCCCTTATACGGAAAGATTTCTGCAATAATCTTCAACCTATTTGCAAATATAAACTAATATAAGCGTACATTCCACCTTCCAATGCGGAATTGTATGCGCATGCGCAATGATCCATATAGATGCAGTTACCGCACGCGTAGTTGACTTCGCAATACATACGTCAACTACACGTAGCGGGCGAACCTTCGCATAACGGGACTACAACTACGTGGAAATGCGTACGTGTAGTTCTTAAACTTTGTCTACGAACTACGATGCGTAGTTGCGTACTACGACGCGTAGATTCGCGCTGGCATAGTTTACGAGCAACCCTGAAATTTATTTAAGAGTAAAATGCACTATGCACTACTTTTTCTTATGTTGCTGTCACTTACAGTAGGTAAAATATCTGAGGGATCTGACGGGTTTTGGACTAGTTAATCTCCTCATGAGGGATTATCAATATTTCCTTTATTGTTTACAAAAACACTCCCTGAAAAGAATTTATGCAAAAGTGCTGGCCAGCCTCCCTACTTGTTTGCACACTATTTTGGCACTTAGCATTCACCATTTAGTAAGCACTTTTGAAAATAAAATAAAATAAAATAAAATAAAAAACACCATAAAAATCCCCATGAGAAATTGGACTACTGCAGAACCCGGCGGACCACCTACTGTAAGTGATAGCAACATAGGAAAAAAAAATATTTATAGTGCATTTTATATTTGTGCATACAGTTGTATATTATATTTTACAATGTTTTTGCAATGGTGCCCTTTCAGAAAGAAAGCTCTATCATGTTTGGGAGTCTGAGGAAGGCAGTGATATGTTGCTTACACAGCTGTGAGTGATTGGGCATAAACCACTCCCCAAACAATGAATGTGGAAATGTTGAGCAATGCTATACCTGCTTATTTGGCCACCACTCAGGCACCACTAGCCTCAACAGGCCACATGAATGCTCCACTGAGTTGCATGATGTAAGTAGTTGAGTAGTTGGTGGGGAGCTAAAATCAGGTCCAGCTACCCATTCAGGAAATGAAATGTAATTACTCAGGTAACTAGCACTATATATACTACTCTAGCGTATGTGATAACATTCCATTGCTTAAAGAGGAACTTTACCAAGGTTTGAACTGGGGGTCTGTATGGCTGATATTGTGTTGAAAACTCTCTCAAAGTCCGATGTCATGACCTTGGTCCTGACAGTTTGTTGTCTGTGAGCCTCATTGCATTGTGGGAAATAATGGCTTTTTTTCCAACTGCTAAGCAAGCATTATCTCCCTCTGTGCATAGAACTCTCAGTAACGAACATTTGCAAGGCTGCACTTGACAGGTCTAAAGATATCACCACCAGTGATAAATTTCAGAATGTAAATCAGGGTGAGGAAAGATTTTGCAATGTGCAAACACTGACTAATCTATAAATGAATATTGTACAAAATAAGCAATTTTCACTACAGTTCCTCTTTAAAGTTGTTCAGGGCTAAACAATATAATGGAAATAGATGCTGCAAAGCACGTAATTAACAAAACCTCACTTATATAGTAAATTATAGAAGTAAAATGTAGCCCAAATATGGATGTAAACTGTAAACCTGCAGAAAGTTGGACACCAAAAATAGTTATAAAGTAGATGGTGAAAAATACGTCTGGAGTTACCCAATGATAGTTAAGCAATAGAAAGAGGAACACGTAATATTTTGGAGGTACACAGCCTCATTTCTCAGGGCGTTCCAAGAAGTAATATGAGTGTCGCAAGGTAATTTTATTGCATACACTCTGGCTCACATATACCTGTATAAGAACTAAAATCCAGGCAATTTAATGGCATTGGGCACAGCAGCCAATCAGACACTTATTTTTCCCTGCACTAAAAAAGACTGTTGGATTCTGATTAGATACTAGAGACAACACTTCTGGTTAATCTTTCTTCCAGTATTTTAAATCAGCATTCTTAACAATTTGGTATCCGAGCAGGATGATGGAAAATGTTCTCACTCTGCTATCAGCCATTGGTTCAAGTGCTTAAAATGTTACATTTCTGCAATGTTCTGAAGCTTTCCTATTGATTAACTGTCATATTTTAATGACAAAATAACAATTCAGCAGAATTTAGTGTGCAACTAAAAGCAAAAATCACTGCAGTTAAAGAGAAACTCTGACCAAGAATTGAACTTTACTATCATATTGTGGTGAAACCCTTCCCACAAGAAACTCTGAGGACCGTGGTACTCCTGGCAGTTTCCTGTCTGTGAACCTTGTTGCATTGTGGGAAATAGCTGTTTACAGCTGTTTCCAACTGCCAAAAAAAGCATGCAGCAGCTACATCCCCTGCCAACAGTAAAATGTCTCCATGTAATAAATGTCAGAATGTAAATCAGGGATTTTCAACAGATTTTACAAAGGGCAAACACTGACTAAATCATTTATACATAATTATTGTAAAAATGAAGCAATATTTTTATTTCATTATTTTCAATTGAGTTCCTCTTTAAACCTCAGTTGCCTAAGTAAGTGTTCAGCTTGTTCTATATGTTGGCTTTAGCTGATTGACATACATTAAGTGCTAACAAATGTTTCAAAGGGGATATGATTGGGAGGGAAGGGGTTGCCACAGGGATATACCACATTTTACTCCTAGTCTTTTTATGTTCATCATGACTGTTCAAAAGATGAAACAAATTCAGGACCTGGAAGTATATTATAGCTTCCTTGTGACCTGGCCTCTTATTATTTGTATGTTTATTATTTTTTAATTGAAACTGCAAGGTTCATTTGTTAAAGGATTTAGGGGCCCTTATTCAATACACTTTTTCCCCTAAGTTTTCTCCTAGGAGATAATTTTTCATCTTTTGTTTAACCACTTAAGCCCAACTGGACGAAAATTTTCGTCCAGTTGGGCTGCGCGCACTCCCGCGGGTTGCGCGCACTCCCGCGGGCCCCCCGTGCGCGCCCCCGCTGCTGGCCGCTAGCCCACCGATCAGTGAAAGGGATTATAAATCCCTTTCGCTGATCGGACCCCCCCGGAGAAAAGCCGACAGCGTCTCTTCAGACGCTGCGGCTTTTCTGAGCTCTGGTCTCCTTTCTTCTGCCTGAGAGCGAGATCGATCGCTCCCAGGACTTTTTGATTCTGGCCATCTTGTGGCCAAATAGCAAATTACACCCAAAACACACTTGGTATTAAATAAATATATTTAAATACATTAAAAACCCCCTGTTTACCTCCCACACCAAAAAATACCCACATACAAGTTTAAATTAAAAAACAAAAAAAATTACAATAATAAAAAAAAAACATAAATAGTTACCTAAGGGTCTGAACTTTTTAAATATGCATGTCAAAGGAGTATATCAATATGATTTAATAAATTATGGGCTTCTAAATAGTGATGGACACAAAACGGAAAAAATGCACCTTTATTTCCAAATAAAATATTGTCGCCATACATTGTGATAGGGACATAATTTTAATGGTGTAATACCCGGGGCATATGGGCAAATACAATACGTGAGTTTTAATTATGGAGGCATGTATTATTTTAAAACTATAATGGCTGAAAACTGAGAAATAATGAATTTTTTAAGTTTTTTTCTTATTCTTCCTGTTAAAATGCATTTACAGTAAAGTGCCTCTTAGCAAAATGTACCACCCACAGAAAGCCTAATTGGTGGCGGAAAAAACAAGATATAGATCAATTCATTGTGATGAGTAGTGATAAAGTTATTGGCAAATGAATGGGAGGTGAAAGTTGCTCGGATGTAAAAAAAATTTCAACCCTTCGGGCTTAAGTGGTTAAAATAATTTTTCGGCACGCTATATTTGAAAAAGTACCACAAAGTGCAGAAGTGAAAAAGTACTGTCAACATGATTGCCACCAGCAAGCAAACAATACTCTGAATAATTTTGACAGTACTTTTTAAATCCTTAACGGTAACCCCGGGTCAGGCTTAGGACGGAAATCCGCAGTTCAGAGCTGTAATCCTGAGTTGGTTCCATCTGAGGTGTGGAATATGCAGAGCTACCACAGATCTATTAACCTCCTTGCCGGTTATCCCGAGCTCAGCTCGGGGTAACCTGCGCAGGAGGATATCTCAGGCCCCGCTGGGCCGATTTGCATAATTTTTTTTTGTTACAAGCAGCTAGCACTTTGCTAGCTGCTTGTAACTTCCGATCGCCGCCGCTCGCCGCCGATCCGCCGCAATCCGCCGCGCCGAGTCGCTCCCCCCCGCCCCAGAGCCCTGCGCTGCCTGGCCAATCAGTGCCAGGCAGCGTTGAGGGGCGGATCGGGATTCCCTATGACGTCCCGACGTCCATGACGTCGGTGACGTCATCCCGCCCCGTCGCCATGGCGA
The DNA here is from genome assembly GCF_040937935.1 of Hyperolius riggenbachi. NCBI lineage: Eukaryota > Metazoa > Chordata > Amphibia > Anura > Hyperoliidae > Hyperolius > Hyperolius riggenbachi. Next base: position 206,896,082 of record NC_090647.1, on the reverse strand, counting down.
CCGGGGAAGCCCTGCAGGAAATCCCGTTCTCAACGGGATTCCCTGCATACTCTGATCGCCGAAGGCGATCGGAGTGGGTGGGGGGATGCCGCCGCTTAGCGGCTATCATGTAGCGAGCCCTTGGCCAAGGGCTCGCTACATGATTTAAAAAAAAAAAAAAAAAAAAATGTGCGCGCTGCCTCCTTGCCGGATTTTTTAGACCGGCAAGGAGGTTAAAGGGACTCCGAGCAGTGCAGAAACTATGGAAAGATGCACATCATTTTAAAGCTCTCTTTCTCCTCTTTCCAATGATATATAAACCACCACCCTACGTCTTTTAGTTTTCGTTATTTTCGCGATTGAAATTGCCGCGGCCGTGATTTCGATCGCGAAAATCGAGAAAACTAAAAGGCGTAGGGCAACGATTTAGGTGTCGTCAGAAAGAGGAGAAAGAGAGCTTTAAAATGATATCCATCAAGCCATAGTTATATTGTATTACACAGGACGACACTTTCCAGAGTGTCAGCAGCTCCATTCTGCTGAATGCAGCTGCTGACTTTGACAAAAAGTCGCCCTGTGTAATACAATATAACTATGGAAAGATGGTTATCATCTCAAAGCTCTCTTTCTCCTCTTTCTGACGACACCTAAATCGTTGCCCTACGCCTTTTAGTTTTCTCTATTTTCGCGATCGAAATTGCGGCCGCGGCAATTTCAATCGCGAAAATAGCGAAAACTAAAAGGCGTAGGGTGGCGGTTTATATATCATTGGAAAGAGGAGAAAGAGAGCTTTAAAATGATATGCATCTTTCCATAGTTTCTGCACTGCTCGGAGTCCCTTTAAGCGGTATGATTTTTAGGGTCTGAAAGCTTGTGAAAAGATTGCACCGCTTTTGGAAAAAAATCAATAATCATTCCACCAGGGAGGTTAAGGGCTTTTTTTACACTACATGCGATTCCATTGTGATTCCGATTTCTAGGGGATTTTAAAAACTCCTGCATGTTGTTTTTTCTGCGTCTTTATTCTTGTGTTGCTAATATCCAGTGAAAATCATAATCGCAAATCTGAATAAGAAATTGAAATCGCATTTCGCTTTGCAGTGTAAAAGGAGCCGCTCACATCTGAGCATTTTTTGCCGGCGATTTCGGCAAAACGCTTAAGCACTAGCGCTTTTTAAAGCGCTAGTGCCATAATACCCTGTGGGCCCATTCTCACTTGGGCGATTTGCGTTAATCGCCGGCAATTAATGCAAATCGCCAAACACAAACTTGTATTCTGCACCATTTTCAGGCGATTTCCTGGCGATTACGCTTAGTGCTATAGAAGCGCTAATCGCGATCGTGATAAATCACCAAGTGTGAATGTCGATTTTTTTCGCGTTAATCTCTAGAGTTTTGCAAGTGTGAATGGGGCCTTAGGCCTCATTCACACTGGAGCATTTTACTAGCGATTTAATTTTGTCTATAAATCACTAGCGCTTGAAAAATCGATATGGAAATGCAAATCAGTGGTTGAGTTCACAATGTGGCAATCGCCAGGGATTAGCGGTTTCATGAAATTGCAAATATGGTGCATTCAGCGTTTTTTAACGTTTTTGGAGCAATTGCATTTCAGTGTTGAAGAATCACAAAACACAATCGCTCCAAAATAGCTTTCCTGTGCAGTGAAAAATCACAGGAAAATGACTTTGCAAGTTGCTAGTGATTTTGATAGCATTTTGGATTTTTTTAATGAGGAATAAAGGGCATTTTATTGATAAATTGTGAGAATATCACCTAGGAGAAAACTTAGGAGAAAAAGGGAATTGAATAAGGACCCTTATGTTTTACACTTGCCCAATCAACTCAGATAGCCATATGGGCTTTAGACCTGATTTAGTATTTGAGGCGAGCACTGGGTAGTGTGAATAGTTTGCCTTTAGTATTTGTGTTTCTTAATCCCCTTTTTCTGCAGTCAGGAAGACATTGTGCTGGTTGTTTGAGTGGTTTCTTGATCACTTCACCTACAAGGGTTTTTAAAAATGACTGTATTTCATTTTTCTATGGGAAGGTGTATAATAGGGTATTTGGATGTGGTTTTAAGTTTTGGCCATAAGATGAAGATACAGAGTTAGTGTGTTCTAAAAATAGAAGACAGAACCAAGTACTTACAGGCGTTTATATTTGTTTATATACAGGGACGTAGATACTCCTGCTGGGGAAGGTGAATTGATTAAATCATTTGCACATCTGCTACCTACACGTGGTAAATATTGAACATATACCAGAATTCATAAAGCCTGAATGCTCCTGAATAGTTGGCCTGCTCCCAACTTACTAAAATCAGTCTAAATTGCTGCAGAAAGAGCTTCTTCATTGTAAGAGGTTTGCTTTCTTAACCTCCTTAGCGGTATGCCCAACACTGTGTCGGGCATACCGCTCTGTGGCCCCAGGAGTCCCCCTTAAAGGGAACCTGAACTGAGAAAAGTTATTTAAAATAAACACATGTGGTAACTTCAAATAAACATTACATAGTTACCTTGCCATCAGTTCCTCTCAGAAGCTCACCATTTTCTTTTGATAATGATCCCTTCCAGTTCTGACAACATTTTGTCAGAACTCAAATATATCAGTTGCTGTCAGTTATAGCTGAGAGGACAACTGATGTGCCATGTATCCCTATGGCTCACATGGGCGATGTTACAGTTTAACAGTGTGCTGACCAGAAAGCTGTTATGGGGTAATGGCCATTTTCAAAATGGAGGACAGAGAATTCTCTTGATCACAGTGGACAAAGGAGAGGAGAAAGAGATTGAGGAGTAGACTACACGGGAGGTAACTATGACTTGTATATGTTTATTTTGACTTTTGATTTTCAGTTCAGGTTTTCTTGAATACATTTTTAGTTCCAAATTACTGTAAATCATATAGCTAGCACTAGGCTAGCTAGTACTAGTGTTGGGCACCCCCGGATCCCTCACGATCACCCCCGATCCCGTTGTTTATACATTACCCCCTGGATCCAGTGATCGCGCAGCCTCCCGGCACAGCTCCGGTCTCTCTATGGGGAGGATCGGTTTGCGCATGACGTCGGCGACGTCATGACGTCATGTGCGATCCTCCCCACAGTGAAGACCGGAGCTGTCCGGGGAGGCTGCGCCAATCGCTGGATCCAGGCTGGGTAATGTATAAGCGGGGGAGCTGCGGGGATCGGAGGGTGCCGGAGACTTCTTCTAGCTAGCCTAGTGCTAGCTAGAGTGTTTTCAGTTGCGGGATCTCTTTGGAGGAGGAGCGGGCTCAAAATGGCAAAACCTCCTGAGTGGCGTAACGCTCAGGAGGTTAAAACAAAGTTTTGTTAATAATTCAGGTTTAGGACCATTGTAGCCCCTTACACACCCCTAGGAGTTCTGGTTCACCATGAGCTTGCTAGGTACACTGTACTTCATTGTAAGAGACCACAGGAAAATATGGATTTTCATATATTTTAGGACCTGCATAGTCTTTGGCACAGTAAGAATTTCTGGAAACACTTAAAGGCAGTGCATCGTGTTTTCTTTCTTTATGTTTTTATTTAGGTAGATTTGAAATATTGTTCATTGGAGATGAGCTTTTTCCCCCACTTCAGCTCACTTATCTCAGTTTTATGGAAAAAGGAAGTAAGACCCTTCCATCCCAGTAACAATAAGTGCGAGATACCTACATTTTCAGAAGTATGTCATATTGTGATCCATACTGAGTAGTGCAGGGACTGCACTACTCAGTATGACTAGACATAAACAAGGGTTGCCCCACATGCCAATACAGAACAAAGTGGAGTTTATGAATTAATGGCGATGATTGCTACTATATTTTGGCCATGAAGCAATGTTTGCTGCACTATGGACAGATTTTTTTGTGGATGGATGGAGTACTGGTTAAGGACTCTCAACTCCTCCTATTCAGTAAGCCAGCACCTATTCCGTGAGGGGACCTTGGGCAAGACTCCTACTGCTTATAGAGCGTGTCCTAGTGGCTGCAGCTCTGGTGCTTTGAGTCCGCCAGAAGAAAAGTGCATTATAAATGTTCTGTGTCTTGTCTATTTTTTGATGTGGAATATGACACTGGATAAATTAGCTCTGACTATGCAGTTCCCCATGCTGATTGACATTTTATTTTCTCCCCTACCACCAATGCAACACTGCCATCTTTCCTTCTTTTTTGGTTGCCCCACGTTTAAGAGTCCAGCATTATCTTAGCAATGCAAACACACAGGTCCATATGCAATTTGCTCATTGTAAAATCTTTCCTCTCCCTGATTTACATTCTGAAATGTATCACAGGTGGGGACATCTTTAGTTCTGCCAGGTGATCTGTATGGAATGCTTGTTTATGAGTTCTGTGCACAGAGGGAGATATTGCTTGCTTGGCAGTTGTAAAAAAACTGTTATTTTCCACAATGAAACAAGGTTCACAGACAACAAACTGTCAGGACCATGGTCAGGACAATACACTGTGGGAGGGGTCTCCCCACACAACACCCCACCCCCTTCTCCACTGATAATCTATTTGTGAAAAGGTGAAGATTTCTCATGGGAAAGGGTGTATCAGTGACTGATTGGGATGATGATCGAACCTTGTTTACAGTTCCTCTTTACTGACATTTGGTTGTTTAGCCATTTTTTTTCTGTCTTTTTGGATATTCCTTATTGAGGACCTTGAAACTATGATCCTTCCTGAAATCTGTTCTATCGCTTTCAGTGAATGTTCCTGGCCCGATTGTTACTATGGAAGCATGACAAATAACCTCCTTTCATCACTGTTTTGGACTTTGGATTTGTAATTAAAGTGTAATGTTTCAGGCCATGTTTACACAAGCTTACCACTTTCAAATTTACACATTGCACTGCTTTGTAAACTTTATTTGACCATTGATTTCCTGATAAATACAATGAAATAAAGCTTCCTCCATGTGGCTGTCAGGAGCAATGAAAATTCATTTTGTGAGCAAACAGTGTTTTATGAGGCGGGTAATGAAGTAAGGTATACACACTTCCTATAATAATAATAATTGTTTTCTCAACTACTGTTTTGACTTATCTGCACTTGTGGTAAAGCATTGGGAAATCAAATACATTCATTTCTCACAAAAGGAACAATAAATAAAATGCAGTTTAATTTGGTAATTTATTTGGTTATTTGTTGTTATGTGCAAATGTAGACAATAGAAAATGCATTTGGCATAAAAGAGATGTTTTAGGACTTTAAATAGTGTATATTGGCTGTTTTGGATACAGGTTTATGTGATTGTACCTGAATGAAAGGCAGTAGAACTGATTGCTCTGTGAGAAGAGCATACATCATCCTTATTCAAGATGATTTGTTCCTCACAAAACGGTGGATGAATGTGTCTGCCAGATGAATGATGTTTTAATGGCTTGGCCAAAGCTGCCGGTTTTAATGCGGTTTTCTCACATTGCGAGCTGGATCAAGCCGGTTTATTCAATAAGGCAGTACACAAAGCAGTTTTGATAGCTAAGATGTGGTTATCCAGATAAACAAATGAAAGATAGTTTTTTAGTGACCACAATCCAATAACGTGAAAACTGATTGGATGCAGTGTTTTACTGAGCTGTGTACACCAATCTGCCACAGCAGTAAATAAAAATGACAGTCAATTACAACTGACCTCCCGCTTCATTTTTATACCTTCAGGCATGGCACCTCTCGACTCATAACATCTCCACCAGGTCTCTTATTATGTGGAAACCCCCACCATTACACCTTTTCTTTCACTATCCAACCCCCACATGCCAGGTTTAAAACAGGACCCATACATCTCTGGTCACACACCCCTTTAGCAAACATAACCTTCTTCCTTTGGTTCAGAGCCTACATCTTGACAAACACTTTGTTTTCTTCTATGTTTATTCCATTGTAACATAGTTTGGTTGAAAAGAAAAATCCATCCATCAACCAGAATAAAAAATGAGTAACATATCTGCTCTGCACCCTCACATATATCAGTTGATCCAGGAGAGGGCAAAAAAATCCTTACAAGGCTTGGCCAATTAGCCTTTCAAGGAAAAAAGATTTTCCTGACTCCAGGTGGCAATCAGATAAAATCCCCGGATCAACTTTGTGGACAATTGCCTACTAATTCTAGCTGTGGATATCCTTCAATGCAAGAAACACATTTAAGCCTCCTTTAAATGCACATATAGAATTGTCACAACTATTTCCTGCAATAAAATATTTCACATTTTAAGCACCCATCTTAAAGAACCCCTTCCTACATTAAAGAATCGTTTTTCCTCCACATGTAGTTCATACTACCTTGTCGTTTGTACATCCCTAGTGACAAAAAGGGTCATCTGCCAAGCTTTCGTCCTGCCCTCTGATGTATTTATACATATGCCTCGACTAAACCCACCCCTTCCACCTCCATTGAGTGCCCCAGTTAATCATTTCTATATCTTTGACGCTCCCCAGATCTAATGTCTTATAATTCTTTTTTGAGGCAGTTTTTATAACACACCAAAACTATCATATTAGTTATAGACTTTGTACCTGAATAAGCTTCTGTGGTCCAGCAAAATGCTTTGTGCAATAAAGTCTTTGAATAATTTTCTTTGCCTGTCCATTTCTTGGGAAAGGAGGTAAGTTTCCTCCTCCCTATATGCTCTATTTATTTCTTTAACTGAAGGGTTCTTTTGTACCATTTCACTAGATTTAGTTAAGTGAACAATCGGTTCATTTTAATTGGACAAGTGTAAAGATCAGAGCAAATGAGTCATAGGCACCCAGGGCTTATTGATGTGCAAAGGGAGCAAAGCTAACCTGTATGCTACAATCCTGGAGAACAGCTTGTGTGGTATATATTGCTGCAAAACGTAATGCTGGCATTGAGAGAAAGCTGCCAAAAGACAGTCTTTTGTAGTTTGTGGTGTATGCATAGCCACAGACCAGTCAGAATACTGTTCCCTGCAGCTGAAATTATTTTAGTGGCATTGGCCTCAATTCACTAACTCTTCTGAGCTGTTTCTACAGTTATCACCATTGTGATAACTGTAGAAACAGCTCAGAAGAGTTATTAAAGACAGGAGATAAGCTTAGTGAATTGAGGCCTATGTGAGTGTTGGGAAGAACTATGTCCTGCCATTTCCTGCCCACTGGCTGCCTTGAACTTCCAATGTCCACCAGCAGGTGTCTCTATCCTGTCTGGAGTGTCTAGACCAGGCATGGGCAAACTTTGCCCTCCAGCTGTTAAGGAACTACAAATCCCACAATGCATTTGCCTTTATGAGTCATGACTGTGGCTGTCAGACTCCTGCAATGCATTGTGGGACTTGTAGTTCCTCAACAGCTGGAGGGCCAAGTTTGCCCATGCCTGGTCTAGACATAGGCCAGGGAAATACAAGGGATGTTTTCAGACAGGATAGAGCCACCTTCTGGTGGGCAGCAGAGGTCCAGAACAGCCAGAGCCAATACTGCCATCAACAGGCATCAGAATGGTATCAGGGAGCCATAAATCATGTTTTCTATGGCCTCCAAATTTCCCAGCTGTTGATTATAGTGACCAAATCACCCGTGCAATCCATATAAGCCCTACCTCACAACATACAAGACTTAAAGGATCTGCTGCTAACATCTTTGTACCATATACCAGAGGACTTCAGCAATCTTATCTCTGCATAGTCCAAATTATTGTTATAATTATGAATGCAAAACTAAACCATATACAGATGGTTCTTACTCCCTGAGAAGTGAAGCTGAATATATCCCTTACCATAAACAAGTCTTATTAAACTGGCAGGCATTGCCTGGGGGGCTGCAGGGTGGGATAAGCAGCAGACATGCATCTTCATCCTAGACATCAATAATTACCTGATTATCAAATCTATTTTGGGGTTGATAAACTGTTGAAATCGATTCTAGACTCTATTTTCCCACAGATTTTCTTCATTGAAAGATAATGAAAAAAACCTAATGGGAAATCCAATATAATTGTGGAGAGATGTGTCAAGACATTTTGGCACATCTAGTATGAAGGTGAAGGCTTTCTGATCTATTCCATATCACAGCACTAGTATAAAAAATATAAAATATACTTCACTAAATAATGTAGTAAAAGCAAATTGATTCAAGGCAAGTAGAAGAATAAAATCGCCAGGTTCTTGTGTTTAAAAGAAAGATACAAATGACCTGAACTATATCTAGCCTATTTTATGTCATGCTCATATTACCATAATGGTGCATGCCTAAATAGGACTTAATGTTATGTAGATTAAGAATTCAGTGGTTAACAGTCACAGAAACGCCTCTTAAGTAGAATTGAGTGGAATGAATCAGATACACCTGCAAATGGTTCACAAATGGTCCGCCAGATCTGATTAGCCAGATATCTTGTGAGGATCTCTGGTACTCTTTTTTTAATGTTTCATCGGTATTATATCGGAATTATAACGATAGTCTATTATCAGCAATATCTTCTCATTTTTTTATATTACTTTATATGTATGCACAAAAGAGCATTTCTCTAAAAAAGCAAAAATAAGAAAAATTATTTCAATTATGATTGTGTGTGTCTTTATAATCTGTACTGTTGTTTGAATGAATTTTACACTGTACCTCCAAACTCCTTAAAGTGAACCTCCGGACTAAAATCTACTCAGCAGAACTGAAAAGGCTTGGTGTTTCTTTAACAGTATCAGAACTTTGTTTTTCTTACCAAAGCATAATTTTTAGCTGCATTTTTAGCTAAGCTCCTCCCATCAAAGAAAACTGCCCGGTCTTTTTTTCCCTGATGCTGTGCAGAGCATGATGGGATTTCCTATGTTGTTATTCACGTTGCCTAGCAACTGGGAGGGGTGATCAGCACAAAGGACAGTTGGAACTGTGTCTCATGCTCCCTGTCACCTGCTTTCAACCAAAAAGATGGCTGCCCTCATGAAATCAAACATTTGCCTGTTCTTTTAAAACAGGGTGGGTAAGAGATTGTATTACCTATCTATTTTAATTAACATAACTAATGTAACTTAATGACAGTATGTTTGTTTAGGCTGAAGTTCCTCTTTAAGGAGAAAAAATGAAATTATCTGCAGACATTTAAAATACTGTTACAAGCTGTATCATACATAGACACCCGTTTTGTTTGGGTGACTGCTCTAGAACTCTGCATGTTTTGCATTGCAAGTTGTCTAACATTGTCAACAGCAGCTGGTGATATGGGAGTGATTCCTTCCACCTCTGTGTACAAATTCCTCCATTCATGTAGTCCCGAAAGATCCCTTGCCCCTTGTAATAAATGTTTTTTTTACAGTAATAATAACAGGTGGGTGATGTAAACACTGCATAGGTGGGTGCATATTTATACATGAAGTTTTACTTCTTATTTTGTGCAGACTTCTGAACCAGAAGTGTCTATTCATTTGAAAAAAAAAAAAAAAAAAAAAAAACAGCTGCATACATTGCCATGGAGTTAACCCTTGGACTGATGCCGTCGTCTATAGGCATTTTGGTGTTTTCACATCCATACGCCATAGATGCCTAAAGGCATTTTAGTTCAAAACTACTTCCACCTGCTGTGGATGTCTATAGGTGTTTTTTTTTTTTTTTTATTGTTTTCTCATATTCCCGTACCATGAACAGCTAAAGGCATTTAGTGCAACGTTTTGGATTAGTGCCAATACAAAGAATTTCAAGTTGATGCTGAATTATGCAAAGGTTGTTGCAAAAATATCCATGTTTAAAATGGACCAATCAAATGCTTCCACAGCAAGATTTGATTGGTCCATTTTTAATAGCGTTTTAGAGTTATTAATATATTTCTGTACCATAATAATTAGCATAATTCTCAATCATCTCAAATTTATTTGCATCTCAGTGACAATCCCCACCGAATAATCTCAACTTTGGTACATAAAGACATTTAATAAACACCATTCAAACATAGCTGGCACTGGCATGTAGCTTTTTTTAAAGACAAAAACAACTGGCAGGGTAAGGCCCCTTCCCCACTTGAACACATCAGAAAATGGAAGTGCAGACACAAAGCATGGCACTTCCTTTCCGATGTGATTTTTTTTAGCAATGTGATTGCAATTCCATTCATTACAATGATTGGAAATCATGTGTTTGTGTTTTTTTGATCGCTGGCCACTCGTTGCATAGATGGAACATCAGACAGTGGAGCCTATGCACCCTGATGACCCTGCGGATCGCATTGCATTGCCGCAAATCGCGGCAAAAAACCCAAGTGTGGGGATGGGGACTAAGAGTTAACATGAAAAATTGCATCAATTTGGAGTTATTTGCATCCCATTGACCATCCCTACTATATTTCACACACTGTAGCTGATACTTTATAACTTAGCTATTGATTAGATAGGGATGTCATGGATGGACATGTTACATGTTGTTTTACAAAAATCTGCCTAGACTTTCTGTAGTAGTATGTCCTTGTAACTTGCTATTTCTGTCATAATACCATCAATCGGGGAGTACAAGTGCAGGTGGAGGAGTATAATTGCCATTGAGAGTCTGCGCTGATAAGATCTTCATTTATTCATTTAGAAAACTTAAAAGAAAGCACTGAGTTAAAAGGCAGGAGAGCTGCAGTTTCAGCTTGTCATTGTCCTTGAGTACATCAAACAGATGGGATTGCCTGTGAGTGAGGTTACTGGGGGACGGAAAAGTCTTCTAGGTTATGAGGAATGAATAGTTATGTATCCGCTTTTTAAAAGACTGTCCAGGAGGCAGAGTTGAATAGTTTGGGAGATAAAAGACTATTTCAACATTCTGCTGCAGCTTCTCTCCTGCCAGATAAAGGGAAATAAATAAATTGTTCTTGCTGGTTTCCTAGGAGGTTTTTTAATAAAGCCTCTTACTATCACTGTATTTATTTAGATAATAGCATAATAAGCTCAACGATGAGCAGCATCATCCTCATCATTGTAAACCAATAATATTATTATTTAATGACTCTGTAAAACACTGCTCCCTTCTTATTACTAAGGCCGTGGAGAGAAAAGAAAGTAAAAAAAAAAAAAAACACACTTTTTTTTTTTTAAATATTATTATTGTATTTTTTTTTTTAAAACAATTTTTATTGATTTTTTAAACAGACAACACAAGAAACATTACAGGTTCCGTTCCCCAAGGTGGTCTAGTCCCCCTCCCCCCCCCCCAATGATACATTGAAGAAAAGCAGAAAGTATACATTGCTGTTAATATGTGTTATACATCAGAGACATAATTATATTACATTTCAATTTTAAGCACTTTTAGCCACTTTGACCATAACTTATAGAATTTCTTACATGAACCCCTGTTGTCATAAACGCTCTTATAGGTAGGCAAATCAGCGTTAACATGTACTTTAACCTATTTTCGCGTGCACGCGCACTCCCGGCCGCGGATTCGGTAGCCAGGGAATCAATGTATCGGGCTACGGTGCCCGATCATTGATTCCTCTCCCCCGCTGAAAAAGCGACAGCTTCTCTCAGAAGCTGCGCCTTTTCTGGCCGTTCCCTGCCCAATGCGCCACTCTAAGCGTGTGTTACTCTTAGAGTGACGTCATGTAAACAAACTCATGGCCGCCATCTTGTGGCCAAAAAGTAATACTACACCTGTAAAAAAAAATAATTTAAAATTAACACACATTTACATTATAAATCTATTTTTTTTACCTCCCACCCTTCCAAAACTACCCAAATAAGATGTTTACAATAAAAAAAAAAACCATTACAATAAAAAAAAAACATGTAAATAATTACCTAAGGGTCTAAACTTTTTAAATATCAATGTAAAGATGAAATATTTCTATATTTTTTTTATTTTAAACTTGTAAATAGTGATAGATGCAAAACGGAAAAAATGCACCTTTATTTCCAAATAGAATATTGTCGCCATACATTGTGATAGGGACATAATTTTAACAGTGTTATAACCGGGACATATGGGCAAATACAATACGTGAGTTTTAATTATGGAGGCATGTATTATTTTAAAACTATAATGGCTGAAAACTGAGAAATAATGAATTTTTTCCGTTTTTTCTTATTCTTCCTGTTAAAATGCATTTACAGTAAAGTGGCTCTTAGCAAAATGTACCCCCCAAAGAAAGCCTAATTGGTGGCGGAAAAAACAAGATATAGATCAGTGCATTGTGATAAGTAGTGATAAAGTTATAGGCTAATGAATGGGAGGTGAACATTTCTCACGTGAAAACGACGGAACCTGAATGGGTTAAATTCTGCACAGGTTGGTGGAAAAGAATTTTTCCACTTTAAGGCTATCGCCCTTCTGACATACATTAATAGGAGTCTTGTTAGATAGAGTTTATTATCTGCAAGAGGGATAACGCCAAAGACATTTAGAAGCATAGCTATAGGAGTATGGGGGATCCCGACATCAATTACCAAAGTCAGCAGTTCGTGAACATCCCTCCAGAAGGGCTTAATATGTGGGCAATCCCGGAACATATGGAAGAAGCAGGCATTGGGGGTCCCACATCTCCAACACAAGTCGTCCTCCATCCTACCCATCTTCAACAGCCTATGTGGTGTAAGGTAGGTTCGGTATAGGTATCTGAGGGAGGTTATTCTGTGTTTGGCAGCAATTGGGGTGGAGATGAAGTGAGCAAATGTGTCTACCCATTCCTTATCCGTCAATTCCGGTATGTCTGCTCGCCACTTATGAAGAAGATGGTTAGTTAAACTAGCTTCTTTATCCATAAGAGTTGCATATACCTGGGATGTTATTTATTGTATTTATAAATGCCAACATATTACGCAGCGCTGGACAATAAATATCTACAATGACACAATGATGACAGACATAACAAGGTTGTACAACATAGAACAAGTTATACAAGGCAAACGGTACAAGATACACGATCATACAATTATGGGCTGGCTAGGTAGACCCAGTAATAAGTACAGGCTATCATAGGAAAGGAGCACACGATCCTGTAGATTACACAAGGGAAGGGGGGATCTGCCAGAGGCTGACAAAGGCTTACAAAGTTAGTCAGAATATATAGGTGAACTGGTCATCTCATGTGTTATAAAAGCTTATCAGGTGAGATAACGCAGGATAACAATGGCAGAAATGCAGTAAAGATGTACTTGTCCTGTGTATGTCTTAGTACGCCGCCCAGTCAGTTGGGCGCAGGGCACCCTGCTGCTCACCCTGCTGCCACTGAATCATGGTCTCTTTGGCTGCAGTCGTGGCTGAATCACACACCTGAAACAAGCATCCAGTCTGACTTCAGTCAGAGCACCAGATCTGCATGCTTGTTCAGGGGCTGTGGCTAAAAGTATTAGAAGCAGAGGATCAGCAGGACTGCCAGGCAACTTGTATTGTTTTAAAAGGAAAACCCCATATCATTCTCAGTTTAGGTTCCCTTTAAATATTATTTTTAAGACTATTTAACAGTAGTAGAAATGTATTTGTATGCCTTCTGGTGGTAGTAAAAACAAAGACTGCTGTGTATAACTTCCTCCCATAATCCATTACCATAGTGCTCACTAGGCGACAGTATTCATTCGTACCTCCTGTGCTGATTCTCTTGATCAGCCATTACATGTGACAGGACATTAGTTTGCCCATACCAGCAGTGACACTAAAGAAGATAGAACAGTGTGGTCCAGGAATCTCTTCTGACTTGCTAGAATATAATAGCTGAGAGGACATTCCCATTCCCATAGGCATCTCAAACACTTCTTTCTAAAACTTAAAAGGCCATAAAGTCTGAAAAACCTAATTCAGGAATAAATATATTTTGCTGGCATTATTTTACAGGAGACTAATATTATCTGCATTGTTTATAATATATGAGTCTAGTTTTTTTTTACAGTTGTGTGACATGTATGTTGCAAGATTATGTTCATACTAAATACAGCAGTCATGTATATTTTTCATGTGTGCAGATTCTGACACGCCCATTCATGTTTGTATGCATTAAAGTGCACGTGACCACAATGTAATACATTTAAATGAAATGTGAATGACTTGAAAGCAGCAAGCTTCAAGTTTTTTTTTTTTTCTCTTCTGGGAATGGAAAAATGCATTAGATGTAAACATGCTGATTGATGAACAAGTTTCCACATGAGGAAAAAATGTGAATAAATTTCACCGTATTCATGGAACATTAAGGGCTCATTCACATTGCCTTCCGATCGCGTGAGCGTTCGCGTTGGGCTTTTTTTATGTAATTTTTTTTACATTCCCATCGCTTGGGTGAGCGTTGTGTTTTTGTGAAAAGCGATTTGTAAGCGTTTTTTTCTGAGCGTTTTTTTAATTCACTCCCTGTCGCAAGTCAGGAAGTGAACTCTTTGACCCGGAAATTAATAAATACAATGTATTTATTCTTAAAAATGCAAACGCAATTGCTGTACATACGATTTTGTGAGCGTTTTGCGTTTTTTCCTATTCCTTCCATTATAGCAAAATCGCTCCAAAAATGGTCCAGGCACTCTTTGCTGAACGCACAGCGCAAAAAGAAAAAACCCGTGCTGATGTGAACCTTCTCATAGACATTCATTGCACAAGCGTTTTGGGGGCGAATTTAAAAATCACCTGTGCTTGAAAAAATGAAGAAAATGCTCCTAGTGTGACCGAGTCCTAAGGCCTCTTTCACAGTAGGAAGTTGCGTTTTGTTGTGACGTTAAAGTCACAACAAAATTACAACGCAATGCCCCAAAAAGTCACAACGCAACTTAATGCCCTGTTACGGTCGCATAGAGTAGAGCATACAGGCAATGAAAAGTATGCTTCCAAGTCATTACTGAGCATGTGCAAACAGTCCAACGCAGCTAATAACGTGTTTAATGTACAGCATGCAGTACTTTCACTTAACATGCAGCGTTAGTCACCAACACAATGTGTGCACTGTGAATGGGGCAATGATTTTTCATTGCAGTGAGTTATTCTGCGTTAAATGTTGTTTTAACGTGCGACTTTAACTTTGCACTGTGAAAGAGGCCGAAATCTTTGATATCTGAGAGCCCTGCAGCTTCAGTGAGTCAAATTAAAAACAAACTACATATGGATTGTTAATAGTCTTGAGGTCGGTTTCATGCTGGAAAGACTTACACGACTTCTGGTTTGCCACACGGTGCCGCCCATGTTGCCCGACAACGCACTGTTGTTCTCCCAGTAATTTGGGTACGTCCAGCAGATCGTGTCACACCACGCCAGGTATGATATTCCCCATGGACTTCCATTGCCATAGCGTTACCCTGTGTCAAAATAGGTTAACACACTGTGCTAGGGTGAAAGGGGCCTCAGTGAAGTTAAATCCTGTGTCAAAAATGAGCCTGATGATGGCCATTAATGATACAATTTCCCAGATGATTGTCTGATTTGATTGAAATGATCAATTGGAAATGATCTTTCAGGGCTCATTCACACTAGCAAACGCAAAACTTTGCACGGGTGATTTTATCGCGATTAACTCTGTAAAATCACTGTACACTCTCGTGATTTTTGAGAGATCATGTTTGCTGCTTTTTGAGCATTGTAATCGCGATTGCTCTATAATTGCAGAAAAACTATGTAAGTGCGTTTAGCTATCAGCGCTAATCGCGAATCACGGCAATTGTGGCAGTGAAATCACTGCCATATAGTTAATATTGCGCTAATGCTTTAAAAAGCGCTAGTGATCGCTGGCCATTTAGCAATTAGCATTAATCACCCACCAATCACCCCATTGTGAATGGGCTCTCAGGAAAGAAAACTGCTAACCATTCCAATCGGATTGATGGAATTGTTAAAAAAAAGCTTGATTTCATTCATGTAATCGAATTGGTAAGCAGTTTTCTTTCCGTTAGTAGGCCCGAAAGATAATTTTCAATCGGTCATTGTGATCGAATCAGGGGAATTGTATAGTTAATGGGCACCTTATTGGAATTGCTTCATTTTTCAAATGTATTCTATTGACCCGACTGGATTGGTTAGCAGTTTTTCTTCTATTAGCGGGCCCATACAAAGTCTCCGATTGTTCATTATGTTGAAATCGCATGATCGATTGTCTGGGGAATTGCATCATGTTATTTGTTAATAAGCTAAATACATGTCCAGATATAATAAAATGTATGATCTGTAGATTTATTGATCATGGTGGAAGAGGAGTCTGAATAAATTTGATATAATATGTCCACTACTACAGTGGCAGCTCTTCTGCATTCTAATCTTAGGAGGTATGTTGAGGGACCTGCAATTTTTACACTGATGACATAACACAGATTTTTACACAGATGGCATTACTTTTGGACAAACTAAGTCTGAATGAATTTGATATATTAGGTTCATTGCAATGGCAGCTTCCAGCCCTGCTGTATTCTTAGGGGTTATGTTAGGAGGACTTGATTTTTACACAGATGACATTACTTTGGGACAAAGACAAGTAGGATAACTGCACAATAAAAAGTAATGAACCAAGTTTGTATTGTAATTAAACTATCAAAGAGCCACACAATTAGCTAACCAATGACTTAATTAGCTAAGCAAATATTAAGTGATACAGCCTTACCCTAAAACACCAATGTCAAACTGGCCCGCAGAACCATTATATTTGGCCTCTAGTGGTTTCCCCAATTTGCATTATGTTCATCATCAGGGAAATCTTAGTGGGAAGGGAGGTAGAAAGTGTTAGATAACAGAAAATGCATTGGAGGGGAGCACTAGACATCAGAGAATGGTTTATTGGTGTGAGGGGAAACTACTGGACACCGTGGTACTGTACAGAGGAGGGAGGGGGTCACTACACCATGGAACTGTAAAGGGAGGGAGACCCACTAAACACCATGGGACTGTGTAGAGAAGGGAGGGGCCAATAGACACCAGAGAATTGTATAGGGGAGGGAGGACCATTAAACACCAAGGAAATGTATAGGGGAGGATGGACCACTAGACACCAGGGAACTGTATAGAGGAGGGAGACCCACTAAACACCATGGGACTGTGTAGAGAAGGGAGGGGCCACTAGACACCAGAGAATTGTATAGGGGGCAGCACGGTGGCATAGTGGTTAGCGGCCTCGCCTTGCAAGAGCTGGGTCCCCGGTTCGAATCCCAGCCAGGTCAACATCTGCAAGGAGTTTGTATGTTCTCCCCATGTCTGTGTGGGTTTCCTCCTGGCAGTCCGGTTTCCTCCCACATCCCAAAAACATTTAGATAAGTTAATTGGCTTCCCCCCAAAAATTGGCCCTAGACCATACATGCACTACACGATACATACATATGACTATGGTAGGGACTAGATTGTGAGCCCCTCTGAGGGACAGTTAGTGACAAGACAAAATACTCTGTACAGCGCTGCGTAATATGTCAGCACTATATAAATACTTAAATTAATAAATAAATAGGGGAGGGAGGGCTATTAAGCACCAAGGAAATATATAGGGGAGAATGGACCACTAAACAATGGGAAACTGTACATGGGAGGGAGGGGTCACTACACCAGGGAACTGTATAGGGGAGGGAGACCCACTAAACACCATGGGACTGTGTAGAGAAGGGAGGGGGGCAATAGACACCAGAGAATTGTATAGGGGAGGGAGGACCATTAAACACCAAGGAAATGTATAGGGGAGAATGGACCACTAGACACTGGGGAACTGTATAGGAGAGAGGGGGGATTAGACACCAAGGAACTTTATGAGAGAGGGAGGTGATCACTAGACATTGAGCTTGTCCCACAACTTTGTCCCAGAGTTGAATTAATGTGTCCCACTTTGTATTTGAGTTTGACAACCCTGCTCCTGAAAGTCAGATGACATTGCTGTTGACCGATGGAGGTTTTTATCCACCTTGGTCAGCTTCATGAAATAAATGAAAATTAAAGATTCATTCAAGGTTTTCACTATGTGTTTCTTTAGCCTCTTGAGGATGAATGTAAAGCACACACACAACCTGAAGTATCTGAAGAATTAGATAATCAGGAATTAATCAACGTCATTTAATTCATTGTTAAAGGTTATCTCTATGCCATGTTCAATATGGATTAATTTGTGCTATTTATTGAAGCCCGGATGGATAAAACAAATACAATTAGAATTATAGGAGCAAATGCTATTTCTAAGACCTACTAGCAGAAGGAAATAGCTTTATAACAAAATTACATAACAGCTGTTATTGCTAGGGACCAGCACAATAATACTTGCTTTTTTTTCTTTCCGTCTGTCTCTGCTTCCAGTGAGAGTTATTTAACAGTAGTGACTTCAAGGACATGAGCTATGGAAGGTAGGCAGGGGGGATGAATCACTGAATGGTCTCCTATATAATGTACAAATACAGGAGACAGAAAGTAAATAAGAAATCGGATGTTATGATTGGTTGCCTGGCATTTTAAAAACTGACTCATATACTACCTACCTTTTTTGTCATTGATCAGGAGTAGAATTTCATTTCTTCTCTGCAAGCCTCATTATAGTAGAACTGTCTCTGTAAATATCAGAGTAAAGGTAGAATAAAGCTTAGTGTGCATTGTGAAAATTGCAGAGCAGCTGGTGTTGTGCAAATGAAAAGCAGAACTGCAGTGGTTGCCTGAGAGCAGGATCATCCACCAGGCAACCTAGGCATGTGCTTGGGGCCTAGTGGGTGTCAAGGGGCCCTCCTGCAACCTTCTCTGACCTTTCTCCACTTCAGCTTACTAAAAGGATCACAATGGGGCCCCAAATCTGCTACCTTGCCAAGGGCCCCATTACATCTTGCTCCATCTCTGAGTTGTCCAGAGCAACCAGCCTGGTTTCAGCTGTATCAAGGATTCCGATTGGTTGCTCTATGCAACTGCTTGGACTCTGCTGCTCTTCTGGGCATGCCAACAAACAAGTCTCACATTTTTTTTAATGGGGTACACAACAATTAACCCTTAAGCAGCGTACACACGCTGGACTTTAGGCAACGACGGGACCGTCGTTGCCTCCCGCTGAGTGGGCGTGCCAGCGACAGTCCGGCGTGTGTACGCTCTGTCGTCAGACTGATACGGCTGTTTCTGAGCGATCCGCGGCGGATCGCTCAGAAACAGCCGTATCAGTCTGACGACAGAGCGTACACACGCCGGACTGTCGCTGGCACGCCCACCCAGCGGGAGGCAATGACGGACCCGTCGTTGCCTAAAGTCCGGCGTGTGTACGGACCTTTAGACTGCCAGCTATGTTTGTTTTTACTGTGTTTATTAAAGGTCTTGCCCAAATCTACATGTTCCAAAGTCCACGTTAGTCAGTAGGGATGTCACTGAGGTGTAAATAATTTTGAGATGATTGAGAATTATGCAAATTTATGATATAGAATTGTGCAAATTATTATGCAGTGACAGCATTTGATTGGTCCACTTTCGATCTGCATAGATTTGCAGTAGCATTTGCATAATTCTGCATCATTGTAAAACGATTTGCATATTTCAAGTAAAGTAGAAAGTTATCACTGAGCTAAAACGTTTTTTTTCAATGTCTTGGCACAGGAATATGGGTAAATAAAAAAGTTAGAGGCAGAGGATCCACAGGGCTGCCAGGCAACTGGTATTGCTTAAAATGAAATAAATATGGCAGCCTCCATGTAACGCAGTGTTCTCCCCAGGAATTTTTTTTCCAACAGGGTGGCTTGAAAAAGTAGCTGGGTGGCATGAAAAAGTAGCCGGGTGAGACAATATGAGAAAATGCAGGGCCAGTGCTTCTCTGCGCGATTCTGCTTACAGCATAGGAGGAGGTGAGCCGATGACAGCCGGGTGCTAACCAAAACTAGCCGGGTGTAGCACCCGGCTAACAGGGCTTGGGGAGAACACTGTAACGCTCACCTCGGGTTCACTTTAAATGTACTTTTGACATCTGTGGCATATGGATGCAAAAACACTGATCACTTATATATGTCCACAGCAAAGTAGGGGTTACGTCCTTTGTTAAAAATGATTCAGGCATCCTGCACAGACCAGCATCTCAAAGCAGTATTCATTGCAATGTATTTAATAGTACACCTAATTAATAACTCTCCCAGCCCATCCCCCCCCCAATTAGTGACAAAAAATAAAAGATGCACCCGAGTACATTATATTGTCACTAGCCGACCCGCGCCGTAGCATACGCAGCATAAGAGGGTAGAGGGCAGGAAGGGGGTATTGGGCACAGCGGCGGGGAGGGGGGTTGGACCCCCCCTCAACTGGGTCCCCCATGTGTGCTCTACCTCCAGCTTAAGCTCAGCAGGAACCCCCCTCACCTGGGTCCCCCATGTGCGCTCCCCATCCTGCTTAAGCACAGTAGCAGCCGCCACTATTAGTGAGAGGCAGCGGGCGGGGATGACTCACCTCTTCCGTGTTCCATCGTGCGTTCCACTGTCGTCACTTCCTGCAATGCCGCACAATGTATTGGTGTAATAAATTTCCCTTTTTAAAACAGAAGGAAATCTGCAATAATTCAGCTATAAGTGAACATTTGTGGTTATACACAATGCACTGCTACTAAATATGTAAATTACCCCTTTTCCCCCTTGGTAAGCCAAGCAAGCATATAGCTTTACATTTTACACAGTCATATCAAACCCACATGTTGACAGCCTGTTTCAGACTTTTGATCCTCATCAGTACATGGCAGGGATTGATACGGCTGTATGAGATAGGGCTTGGACCAGTACAACAGAGTAACCAAGCAGCTCAGGGTGACCCAAACCACTCGGAATGTATAGGGGGATAAAAGGGACCAAAAAGACCTCCTACTAAAAAAAGCAAAGCTTGGTGTAATTTGCCTTCCTAAAACAGAAGGAAATATGCAATAATTCAGCTATAAGTGAACATTTGTGGTTACCCACAATGCACTGCTACTAAATATGCAAATTATCCCTTTTCACCCTTAGTAAGCCAAGCAAGCATCCAGAACCACTGGTGTATAGCAAGCCTATAACTTTAAATTTTACACAGTCATATCAAACCCACATGTGACAGCCTATTTCAGACTTTTGGTCCTCATCTGTACATGGCAAGGATTGATATGGCTGTATGAGATAGGGCTTGGACCAGTACAACAGAGTAACCAAGCAGCTCAGGGTGACCCAAACCACTCGGAATGTATAGGTGGATAAAAGGGACCAAAAAGACCTTCTACTAAAAAAAATCAAAGCTTGGTGTAATTTTCCTTCTTCAAACAGAAGAAAATCTGCAATAATTCAGCTATAAGTGAACATTTGTGATTACCCACAATGCACCGCTACTAAATATGCAAATTATTCCTTTTCACCCTTGGTAAGTCAAGCAAGCCTATAGCTTTAAGTTTTACACAGTCATATCAAACCCACATGTGACAGCCTATTTCAGACATTTAGTCCTCATCAGTACATAGCAGGGATTGATAAGGCTGTATGAGATAGGGCTTGGACCAGTACAACAGAGTAACCAAGCAGCTCAGGGTGACCCAAACTACTAAAAATGTATAGGTGGATAAAAGAGACCAAAAAGCCCTCCTACAAAAAAAAGCAAAGCTTGGTGTAATTTGCCTTTTTAAAACAGAAGGAAATCTGCAATAATTCAGCTATAAGTGAACATTTGTGGTTACCCACAATGCACTGCTACTGAATTTGCAAATTATCCCTCTTTGCCCTTGGTTTGATTTGACACTACTTCTTCTTCTTGCTTGGACCAGCCCCTTCTTCTTGCTTGGACCGGCCCTGGGGGCAGGGCGCTACTTCTTCTTCTTGCTTGAAGGTTGAGGCACTTACTCTATTATATATATAGATTTTCTTAACTTTATTCTTAGCACAAATGTGCTGCTGAATTTCACAGATCCACACGTGTTTCAAAGTCAGAGAAAATCCCTTGCAAACAGGCTGACACATACATATCAACTGGGTTGCAAGAGAAATGTGTAAAAGAATATATTCATGGCAAAGGGCAGGTGGTTTGAAAGAACATTTCTCTGTTCAAACTGTTAGTACTCAAAATAGTCCTGGTTCAGGTCTATTTTAAAATTGTCAATGTTATTAAATAATAATCACTGTCTGTTCAAAAAACTGTGTGCACTGTTATGCCATTCCAAACAGTGAGCTACATCACTTGTTAATATCAGTAAGCCATATAAAAACAAATCAGACAGAAATGCGGGTTATTGGAATTACAGATAAGGCAATGTTAGTGCAATTGTGTACAAGAGGAATGGGCACGGGAGACTTGAGCGCAGTATACAGCCGGTATATGGCTGATCCTGCTGCTGCACAAGTTCCCGGCCATGTTAAATACTATTCCGGCTCCAGGCCGACATGGATGGTGGGAAATGAAATAATTCGACTTCCAGCAATTGCTGGAAGCCGAATTATTGTGTTTTGAAAAATAACTTCAGCCCCGTCTTCTGATGGCGCCGAAGTTACTCCCTATGCGCTCAAGTCTCCTGTGCTGGACTCACTGTGTTCGGTGCAACTAGACATTTTCTCTTTTGAAACCTGTATGAACTGTAAGCTATGCAGTTACCCCACAATCCATTGTGAACTCCACCGTAAAGACCAACATTGGGGCTTCAGGTTACTGAAACATAGAGCAGGCTTGGTGGGATTGACTAATCATAATTAGGTTGTATGTTGAATGCAAGGAGGGGGGGTTGTGTGAGTGGATAACATAAGGGTAAGTTTTCCAAGTTTTGTATAGAGATCTTAGCTCCTCTACAGAACCTTCTCATTGCCCCTCTCCTTTCGGCAAATTTCAAACTGCAGCTCTCTGTGTGAGCCCCTTACACAAGGAGAGCTGCAGTTTGAAATTTGCAGAACGGGAGTCTGCTGTCACTCTCCCTCATCCCTATGGTGATCTTCTGTATTGGTGTATGCCAGATTTTGTATAACTACCTGGTCTAAACAGACTTCTCTTCAGTTCTTCCTTTCAACTTCCCACTGGTGTGTCATGTGACCCCGCCA
The DNA here is from genome assembly GCF_040937935.1 of Hyperolius riggenbachi. Lineage (NCBI taxonomy): Eukaryota > Metazoa > Chordata > Amphibia > Anura > Hyperoliidae > Hyperolius > Hyperolius riggenbachi. Next base: position 206,873,259 of record NC_090647.1, on the reverse strand, counting down.
CACGTTATGATGTCATTGTCTGTTGTGTTATGTCTATGAACACATTTACTCTATTGTGTGTCTCTCTGCAATTATTCCTCTGTTCATTGTAAATTGTATTTGTTTGCTTTTCTAGTTAGTCCTCTGTTATGCCATTTTATAGACATTAATTATCTTACATTATATGTGATTCTAAGAGTTGATAGATGTTTATTTTTATCAAGTTAAAGGGCATCTGAAATGAGAGGGATATGGAGGCTGCCATATTTATTTCCTTTTAAGCAGGATGCCAGTTGCCTGGCTATCCTGCTGATATTTCATGCATCTATAGTGTCTCAATCACTCACCTGAAACAAGCATGCAACAAATGCAGTCAAACTTGAGTAAAACATTGAATCTGCATGCTTGTTCAGGGTCTATGGCTAAAAATATTAAAGACAGAGGATTGGCAGTAAAGTCAGGCAATGTGCATTGTTTAAAAGGAAATAAATATGGCAGCCTCCATATCTCTCTCACTTGAGTTGTCCATTAACCCATTCGCGTTCCGTCGTTTTCACGTGAGAAATGTTCACCTCCCATTCATTAGCCTATAACTTTATCACTACTTATCACAATGAACTGATCTATATCTTGTTTTTTCCGCCACCAATTAGGCTTTCTTTGGGGGGTACATTTTGCTAAGAGCCACTTTACTGTAAATGCATTTTAACAGGAAGAATAAGAAAAAAATGGAAAAATTCATTATTTCTCAGTTTTCAGCCATTATAGTTTTAAAATAATACATGCCTCCATAATTAAAACTCACGTATTGTATTTGCCCATATGTTCCAGTTATTAACAATAGATTTATAATGTAAATGTGTGTTAATTTTTTTTTTTTTTACTTTCAGTTGTAGTATTACTTTTTGGCCACAAGATGGCAGCCATGAGTTTGTTTACATGACGTCACTCTAAGCGTAACAGCGTAGCTGTCGCTTTTTCAGCGGGGGAGAGGAATCAGTGATCGGGCACCATAGCCCGATACATTGATTCCGTGGCTACCGAATCCGCGGCCGGGAGTGCGCGTGCACGTGCGCGATCGGCCGCGGGAGCGCGCGGTAGCGAGCATGGTTCCTGGACGTAGTTTCTACGTTCAGGAACCAAAATAGGTTAAAGTGGATCGGAGGTGAACTTTTACACATTGCATAATTGTGTTCCTTTCCTATTGTTTATAGGTCATTCCTCAAGCCAAATACTTTTTTGTTTTAATACTCTAATTCCCTATAAACTAAATAAACCACGCCCACAGGTTTTCAGAGAGCCTTGGCAGTAGCAAGGGCTCATGGGAGCTCAGTCTGGGCAGGAGAAGGGGGAGGTGTTACTAGCCATTGATTTCAGAGTCAGAGGGGAGGAGGGAGGAGGAGAGAGGATTAGGCTGATGGCAGATAAGCCTGCCTCTGTGTAATGTTTACAAACAACATGGCTGCTGTCATTGTATCACAGGAATAAATAATCATATTCTATTAAAGCTGTTTGCAGCTAGATTTGCTGTGTAAACCATCTAAACTTTAGATAAGATATATAGACAAGTTACTTGTTATAGTTAGTTTTTCATCTCGGATCGTTTTTCATCTCTGATCGCTTTAAGTAAACAAAAAGCACAAAATGTAAATCATAATATTGGATAGGGCATGTTAAGTGGGTATATAAATGTGCTTATGTTCATATATTACCTTTAATGAATCTTGGTCAATAATATTTACATTTTCACATTTATATAAAGCATATTTTTCCCATTTTAACTATAAAATAAGCCCCATGTGCTTTCCTTATCTGGGTTCATTAGATAATGGAGTAATTAGCCGACTTGATCGATTCATTTATCTTGTTACCTCAAAGAGAGATAATTATAGCACAGCGGCAATAGCAGCGCATTGGATGAGTTACCAGAAAGAGAGATGTCTAGTGCAACATCTGTAACAATAATAACCCCCAGAAAGGTAAAAAAAAAAAAGCTGCTAATTGAATTAAGATAACTCTGTATGCCTTGTACTGATCTATTGCTTTTAAAGCTGTGCCAGTTACAAATGTCTGCCAAGCTGTGTCTTCTTCATAATTCTGAAGCAATGCTTTTTGTATTTTAATACTATAGTTATGCAGCTGTTTATGCATTCTACACCGCTATTCATCCACAATAAAATTCAGTCCCTGCAGTCAAACTGTTTATGTATTCTGCAGGAGCAAGGACCTTCACTCTACTTCACCAATGGCAGGATTTTCATTATGCCCTCACTCTGCAAGCCCTAAAAGAATAAGCCACCAAAGCAGCTTGCGAGAACCAACAGAATTTTACAATGCGCACAACCACACTTCTTCCCCAGTCGGTAACCAAAACCAAATAATTTATGAGATTTGTTATCAAATATGCCAACCAAGCAGATCTTAGCAGAGCAAAGGAAGTGGAGGATGTATTTATGAAAACAATATTATTGTAAGACTTTATTATACATCCTCCTGGCTTAGTTTACAAGAAAAGAACAAATTGCTATTTAATCCTTTAATGTTCTCCTCAATTTATTTCTTTATGCAGTGGTGTGAAAGAGCATTTGCCCTCTTTGTTATTCCTTTTCTATCGTATATATTTTTTTCCCACTAAATGAAGTCTGATAGAATAGAGCAGGGCTGGGATCTACCAGTGCAAGAGAAATGCTATATGAAATTCATTCATAAATCTTTTACATGAAGGAAACTCCTTACGTCATTTCCAGAATTCAAGTTATACATACAATGCCTATGTTGCCTATTGCACAAGTCATGCAGGCATTGAATGTATAATGTGATTTACGCAAATTATGTAACGTGTTACTTATTTTGTTTAAAGCTTAGTGAACATTGCATGCACTGCCTGCACCCATATGGCCATATCCTATTCAAGGTGATAAGTATCTTGCAGATGCGAGCTACTTATCACCTTGCCATTGTGCGAGGATTACCGGCAAATCCTATTGCCCATATCCTTCGCGCGATGGCCGTTAAGGAGCATTACTCAGGTGAAAGCCTGAGCGATGCTCCCTATTACCGGGTGATGGGGAGTGAGGTTTACGCTGTGGTGCTGTCCATCAGCACCACACATGCGCACTCGCCCGCCGAACATCGCCGACATCTTCCGCCGCAGCATCTGGGGGTCTCCTTTAATAAGGAGACCCCCAGAGCTCCCCGTTGGGTCGCCGCACACTGTAGAAGCCCCCTATGTAGCTGCACCAGCACCCCTGCATACATACCGCCGCAGATCACCCGACGCCTCTCGCCGCAAAATCCGTCGTGTAATTACAGTATATCTGACACTGTAATTACTGTGCGCATAGAAGGAGCCCGGGCAAAGCATCTTTGAATCTGCAGCCTGGGCTCCCCATTGGTCCGCTGTGTGAGCCATTTTATTGGTTCAGATAGCGGACCAATGGGGAGCCCAGGCTGCAGATTCAAAGATGCTCAGCCCGGGCTCCTTCTATGCGCACAGTAATTACAGTGTCAGATACACTTTAATTACACTACAGATTTGGCGGCGAGAGGCGTCGGGTGATCTGCGGTGGTATGTATGCAGGGGTGCCGGTGCAGCTACAGGGTGCCGGTGCAGCTACATGGGGGGCTTCTACAGTGTGCGGCAACCCGACGGGGAGCTCTGGGGGTCTCCTTCTTAAAAGAGACCCCCAGATGCTGCGCGGCGACGTGCGTTAGCCAGTTTAGACCTGCTTTTTGCAGGTCTAAGCTAATGCTCATGTCTGCCGGGAAGTATTGCTTCCCGGAGGCATGATAAGGGAATTTGGATAACGTGTTAAGAGAACTCGCTGGCCGATTATATCGCCCAAGCAAGTTCTTTTCCACCTGGGGGGTCTAAAGTTTTATAAGATTAGGCGATGCCCCCATCGCCTAAGTTAAGAACTTGCCAGTGCTTAGCACTGGCGAGTTCATCAATAGAATATGGCCCATAATGTTTAATGTACTAGAGTATGGTATATATATCCCAAATTCTCCTTAGTTACCTACCCAGATTTTATTAACATATTCAGCCTCAGTTCACAATCAGTTGAACAGAACACTATATAATTTTTCAAACAAATTTCATATTTGATGCAGCTGTTCCAGAGAACTTCCCTTTGAAAAAGGCAGTCACATGACTCAAAGATCTATGCCCAATGTGTCCAGCACAGTGAACCATCATTTGACATCACAGGGTCAGTTCTGTGTTTGCAAGAAAAGATTGGCCATAACCCCCTTCCAGCTCCTCCCTTGGTATCTCTTGTGTGTGAAGTTGGGATCTAATAGGAGGAAGGGCTTGGACAGCCTATAGACTGCTTTTTGGTCCAACTAAGCTATTTCTGACATTAGGACAGAAAGTGAACATTGCAAACCTAGCCAATGTACTTGTTATGCATTACAAATTATGATATGTATGCATTATGCATTACATACATGCACCTAAAGTAGGGCTTTAATGGTTGAAAGTCATCCACTGAAAAATAAGAATGTGTGTGTGTGTGTGTGTGCGCGTGCATGCGTGCGTGCGTGCATCCGTGCGTGCGTGTTTAGATGATGATGCTTGCACAATGGAGAGCTGATGAGATTAAGTTGCACTCAACATGCTTGACTATAGAGTTTTAATATTTTCTGTGTTTGTCCTTAACGGCCTGAGCCCATGAGCGCATTAGTGTTTGCTTCTGTCTGCTTTTCAGTATCTGTAACATTGATGTGTTGCTGAAAAGTTGGCAGATTGGACACAAATGCTTCAGTGGGCTCAATCCTTAAAAGAACATTTACAGGGTATAGTATACATACAGGGAAAATATGTTGTTAAAAAAAAAGTATCTCTCCATTGTTTTCTCTTTCTGTCCCTGACATCTGCAAACAAGAATTTGTACTCCCTGTATGCTACATATGGAGGAGGCAGGTGAATTCCTGATTGGTTGTTGTCAAGGCTGTAAACCGGCAAAGCAACATGGAAAAGGGGATCAACGCAGGAGAAAGCTTTCTTTGTGTAAATAGGCAATACTTTTTTCTGAGTATTCTATATAATAATACAAACACATTTGTTGTTTTTGCCAAAACTTTTGATGCCAATATCAAATTAAGGATGTACCCCAGAAACTAACTGTGCCAAATTATCACTCCTGATCATAGTATTGGCTATGTTGATCTTCATCAACCCTTTCCAATACTACGTCAGACTATAGGTGGCCACACACGATACAATAAAATGATCCGATTTTACAGTATTTCGATAAAAACGATCGTATCTCTCGAAAAATTTGAAAGCTTTTTTTTTTTCATTTGACTGAAAAATCCAATCGGACTTCCCGTTTTTTTCGATTTAAATCGATCCGGAATGCCAGATATTTCTCTTCAATTTCTACTAAAGATTGTATGGTGTGTGTTGGATTGTTAATTTATTAATATACACACCCCAGCAATTTTCTTTGAGTTTCCAATCATTTTTATCATAATTGAGGGAAAAATTGAACATAGGTGTGTGGTACATTGGTCATATTTTTGAAATGTTACAATCAGTCAGAAAAAATGATTGCAATTCTTAAATTGAACAGATATTTAAAACATTGTATGGTGTGTGGCCACCTTATGGCTGACAATGGCATTTTCCCCAATAGGACCAATGTTGGGCATAGTCCGACATAAGATGTAACTTGGGTAATTGGGAAATAGAATTGGGAAGGGTAAGAAGCTCACAGATGTGGCACACGTTGCTTTTCTCTGCAAATGGTTCTTGGTTGCTGGCCAGCTATTGTTTTGACCCACTGATCACTGGGAAACCGCCGTATTTAGCTCTGCATGAACTATTATTATATTTGTGCCGCTGTGGATTTCTCACAAATCCATGCTGCTACAGAACTATCATGAAGTTTAAATCCCTAAGTGGTATTATTATTATTTTTATATTTTTTAATTGTACTTTGCATTGGTCAGCTTTAACGTTTGGCTTGGAATGACACTGTAGATGAATAAAGCATAGGGATAATAAAAATGTAACTTTCGTTATCTTTTGATTACTCAGAAATGCTAGGTTATCTGTTTAATTTATTATCATCCATCATTGCTGTGTTGTGTATGTTTTATTTTTGAGTGCAACATCATCAGCTACCCCTGTTGTCACTGAGAAAGAGAAGTCAAAAATAAAATTGGTTTAGTATTGTAACTAGAACACAATGCTGTAATCCGAAAGCACATACACGCCTGTGTGAAATACTGTTATAAAAGCTTGTATCAGACACCCATCCCCCAGTCATCCCCCCCCCAGTTGTTTTACTTATGAATTCTCTGTGTGTCTGGATGTGTCAAGCTGCTTGAACTTTGGTTATTCTGTAGGTCTCTGAAGATGTTCTCAGTGACATGCAGCGTATAGACAAGTTTTATATTCTGACAGAACTACAATATAGTGTTTTGCAGTTGTATCATCGTCTCAACCACACTGACCTCTCTTACTGTATCACAAAGAATTCATCCTGGCAGTTTTTTTTCATAAATAGCCATGACAGTTAAGCAGCATTGCAGTGCATTGCATAGCAAAGGGAGTCTGAGTTTATGCTGACTGCATTACCATGGCAATTATGTGTTATGTGCCTTTGAGAGTCGCCCCTGCATAATAATAATTTATTTTATGCCTTTCAAATGTGGATGCCCTCTATCTCATAAAAACAACAATCCTATACATGAGGACCAGAATGTATTGGTAGAACTGTTTTATCAGTGGTGTTCATATACAGAGGCGTAACTACATTGGTAAGGCCCCCCACCACCGCTATTTCTAGCCACAGTTTGTATAGCAGGCAGCCCTGGTAGCCGCTATTTATTGGGTGCCCTTTTCAGCAGGATGAGGCTCGCGCCTTTTCAACTGTTCTGCTTCCTTCACCCACTGTGCGGCTTCCTTGACCTGGCAGTGCACCTCCTTGATCACGCTCCTATAGCTGGAAGTGTCGTGCTCATGCACAGTTTGTTAAAACTCATAACCACACATATGCAGACTGCTCCCAGCAACGGAGGCACAATCAAGGAGTTGCGCTGCCGAGTCAGCGCATGCACAGTAATGTGTGACTTTGCTATGTTGCAGACTTTACTGGGCTGGACAGCTGATCAAGAAAGGGGACCAAGAGGACAGCAAGGAACCTACAAAACTATGGGACTGGAAGAAGCACCAGGTAAGTAGAAGGGGACACTTATAATACAACTCAGGTATCCTCTACAGAAATGTTCCATAATGCGATCTTTCAGGATCAACTTGGCCCACTTGCTTCTCATTTTTCATACGCAATGATACAGAATCATCTGATCAAAAATATCACTTAGAATTGTTTCAATAATGGGCAGCTTTAGAGTAAAACCATGCATAGAAGCTAGCTTTTCACTGTCTTTATAACCAGTTGTTTGTGATCTGTACTGTTGTTCCATGATTTTATCTAGACAGATTGCTTAATGATGATAAGTGTTATTGTAATCTATAAAAAATATAACCAAACATTCTGCCAATGGCAACGTGTAGGTTTACATTGCTTTCACACTTCTACCTTACAGTGTACTCGGTCATCTAGAGATGATAATCTAGAGAAGGCATTGTTTACTAGCTGTGTCACAATAATGTGACACCTGTTTTGCTAGTTCTACCCTATAGGCATACGTAATAGTACGCCGCCGGTGCCGTATGATGGCTCATCCTGCTGCCGCACAAATCTCTGGTGGAGTTAAATATCATCCCCCCTCCAAGTCATAGCAACTCAGAGGGAGAAATAATTAGGGGTCTAGCGATTGCTGGAACCCCAAATTACACTTACATGCCCCGCGCAGTATAACATTACTGTTATGATGGCGACTAGTTTTGCGTTGGGCGACTGGCACCAAAACTACCTGTTTCGCCCTATATAACAACCGCTAATAGAAATGTGATCATTTTAATTGGACGGCCAGATACCTTGTTAAATTTGCTGTTTTTTCTTACTTCTCAGTATTTTCCGCTCTGGAAAGCAATATTATGCATAGTAGCTTATTTCTTTAGGCACATTCATTGACATGAAATTGTTATGAATTCTTTTCACTACCAAATTGTTGGGTTATGAGATGTGTACAGAAACACATTTAGCCTTACAATTATGCACCTACGTTTTACTGCAACAAAAAGGAATTGTAATTTTCAGTCTAACGATTTGTGCAACGGTTTTCATAATGTCATAATTAGCACTGCAAATCTAAATAATAACAGAGAGGAAAATACTAAGCAGTGAGTATGACGTGTGATTTACATTTTTATTTTTCTGATGCCATTTTTTTTTTTACTAACTGCATGGAACAGCTACAAGTATATCTTCTCAAAGAGAAAACCGAAGTCTTATTTTTAATCATTTTTTTCCAACTCTCCCTTTTTCAAGAGGCTTTATGTCTTTATGATGGTCACTCACGATGCTTCCCTAAAAATAAGTGTAGAGAGCTTGGATTAAAGATGTGTGAAAGTGGCTGAATGAGTTCTTAAAGGATAGGTGTATTAATTTGCTTCTCACAGTAAGGGTCTATATGGCAAACAGACTTGAGTCAGACTTTAGCTTAACTCTCAATGATAACTCATTGAACTCATTACTACATACAATTATGTAGTAATAATAGAAAACCTAATAGTTCAAGATGGAAGCTGTAACAACTAGTGATGGGCTCACAGGTAGAAAAGTATCTAAATCCGTGATTCTAATGAGGCTTAATTGCATCAGGTGAGTGCATGGGGGACAGGGAGTTAATTACCCAGATTTCCGAGCTCTTCTAAGTGTATTAAACGCTCACATGCGTCCAGTGGGGTGCATTCCATGACTCTATACCGCACACTTCCTCCTTCGCCGGAAGGAGGAAGTGCTCGGTATTGAGTCGTGGAACGCGTCCCATTGGACGCGTGCGAGCATTTGATATGCATAGAAGCGCCCGGACATCTGGGTAATTAACCCCCTGGATACTTGGATACTTTTCTACCCATGAACCCATCACTAGTAACAACTACTGTAGGTTTCTTAACATATGATAGTTGAGCTAGGCTTAGGGGGTATTTGAACTTCTCTTACAAAATCCATTGTTACGTTTTAAGATACAAAGTGGTAAATCATACAAAAACAATCTTGAATATATTTTATTAGTTAATTAAAAGCATAATTGAGTATTTGTAAAACAAATACATTATGTATTTGACAAATACATTATGTATTAAGGGGTAACATCAGTTGATATTCCCCTTAATAGGAGGATATACGGGCAGCACGGTCATTTATAAAGGAGTACACTACATGTATGTATTTAGAGGGTGTGGGGTACAGGTTATTTTACCTGGGGCATCAAATGGAAATGGCCCTGATGGTATCAAAGCAATCAACTATGCATTTAACCCTGTTTATAGGGTTCTTCCTGAGACTAAATACTCTCATAGTTGACAGCTGTGCAAAGTTAAGAAAACATACTAAATTGCTGCTGTAAACCTTTGTTTTCTCAGTGTAGCTGATAGGGTTCAGGCTGCAAGCCAGCTGACAAGATTCTTCAAGAAGGGTGACAGAATTCTTATTATATAAAGGTGGAATGCTGGCTTTGGTTAGATGTGATAACCAACAACAGTTTATGCATGGCAAGGAAATGAGCAGCGCTACTTAAAAACAGACAAGTGCCTACCTACAAAAGAGTGCAAGCCCCACTTGTGGGGTCAAATACACACCGAGCATACACATGACCTGTCTACCACTAGAGGAGGATGTTGGTTTCCATTAACAGCTTGCATGCAACCCATTAAGTACTTGTCCCTCCCACTGCGAAGAAGTCAATCCTCCATGGGAGGGGCCTAACACTAACTAAATCCTAACCTATGTATATGCATAGCCTGGGTGCGGCTAATCATTTATCAGTTTATGCATGGTTTAAAGCAGCCTTTTATCTTGATAGCCTTTTTTCCTAGCCTATAGCTCCCACCAGTTTGAAAGTGGAAAGTTTTGAATGCTTTAAGTAGTGATCAATAAAATACCAATTAGTGTATTTGACACTTAATACATTTAGTAGTAGGGGATTTGTGTTGTAAAAATTGCTGGAAGAGGTGATGGGACAAGGTTCTTTGGGCAGATTGCCCCTTTTATTACTCTGGTGATCTGAAAAATTGCATGTTTTATCAGAAATTATGCTATTTATCTGGTAAACATGCATTTCTCCCTTTATAAATAGACCCCAATGACTCAATAAGTGAGAAGGATTGCTGGAACTGTGGTTAGTATGCCAAAGGTTTCCAGGTCTTTAGTAAAATATTCCAGCACTTACAGTTACTTTAAACAGAGAAAAAAAGAATGTTTTAATCCTATCCTCTAGTTTCATCGTGGAGCAATGTACACACTGCAGTCTGTGTTTGATTTGTCCCGAGAGGGAGATTTATTTTTATTAGTCCTTCACATTCTGCTTTCTTTGCCATATATTTGGAGTTACACAGCCTGGAGACAGCAGCAGTGAGTGAAACTATTTCTACAGGAAAAGGATGAGCAGGCCCTGAATACCAGAGCAGATATAATAGATTTATTAAAAATGGGAGAGGACTATAAACATATGCTTCATTCACATGTTATTTAATGAGCCTCTGTATTTCTTTTGTAAGAGTATTATGCCAACTAATTGAGGCTCTGTGACTATTCTCTGAAGTCAGAGTGGCTTCCCCTGCCTTATGAGCTCTATAAGGGTTGCTTATGCCAGAGTAGAAACTAAGTAAACTATGTGGGGGCTAACCCTTAGCCTTAATGCCCCAAAGCCAATAACAATGCTGGGTTTCCACTGGCATCAGGCATCCATCTCCGAGACAGATACCTGAAGATTTGCAGCACAATTACACATCCAAATCCATGGCCAGGCTGCTGGTAAAATTGATCTTTTGATTGATCTGTCTTCTAATTTTTACATCTCGGTTTGCAATATGTAGATTTATATTTTTCTCCTTTTCGCTAAAGTTCTTCTTTAAAGTATAGAATGCAGATCAGGTAACCGACGCCACTAGCTGTAAGTACAGACAGTGCTCTTTGTACAGCTGTGTTTGCTTTCATTCCTTTTTCATCCCTACATGGTATCTTTTATGCATGTAATACATGTTTATGTTATTTGCCCTTATTTCTCTGTGACAGGGAAGCTCTGGCTTTGTCTACAAGAGCAGAGATCTCCACCAATTGGGCGCGCTGAAAATACCTGAACAGCTTGTATTGCAAACAAATAAAACATTTTAAAGGGACTCCGAGCAGTGCAAAAACTATGGAAAGATGCATATCATTTTAAAGCTCTCTTTCTCCTCTTTCCAATGATATATAAATCACCGCCCTATGCCTTTTAGTTTTCGCTATTTTCGCGATTGAAATTGCCGCGGCCACGATTTCAATCGCGAAAATAAAGAAAACTAAAAGGCGTAGAGTGACGATTAATATGTTGCCAGAAAGAGGATAAAGAGAGCTTTAAAATGATATCCATCTTTCCATAGTTACTTGTATTACACAGGACGACACTTTCCCCAGTGTCAGCAGCTCCATTCAGCAGAAAAAGTCGGCCTCTGTAATACAATGTAACTATGGAAAGATGGATATCATTTCATTTCATCGCGGCCGCGGCAATTTCAATCGCAAAAATATCGAAAACTAAAAGGCGTAGGGCGGCGGTTTATATATCATCGGAAAGAGGAGAAAGAGAGCTTTAAAATGATATGCATCTTTCCATAGTTTCTGCACTGCTCGGAGTCCCTTTAAACTTGATAAAAGTGCAACTTGTGCCTATGGTTAGCTTTTGAAATTCATGGCTAGTGGCAGATTGATATTGAAAGGTAATTTTAAATAAATATGTATGTAAGATCCTGGCCTGTAATGGATATACTAAGAATAGGAATCACCCCCTCCCCTTTCCTGCCGCATTGGAAATTAGTTGTTACCCAATATATTGGGATACATTGAGGTTTTTATGTGCTAAGCGGACGTGACCATCAGCTGGACTGTCACTATTGTAAAACTGTACTTAAAAAAAAAAAAGATCATATCAAGCTCCAAGTAGGCTTGCACAGTTGAAAAATATGTTGATTCTAGCTGAAGATTTTCAATCATATTCTACAAATGCACCCAGAGTTGCACAAGACATTTTCCGCTTTTCTCTTAACAAAGTCCATAGACTACATAGACTTCCATTTGTCAATTTAGTTTACTTTTACATTTGGCTCCTTCAGACACAAATATAAAATATGTGAACCTTGTAAAGCTTTGTAAACATAAGTCAGATAGATAGATAGATAGATAGATAGATAGATAGATAGATAGATAGATAGATAGATTTTTGAATACCCTATGCATATTTTATATGCCATAGTGATTCTCTTTCTCCATGCTGTTAAAGTAAAGCAGCAGGGGGTTGTGTTGAGATGACAGTGACATGTGAAAGTGGAGTTTGCCAGTATTTTATCTCAATATTTGAATCTCCTGCTGGGCTACAGTACACTTTGACACATAGTTAAGTCTAGTCTACAGTGACACTGCAAACTAGGACATGGGCTGTTCACTGGATATGTGTAGTGAAAGGGAAATCATTATCACAATCTGTTGCAAATGATTTGTGTTGCTTGAGGAGAGTAGCGATAAAACACTCTTGAAGGGAATCCTGGACCAGAACCATTTATATTAAATATCCAAGTGCATTAAAAAAATAATTGTAAATTAAAATATGTTTATTTTGTCTTTGAAAAATAATAAAAAACAAAACAAAAAACAAACACGTTCTTTTTATTGGGGTCTCGTTAAAGTGGCAGTTTACTAGGACAAAAGACATATAGAAATAAATATATATACATACATATATATATGTATGTATGTATATATATATATATATATATATATATATAGCTGTTAATCAGTTTAATCTGCTTTGGTGTTTGTGAAATTGTTTATGAAATTAGCTACTGGTGCACTAGAGAGGCAACAATCTGTGCCATGGCCAGGACATTTGCTGTTGTCACCCAGCACAGTCTCAAGATGGACACGGTGGTAGAAGGTCCTTAACCCATCAGCAGGACCTGTGTTTGGGCACTTTCTTGGCCAGCATAAATGTTTTTAGTTTTCAAAGTTCGCCTCCCCATTGAAGTCTATTGTGGTTCGCGGAAGTTCGCGCGAACCGAACTTTTGCAGAAGAATGAAAAATCAGAGGTTCGAACCATCTCTAATGCTGAAAACGATCAAGAATTGGCATGCATTGCTGGGCAGCCAACAGATCTCTCTCTGATCAGATTCAATCAGAGAGAGATCTGTCTCTTGGTCATTTCTAGATGTATAGGCACTGTAAGAGTTAATGCCTTGCAGTTGTCATAAATATGACAAACAATTCATATAATAAAAAAAAAATCAGGTACTTACGTATTATACCGTCTGGAAAGTTTGGCAACTTTTTGTTAAAGTTCTACTTCATCCCCTAGCCAGATCTAACCATTTTTGGAAAGCTGAAAGTCCTGGCTTTCCTTTTCACTGGGTCCTGAGTCAATGCGATGCCCCATTCCCAAGTTGGGGGGGGGGGATTGGGGGATGGGTGTCCCCTGCCCTTTTCTGCAGAGAGCACAGTGGAATTGAGTCTCCTGCCCATGCCAGTAAGACAGAGAGGAGATGAGGGTGCATAGCTGCGCTGCTCCTTCATCTGTAATGAGAGACCCAGGGCACTTGACAAAAGTTTTGAAGGCACAGGTTTATGCTGCGAAGGTAGAAGAAGACCTACCGGGTGTGCTGCTTATTATCATGTCGGGTTCGTACCGTGCTTCTGTAATTGCACTTTCTGCAGCCAAGTTCAGGGGACACCCCTCCTTCAAAACCCCATAACTTGGGAACTGAGCATTATAACAACTCGGGACCCAGTGCAACAGAAAGCTGGGACTTTCAGCTTTCCAAAAATGGTCAGATCTTCCTGGGGAGCAAACAGAACTTTAACAAAAAGCTGTGAAACTTTCCAGATGGGATAATACATAAGTACCAAAAAACATACATGTACTATGAACTTATGAATCCAAAGATAATCAATTACTGTAGAGAGGAAAATAAGCTGTCCCAGAGAGAAAGAGATCATGCCTGAGCTAATAAAGTGTAAGTAAAAAGGGGAGGGAAAGAGGCAGAAACCGGCCAGAGAGTGCAGACAAAGTGGAACAACAAAGGATGTAGTTTATGTCGGGATAGCAATTCTTACAGTATGTGAACCTGCAGTTTCAACAACAAAAGACCACGTGAGTACCAGTAAAATACACACGTCTGTGTTTAATGGCAAATTTCAGCAATTCAGCAGATGTCACAATAAAAGACAATACATCACCCTTCCCTAGTTCACCCAGCATAGAGATACTTCGGTCAACAATTGTTTTGCATTACTCATGCATCTTTACGGACTGCTCGTTGTCTCTGCGGCGAGGAAAAGGGCTTCACACTACTGAACAGGTGCTCCCCTCTTAAACACTTCCGTGTGCACTCACATGCTTCCGTCAGCCCATCCACCTCCCTCGTGCACCTGACATAGCGACATACCGTACATCAAAATGTATGCATGCGCAAACTACGCGTAATGTTGGTCAGCTGTGTTCCATGCAGAGGAAGATGTGCAACTTCAAACCTTCAAAAATATGACCAATGTACCACACACATACTGTATGTTCAATTTTTCCCCAGTTATGATAAAAATGATTCAACTCTGAGAAAATTGCTAGGGGGTGTATATTAATAAATTGACAAACACACACCATACAATCTTTAGAAAAATTGAAGAAACATTTCCAGCATTCCGCACTGATAAAAATGAAAAAAAAAATGGAAAATCCGATTGGATTTTTCAGTCAAATGAAAAAAAAAAAGCTTTATATTTTTTCGGGAGATCTGATCATATTTATTGGATTGCCGTAATCGTGTATCGTGTGTGGCCAACTTTACCCTCACCATAGCTGCAGTTTCTGTAGTGGGCAGCCACGGTGCATGCTTTTTTTATAATTTACTGTTATTGCCAGTTTTATACATGGGCGCCTATGGCAGTGCCCACATTTACTCAGCCCCTTAGTCACCCACATTTATTGCTTCACAAATCTGGACATCAACACCACTGCTAAAAGGTTAGATTCTTTTGTAAAAATTAAATAAATAAAAAGAACAGATTTTGTTTTCTTTCTATCTTTTTTTTTTTTTTTTAAACAAGTTAAGAGCCATTGAAAGAGGAATGAAAACACACAATTACCATCACTAGATGTGACACAGTAACATCCCATTGATGAACTGATATATTGCTACTGTAGCAAAAATATACATACATAGCTAGCAGTATATTTAAGTCCACCACAGATATATATCTCTATATATAGGCCATGGTTCTTTGTGGGAGATTGTAATTAGCACAGACCAATTCATGAATGTGTAGTAATTTAATTAAGCAAATTGCCTCAACTCATTAGTATTAGCATAGTATACTCTTCTAGTATAATACCAGTAAGTCTCTAATGAGGCATAGTTCATTTAAGGAACATAGCTCATACACATTTACCGAAATGAAGACTCTTCTGACAAGCAGTCTATGTGAAATCATGACACAACCGTCTTTATGGATTATCAGAGATGACTCATTCTGGAAGACAGCATTTAATGTGCTAGAGTTAAAAACTTGGAATTTGTCTACTTTTCTTTCTTTTTAATGTGAAGACAGAAATGTGTGTAATCTAACACTATTTGCTGATTCTACTTTATAAAACAACACAATTATGCATTATAATTAAATGACAGTTTTCAGGGGAGAAAAGTGTTGTGCAAAAGACCAATCAGAGAGTAGATGTAGAAGAGAAAAGGAGACAATATGCAGTACAGTCAGTTGTGTTGTCTGTAAGAGCAAGGACACATCATGGTAGCTGATGGCACTGAGCATTATTGGTCTATCATAACCATGGCAAGCAGAAAACGGAATACTGTCGGTATACCACAGTGATCGACATTGGCGAAATTTGGAATTTCCCATTTATGACCATTCCTATTGTTTAGTCCCTCTTTATACAGAAATATTTTGATTCACCTCTTCCCTCTTAAAAGCAATTAATATAAATTTGGATCTTTAAAGCTTACCTGAAGCGGACACAAATATTAAATTAGATACTTACCTCAGTAGTTGTCTCTAGATAGTTCAGAAGCTTCATGGATCGCTTGTTGTATAGGATTCTTGTGGTCAGGGATAGCGTACTGGTAAGGCTGTTGTCTTTGATGCAGGATTTGAGCCCTTTGACAAGGGTCGCCCCTGGTCACCTGTAGGGTGCACCTTAAGTGGCTGCAGCTCTGGATTTTTGAGTCCTCACTATATAAATGCTCATGTCTTGTCTTGTCTCACGTTCCCGCCGTGTATGAGCACATCCGGACTGGGCATACATGAGTAAGGTCTGCGCATACCTAGTAGAATGAAACCCCTGTGCACAGAGGCAAAAATCACGAGTGGCTTCTCCTGCTGGGCATGCGCAGGTAGTGCAGCCACAAGAAGGAGGTCTTGTGCAGAAACAGGGGGCTCCTGTGGTCATTATTTAAATGTAACTCTCCCTCTTCATTACAAGTTTGCTTTAACTATAGAATTTGGAGAGGAGTATAGGAGAGTTGCTATTTCCCTTTCTCCCTTTTAGGTCTATAACAGGGAGGAGGATGGAGGGAGTTTGGGTGGTTGCAATTCAACATTCCTTTCATGGTTATCAATAAAGGTGGCTGTAGTTCTACCAGCTAAGCTTCTGGGGAACATGCCTGGCAGAACAGCCAGGGGCCTAGCAATAGGGGGTGCAGAGGTTGCGACCGCATCGGGGACCTTGGGCCAGAGGGGCCCTTAAGGGCCCTCCCTCAACTTCAGTATTAGCTCTCTATTAGTCCTGTGCTCATAATAATGACTTCTATAGATACCTTGAATAGTGGTTATCATTAACAAACTGCTCCCCATCCCCTTATTGCACCTCTGATACTGTGGTTGTCCTTGGCAGGTTTTGGTGCGCCGTATCAATTGTTATATATACAGTACTTGGGGGGCCCCAATGTAAAACTTGCATCGGGGCTCACAGCTCCTTAGCTACTCCACTGAGAACAGCCTGCATTTGAATGTGAGTGAAGTGGCCATGCCAATAAGGCCAGAATAAAGACATTCATTTACTTTTGAAATACCAAGACTTAATTTAAAGCATACCTGCAGTGACATGTGACATGATGAGATAGACATATACATATAGCATTAGCCCTACTAAGTGTCAGGGTTCTTCTGAACCGTTGGGGTTCTGTTGATCCCATCACTGGTATCAAGGGGAGAGCAGCTGCAGAGCGTGGGGTGTAAACAAGCACGGGCCTTCACCAGCGCACGCCGCAAGGGATGATGGGCCGCCAACCCTAGTGGGTAGTGGACTACTTTGCTGCCTGGTGTTCGCAGGTCATGACCCCTAGGACTATCGCACTAGTGATGGAAAGAACAGAGGGCACCTGATGGGATAACGGGACACTGGCAGAGTGGACCGTTGGACAAGGACAGGTTAACAGGGCAGATAGGCCTAACCTTAAGGATCCCAGGAATGAAATGGCTGACAGGGAAAAACCCAGGAAGGGAGCTGGCTGCATGGTTCCCAGGAGACAACGGACAGGCAGGGGGAATCCCGGGTAAGGAGCTGACAGCTAGGATCCCAGGAAGGATACTGACTGACAGAGTAAGTCCCGGAGATACTGACAGTCAGATGTGATCCCTGGGAAAGAAGCTTACAGGCTAGGAACCCATGAGGAAACAGGCAGGCAGGAGGAAACCCTGGAATACTGCGAATGATTGGAGGGTTCCCAGAGGGAACAGGCAGGCTGAGGAAAACCCAGGGAAGCTGAAGGTGACTGAAGGGCTCCCTGAGGGAACCCCAGGGAAGCTGCAAGTGACAGGAGAACTCTGGAGGGAACTTGCAGGCTGAGGTAAATCCAGGGAAGCTGCAGCAGACAAGGAAGTGAGGCAGGGAAACTGACAGGGAACTGGAATGGATGGATGGCTGGCAGACAGGAGTCAGGCAGGGAGTAGAGTTGGGCCGAACCTCCGATTTTCGGTTCGCGAACCGGGTTCGCGAACTTTCGCGAAAGGTTCGGTTCGCGTTAAAGTTCGCGAACCGCAATAGACTTCAATGGGGATGCGAACTTTGAAAAAAAAAAATAATTATGCTGGCCACAAAAGTGATGGAAAAGATGTTTCAAGGGGTCTAACACCTGGAGGGGGGGATGGCGGAGTGGGATACATGCCAAAAGTCCCCGGGAAAAATCTGGATTTGACGCAAAGCAGCGTTTTAAGGGCAGAAATCACATTGAATGCTAAATGACAGGCCTAAAGTGCTTTCAAACATCTTGCATGTGTTTACATCAATCAGGTAGTGTAATTAAGGTACTGCTTCACACTGACACACCAAACTCATCGTGTAACGCACCGCAAACAGCTGTTTGTGTAGTGACGGCCGTGCTTTACTGGTGCGCACCATGGCGAGAGTACAGGTTTTGGTGGCTTTACAGCCCATATGGTCACCTGGCTGATGTAGCTGAATGACAGAACAGTGACTGTCCAGCTGATCAAATTTGGTCTGACCACAATGAGGCAACGACCTTATTATCGTGGGTGTGCCCCCCGAGACACTCATCTAGGCGCCGGTCATTGCTCCATTGTGATACGCAAGCCCCTTCACCACGGCAAGGTAATGATCACGAAGGGGAATGGGCGCATGTACATGCCTTTTCTTTTGTTGTTGCAGCTGCCCGCAGTGCAGCCAGAAAAATTAGGCAGTCATGTACACGCACCCGAAAAATTATTACAGCGGCCGCTGCTAGCAGCGGCCTAAAAAATTCAGCAATCCGCCTGGAGTCCCGGACCCTGTTGGTGGTGGCGGAGAAGGTAGTCAAGCGGCCTGCAGGCAGACATGCTGTGTGGAGGGACTGGGAGCGACTTAGTCTTCTTGGGGCAGGCCAGGCAGCCAGTCACACGGCGTGCAGGCAGAGATGCTGTATGTGCGGGGACTGACTTAGTGTTGGGGCGGGCAGCAGCCCTCCGGGATCCATGCCTCATTCATTTTGATAAAGGTGAAGTACTTAACACTTTTGTGACTTAGGCGACTTCTCTTCTCTGTGACAATGCCTCCAGCTGCGCTGAAGGTCCTTTCTGAGAGGACGCTTGCGGCAGGGCAGGAGAGAAGTTGGATGGCAAATTGGGACAGCTCTGGCCACAGGTCAAGCCTGCGCACCCAGTAGTTCAAGGGTTCCTCATCGCTGTTCACAGCAGTGTCTACATCCACACTTAAGGCCAGGTAGTCGGCTACCTGCCGTTCCAGGCGTTGGTGGAGGGTGTATCCGGAAGGGCTACGGCGAGGCGTTGGACTAAAGAACGTCCGCATGTCCGACATCACCATGAGATCGCTGGAGCGTCCTGTCTTTGACTGCGTGGACACGGGAGGAGGATTAGTGGCAGTGGTACCTTGCTGGCGTTGTGCCGTCACATCACCCTTAAAGGCATTGTAAAGCATAGTTGACAGCTGGTTCTGCATGTGCTGCATCCTTTCCACCTTCCGGTGAGTTGGTAACAGGTCCGCCACTTTGTGCCTGTACCGAGGGTCTAGTAGTGTGGCCACCCAGTACAGCTCATTCCCCTTGAGGTTTTTTATACGGGGGTCCCTCAACAGGCAGGACAGCATAAAAGACGACATCTGCACAAAGTCGGATCCAGTACCCTCCATCTCCTCTTGCTCTTCCTCAGTGACGTCAGGTAAGTCAACCTCCTCCCCCCAGCCGCGAACAATACCACGGGAAGGTTGAGCAGCACAAGCCCCTTGCGATGCCTGCTGAGGTTGTTCTCCTGCCGCTGTCCCCTCCTCCTCCTCCTCCTCCCCCAAAGAAACACCTTGCTCATCATCCTCTGAGTCTGATTCGTCTTCTGCACACGACTTCTCTTCTTCCTCCTCCTCCCCCCTCTGTGCTGCCGCAGGTGTTGAGGAAACAGCTGGGTCTGATGAAAATTGGTCCCATGCCTGTTCCTGCCGTAACGGTTCCTGGTCACGCTCATTCGCAGCTTCATCCGCCACTCTACGCACAGCACGCTCCAAGAAGTAAGCGTAGGGAATTAAGTCGCTGATGGTGCCCTCACTGCGGCTTACCAGGTTGGTCACCTCCTCAAACGGCCGCATGAGCCTGCATGCATTCTCCATCAGTGTCCAGTTGTCGGGCCAGAACATCCCCATCTTCCCAGACTGTTTCATTCTACTCCAGTTGTAGAGGTAGTGGGTCACGGCTTTCTTCTGTTCTAGCAGGCGGGAGAACATGAGCAGGGTCGAGTTCCAGCGAGTCGGGCTATCGCAAATGAGGCGTCTCACCGGCATGTTGTTTTTGCGCTGAATTTCCGCAAAGCGTGCCATGGCTGTGTAAGACCGCCTCAAATGCCCACAGAACTTCCTGGCCTGCTTCAGGACATTCGCTAAGCCAGGGTACTTTGCCACAAATCTTTGAACCACTAGATTCATGACATGTGCCATGCAGGGTATGTGTGTCAGCTTCCCCATATGCAAAGCGGCAAGCAGATTGCTGCCGTTGTCGCACACCACGTTGCCTATCTCCAGGTGGTGCGGGGTCAGCCACTCATCCACCTGTTTCTTAAGAGCAGCCAGGAGAGCTGCTCCAGTGTGACTCTCCGCTTTGAGACAAGCCATGTCTAAGATGGCGTGACACCGTCGTACCTGGCATGCAGCATAGGCCCTGCGGAGCTGGGGCTGTGTAGCTGGAGAGGAGAACTGCCACTCAGCCAAGGAGGAGGAGGACAGCGAAGAGCATGTAGCAGGAGGAGAGGAGGTGGCAGGAGGCCTGCCTGCAAGCCGTGGAGGTGTCACAATTTGGTCCGCTGCGCCCTGCTTGCCATCGTTCACCACCAGGTTCACCCAATGGGCTGTGTAGGTAATGTAGCGGCCCTGCCCGTGCTTGGCAGACCAGGCATCCGTGGTCAGGTGTACCCTTGACCCAACGCTCTTCGCAAGAGATGACACCACTTGCCTCTCAACTTCACGGTGCAGTTGGGGTATGGCCTTTCTCGAAAAATAAGTGCGGCCTGGCATCTTCCACTGCGGTGTCCCAATGGCCACAAATTTACGGAAGGCCTCAGAGTCCACCAGCCGGTATGGTAACAGCTGCCGAGCTAACAGTTCCGCCACGCCAGCTGTCAGACGGCGGGCAAGGGGGTGACTGGCCGAAATTGGCTTCTTCCGCTCAAACATTTCCTTCACGGACACCTGACTGCTGCTGTGGGCAGAGGAGCAGGAAGCGCTCAAGGGCAGAGGCGGAGTGGAGGAGGGTGCCTGTGAAGGTGGAAGGGAGAAAGCGGCAGAAGCAGATAATGCACCTGATGGAGGAGGAAGAGGAGAAGGAGGGTGGCTTTGCTTTTGTGTGCTGCTGCTGCTTTTGCTCAGGTGGCCATCCCATTGCTGTTTGTGCCTTTTCTCCAGGTGCCTTCGTAAGGCACTTGTCCCTACGAGAGTGTTGGCCTTTCCACGGCTCAATTTTTGTTGGCAGAGCGAGCAGATGGCTTTGGTCCGATCTGAGGCACACACATTAAAAAATTTCCACACCGCTGAGCCACCCTGGGATGTGGGCACTATGGGGACCTCAGCAGCTGATGCTGAAGGGCAAGTTGGCTGGCTGTACATTGGTGGCAATACATGGTGCCGGACACTGCCACCAGCTGTTTCTGACGAAGAGCTGCCCCAGCTTCTTTCAGCAACTTCTCTCCTCCTCCTACTCTCTGACTCCCCCTCTGAACTGTCCCCCTCTTCATCTCCTCTATTGGGTACATACAGAGGATCCCTATCATCGTCATCATCGTAATCATCCTGCCCAGCTTCGCTTGCCTCAGACAAATCCAAACATGCACCAACATCAGTAGGTCCTTCATCCTCCTTACACGTTACATCCATAATGTTGCCGCGTAACTCAGACATATGAGCTGGTGAAAATTCATCTGGCTGTAACAACAATGGCTGTGCATCAGTGATTTCACCACTAAATAATTCTTGCGAAGTGTCAAATGCAGCGGAAGTGGTGCTAGTAGTAGCACTGGTGGCTGAGCAAGATGAGGTGTTCTGTGTCGCTAAATACTCAACCACGTCCTGACAATCTTGGGAGGTGATGGGACGTGCCTTCTTCCGAGCACTGTACTGTGGGCCAGGTCCACACGAAATTACATTTACACGACCTCGCGCAGACCTGCCGGGTGGCCTTCCTCTGGCTCTGCCACTACCTCTTCCTCTACCTGTTTTGTCCATATCGGGTATGCACGGAGTGGTATATCACACTGCGTGCACTCACGTAGGTAGGTGGGTTCACTTAACTGCACAGGTATGCGCACTGATGCTGTGGGTTCACTGAACAGAACAGGTATACAGTGGCGGGTTCACAGAACAGGTATGCAGTGGCGGGTCCACTGAACAGAACAGGTATGCAGTGGCGGGTTCACTAAACAGAACAGGTATACAGTGGCGGTTCACTAAACAGAACAGGTATGCAGTGGCGGGTCCACTGAACAGAACAGGTATGCAGTGGCGGGTTCACTTAACTGCACAGGTATGCGCACTGATGCGGTGGGTTCACTGAACAGAACAGGTATGCAGTGGCGGGTTCACTTAACTGCACAGGTATGCGCACTGATGCGGTGGGTTCACTGAACAGAACAGGTATACAGTGGCGGGTCCACTGAACAGAACAGGTATGCAGTGGCGGGTTCACTAAACAGAACAGGTATGCAGTGGCGGGTCCACTGAACAGAACAGGTATGCAGTGGCGGGTTCACTAAACAGAACAGGTATACAGTGGCGGTTCACTAAACAGAACAGGTATGCAGTGGCGGGTCCACTGAACAGAACAGGTATGCAGTGGCGGGTTCACTTAACTGCACAGGTATGCGCACTGATGCGGTGGGTTCACTGAACAGAACAGGTATGCAGTGGCGGGTTCACTAAACAGAACAGGTATACAGTGGCGGTTCACTAAACAGAACAGGTATGCAGTGGCGGGTCCACTGAACAGAACAGGTATGCAGTGGCGGGTTCACTTAACTGCACAGGTATGCGCACTGATGCGGTGGGTTCACTGAACAGAACAGGTATGCAGTGGCGGGTTCACTTAACTGCACAGGTATGCGCACTGATGCGGTGGGTTCACTGAACAGAACAGGTATGCAGTGGCGGGTTCACTTAACTGCACAGGTATGCGCACTGATGCGGTGGGTTCACTGAACAGAACAGGTATGCAGTGGCGGGTTCACTAAACAGAACAGGTATACAGTGGCGGTTCACTAAACAGAACAGGTATGCAGTGGCGGGTCCACTGAACAGAACAGGTATGCAGTGGCGGGTTCACTTAACTGCACAGGTATGCGCACTGATGCGGTGGGTTCACTGAACAGAACAGGTATGCAGTGGCGGGTTCACTAAACAGAACAGGTATACAGTGGCGGGTCCACTGAACAGAACAGGTATGCAGTGGCGGGTTCACTAAACAGAACAGGTATACAGTGGCGGGTCCACTGAACAGAACAGGTATGCAGTGGCGGGTTCACTAAACAGAACAGGTATACAGTGGCGGTTCACTAAACAGAACAGGTATGCAGTGGCGGGTCCACTGAACAGAACAGGTATGCAGTGGCGGGTTCACTTAACTGCACAGGTATGCGCACTGATGCGGTGGGTTCACTGAACAGAACAGGTATGCAGTGGCGGGTTCACTAAACAGAACAGGTATACAGTGGCGGTTCACTAAACAGAACAGGTATGCAGTGGCGGGTCCACTGAACAGAACAGGTATGCAGTGGCGGGTTCACTTAACTGCACAGGTATGCGCACTGATGCGGTGGGTTCACTGAACAGAACAGGTATGCAGTGGCGGGTCCACTGAACAGAACAGGTATGCAGTGGCGGGTTCACTAAACAGAACAGGTATACAGTGGCGGTTCACTGAACAGAACAGGTATGCAGTGGCGGGTTCACTTAACTGCACAGGTATGCGCACTGATGCGGTGGGTTCACTGAACAGAACAGGTATGCAGTGGCGGGTTCACTAAACAGAACAGGTATACAGTGGCGGTTCACTAAACAGAACAGGTATGCAGTGGCGGGTCCACTGAACAGAACAGGTATGCAGTGGTGGGTTCACAGCACAGGTATGCAGTGGTGGGTTCACAGCACAGGTATGCAGTGGTGGGTTCACAGCACAGGTATGCAGTGGTGGGTTCAATGAACAGGTATACAGTGGCGGGTCCACTGAACAGAACAGGTATGCAGTGGTGGGTTCACAGCACAGGTATGCAGTGGTGGGTTCACAGCACAGGTATGCAGTGGTGGGTTCACAGCACAGGTATGCAGTGGTGGGTTCAATGAACAGGTATACAGTGGCGGGTCCACTGAACAGAACAGGTATGCAGTGGTGGGTTCACAGCACAGGTATGCAGTGGTGGGTTCACAGCACAGGTATGCAGTGGTGGGTTCACAGAACAGGTATGCAGCCAGACAGGAACAAGCTAAGCCTAACTAATCTTTCCCTGAGAGACAGTCTGCAGCAGCTCGCCCTACTCTGACTAATGCAGGCACACGAGTGGCCGTAATGGCCGCCGCTGCCTGCCTTATATAAGGGGGGGTGGGGCTCCAGGGGCTAGTGTAGCCTAATTGGCTACACTGGGCCTGCTGACTGTGATGTAGAGGGTCAAAGTTGACCCTCCATGTGCATTATGGGGCGAACCGAACTTCCGCAAAGGTTCGCCTGCAGGACGCGAACGCGAACCACTGAAGTTCGCATGGAACCGTTCGCAGGCGAACCGTTCGGCCCAACTCTAGCAGGGAGTGCAGGGATCCAGGTAAGGCTGCAGGCTGATTAGCAGACACTTGACTGACAGGCAGGTAGGTTAGCAAGCAGTCTCAAACAGGCAGTCAGTCAGGCAGGTTAAATCAGGCAGACAAGCAGGCAGGAGTAGCAACAGGGATAGCCAAAAGGGGATGACTTGTTGGCTTTTCCCTCTACCAGAGTCTCCTTCTCCAGGAAAGGGAAGCGAGAACGGTGGAGGAACACTGTGGCTGTGATTAGGGATGCAACAGCAATGAAACAGTGAGAGTGCTGGACTTATATAGCCAGCCTCTCGATTACTGTCAGGTTCAGTACCGCCTCCTCCCACTGCATAAGAGGGCAGCAGAGGCACGCACACACCTAGTAACAGAGGGAGAGACACCAGCTCCAAGGAGGAAGACGGGCTGGCGTCTCTCCGCCATGCGGGTAAGGGGACGAAGGAGCTGTGTGGGACCCAGTGGCTGGAGTGAAACGAGCAATCGTTACACTCCGCCCCCATTGCAGGAGAGCCAGCGCAGGAACGAGGCGAGGTAAGGCACAAGCAATCGTGGCACTAAGATATTATATTATCTGAAGCCACTTTCTGTTTTCCAGTACAGCAAGAGTAAAAAAACTTGAGTGGGAATCTATGCAAAAGAACTTGCCTAAACTTGTTGAACAGCTTGCCAAATAGAGTCAGTTTCCTGAAAAGTAAATAAAAATTAAGACTGATATCTTGCAATGAGTGGAAGACAAATTATAAGGTTTTACTGCAGAAAAGTTCAAAGAGTTATTACTTCTGTATCTTTTTCAGCTTGAAAGGTAGAGTGTGGATTCTAAATAGTAGCTGTGACAGTCTGATGCAATCTTAAAAATTGAAAATAAAAATATGAGACTTTTTTTATACTACTTATTTTCTATTTATCAACCGAACTACACATAAAATCCATTATATCATACATTTGTTTTCACTTCAGACTCACTTTAAAGAGAACCTGAGGCGGGGTTCTAAGGATGCAATCCACATACAGAGGCTGGGTTTGCCTATAGAGCCCAGCCTCTGTTGCTATTTCAATCCCCCCTAAGCCCCCCCTGTGCTGTGTAATCAGCCATAAATTACAGCCGCGCAGCGTGTCAGAGCGGGCTGTGTTTACATCAGTAATGTCACTCTGCCGCTCCCCCCGCCTACTGCAGAGCTCCGGTCCCCGCCCGCGTCCCTTCCCTCCAATCAGCGGCAAGGGAAGGGACGCGGGCGGGGACCGGAGCTCTGCAGTAGGCGGGGGGAGCAGCAGAGTGACATTACTGATGTAAACACAGCCCGCACAGCGCGGCTGTGATTTATGTAGGATTACAGAGATCAGCGGGGACTTAGGGGGGTTTGAAATAGCAACAGAGGCTGGGCTCTATAGGCAGACCCAGCCTCTGTATGTGGATTACATTGTGAGAACTCCGCCTCGGGTTCTCTTTAAAGAGAAACTGCAGTAAAAATAACGTAATGAAAAAAGTGCTTAATTTTTACAATACTTATTTATAAATTATTTACCCAGTGTTTGCTTATTGTAAAATCTTTCCTCTCCCTACATTTTGACATTGATCACATGGCGACATCTTTACTGCTGGCAGGTGATGTCTGTGGATAGAGATGATGCATTTATGGCAGTTGGAAACAGCTGCTATTCCCCACAATGCAACAAGGCTCCCACAGTGGGATGTCAGTACCAAGGTACTGACATCATACAGTGGGAGGGGTTTCCCCACAATATCAGCTATACAGGCCCCCTGATGATCCGTTTGAGAAAAGGAAAAGAAAGGGGGTATCAGCTACTGATTGGGATGAAGTTCAATCCTTGGTTATGGTTTATCTTTAAGTAAATTATCTATAAAAAGAAAGAGGGATACAAGGGTGCCAGATATTTTTGCATGAATGGGTGCGTTAATTTTGGCAAATATGCATACCTGCTCCCTGCACAGGGCAACTGGAGTATATCATTTAAAAAAAAAACAAAAAAAAAACCTGTCCATACAGTTTTAAAAATAGCAGCTGTGTGTCATTAGCACAGGAACAAGGGCTTGTACTTAATTCTGGCTGTGACAGCTCATACATTTCTAAAGCCCATGTAAAACATAGTAAACCAATATAAGGAACATTAATTGCAATTCAGAGGCCATATTGGTGTCATCAGGCTATGTGTGATGACACAATTCAATGAAGATAGCGCAACATACACACTAACATTATTGATGCTGCTAAGGTCTAGCCACAACTCTCACATCTGGCTCTCACTTGATCAGTGATGTCTCTAGCTTGTATCTGTAATAAAATAAATATAATAGAGGTAACTACTGATGTTGTCAGGCTTATCTTATAAGGCACTACGGGAGTCATAAAACTTTATTTCAGGGCTAGGCTGGTGTTTCAGCAGTGCTAGACAGCTGTGGTGTAAATCACATACAACAGAAGAAGAGACACCAAGAGGACTATAGCTATATCTCTGGTTTATCCGTAAACAGATATTCACACAATTAATACTTTAATTATATCTAGAGTTACATTTTTTAATGTTGTTATGCCACACAACAAATTGCCCTTTCTGCATATGCAGATGTCTAGGCAGCTCAGTTAATTCACCAAGATAAATGAGTTAACTGATATTGCGCTACACCTCTACCTACAGCACTATATTAAGAGCACTTCTCATTTTCAGCAAGTAGGCCTCCAGGAAAATTTTAATCAATTATAATAAGCATTAAATTAAAGCCAACAGCTCTGTCCACTCTCTGAGTCACATGCCTAGGCTAGTTTCAAGTTAGACATTTAAACACTACCTGTGACTTAAAGCTGTGTGTTGTATGATGATCTGATCAATGAATCATGTGGATAAACTTATCACACTGAAGTGAAAAAAACGTATGATATAATGAATTGTATGCATAGTAAAGATAATTAATAGAACATTAGTTACAAAGAAAAGAGTCTCATATTTTCATTTTCAGTTATATAGCTTTTTTTTATAACATTGCATAATTCTGTCATATTTTCAAATTACAAACCGCACACTGTATTTTAAACTATGAAACAGATCAGAGCTAATGACCCTTTGAACTTTCCTGCAGTAAAACCTTATCTGAATCTGTGTCTCACTGTTTCTTTGATGTATAAGTGCTTCAAAAAATAGGACTCTCACCGGCCCAAGTTGGGTAGGAGACCTCAGAACAGCTCTTTTGCATACAGTAGATATCAAGTGAAGTTTCTTAAAGTGAACCTGAGATGAGAAGCGTCTCAGGTTCCATACTTACCTGGGGCTTCCTTAAGTCCCATTAAGACTGCTCGTCCCTCTCCATCTCCCTGGGTGACTCCTGTCACCCACAATTGTCCCTGAAAGCCTGGCTGAGTCACCCTCTGTCGCACATGCACCCCAGCCAGGCACGCTCCCCTGCCGCGCTCCCATCCCTGGGAGTGATCTCCGCCTGTGCAGTAGTACTGTGCAGGCGCAGATTACTTCCAGGGATGGGAGTGCAGTGGGGGAGCGTGCCTGGCCGGGCCATGCATGCACCAGGAGCAGCCTTAATGGAGCTTAAGGAAGCCCCAGGTAGGTACTGTACCAGAGACACTTCTTGTCTCTGGTACACTTTAACTCTTCCTGTACTGTAAACAGTATGAGCCTGGTTTCTGTGCTACTAAAGTTTTATTTTTTAGCTGTACTACACATACAATTCATTACATCATACGTCTATTTTCACTTTAAATTCCCTTCAAATCTGGCAGGCCAGTGTGTGAGCCTGGTAATGTTAT
This sequence comes from Hyperolius riggenbachi, assembly GCF_040937935.1. NCBI lineage: Eukaryota > Metazoa > Chordata > Amphibia > Anura > Hyperoliidae > Hyperolius > Hyperolius riggenbachi. Next base: position 206,844,615 of record NC_090647.1, on the reverse strand, counting down.
GCACTGGCTTGGTCATGACCACTGTTCTTTGGGAAATCTTTTCTCCTGAGGAGAAACTGATAGGCCTCGAATCAATGCTTTGCTTTTCAGTCTGTTGCTGTAAGAACATATTATCAATGATAAAATCTACTGAAAATTAATAAGGAGCTTATGAACATGCAGAGCTGTTGGAATGTATGTAACTTTGCAACAACTCATTCCCATAATGCTTCACTTCAGGACAGAGAGTAAATATGTGAATCATCAGTGTCGTACGCAAAGACTTGAAAGCCAAGATAATCTTCACTTTTTTCACTTTTTAACAGTTACTTTGTCATGTGTTTAGCCACATAGTATGTGCATGAATATTGTGGTCAGGTGTTGCCCGCCAACTGGTTGGACTGTTTCTGTCTATTAGGAATGCTTATTTGGATTTTGTGGAAACAAAATTTCCACATTTACGATCAGAACTTGGAAAATGGAAGTCGGGTTTCTACAGAAAAATACCACTAAATTAACGCAATTTGGACATTTTAGCCCAGTCACATTGCATTGGACCGATCAGAGAATGCAGAGTCAGCTCTGAAGTATTTGACTAATCAGAGAATGCAAAAAAGAAACAAAAAAAGATGAATCGGAAAACAGAAATTGAAAATCAGATTTCTGTGCGGCAACTCTTTTTTTTTGCCCAATCACAGAACTCAGAAGCATTGGACCAATCAGAATGCAGTCAACTCAGCAGTATTTGGCCAATCAGAGAATACAAACAATGACCAAAAAACGACTACTAGGAAATCAGAATCTGAAAACAGAAATCGGAAATCCGCAGAATAGGTAATCGGCATTGGCGGAAATTGGAATTTCCGTGGAATGGAATATTGGCTTTTCTGACCCCCTGCTTCCCATATACCCACATGCTCTTGGCAGGCAGCTGGGGCTGGTTTTATATATAGTTTACAAAGGATGGGAACATCAGAACTTGCTCAGGAATAACCCAGAAGCAGCCAGTCTGAATGAGGTCTTTACAATGTTATTGATGCATGAAATTTTGAAAACTAAAAAGTGATATGATAAGATGAAACGCTGAACATTTGTTTTCCATTTTCACTACTCAGTAACAATTCATAGAAGTTCCAGGAGAAAAAGAAACCCTCTCTATTTTCGTTTTACAACATACACTTATATAACACTACCGCAAAACAAGAGAGATGTTTAATAATTTATCCTAGGCAGGCAATCTCTGCACCTTTTGATGCAGGTTTAGCTGTGCAGGCTCCGTTTGAATGATATATTTAATTCATAGGTTTAGTGTGTTTGTATGTATATTGTTGCTATGTATAAGCCTACTGGGATGACAGTAAAATACAAGACTTTTAAAGCAGAATTGACAATGTATAATTCATCCACGGGGGCCCACTAATGAAGGTGTAACTTGTACCCCTAGGGACCTGTAAATGCTATTAATCTTGGCTGCCATTATCTGTTGCACAAGTTTTCTGCTATATGGGACTTTGGGACTGGAAACGTTCCAGAAGAGAGCTCGTAGCTTCGACAGAAAATTCCTTGTATAACTGGGAGCCCAATGAACAAAGCAGGAACCGTAATTGAAAATAAATTGTAAACGTATTGCCTAAAATAGTGTTTCCTAAAAAGCACTCACCAAAATCCACCACAGCTATCTTGGATTGACAGAATCCTACTTACACTTGCACATAAAATACCTTCCCACATTACATACATACATATGCATATTACACTCCTGATTACATACATAAACATAAACTCAGCTAACATAGATACACACACACCGACAGACTGCAACTTAGAGCTTTTACTGACCATTGTGGTGCACTCTATCAAAACACACAGTGCCTTCTAGTTCCTACCATGTTGTGGCTCCTGGTGATGTCTCTGGTAGTGGCTGGATAGTGTACTGAGTAATGGCTCTGCCTCTGACACAGGCGACCAGGGTTTGAATCTCAGCTCTTCCTGTTCAGTAAGCTGACATCTGTTCAGTAAGGAGACATTGGGCAAGTCTCCCTAGCACTGCTACTGCCTATAGAGCGTGCCCTAGAGGCTGCAGCTCTAATGCTTGGAACTGTACTGTTTCTACTTCTCGATTCATGGAAGCAGATATATTAACAGCCTGTGCTTTCAAATGAGCTTATCTGCCATCTCTGCCATGGAAGTCATGTGGCACAAAGGAGAGATCAAATTACAACTTGTGATTAGACACAAATGAGGGGGAATTACACAGGCTAAACTCTCTAATTACATACAGGGTTCATTTCTCTATCTTTTCCCTCTGTCCTGTGCAATAGTTCAGGTCCACGTTTACATGTAAGACAGGCCCTGCTCTCCAATGCACTCACAGGCCCTTATTTGATGCATTTTTTTCTCCTGACTTTTCTCAAAGAAGATAATTTTTCATTTTCTCTTTGAAATAATTTTTTAGCACTTTACACTTGAAAAAGTACCAAAAAGTAAGTGGGAAAGTAGTATCAATAGTAATAGTAGTAGAAGTATTTCTACTACTAAGCTGGTGGTGTAAAAGGCATTTTATTGACAAGTTATGAAAGCATTCTTCTTGGAGAAAACTCAGGAGAGAAAGTCAGTTGCATATGGGACATAAAGTCTTGTCACATAAGTGCTAGGAAGAGAGTGGGCATTATAGCCAAACACACTCAAGGCACTTCCCTAATGACCTCTGCATGCGAGAAAGGGGAACAATTGAGAAGCAGGGGATTGGAGTTGAGGGGAAGATGCAATACATCACACAAGGTGACATGAAGAGATAGACATGCGTATGTACTGTGCCAAGCACACAAAACTGTGCTGTGTTAATTTTTTCTTTCTGTGCCTGAAAGAGTTAAAAACCAGGTATGCAAGTAACAGTTTCTGTCCGGGTCAGGACCAGGACTATAATGCAACTGTCACTGATAAGGAATTACAGCTATAAACACTTTCCTGGCAGAAAATAGTGTTTGAGACCAGGAAAGAGATAAAAAGGGTCAATAGTTCATAGATTTTAGCGCTGGCATACTTCAATTAATGTGTCATTGAGCAGAGACAATAAAACAGTAAAAACTTAAAAAGTAGATTTAAAAATAAAATAAAACTTTTGGACATCTAAAAAAAGTTATTTGAGGAGTAAGAGGATAGGTACAATTGATTATCTCATTAAGGTCAGGAAAACCCTAGCTTACCACTTATGACCGGACACTGCCCTACAACTGCTCAGATTGCAAATAGACATGCATATAGCAGTCCTGCAAAAGTACACATAAACACAGCTATTTCCCCTTCCAGTATACAGCTATACACTGTACCTGCAGAACAAATTTCTCATGCATGTAGATGTAGATCACACATATATCCACTGTACCCTCTCGAGTACATAAGCACACACTGTACTGCCACAGTGTCTGTCCCTTTTTGCAATACTGGCCAACATAGCCAACAATGCATTACAGACCAGGTCAGACAATAATGGTCACCATAAAAGTAGCATATACGTTTTGTGTATAACATGAGTTACATTCATTGTGTAAGGCCTATTGCGTAGTTTGTGTAAAGCCTGTTAATCTTTAATTGAGATGCAAGTCCACAATATCAAAGATTAATGAATACATCCCTTAGTCACTATTGTTGAGAGATGTATGAATTAGTGGCTAAGATCTGGTAAGACCCTGGTGGAGGTAGCAACCATCCAGGGCCGGCCCGCCCATGAGGCGGGGTGAAACTTTTGCCTCAGGCGGCACTTCTGGAGGGGCGGCACCCGCCCGTCTGTGTGTGTGGGGGGCCGCCCGAGCTGGAGGGGATAGCGGGCAGGAAGGGGGTATTGGGCCTAGCGGCGGGGAGGGGGGTCGGACCCCCCCCTCCCTCGCCTGGGTCCCCCGTCCTCCGCTCCCCTCCAGCTTTAAAAGTGAGGTCGCTGGCTGCAGCTATATTGTAAGAGGCAATGGGCGGGGATCACTCACCTCTTCCTCGTTCCAGCCCGAGCCTGCGCTCCACTGACGTCACTTCCTGCGGGGTAGCAGGAAGTGACGTCAGTGGAGCGCAGGCTCGGGCTGGAACGAGGAAGAGGTGAGTGATCCCCGCCCGTTGCCTCTTACAATATAGCTGCAGCCAGCGACCTCACTTTTAAAGCTGGAGGGGAGCGGAGGACGGGGGACCCAGGCGAGGGAGGGGGGGGGTCCGACCCCCCTCCCCGCCGCTAGGCCCAATACCCCCTTCCTGCCCGCTATCCCCTCCAGCTCGGGCGGCCCCCCACACACGGCTTGGGGGGGGAGGGGCGGCGATTTTTTTGAATTTTGCCTCAGGCGGCAAAAAGTCTAGGGCCGGGCCTGCAACCATCTAATTGCAAGTAAAACAAAAGTTTGCTTTCCTAAAACAGAAAGAATGTGCGATAATTCAGGTTGGAGTGAGCTCGAGATGTCTCCCAGGCACCACTGCTGAATATATGCAAATTAACCATTGTACCCTTAGAAGCTAAACACACCTCCAGAACCGCTGGAATGCAATGATGTGTCAGCTTGTTAATATGTACAGAGCCATAATAATCCAACATGCATACAGACTGTTTCGGATTGTTTGATCCTCATCAGTGCATGGCATGGATTAATTTGGCTCTATGGAGTAGGGCTTGTAAATCCGAGACTAACCAGCAAGCTCATGGTGATTGCAAGTATATATATATTTTAATTAAAACAGTGTAGGTTTGCTGTATCAGTTGGGAAATCTCCTTTGTAGATGCTTGGAAATATTTGGAGATAATATGTGTATAGACTCACCTCTCTAAATATTACTAGTCAGGTTCCTTATAGACTAGAGACATCACTACCTTTTGGAGATGATGATGATGACTTAACCTAAAGTATGTTGTCTTTTTTATAGAGTGCTGAAAACAAAAGCATTAGTGATAACAACATATTTTGTGCCTACCTCGACACAGGCAGAATTGAAATCTTTGCTGCCATTAAAGAGATTCAGACGGCTGATCTCTGTGGCAAGCCTGGCATTCTTCCCAGATGCCAGACCGCCCCCTTTGTCTTTGACTTCTGAGTACAGATTTGTGAGACTTGCAGCATTTCCGCTATTTGTATGCTAGGTATGCTATAATTATATACAACTGTTCTTGCTTGAGACACTTTATGCTCTAACTAACAAGATCCTTTATGTACTGTAAGTTGCAAGTGCTGAAGCAATCAATAAAAACACAAACCTTGACGGCTTACTGACAGTGACTGCAGATAAAATTCTGAAGATCAATGATAACAGTTAGCATAAAGCATGGCAGTTCCCCAGGTATGAAGTTCAGCTTTGGGTAGACACTACCTTAGTACCTTGTAATTCCTGCATATGGGCTACCTACCGACTTTACTTTACCCATGTTGCATTGGCCTAATATGTAGCTCACTGACGTGATTCCCTTTAACTACTTAATGACCGCTCCACATGAATCAGCGTGGATGCGGGAGCAGCCCCAGGACCACTCAACGCCAATTGGCATGAAGTCCTGGGGGCTGAGATTGCAGTGGATCGTGCATCTATGCATGTGAATGACGGAGCTCCGCAACAGAAAGCTCTGTTGGTGGGCAGAAAAGGAGGGTGGGATCACTTGTGTGCTGAGTTGTACGGCCCTGCAGCGAAGCCTTAAAGCTGCAGTGGCCTAAATTCTGTAAAATAGCCTGGTCACTGGGGGAGGGGGGGGGGTAAGCCTACTGTCCTTAAGTGGGTAAGATGCTTTTCATAATGCTCTCCATACTTTATTTATCATTATAACCCTCAGTCAAAGACTGTGTGTGTGTGTGTGTGTGTGTGTGTGTGTGTGTGTGTGTGTGTGTGTGTGTGTGTGTGTGTGTGTGTGTGTGTGTGTGTGTGTGTGTGTGTGTGTGTGTGTGTGTGTGTGTGTGTGTGTGTGTGTGTGTGTGTGTTTAAAGTTAATGCACCGTCACTCACTACACTACCCAGTACATTTTTCAGGATAATTTAAAACATAAAAAAATGTATGACACACGGTGCCATGTGCAGTTCACTTTTTCACCCCAGTTATCTCCTAGGAGATAATTTTCATCTTCTCTTTAAACTTAATTTTAAGCTTTCTAAAATTAAAAAAGTACCCAAAATTTGGTGAAAAAGTACTATTAAATTTATTTTGAGTATTTTCTTGCTTGCTGGTGGTTTAAAAGGCATTTTATGGCAAGTTGTGAAAATATCAACTTGGAAGAAACTAAGTCATAAACGTGAATTGCATATTGGCCAAGGGCCCTTATTCAATTCACTTTTTCTTCTTTTTTCTCCGAGGTGATATTTTCACATCCTATCAATAAAATGCCTTTAATCCACAAGAAAGCAAGAAAATTCTCTGAATAATTTTTACAGTACTTTTTTTATCTGTATTTTTTTTTTTTTTTTCAATTGCTGAGTACTAAAAAAATCACTTTAAATAGTAGATAGGTTAATTGAAAACCATTCAGTGGAAATTAGCAGTCTCTCTATACATGTGGTTGGTGATGATGACTGACCTCAACTACTGATGACTGTAAGTTCTATTTTAAATGTACTATACCTCTGTTGAAACCCCCTTTATATGTGGTGATCCTCAACCTCTCCACTACCAGCTGTCTTCATCTTTGCAGCTGCGCTTCCCTCTGTGTATAAGCGTGGCTGCACTGCACAGGTGCCAGTAGGGTTTGCACCCACGCAGTAACACTGAGCCATTTGTGCACAAAAGAAAAAGTTGTGCATGAGCGACTCCGTGCTATCGCACATATTCGGACCATACTTTGCACATGTGCAGTGCAGCTGTGCTCATTAATGGAGGGAAGATAAGCTGCTAGCACATATTTTATATTATTGTTGAATATTTACAATGAGTCACAGCCCAGGAGGGGCGGTCAGAGGGCCCAGAGGGGTGTCAGAAGATTGGGGAAGCCTCTGGACTATCCAAAGGCTTCCCTCTACTGAGGTAAGTATCTATGTTTTATTATTTTGACTTTGTGTATGCGTAAATACTTTTCTGCTTGTTTGGTGCTTTATAGATTTTATACAAGTAAAGTCAAAAGCATGTAGGGAGAGATACGAGAAAAAGAAATTGTGAATCAGCCCAGTGGCGTAGCTAAGAAGCCGTGGGCCCCGGTGCAAGTTTTACATTGGGACCCCCCCAAGCACTCTATACATAACAACTGATACGGTGCATCAAAACCTGCCAAAGGCAACTACAGTGTCAGAGGTGCAAGAAGGAGATGAGGAACAGTTTGTTAAAGATTACTGCCATTCAAAGCATCTATAGAAGTGATTATTATCTGCACCGGACCAATAAAGAGCTTATACTGGGGTTGAGGGTGGGCCCCTCGGGGCCCCTCTGGCCCAAGGGCCCCAATGCGGTCGCAATTTCTGCACCTCCTATTGCTACGCCCCTGAATCAGCCTTTAAGTGAGGTCTGGGCCTCCACTTGTATATTGCAATTTCTATTCTCTTGTCTCAAGTCAATGCATTGTGAGAATGGGTCACAAACTGTATGTATCACACCACAAATGGGAACAGCACTGGTGGCCCCAGAAGAATTAAAAACCTCAGTGGACCCAAAGTATCTCAATATATTCATAAGTTGTATAAAAAAGACACAAACAGTATATGGGCTTGATTCACAAAACGGTGCTAACTGTTAGCACACTGTGAAAAGTGCTTTGTGCAATTTTGAAATTTTGCATGCTAACGGTTATCGCATGCAAAAATTTGCATTTGCACGTTAACGCAAATTCTTTGCATGTTAAAGTTCGTGAGATAAATTTGCGTTATCACACGAACTTTTGCGCGCGATAACCGGTTTCTCGCGCAAAATCTGTTTTTGCCGCTAAAACACGCTAAAATGCGTGCAAAGCCGTGCTTACAGCCCTGCTAACAGTTAGCACCGTTTTGTGAATCAAGCCCAATGACTGAAAAGACATAATAGATTATGCTTGGCTTTGTTTTGTATAAATAAATGTCTGTATCTACAAATAGTTCAAGCAGTACTAATGTATTTGCCTACGGACTTGAGTTCACTAGGGTACAATATTACAGAGAAGGAAAAGGTTAATGTAAGTGGTGTACCATGTTTGCAGATATCATGGTGATAATAGCTAGATTTATAGATTAACCTCTTATACAGTCTGACGCTCATTTGTGACCTTTCGCTAAAGCAAAGCTGACATCTCGTCAGGCAACAGCAGGTGAAAAAACGTCCATGGTAATAAGCATAATTAATTGCTTTTCATCCAAATGCAGCTTCTTGAATGAGCTGAAGTTATAGATTGCACTTGGTGACTTTGTGCTGTGACAAACTAGAGGCTTTGCTTTTATCAGGCTGATTAATGCAAACAGGCAAAACAGCCAGCAACTGGTAAGATTATTTCTTCTATTGCCATACACTGAAAAAGTGCATGTTGCAGTCTCATTGACTGTAGTGGGTAGGTTGGCATCCCAGTTCCTTTCCCTCTATTATTTTGTATTTGCTACCTGATAAATGCCCATGTCATCAAAGCCTATCTATGTATTTTTCATGGCTTTTTTCACACTGCATAAGGCATACAAAATAATCTCTCCTGCGTTTTTATAAAAGCCTCTAATAAAAACAATTCAGGTCAAAAAGTAAAGTCAAAAGCATATAGGGAGAGATGTGAGAAAAAAAAATGGGAATCAGACTTTTAGTGAGGTAATGTCTGGTCCTCCACTTGTATATTGCAATATATAAAAATATTAACAGGCTCTTGGCTGCTGCAGAGGATGTGGTGGATATACCATATTGAACAAATCTCCCACACATTAAAAGACACTGTGCACATTTTCATTCAGGTCTGGACTCCCTGGATTGTTAGGTATCCTCTAGGCCAAGCTTCCAGTTCTGCCAGTATAGCTTTGACCCCTCCATGAGCGTATACAAGCTCCACTATGGACATATGTGTTGGACTACTACTCTACCATCTATCCTTACAGTATGTGTTTGTTATAGTTGACCATGGAATCCATTGCCGACAGTTTATTTAGAGTGTAAAAAGTATACTTGTCTTTCTTCTCTGCTGTTCTTGTATTTGTCTTATTGTGATTTACCTGCTGTATATTATGTATAGTGCTGTGTGCTGACCTAAACATTTGTTAATAAAAATTATAGTAAAAAAAAACAACCAAACAAAAAAACCTATTAACAGGCACTTGTGTTCACACAGAGTGAGATTACCTCTGTTCCTTCTTGACAGTTTTCTGTCCACATACACACGTTCTCAGCTTCTCCATCAACCTGTTATGGGGAACAGTGTTTGGTTTAATTGAGCCCTGAATAGAGCTTTATCATAGATATTAGACTATATGACTGTGGTAGTTATTACATGATTAAATAGTGAGCTAAACAGTTAGCTACTGAGTGCCAGTTAATAAAGTAAAGCACCGTGGAAGATGTGTACACAATATCAATGAAAATAATTAAAAAAATATAGTAATAATAACAGTGGACTTCCTTTTAAAAAATGTTACTTGCCTGGTTGCTGTGCTGACACTTTGCCTCTAATAGCTCCTCACCCCCTGACCCAGAACAGATATTCAGATGCAATATTGTAACTCCATTCTGATTCAACCAGGCCCATGCTAGTTGAAGGTCAGTGAGTCAAACTTAACTGAAATTACAAGATCAACACAAAAGCCTAATGACTGACAGTTTAAAAACATGATAACAATGTAGTAGCCTCTGTATGTTCCTTTGAAGAACTTATGACATCTATTACTAGCTGAAGGTTCTTTTGTGATTAATGAACAGTGCACATTGTGAACAAAACTTCAGTACATTCTCCTTTGTAATCAGTGGTACTTTAGGATCACTTGTTATTTGTGGCAAATCCTTTCTGCTCCACTTTATAGTTTTTCTTTATTAGTAGTCTGCAGGGAGCCTGCATCTTCTATCTCTTTAAGCCAAAACTAGGTTAGGCTAAATATGCCACAAAATTCATTATTTTTGACAAATGTACAAAAGGATTTCTGGGCTGAAGCTTTCCAAGTGTGGCAACATTTTCATTTTCTGTAAACTCAATTCTGTTAAAATATTATTTAACTTGTTAATACTTAATATTAATATATAACAAAACATATATAATGCATTGGATATAGAAATGTGTATTTACAGTTTAATGATAACACCTGACATAAGGATGTGTTAGCTCATAAGAATGTTGATATTAGATTGATAAGTAAAGTCCCTAGTATCCGGGATTGGCAGGGACCGCCATGTGCTTGCCAGTTACTTAAAGAGAACCAGAGACAAAGCACCCTCATGTATTTTATTACATTTATCAGTGGGAACATGACAGTAAACACCTATCATGCTTTTAGTTTTATTCTTCTCAGTCTAATCTATCTGTTACCAGCTGTGATAACAACCCACCGACTTATTCAGTCTAGGTTTGACCTGGAATCATTATAGCTGAGCCACTCTTCTGGGGAGTGTTTTCAAGCCCAAGCCTGCCCCCTCCTGGCTCAGATTTCTTACTCAGAGCTGTTGACATGGGAGGGGCTGCTGCTGCCGAGAAAGAAGCTCTGAAACAGACAAGTGTATCTGTGTGCATTGTGCAGCCAGTCACTATCTACTGTATGCAGTTTCATTTCTATGAGAGATACTTCCTACAGGCAGCCACACAGCATACCAGAATATGAAGTTGAAAGCACTCAGATGAAAGGCTGCAGCAGCAACCCTGCTTGTCTATAGTCTCCTAGAGGCTAGACAGCACATCCAGAACAGCTTATAACCTGGAACCAGAAGGGATATGAGCCGGCGTCCATATTGGATATTTCCTGGAGCAATAATGGATAAAAAACACTCAAAAAGGCACACCAGAGTGGCGAAATTATCAGGTAGAGCATTTATTCTTTACAAGCTATCGACTGATATGTTTATTTTGTGTGAATCGTTCATCTCTGGTTCCCTTTAAAGTGACACTGAAGAAAAAAAAAAACGTTTTATGTAATGAATTGTATGTGTAGTACGAATAATTAATAGAACATTAGTAGCAAAGAAAAGAGTCTCATATTTTTATTTTCAGTTACATAGCTTTTTTTTAATAACATTCCATCATTCTCTAATATTTGCAGTTTACAAACTACACTCTGCTTTTTAAACTGTGAAACCGAGCAGAGCTAATGTCCCTTTGAACTTCCCTGCAGTAAAATCTTATCTGAAGTTCTCTTTCATTGTTTCTGGAATGTAAAGGGCTTCAGAAAATAGCACTGCTCTCTGACTAAATTAGTCGTAGAGCTCAGAGAAGCTCTTTTGCATAGATAACAAGAGTTTCTTAACTCTTCATGTACTGGAAACAATATGGTACTCATATCTTTGGTACTAATGTAGTATTTGTTAGCACATACAACATATACTTTAAGCAACCATCCGAAAAAACACAAACCTCCCCCATGAGCAGGATAAAATACTTACCTTCAGCGGTTTTCTGTAGCTCTTAGCGGGTTCCTGTGGCGACTTTCTAGTGTTCTCCATACATGGCTCACTTCAGGTCAAGAGACTCACCGGGAGCCGTGCTCGGATGCCGGAAAGCACAGCAACCCGCTAGGAGCTACAGAAAAGGTAGAAAATGTCACTGGAGGCTCGGTGAGTATTTTATGGCTGGCAACCCCCCAAAAAACCTTTTCAATTTGTAAATGCAGTCTAAAATCTCTCCTAATCTAATAATAGTAGTAGCAGTAATAGTACTTGTGATGATTATATAATTGAAGGGGAGATATTTTAGACTGCATTTACATATTTAAAAGGTTGTGAGAATCACACAGATTTAGTGAGTAAGTTCCAAAAAAAAGTAAAAGCACGTGAGAAATATTTCATGTGGAAGTGGGAAGAGGTATTTATGCTATACTGGTTTCTAATTTCTTTCTATTCACACCTTTATTTCCTGTACACCTGTCATTGTTGATTTATATTGGTAATAGTAATAGTTGTAGTTGTGATAATCCTACACTATAAATCCCCTGTGTCCCCTCCTGTCTCTGCATCCGTGCTTTTGTGCTACTGCGCATGTGTGCACAGGGCAGCCGTCGAGACAGGAGGAGGACGAAGCCGGGGGGGGGGGGGGGGGGGAGGCGTGTGCATGTGCACAGGTGTGTGCGCGGCTTTTGAAGAAGTGTAGTGCAGGTGTAGCGGCCAGAGCCTAGCGCCCGTTTTTAAAAGGGCCTTAGGCCTAGTAGTTATTATAATTAGGCAGCAATGGCAGGTTGGACCATACAGGAAAAAGCAAATCTATAGACCAGTGAATGAAAGTGAAAAAAGCCAGACTCTTAATTCATTCAATGACACTTTATTGGCTTTATTAAACAAAAGCCTCAATAGATAAAATAATCTGACAGCTACAGTTAAGCTACTTGTGTTTATACCCAATGTTTTTAATCAGCTGGGGAATTCCATTTTGTTCAAATAATATTGCGGTCATGTGAGCAGAGCTGCAGTCCCACAGGTCCTAATTCACTAATGCTGATGTGGTCTTATATGACCTATGTAAAGGCTGCAAACCATTGCCACCCAATATGCAATTTCTGATAAATCCACTTGGTTTTGTGGGACATTCTGTGACCTCTGGTGATTTCTAATGATCTCTGGCTTGGAGATATCTAAGTTTAATCAGGCCTAAAATGTAATAGCTTTACAGGCAGATTTGGGGCTTTCTTATTTTCATCCAGAGATGAATTATTTCTTGGGGCCTATGGTTAGAGAGATACCAGAGAGGAAATTCAATTCTTGATGTATTTTGCAAGTGAAGGAGGGTGTATTTGCTACTTCTGTGACACACTTGACCTCTATGGAATATTTAACAAGTAGCTACTACATTTTCTAAGAAAATGTACATTACCTAGCCTAGGGCTATTGATCTGTAAAGTCAGAAGAGGGAAGAAACCTGAAGCCATTAGCACTATTTATAACCCAGTGAACAGTGAAACTTTGCAAATCCATATTCTTTAACTCTAGCTTTTTACTGCATGATTTTCTATTCTGTGTCAATGTGTCAGTTTTATAAAATTAAGTAAGGGCATTTGGTGCCATTTACATATTGAAAGAATGTCACACTTTCGAGATGATATACCTTTATGAAAGTATTCCAGTAATACGATTATCATATATATTAGGTAACACATATGTAAACAAACAGAACGTGCTAATCTACTGCAATTCATATTCAACCATAACTGCACAGTGAGTAATTTAAACCCCCTTCTAATACCAAGAAGATGAAAGTAGAGTTCTTAGTTGCGTACAATGTCTAGTGAGTGTCAACGCTATAAAATAAATATAATTCAGTAATTTTAAGCTAGTATTTACACCAAGACCCTCTTTAAGAAAACCTGATTGTAGAGTCTGCTGCAAATACATTTTCCATCAATTAAAGGACGGATTTAAAATACACATGTATACAAAATGTAGTTCTCCCAGAGTAAAATGTACTGTGAATTACTTTTCTCCTCTACTGCTATTGCTTACAGTAAGGATTTAAAATCTGACAGGTTTTGGACCAGTCCATCTCCTCATGGGAGATTCTCAGTATTTCCTTTATTCTGGAAAATCCCTGAAAGCCCCTTATCAGGAGATGTACTAATCCAAAACCTGTCAGTTCTGTTAGATTTTTACAACCTATTTTAAGGGACTGCAACATAGGAAAAAATACATTTTTTGTTAATTTTACTCTGGAATGGATTTCACTTTGTACATATGCACACACACGCATTTAAAATTGTAATTTATTTATTTATTTATTTATTTATTTATTTTTTGCAATAGTGGTTCTTTAAAGGACCACTATCATGAAAATAGTAGGCAGTTAAAATCTGACAGAACCAACAGGTTTTGGGCCAGTCTATCTCTTCATGGGGGATTTTCAGGGTTTTCTTAGTTTTTAACAGCATTTCCTGAACAGCAGTTGCAAAGTCTTAGGGCCTGTTTCCACTACACGCAGATTGGATACAGAAAAACTGACTCCAATGAATGGCTATGCGAAAATCTGCATCGAAAAATTGAGTTTAGTGGAAACACGCCCATAGACATTCATTGGAGTCAGTTTTTCTGCATCCATTCTGTATCCAGTCTGCGTGTAGTGGAAACAGGCCCTAACTGACAAAATAGTGTGCAAGTGATTAGGGAGGCCGGCTGGTATCTTACTATTTTGGCAGTTAAACTGCTGTTCAGGAAATGCTGTTGAAAACAAAGAAAATCATGATAATCCCCCATGATGAGATGGACTGGCCCAAAACCTGTCGGTTCTGTCAAATTTTGACTGCCTACTTTTTTCGCGATAGGGGTCCCTTAAATCACTGAGGCATTTCTCAAAATCTCTCCCAACTGTCAATTCCCATCAGATGTGAGTTTGTATTTTGTTCACAAGTCCCGTTTGTGAGTGCCAGTTAATCCCCTCTATAAAATTATCTTTCTACTTTATCAGGGGCGGCCAATACCGTCAATCTCTGCCGAGAATCCATCATGTGTAGGCAGCAACAAACTCCTTTTGATCGCTCAACCAGCTATCTTGTTTACTGACTATCTGATGACCTTTTTTATATAGGCTGCTGACATTAAAATATTATGGTCTTCGTCGACACTGGCAACCCCTCATCATGACCCGGTGCATGTGCACTGTTTGGTCACGGTGAGGGGGCGTCAACGAACATGAGGATAAAAGGACACAATACAGGCTGGAGAGGTGAGGGCGTGCCACTATCATTAGACTCTGCAGGGACCACATGGATTGCTATTAGCTTGGGGCTGGCGGAGAGCAGCTAGAAACACTTCCTTATGATATGTATGCACAAATAAAAACTGTGATCAATAGGAAGGAACCACAAGAGTGTCCGGAAACAAATTTGGGCTGCAAAAGTGCATCATATGTATCTGGGCCTTGTGCGATTGTGCAAGTGCATTATAAACATGTAATATTAAGTCTTCTTAGCCCATAGGCAAATCATTTTTTTCTGTTTTTTTTTGCCTTGAGACAATTTTGCATCTTCTTTATAAAATATCCTTTCAGCTCTTAGCATCTTAACTACTAGCTGACCGCTCCATGCCAATTGGCGTGAACACGGTGGCAGCCCCAGGACCGCTTCACGCCGATTGGCGTGAACAGCTCTCTATGGGGCTAGCAGGAGATCGTGCATGCTGCTGCATGCGCATCTTCGCTTGGAAGGCAGGGCTCCACTCCGCCTTCAGTCTCCCAACGGCGATCGCCGCTCAGAGACTGTTAAACGGCGAAACCGCCGTCTAATTATGCTGGGGACAGCCGTGTGACACAGCTGTCCCCTCTGGTGATACGGAAGTTCTGGTGATGCTGAAGCCTATGACAGCCGATCACGCTGATTGGCTGGCGGGGGAGGGAGGTAAAAATAAAAAAATACACCATTTTATAAAAAAATAAAAGAAATAAATATTTATAAAAAAATAAACAATGGGGGAGCGATCAGACCCCACCAACATAAAGTTCTGTTGGTGGGGAGAAAAAGGGGGGGGGGGACACTTGTATGCTGAGTTGTGAGGCCTTGCAGCTTGGCCTTAAAGCTGCAGTGGCCAATTTAACAAAAAATGTCCTGGTCTTTAGGAGGGTTTAACACTGCGGTCCTCAAGTGGTTAAAAAGTACTGAAAGTAGGTAAAAAATAAATATCAAACTTATTTTGAGTATTGTCTTACTTGCTGGTGGCTTAAAAAGTGGCTTAAAAAGTATTTTATTGGTCAGGTGTAAAAATCCTCTCCAATGAGAAAACTCAAGAGAAAAGTTAATTGAGTGCGGGCCCTTGTATCTTATAATGCGGGAGAGGTGTGAAGCTCAAGGAAGTCGTAGTTGAGAAACCAGTGAAGGGAAAAACAGAAATACATAAATAAATGTAAATAATAAATACATCATGACATCATAAAGGGCAAATTATTAACAAATATGAAATTGAATAAAAAATAAACATTTTCAATAAAATTTAATATTATATTACTAAATCAATAAGTATTACTATTGATGGAATAAAAATGGACCACAAATGAAGATAATTGCTTAACCTATTTTAGTTCCTGGACGTAGTTTCTACGTCCAGGAACCATGCGCGCTACCGCACGCTCCCGCGGCCGATCGTGCGGGTGCACGCGCACTCCCGGCCGCGGATTTGGTAGCCAAGGAATCAATGTATCGGGCTATGGAGCCCAATCACTGATTCCTCTCCCCCGCTGAAAACGCGACAGCTTCTCTCGGAAGCTGTGCTTTTTCTGGCTGTCTCCTTCCCGATGTGTCACTCTAAGCTTGTGCTACGCTTAGAGTGACGTCATGTAAACAAACTCATGGCCGCCATCTTGTGGCCAAAAAGTAATACTACACCTGAAAAAAAAAAAAAAAAAAAAAGAATTAACACACATTTACATTATAAATCTATTGTTTACCTCCCACCCTCCCAAAAGTACCCAAATAAAATGTTTACTATGAAAAAAAAAAAACCATTACAATAAAATAAAAAAAAACATGTAAATATTTACCTAAGGGTCTAAACTTTTTAAATATCAATGTAAAGATGAAATGTTTCTATATTTTTTTTATTTTAAACTTGTAAGTAGTGATAGATGCAAAATGGAAAAAATGCACCTTTATTTCCAAATAAAATATTGTCGCCATACATTGTGATAGGGACATAATTTTAACGGTGTAATAACCGGGACATATGGGCAAATACAATACGTGAGTTTTAATTATGGAGGCATGTATTATTTTAAAACTATAATGGCTGAAAACTGAGAAATAATGAATTTTTCCATTTTTTTTCTTATTCTTCCTGTTAAAATGCATTTACAGTAAAGTGGCTCTTAGCAAAATGTACCCCCCAAAGAAAGCCTAATTGGTGGCGGAAAAAACAAGATATAGATCAGTGCATTGTGATAAGTAGTGATAAAGTTATAAGCTAATGAATGGGAGGTAAACATTTCTCACGTGAAATCAACGGAACCTGAATGGGTTAAACAAAAATATTCAATCCGAAGGCTAAAGGTATCATCTGGAATTGTTAACTAGTGGGTCAAATGGAAGGCCAGAGAGAAGAGTAATACCATGGTATGAATACACCTGAATGAGCTAATCTTACTGGCATCTCAGTGAAAACTGATAAATGAGATGTGATTAGGTGCGTCCCAAAGTGCTGTTGAGTCCTTAAATAGACGAGTTACAGACATGTCATATGGTAATTATGCAAACTCCTATTAATGTGGTAAGATGCTATGACAAACTGAAAATCTAGGCACACAATCCTTACTGTACCCGTCAAAACATATTATGGAAAAAAAGAAACAAATAAATGAATATATTATAAATAAATAAAATAGGAGTAGATGTTCTGACACTTCCCTACATTACAGAAAACATATTTATTGACAGCTTTCTTTCTTATTCTTGTGAAAGAGAACATAAATCTTTGCAGTGGGATAAACCTGATAGGCTTTTTTTTTTACTTTTTCTCTCTTTCCAAATACTTAAAAAAAATTACAAAAATAAATCTGAAAAACTGATTACATAAATAGCAGAACAAACGCTGTTTTCATTTTACTAGGACCCCTTTTCATGTTAAAACCATGTCTGAGAATACGTTAGCAAGCATGTATTGCCAGCAAGTATAAAAAACAGATGTTTGTGTAGCCATCAATACATTGATATTTTGCTTTACAAAACATACAACATAATATACTCACTACTGATAAAGCATTTATGCTCTTTATAAGCAGTGAGTGTGTTATGTAGTATGCAGGAGTGTGAGACGCAGGGAGGGGGCCAGAAGAGGGAGCTGAGACATGCAGGGGGAGCTGGGCATGGCAGGTGGAAACAAGAGGACTAACTGGGAAGACAGGACGACACGGGAGGACACACGGGAAGACAGGAGGACACATGGGGAGACAGGAGGACATGTGAAGACACATGGGGGAGACAGGAGGACACTAGAGGACACATGGGGGGAGACAGGAGGACATGTGAAGACACATGGGGGAGACAGGAGGACACTAGAGGACACATGGGGGAGACAGGAGGACACAGGAAGACACATGGGGGAGACAGGAGGACACATAGGGAAGACAGGAGAACAATGGAGGACACATGGGGGAGACAGGAGGACACATACTTTGGGACACAGGAAGACACATGGGCAGACATGGGGGAGGCAGGAGGACACATGGGGGAAACATGTGGACAAAGGAGGACATCACTTGGGGGAGAACATGTACAAGACGCTCCTGGAATATGGACGCACCAGGTTTAGTATATTTTTCCCCCTAGTTTTTGCCTTCTAAACCTAGGTGCGTCTTATATTCCAGAGTGTCTTGTACTGCGGAAAATACGATACGTTATTTAGTGTGTATATTCAGCAATAATTATGTCATGCAGTATACAGTCTATGTTATGTAGCATTTTTTTTTACCAGTAAGTATGTTATGTAGTATGTTTTTTTCATCAGTGAGTATGTTATGTAGTATACAGTATGTTTTCAGCAGCAAGTGTTATGTAGTATGTGTTTTCAGCAGTGGCGATGTTACGTAGTACAGTATATGTGTTTTAGTAATGAGAGTATGTTATGTAACAATCAAAATCTACATTGTTTTTCTTTTCTTTTTTCCATGGAAAGTACATTTTCTAAGGACATTTTAACCCCTTTACGACCGCATCACATCAGTTGGTGTGAACGGGGCAGCTCCCCCAGGACAGTGTGGGGCGTCAAGTCCTGGGGTGTGTTTTGCTGGGGATGCGCGCATCTCCGCTTGAATGGTGAAGCTCCGCTCCATCATCAGTCTCCCAGCGGTGATCACCGATCGGAGACTGTTAGATGGCGAAACTACCATCTGTTTACACTGTACAGTGCTGCGATCTACGGCAGCGCTGTACTGAGGACAGCTGTGTCACTCGGCTGCACCCTCTGGAGGCTCAGGAGCGATCGGCTCTCTTAAGCTGATCACTGTCATTGGCTGGCTGGGGGAGGGCTGGGTACAAAAAGTAAATAAAAAATAATATATTTTATAAAAAAAAAAAGATAATTAAATTAATTTAAAAAACCCCACTGCCTGCAGCCGCGGTCAGAGCCCACCAACAGAAAGTTCTGTTGGTGGGCATTTGTGTGCATGGATTTGTGGCTCTGTAGCAAGCCATTAAAGCTGATCACGGGACGGGGGGGGGGGGGGAGTAAGGCCTGTGGAAGGGGGGGGGGGTAAAGCCTGTGGTCCTTAAGAGGTTAAAGTGGATATTTCCCTGATTTATTGAGACATCTGGATTTTGATTTTATAAACCCTGAATGGTATGGGATTTCACCCTCAAGTACAGGGGCCCCGGTCCCCTGACCTGTGGTTATATTTTGGAAAATCAGTTTACTGGTGGGGAAAGTGAAAGGAACTATTTAGAAAAGTGGGAACATTTTGCAAGCACATTTTAAAGTATTATCATCACACAATGCAGTTTTTTTTTCTTTTTCTTTTTTTTTGTGTGTGGAGCACCCAGCTAAAAGAGCATGGGGAGAACACTGCACTTTTTCTCCAAGTTTTCTCTTAGGTGATATTTTTACACCTTATCAATAAAGTGCCTTTTAAGCCACCAGCAAGCTAGAAAATACCCAGAATAGTTTTGACAATATTTTTCACCTACTCTTGGCCTTTTTTTCAGTTGCAGAGTGTTGAAAAGTTATTTTAAACACAAGATGAAAATGATCTTCTAGGAGAATCCTTTTTTCTTTTCTCCTTGGTGATATTTTCACATTTCACAATAAAATGCCCTTTAAGCCTTTGAAGCTCACCAGCAAACAAGAAAATACTTCAGTATTTTTCAACCTACTTTTTGGTACTTTTTCTATTGCAGAGTACAAAAGTTATTTTAACCACTTAATGACAAGCAGACTTATAAAAACGTCCTGCTAGAGGCTCTTAATGGCTCCATAACGTTTTTATAAGTCAAACAGTGCTGCTGCCGCTGTGCGTGTGCATGTGCGTGCGTGCTCGTTCCCGCGCACTCGTGCACAATCCCACGCGTGCACGTTCCTGTGTGTGCATGTGCGTTCCTGCGAGTGTGCAAGTGAGATTAGTGAGAAAACATTCCATAGAAAAAATACACCTTTATTTCCAAATAATATATTGTCACCATACTTTTACTAGGGACATGCCGTATTTTTCGGACTATAAGACTCCCTGACCACAAGACACACCTAGGTTTAGAGGAGAAAAACCAGGGGGAAAAATATATTCTAAAGCTGGTGCATCCATGGTGAAGGGGGATCTTGTGGATTATGCCTCCTTTGTACCTCATGCCCCCTTGTACCTCTGGTATCTCCTTGTGTCCTCCTCTGTCCCCCTTGTGTCCTCCTCTGTCCCCCTCTGTCCTCCTTGGGTCCTTCTCTATGCCCCATTGTATCCCCCTGTGTCCTCATTTTGTCTCCCAGTGTCCTCCTCTGCATGGGCACAGTACAGGGATTCCCTGGCATTGCAGTGGATTGTAAGTTCATATTGGCAGGCATTCACAAGTCAGGAACTCCCTGCCTTTGGACTATAAGACGCAGTGACTTTTTCCCCACTTCTGGGGGAGAAAAAGTGAGTCTTATATTTCAAAAAATACAGTAATTAAAATCTTTTGATCACCAGGACAAATAGGCAGATAAAATGTGGGGGTTTTATGTACAGTAGCAGTGTTTATCTTAAAACTATAGGGGATGAAATTGGAGAAATAGTGTATTTTTTCATCTTTTCCTTGTTTTTCCCTTTAAAAGGCATAGAACATTTAAGTAATTACTGAAAACAAATATCAACCCCAAAAAGCCTAACTGGTGGTGAAAAAAACAAGATATAGATAATTTAATTGTGATTATTAGTGATTAAGCTATTGGCAAATGAAAGGGATGAGCACTGAAAGGTGAAAATCGCTCTTGTCCATTAGGGTAAAAACCGCTTTGGGGTGAAGTGGTTAAACAGAAGATGAAAAATAACCTCTTAGGAGAAAACGTAGGAAAAAAGTTGATTGGATCAGGCAGCCCAAAGTGTATTGTATTAGTCTAGGTGTTTTTGATGAAGGCTTCATTTTAAGGTGTCATAACCACACACAAATCATAAGGGTTTCTAGCTTTTTGTATTTGTTTAATTCTGCATGATTACAAAGTATTTCCAGTGAAGTTCCTATTGAAGAAGTGATCTGCAGTATGTTTTGATACTGTTTACATAAATAGCACCACTTGCGCATGCACAGAGCCACACAGTATTGCATTTTTATATTGACTTGTGTATGAACTCTTGAATGTGATTCTGTTTTTTTCCCAGCATTAATGCTAATAATTTACATTTAAATGTTATCGAAGCATATAAATGTAATTTTTGCAAGGCAAATTTGACTTTGCTGTAGGGAACAGAAAATCGGATCTGAGATCTAAAAACCACAAATAACACACACACTCATTAGGGAATATATGGGACATAATGCAGCTGTTTTTACATGTTTGACACAATATAATTAGCTAAATACATATAACTGGCAAAACTTAATACATTAACATATCTCTTTCATTTGTGACCCACAAAAGGTCAGCAGTAATTACTATAATACATAAATTATGTGTTGCGATACCCAATTTTTCTATTTAAAAAAACATAGTCTGTAATACAATATTATTATACAGCAGTATTTGCAATAGAAAACTAAATATGGAAAACGGTGAAATGTAGTCACAGGAAAGGAACAACTACATGTAGAAAATAGACATATTACTATTACATGTATTTAGGAGGAGACTTGGCAATTAGTGAATCATTTGGAATCCTTTCTCTTTTGTTAATAGAATCTGTGAAAAATGTGATTTGCTAAGCCTTTACAATACACATACTGTAGGTCTTTATTGAATTCACAATTCTTCTCCTAACTTTTCTCCTGGGTAGTGGCATAGCTAAGAAGCCCCAGAACAAGTTTAGCATTGGGGCCCCCAAGCATGCTATTAATAACAATTGATACAACACACCAAAACCAATAAAGGACAACCGCAGTGTCAGAGGTGCAAGAAGGGGATGGGGAACAGTTTGTTAATGATCACTACTATTCAAATCAACTATAGAAGTGAATATTATCAGCACAGGACCAATAAAGAGCTAATACTGTGTTAGAGGGGTGGGCCCCTCAGGGCCCCTCTAGCCCAAGGGCTCCGATGTGGTCGCTACCTCTGCACCCCCTATTGCTACACCACTGCTCCTGGGAGACAAGTTTTCATCCTGTGTTTAAATAACTTTTCAGCACTCTGCAACCACTTAAGGACCAGGGAATTTTGCGGCGATCTGTGCTGAGCGGGCTCTCCAGCCCACAGCACAGATCACTTTGCAGTCAGGGCGACCAGACTTCCCCTTTTTTCCCCACTAGGGGGATGTCCTGCTGGGGGGGGGGGGGGCTGATCGCCGCCGGCTATCTGCATTTTGCGGGCGGGAGCTCCGCAAAGCCCCCCTCCGCAGCGATTTCTGCCCTCCCTCTCCTTACCTCCCTCTCCCTCTCGCTACGTAGCTTAGGCTTCAGCCTATCATATGCCGGTGATCTCCGACCTGCTTTACGGTGCTGCTGTGCAGCAGCGCCATATGATGTAAATAGCGGGAATTTCTTCCCCGCGTGTTTACATTTCGTGTGCGAGCCGCGATAGGCGGCTCGCAGTCTGTTCACGGAGACATCCTCCGTGAACTGACATGGAAAGGCCGCTCGTACGAGCGGCCGTTTCCATGTAATACCACTTACTACCTGCGGTCGGTAAGTGGTTTTAGAAAGTACCAAAAAGTGCTGTCAAAATTATTCTGAGCATTTTCTTACGTGCTGGTGGCTTAAAAGGCAGTTATTTACAAGGTGTGAAAATATCATTCAGGAATTGGATCGGACCCCTTACACATTCAATGCTAGCAGGAGCAGAGAGAGAGTGACCAAAGTTGCCTCTGATCCCTCTAACTCTGCTCACTCCATCTTCCAACGTACGCCTTCAGGAGTGAGATACTTTTCAGTGGCAACAAATCTTCCAGGCATAGGAACTGCTTCTTACCTCACACGGTAGCCATGGTTAATGTAGAGCCATGATAAAACTGCTAGTACTGGAAAGCATTACAGCACATAACTGAAAATGAACACTTCTCACCCTGCTTACTACCCTTTTAACTTATATACTGTTCTTGTCTGGTAACATCTACAGTCGTAAGTGCCAACTTGCTTGGGCAAATAAAATTGATTCTGATTCTGATTAAGCTCAGTCAGTTGTCTCTCAATATGAACATCTACAACTCTTATTGTGCTAGTGTATGTACATTTGACTTTTCAGATTATAATCTGTTGACATCCTTGCTAGTAAAAGCAAAATGGGATTCCCGCTGAGTAGTGAGGTCAACCTGAGCTCAAACTGATCTCAAACTGTAGACAAAGCTGGACCAGCAAAAACTGATCAACTTGCGCTTATATGAATTTGATCTGCAGATGACCTGCATTTGAACTTATTTAACATAAGCCAATGAGTTGAGGATTCATGAACTATGAAGCTGGAAGACAAATGCTGTAAAGGAAAAAGACTTAAAGAGACTCTGTAACAAAATAATTTTGAGCCTTATTTCTTCTATCATATAAGTTCCTATACCTGTTCTAATGTGGTTTGTCTTACTGCAACCTTTTCTAGTTGCACTGTCTCTGTAATAAATCTTATCTTCTTTCCTCTGTCGGCTCTGTCGGGCTGAGGCTGGAATGTGTGGAATGTGCAGCACTGCTTGTCATTGGCAGAAGCTATACACACCCTCTCCAAGCTCTGCATGAGTCACACAGTAAGCTAGTTCTCAGCCTATGATACTCTGGTTAGAAGCCAGTCTTTTGTTTGTAAACACTGCCTAAAACTGTGAATTACAAGCCAGGATTGCAGCAGAGAGTGGCAGAAACAGCACAGAAGGACCCAGGAGAACATAATGAAGAGAATGGTATGCTTTTTATTGTAAGAATTTTAGAGTACAGATTCTCTTTAAATGTCTTTCAAGAGAAACAGCAAATACCATCTTACAATGATTTGAATCCAATATACAAAAAGCCACACCTCCTGATTTTATAACAAAAAGGAACGGACTGCCACATTTATCTGGGTGGGGTTAGCTCTAGGTTTATGCATATACAGCATAAACTGAAGAAATCTTACGTACTGGGGGTCTTGAAGAGGCGTGGCAACACATGAAACAGCTGTCGACATGGGTGGCATTTTTCACTGTTCATTTTACTATGCTTCAATAAAGTGGAGTCCCGGTTATCCAGCACAAGTGGGGATTGTCTGATGCTGGATACACCAGTATGTAATTTTCAGTTGCTTAAGAAAACGAGCAACCAGGGGCCTCCACTTACACAAACCCCTCCAGGAGAGTCTTGAATGCAGAGCAGCGCACAGTGTTCTTCATTTCCTACAGTTCCTAGGTGCTCTGCCATATGATCATGCAGTAGAGCAGCCAGCAGCTGTAGAAGTGAAGAGGACCAGCAATGGTTGCAGCATACAAGCTCTTTATTGAGCATCTTCAAAAAACACAGCAAACGTTCGTCACCGACCTTTGTCAATGCCAAACATTGACAAAGGTCGGTGATGACCGAAACGTTTGCTTTGTTCTTTGAAGTTGCTCAATAAAGAGCTTGTGTGCTGCAACCATTGGAATTGTGTATGTACTTGGAGGCTTGGGTACCTCCTGTTGTGTGCACCTGTTTGTCTAACCTCAATTGTGGAGCTGCTGCCTCCCCTGGTTTGTGTATGTGTATGTATATATATATATATATGTGTATATATATATATATATATATATATATATATATATATATATATATATATATATATATATATATATATATATATATATACACATACATATACTGTATATGTTAGACCTTTTATATATGCATTAGTATGCTTATAGCTATAAAGCAAAAAACATTTTTCCACTAAAACACCATGTTTGATGAATGGGGCAGACTTCAGATGCTAAAGCGCATGCCCTAATGTCTATGAACTGTCACAGTAATTCTGTGCTTTCTGGATTTTTTATTAAAACCTATTGCTCATTGCATCCTCAGTGATTTGCATCTTGTCACAGCTAATTAATGTGCGTATTAATGAACTTGCATATAATTTCTTCTGAGTATGGTCAGCATAACTTCCCTGTATTCTCCTGACCAAACTTATATACATAACATTAGGTTTGAAAAGCTTTTGCTCAAAAAAATACCCTATCACTGTATTTTTTGCACCAAAAAATACACCTGACCACAAGACTAGAGATGGCTTAAACCTCCGATTTTAGGTTCACGAACCTCGAACGCGGAACTTCCGCAAAAGTTCGGTTCGCGCAAACTTTCATGAACCGCAATAGACTTTAATGGGGAGGCAAACTTTGCAAACTACAAACATTTATGCTGGCCACAAAAGTGATGGAAAAGCTGTTTCAAGGGGCTAACACCTGGAGGGGGACATGGCGGAGTGGGATACACGCCAAAAGTCTTGGGGAAAAATCAGGATTTGACGCACAGCAGCGTTTTAAGGGCAGAAATCACATTGCATGCTAAGTTTGAGGCCTAAAGTGCTTTAAAACATCTTGCATGTGTATATATCAATCAGGTAGTGTAATTAGTGTACTGCTTCACACTGACAGGCCAAACTCACTGTGTAACGCACCGCAAACAGCTGTTTGTGTAGTGACGGCCGTGCTGGACTGGTGCCAACCAAAAATTCAGGAATCCGCCTGTAGTCCTGGACCCTGTTGGTGGTGGCAGAGAAGTCAGTCAAGCGGCCTGCAGGCAGAGATGCTGTGGGGGGACCGACTTAGTCTTGGGGCAGGCAGTCACACGACGTGCAGGCAGAGATGCTGTGTGTGGGGACCGACTTAGTCTTCGGGCGGGCAGTAGCCCTCCGGGATCCATGCCTCATTCATTTTGATAAAGATGAGGTAATGAGGTGAGGTGCAGCTGTCCCACACACACAGGTACCATGAACAGGTGCAGTGACTGGTATATAACACTGCGCGCTTCTGTCACGCAGTTAACAAGCCTAACAAGAGTCTAACTAAGCTTTCCCTGTAGCAACTCTCCCTTCTCTAATTACCGCAGCCACACGAGTGAGGGAAATGGCCGACGCTGCTTGCCTTTTATAAGGGGGGGGGGGGCTCCAGGAGGGAGTGTCGCCTGATTGGCTACCTTGTGTCTGCTGACTGTGATGCAGAGAGCCAAAGTTGAGCCTAATGATGTAGTATAGGGGGTGGGTCGAACTCGCATATAGTTTGTGGTTCACCGCAAACGCAAACCACCGAAGTTCAAGAGAAGCAAGACACATCTAGATTTACAGTACAAAAACTAGGAAAAAATTATTCTAAATCTGATGCATCCATATAGCAAGGGCATCTTCTGGAGTGAAAGTATTGGCAGCCAGTGCCAGATCTCCCCCCAAGTTATCTCTTCACCAGCCCATAGTGATCTCTGCTGAGTATACCGGCAGCGGAGTACACTCACCTCTTTAGATGAAAAGTGTCTTTCTCTCCTTGTCCTTCTATTTTCATCATTGCTGGTGCTACTCCAGTATGGCTTGATGCCATGTACTGTACATGCTTACGCACATGCTGCCCTGGTCACGAAGAGGGGGTGGCAGCAATGATAAAGATAGGACACAAGACAAGGATGAGCATGATGGCAGGAGAGGTGATTGCGTTCTGCTGCCATTGTACTCAGCAGGGGCCTTGGGGATTGCTATGGGATAACAGTTTTGGGGATGACCTGACACTAGTCCGAAAAATGTATTATTTGGTCCATAAGATGCACAGACTACACCCCTCCCCAACACACACACACACCACACAGACACACACACACACACACACACACACACACACACACACACACACACACACACACACACACACACACACACACACACACACATATATATACACACACACACACACACACACACACACATATATATACACACACACACACACACACACTTTTGGAGAATATGTGCAGCATAAAGCACAGTAAGTCGTTTAATCAATAATGTGTGCAGTTCTGTCCTAAACTAATAAGAGAAAAAAAACTGAATTTCGTCATGAAGAATATACATTTTGACAAGCTCTTTAAGCAATTACCGTAGCTCATATTTTCTGTAGCTTATACACAAGGAATAGAAATCTACTTTTAAGTGCTGTGTGATTTTCCTGATTAGAAGCACATGTGATTGCTTATGACTCTTGGCACCCTGCATGGAACTAGTGTAATGATCAACATTCACAGACCCAGACAGCAGGGTGGGTATACCCTACGTGAGATGAAAATCACTCTGTGCATTAAATCACCTTTTGATGTGTTAAAAGCACTTTCATACCATCATGTAGTTTAGATATGGAAGTGTATCTCATTATAGCTTCATCAGTTATACAATAAAATGTGAGTTCCATGAAAAGACATAGGTGTAGGTTTCTCCTTTTTCTCTTCTCACAGTTCCACTCTATCAACCAAAGTATTTATTAAAGTGTACCTGAAGTAACACGTAGCAAGGGCCCTGATTCACCATGCACCATGGCAACGCACGTGTTAACCCTGTAATGTGTGTTGCGCTAATGGGTTAATGGACAGTGCTCTCACAGCATTAGCGCTAGTAAAATGTGCGCTCCCTGTGCACTGCAATCTTACCAGTGCATGCTGAATCAGGGCCATGATGAGATAACTATGGGTACTTAGAGTACCAATGCTGCTTAGGATGTATGTGTGCAGGGACGTAGCAATAGGGGGTGCAGCGGTAGCGACCGCATCGGGGCCCTTGGGCCAGAGGGGCCCCGAAGGGCCCTCCCTCAACTACAGTATTAGCTCTATATTGGTCCTGTGCTCATAATAATCACTTCCATAAATACATTGAGTAGTAGTAAACATTAACAAGCTCTTCCCCATCTCCTTCTTGCACCTCTGACACTGTAGTTGCCATTGGCAGGTTTTGGTGCGCCGTATCAATTGTTATGTATAGAGTGCCTGGGGGGCCCCATTGTAAAACTTGCATCGGGGCCCACAGCTCCTTAGCTACGCCACTGTATGTGTGTAGTCTTGTCATTCATCTTTTATTCATTGCTAAAGTCAGTAAACCAGAGCTTTATTTGTGCAGTCAGAAAAGTCATACTTCAGTGGCATCTTCCCTGAAAAGTGAATAGAAGTCAAAACACTCGTATGTAAGGGCCAGTTCACTTGGCCGTTGCCGGTGTTTCATTTGGCCGTAGCCAAACACTTTTCTGCAAGAGAGCAGAAAAGAGTTTGGCATCGCATCCCACTGGTGCGTTGCATTCTTAACCCCTAGGAAGATACAGAACCAAGAATGCAGCCAACAATAGAAGCTACTTGCAGCATCTCTAGAAATTCAATTGACCATGCCACTTGCGTATTGACGGTAAATGCATTGAGAGGAATGCTGTCATGTGGGACGTGGTGGATCCCGGCAGTAAACTATGTATTGCTCATTGAACTTTGAATTTTGTTTGTTAATTGCCTAAAGATAATGTTCAGTGCCAGATTACTGACTGTGATATTATTATTGTACATTGTTATATTTTTGAGCCGATAAATTTGTATTTACAAAAAAAGTTCATTAGGTCATTATTGTATGGGAGCTGAATGGACCAGATTTTTTTCCACACTGACATGGATGTGGTTTTCTCTTTAGACTTAAAATTTCAGCCCCTAAATTTAAAAAAAATTGAAGCTCCAGGAAAGTTATATTTAACTTTAATACTACAAATACAATTAATTATCTCTTATGTTCATTTTCAGTACAGGTATGCTTCAAAGAGGCATTCTGAGGTCAATAACGAATGTGCAGGTATAGCTACTTGCCTGTATTCCTTAAAATCCTATTTAAGGAGAAAAGTGGTTAACCTGGTCATCCATCTGCATACATGTAAAAACTTGGAAATTTTGGTGCACAGTAAAGATAAAATGTCATTTTGTTTTGATATTTTAATGTTGGATGCCGCAACTTAACACTCACACTAACCCTCCCCTACCTACGCCTAACAATAACATCTCCTCCACCACTACCAGCACCTACCCACCACTACTCGCCACTACTTGAAACTGCTAATTGGTCCACCGATAAATCCTGCCACTAAATACTATGCACCATTATTACACATCTGGCTCCAGTGAGTACAACATTAACATTATTGCCTATGGGACACCAAAATTACCAGGCGCTAGTGGGCATCACGATTATGTGTCAATTTCTTCTTGCTCATAAGGCCTCCTTGCAACATTAAGGCTAGTTACTTCACTGGAGAAACTCAGAGCATTGTAGACTGCATAATATGATACGACAGGGGACACCCACAGACATAATTAGGACATGGCCTCAATTCACTAAGCAGTTTATACTAGTCTACTGATGGTTTTAGTCTGCTGATGGTTTGGTGTAAATTAGTCGCATCATAAGGGAATTTACTAATAATTACCGAATGTTTTAGACCTGTTTTTAGACCTGGTCTAAAACATTCAGCAATTACACAATTCACAAAGGCAAACAAGAAGTAACCATGCCCACTTTTTCTGACAGAGATTAGACCTGCTGATTTTTGTCGGTAAAGTGCTTCTGTGAGGTATTTTAGACGTGAGGATGGAGCTTTTTGAATTAATTATGCTGGAGTTTAATTGTATCCAGAGGAGAGCTCGTCAAAGGAGAAGAATGTCAGTCATAGCTACTTGTATCTTTAGACCTCGTATGGTAATTAGACCTAATTACCGAATGTTTTTGACCAGGTCTAAAAACAGGTCTTAAACATTCGGTAATGTGAATTCCCTTTTGATGCGACTAATTGCTGGTTTACACCAAACCATTAGTAGACTAAATCCATCAGTAGACTACTCTAAACTGCTTAGTGAATTGAGGCCATTCAGTGTCTATTTTAGGAACTCAAGAGTTTATTCAGCAACATTTTTTGGTGCCACTAACATCTGTCTCAAATACGTTTTTAAGGTTTTTGCTCCTGTCACTAAATTAAAAATGGAGTTATTACCCATAAGCACAATTTTGCATTAATCATGTTCATAATTATGTGCATAAATTAACACATTTGCATAATTTACACACAAATTAACATTCATTGAACTACACAGTAATTTATCAAACGTCTATAGACACAACTCATGCGTGACTTAGGGACTGAGTTAAGACCTGCATGCAGCAGATGATCACTACTAACTCACAGCTGTGCTTTTGCCTTGTAAAATAAACATTCCTGAAACTGATCATTTTTTTTCTTTTTAACAATTTACCAATTAAATTGTTAAAAAAAAATAACATGTTGCAAAACTCTATTATCACTGGGTTTGTGGCTCCAAAATAGAGGAACAACATAGCCTCCTCTAAAGTTTCTAAAGCATCACTACCACCACTGATGGGCATAGGAGCTTTTCAGGCAACAACTTCTATTCTGATTAGCTCAGTGGGGAGTAGTTGCATTCAAATACTCTAGGTTGGCACACTTTCCTCAGTAGTGTGGTACAGTATAAATAAATCACTACCTTTGGACATTGTTGCGTCACTTTTGCTTGAGTTCACTTTGCACAATGTCATATTCACCATTGTTCCACGATACCATCTTGAACCATCAGTTGCAGTCTTTTGCTCTCACTGTACAGAAATCTTTTAAAGCGGAGCTGACCTCAGAAAGCCCTCTCTGCTCTAAAAGATAGACAACAGCATAATAACCTTTAAAGTAAAAACATCTAATTGTTACAGCTGATACAAAAGCAGAAATATAGTTAACATCCTGTGTTTATAAATTAGCTGCTCCGCCGAGGCAGCCAGCTAACACAGCTGAGAGATCAATTTACAGTTGTGATTAGCCACAGATGAGGGGGCATTAGACAGGCTAAACTCTCTAAATACATACTCTGTGTTTTCCTTCTGTCCTGTGCAAGGTGCAGGTCCACTTAAAGTCAGCTGCCCTTGATTGAGGATTTATCATTTATCGTTTGTTTCCACCAATGTTAATCTAGCTGCGTGTGTAGCTTTACTTTTATTATAACGTCTTGGTTTTGGTTATCTCAGTAGATGTGCTAACAGGCATCACATCAGTGAAGGTGTCTTCTGAGTTCTGATTAGTGCGGCACTTGTAGGAGGAGAAAGTGCGGTGCTTTCTGTTACCTGCAGTTTGGATTTTCTGTATGTACCGCATAGAGCCACATTAATCCATGCCATGCACTAATGAGGGTTAACCAGTCCAAAACAGTCTGTATGCATGTTGGATTATTGTGGCTCTGTACCATTAACAAGCTGACACATCACAGCATTCCAGGTGTGTTTAGCTATGGACAGAGGCGCTATTCGTGACCTTGAGACTATACTGTGTACTCCTATCTGTTTATTGCCTGAGGAAGCGGGAACATACCCGTGAAATGCATTGCACTGTTTGTTTTAGAGTATATTAATAAACCTGTTGTCATAAAGCTGACGGTATCTTGTCTGCTTCGGGAAGACGAGTCCACCACCACCTCCTGAGGGATTTTAAGCCTTTTAGAACCTTTTATCCTGCTGGCGCCTCTGTTCACTCTTACATTTAGCTATCAGGGACAACAAATGGCCGATTTGCATATTCAGCAGTAATGCATTGTGGGATAACTCACTCTACCCTGAATAACAGCAAATACCTTTGGTTTTAAGAAGGCACATTTTTTTTTTGCTTTGTTGCTGTTTTGCTTTGTTGGGCACATAACAAGCAATATTACAAAATGCACTGACTTGTATACATTTGAGATTATATTTCTTACTCTACTTTTTCACTTAGTGGAAGCTGAAAGGGTGCATTGTGCCATATTACCGTGCAAAACGTAAAAGAGTGATACAAATGATCAGTTCTGAGCTATGAGAAACCTTCCCTGTAATGCCACAAATAATTATTTGACAAATATATCTAATTGTACCCACGGGGCAAAGTCACAGACTCACAGAAAGGTTTAATTATGCATTCAGGTTACAATTTTAAATCATGTATGAACTATACTTATTAATACACTCAATTATGGATGTAAAAGAAGTGGATAATAATTAGGAAGCAGTTATTAACTAACAAGTATTCTGTTTAGATGTGACTGCACTGCATCCTTCTGTTTAAAGGAATTGATCCAAGCCCAGAATATATTTAGAGCAGTACAGAATATTTGCTTCCTAACAATTGAGGACCATTCAGTAATGGGACATGGTGATTGCTATATACACTTGGAAGTACTAACAAATACACCACTGAGGCTATAAAGATTTTCTGTTAATCTAATAACATGTCAGCACCGCCAATCAAAGCAGGTCATTTTGGCTTTGGCGCTTGGCTATTAACGTGGGCACATGGCCAAAATTTCCATGGCACCTCTGGTGCCCTATGAAATAGAGGGCATGGGTCATGTGGATATTTAGCAGTGAAGGCAGTATGAATGTCATTGGGGGTTATGGCATTTAGGGATTGGCATCCGTGGGGGGAGGGGTCTGTTTGAGTTGTGCATAAGTTGGTGGAGTGTTTAGGGTTAGGCATCAGTTTGGGGGGTCGACTAGGGTTAGACATCAGTTGGGGGTGTCAGTAAGGATTTGGCATTGGTTTGGGGAAGTCGCTTAGGGTTAGGCATTGATAGAGGGAGTGTTCAAGTGATAAGGGAGTTAGGTTAGCCGATAGTAAATTATTGGCAAAAATTATCAAATATTTTACTATTATATTTACATAAAGCCTAATAATAGAATAAGGGTAATTTTACAGTTATTCTACTAGCGGCAATCTCCAGCACCCAAATTACCATGGCATACATCCATCGAGTTCAACCAGAAAATAGTTTTTAAAAGCTATGTGGCAAAACAGTAGTCCTTCTTAAGAGAATAATTAACCAGATCAGATCCTACAAGGGATCTTCTTGAGCACTGTTGCTTACCTCATTTTTGACACATTGGGATCACAGCCTTAGGACATCTACATCCATAAGGCACCCTTCCCCCAACCACATAGGCAGCAAGACGTGAACAAATTCACGTAGCATCTGTTTTGTCCACTGGATAAATATGAAGAAGCTTGAGAATGCTAGGCTTCTCTGATTGTAAGTGATATCTTTTCTTCCAATCACTTCTTTCATTAATGAATTATTTTTCAAATTGCACATGCTCACTAAAAAGTTACTTACCCCTACTTTTGCAAGATAAGATTAAAGCCCTTTTCACACTAAGCTTTTCTTTGTTAACATTATCCCCAAATATGGAAAGATGATAGAACCAATAGCCCATGTTAATAAATAGGCTCATTCACATCTAAAAAACTTTTCCACATGCTATTTATGGCTTTTCATAACAGTGTAGTGTATTGGTGGTAACAATGGCAAAAACATGGTTTTGGATGCAGGCTTCTGGGCAGTGTCAGAGAGCTTGCAAGTGTTTAGGGTTCTACACAAGGCAGTATGGGAATGCCGCTGTTTACAACTATTGTAAGTTAATGTTTCAACTGTCCATAGATTAAGGTGAAATTGGGCCCTAGGCAAAGAAGTAGATTTGACTGCCCCATACGGTTACATAGTTACATAGTTATCTGGGTTGAAAAAAGACATACGTCCATCGAGTTCAACCACCGAACAAAGTACAACAACAGCCTGCTCCCTCACATGTGCCTGTTGATCCAGAGGAAGGTGAAAAACCCTTACAAGGCATGGTCCAATTAGCCTTCAAAGGGAAAAAATGTCTTCCCGACTCCAGATGGCAATCAGATAAAATCCCTGGATCAACATCACTGGGCATTACCTAGTAATTGTAGCCATGGATGTCTTTCAACGCAAGGAAAGCATCTAAGCCCCCTTTAAAGTGACTCCGAGCTCATAAAAAAAATGAAAGTTGTACTCACCTGGGGCTTTCTCCAGCCCAGTGCTGGTCGGGAGGTCCCACGACGGCGTCCTGGCTCTTCTCCTTCTCCCCGCTCCGGAATGGCTGACAGGCCGCAGCCCGGGCGACACTCGCCCAAGTGTCGGGCTGCTCCTTCCGCGTATGACGCGGATTACGTCACACGCCGGCCGCCTCGCGTCATCACGGCGGCCGTCGTGAAAGTACTGCGCATGCGCGCTTTAATCGCGCATGCGCAGTACTTTCACGCCGGCCGCCGTGATGACGCGAGGCGGCCGGCGTGTGATGTCAGCCGCGTCATACGCGGAAGCTGCAGCCCGACACTCTACCGAGTGTTGCCCGAGCTGCGGCCTGTCAGCCATTCCGGAGCGGGGAGAAGGAGAGGAGCCAGGACGCCGGCGTGGGACCTCCCGACCAGCACTGGGCTGGAGAAAGCCCCTGGTGAGTACAACTTTCTTTTTTTGGGTGAGCTCGGAGTCCCTTTAAATGCAGGTATAGAATTTGCCATAACTACTTCCAGTGGCAATGCATTCCACATCTTAATTACTCTTACTGTAAAGAACCCTTTCCTAATTAATGACTAAAACTTTTTTCCTCCATGCGCAGATCATGTCCTCTAGTCCTTTGAGAAGACCTAGGGGCAAAAAGCTCATCCGCCATCTAGGGACAAAAAGCTCATCCGCCATCAATATATTGCCCTCTGATGTATTTATACATGTTAATTAGATCCCCTCTAAGGCGTCTTTTCTCTAGACTAAATAAACCCAGTTTATCTACCCTTTCTTGGTAAGTGAGATCTTTTATCCCACGTATCAATTTTTTTGCTAGTCTCTGGTCTTTTTGATAATCTGATGTGGAGAAAAATCAGTGACGGTGACAGCTGGACCCCTTGAAAACCACTAAGCACCAGGTACCAAGTTGCCTTGCCAAACTCGGGGATAACATACAAACCCTATGAAGATAGTGTCCTGGCTCAGATTAGTGATTAAGCACTATTTGGTAATAACTAAAATATGATCACCCTTTTATAAATATACTGATGTAAAAGTGGATGTTATATTTTTAAAATTAGAGACCAAAAAAAGGGATGTTCTGAACTTCGATCATCACTTCTTATAAATAGTCTGGCTTGTGTATGTGCAAAGTCTAATCCTATTCTTGCAGTAGACTAATGTTTCATCTTTGCCAACATGAGAATCAAGGTTAACAACAAATATCTGACAGTGTTCTCCTGTAAATAAATTAAATCTGACTACAGGGTTAATCACATGTGCTCTAAAGCAGGAGGGGCAGCCATAATATCCTAGGAAAAAAAACAACCACATATGTAGGTAGATTAATACTTGTTCTACTTACATAACATACTGTATGTAATGTACTGTCCACATTTTGATTTCAATGAATTTTATCGTATATAAAGATAAAACAGTTGCCGGCATTTTCCATCTTAACTGGTTCTGACTGAAGCCAATCCTGATGTCATTTCCTCCCTTACACTCTTTTTCTCCTAAAACTGCATTGTTATATCTAGCTTGCTTTGTAAACACATGTGAGCACAGCATAGATCTATTCCAGCAGCTTCACACTAAACTGCCCTCAGCCAATCAGTGATGAGCAGGAATGTGGGAGGGGAGATAACAAGCTTCCCTCTCATCAGCAAGTACCATATAGGGCCAGGCTTACTGAGATAAGATTTATCACAGCAAAAACATTTATCATTTTATTGGGATGCTTGCAATGCAGGATCAGGTTCTAGACTGCATAATAAACTCAGAGCAGTGTGTAAATGGAATTTGATTTTATGGCTGACAATCCCGCTTTAATAGATAAAAGATTTTAGTCTTGTTACTTTTCCACCTAGACACCAAATTAAGCCTCTAAGTCAGTTTATATCAACCCGTGGCCTGTCATTTAATTAAAAGTGTCTTCTTTTTAATTAATTTACAGAAATCTTAAAGTATAGTTAACATGTATAATGAAATTTGGGACTTGTACTAAATAATATCCTAATTAGTTTCCTAAGCCATACATTGCGACCCCAAGAGGTTTGCAAATCTTTATTGTGCAAAAACATTGGTTTGCGATCATCTGACATTAACCTTGTTTTTTTCCCCCAAGAAGAACAAGGAACAGCATGTGACACAGTCATTTGTTAGCACAATGAAATCAGATATCAGTGTCTTCCGCATGACTCGCACCACTGTCAGTTATCCACTTAAGCCCACTTTGAATAAAGCAGTGTTGACATGCTCTGGCTGACTCCTGCAGTGGTCTGCATGAATCCTTCAACACGTGTTATCTCGAAAAACGGCATTCCTTTTCTGTCAGAAACTGATGCAATCAAGCTGCTCTACCACTCGTACAGGCTACCCACTCCTTGTGCAAG
This sequence comes from Hyperolius riggenbachi, assembly GCF_040937935.1. Classification (NCBI taxonomy): domain Eukaryota; kingdom Metazoa; phylum Chordata; class Amphibia; order Anura; family Hyperoliidae; genus Hyperolius; species Hyperolius riggenbachi. The sequence goes on along the minus strand of NC_090647.1, from coordinate 206,808,346 downwards.
TGATGGAACATGTACATTTATTCAAGCTCATAGTCTGAATGCATTATTGTCACACACATCTGTCCTTGAACAAGGTAAAATCTGGAAGAGACTTAGCAAGTAAAGCAATAGAAAAGTATGTTTCCTATTCGGGGGAGACATAGTTCTTTGTTTAAAAATGTAAACTGAACTTCTCTCTATACTCAGAAACATCACTATTAAACTTGGCATATTTGTGCATCTGTGGGAGGCAGTGTGACTTTAACTTACATAGTAGTATGTAAAGGTTGAATGCACTTTGTGTAGGTCATTTTTCACACGCTTATCTGTAATGGAGAGTGTATCAGCTTTACACAGATGTCACTGTGAATCCAGACATGTGCATAGAATATTTAGTGGTGAAGTTCTGTTTTTTAAAGAAAAAAACACTTCACATATTCTGTTGCATACAGATCCCTACAAAATCATAAATGTGAAGCAAGAGGTATATGGAGGCTGCCATATTTATTTCCTTTAAACAATGTGTGTTGCCTGGCAGTCCTGCTGATCTCTTTCACTTCAGTAGTGTCTGCATGACATGGCTGAAACCAGCATGCAGCTAATCTAATCAGACTTCAGTCAAAGCACCTGATCTGCACACTCGTTCTGGGTCTATGGCGAAAAATATTAGAGGCGGATGATCATGAGGGCAGCCAAGCAATTTGCATTGTTTAGAATGAAAAAAAGCCTCCATATTCCTCTCACAGCAGGTGTGTTTAACCAGCTTAGCGGTATGGACGAGCTCAGCACTTTGCTAGCTGCTTGTTTATACCGATCGCCGCCGCTCGCCGCCAATGCACCGCTACCTGCTGCGTAACAGGGACCCCCCCGAGACCCCGTGTGCAGCCTGGCCTATCAGAGCCAGGCAGCGCTAAGGGGTGGATTGGGACTCCCTCCGATGCCATGACGTGGATGACGTCATTCCGATTGTCGCCATGGCGATGGAGGAAGCCAAACAGGAAATCCCGTTCTAAAACGGGATTTCCTGTTTGCTCTGATCGCCGGACGCGATCGGAAGGGGTGGGGGGATGCCGCTGCACGGCAGCTATCATGTAGCTAGCGCTAGGCTAGTTACATGATTTAAACAAAAAAAAATCAAAAAATGTGCTGCGCCTCCGCCCTGGCCATTCTAATAGAACAACAGGGTGGTTAAAGTAGAACCATGGACAGCAATCTGAACATATATGCAGATCGCATGTTACTGCTTGTTACTGCACCTTACTGAAGCCTGAATATTCAACTAACACAGTATAACATTTCCAGGGTGTTGGACGTGTTGAGCTCCTATAAAGCCATCAAAATCAGCATTCCCCTCCACTCCCATCAGCAGTAAGAGTATGGCCCGGAGACAAAGGGTTCTCATAGCCTCCTCCCATTCCTGAGCTCTGCCCTCATCACCAGGAAAGGAGACTCTTCAAACAAATCTCAGTGTGATCCTTGATAATGTGTGCAATTATTTATGATTTTGTCTGGATGCTCCAAAATGCATGTGATCGTGGTAGATTAGTACCCCCCCCCCACACACACACACACACACACACACACACTCTGGCTAATATGTACGATGGGTTGCTGAGATCCCATACGCATCAGCACAAAGTGTGTAAAATATTGTGTCAATCAAACACACAGGTTGCTGTCATACTTTATACTGAAGTATATGGGGTTATTCTTCTGAACCCCCATTTTCAATCATCAACCATGATTGCAGTATGGCTCCTGTCTTGTTGATAGAAGGCTTTCAGTCTTCTGACTTGCTTAATGAGAGTCTACTCTAGAGGAATTCCAAACTCTATTAACTCTGATGTTCAACTGAAAGCTTGCTACTTCCTCCTCCTCTGTTTATAGATTTGGCTATATCAGTTTGCCACAAAGCCCAGGTCCATTAATAGAGGAGTAGTTAGTGGCAGCCTATTGAGTGGAAGAACTTGAACCATTTGGGGGCTTCATACTCACTTGTTGTTGGTTGCAGGCCTCTTGTGGAGCGTGGAGAAGGGAACACTTTGTTGGTATTTAATGGAGTTTAACCCATGAACACATTCAGCACCATGGAGAGCCTCTTGTACTGTGATGAAACTGTTCAGCCTGCTTCAGCACATAAAGGGTTAAATTACTATAGTAAATCAAAAGGCTTCAGCATGGTGCAGTTAATTAAACACTAGTTATTGCACCCTTACTGAATTTGTATCTGCATCAGGCCTATGTGGTGCATTCTGCAAGTATTTTGACTACAGAGCAACTTTCTAATATCACCAGCTAGGAACTGCACTGTCAGGCAGCAGTAGACGTTTACATATACATTGCAGTGCTGCCCCCAGTGCTGGTCGTAATGAAAGAATCTACGCTTACGGGTCATTACGCGTAATTTTACGCTATTACGCGTTACGCAATTACGGTTACGACGTAAGAAAGTACCTACGGAGCAGACCCGTAATTACGCCTTGTTGTTACGCAGTTACGCGTAAGGTTACCGTAATACAGTTGCTTACGTTACGGTATTACGCTTGCTGCCGTAACATTCACGCGTACGTTATGACGCATGCTTAGCATATGTACGCAATAGCTGTCACTCACTAGGGCGCCGCCTACTGCGCGTACGTTTTGACGCATGCAACGCTGATATGTACGCAGTAGGCGGCGTCTTCCGAGTGACAGCTATTGCGTACATGCGTCAAAACGTACGCGTTGGCACGCATTCCGGGCACGCTCAGCCTCAAAGCCTGTGATTGGCTAATGCGTACAGAACAACAGGAAGTTCAAAAAAAAAGGCCATACGCGTGGAAAAGACCTGGAGAGAGACACAGAGTCACAGACTTCCTCTGCAGGACTCCACAGCCAGCCAGCCTGCCAGAATGCCTCCAAAAAATTGTCCTGAATTGAAAAGGATGGTGATTGAGGTAAGTGATCTATTGAACAAAATGCATATATGTTTGGTACTGTTTCTGTGCATTTATTGATATTTGACATTAAAAAATGTATCAGGTGTTTGTGAGAGTTTTTTATTTTATTTGTCATTGTAACTTTGCTTGTACCACTACTGTTAAAGGCACTCCGAGCTACGCGTCATGACGGTGGTCGGCGTGACAGTCCTGCGCATATGCGGGTTTACTGCGCATGCGCAGGACTGTCACGCCGGCCGCCGTCATGACGCGTATCGGCCGTCATAATGACGTGCCTCTTCCTATACCAGCAAGTGTCGGGCCGACACTCGTCTGAGTGTCGTGGCTGTGTGCTCGGAGTCCCCTTATTAGTAGAGACACATTCACACTGTATTTTGCTAAATGGTAGCAATTTTTTTTTTGAGCAGTTTTCAAGCGGTTCTTTAGCGGTTTGTGTTTACCTCTTTTTGCGCGGTTTGCATTTTTTGTATGGGAGTTCCTAGCGTCTACAGCATTTTGCGATTAGTGATTAGTGTTCTGATTGGGTTGTGTTTTTTTTTTTCTGGACCAAAAATGCAATAGCATAGGGGGCGATATTGTGGCTGGGAACGCGAAGAATCACTTGCGTTCCCAGCCTGACGGACGGTGACGGCGAAACCGGAAGTAAACGCCGGCGGGGACGGGAGGATCGGAGGGACACGGCGAGGGCACCGATCAGCTGTAGGGGGCTGAGGGAAGCCCCAGGTTAGTAAAACTTTTTTTTTTTCCGGCTTAACCCCTTGAGGACCACAGTCTTTATACCCCTTAAGGACCAGACCCTTTTTTTCCATTCAGACCACTGCAGCTTTCACGGTTTATTGCTCGGTCATACAACCTACCATCTAAATGAATTTTACCTCCTTTTCTTGTCACTAATACAGCTTTCTTTTGGTGCAATTTGATTTCTGCTGTGATTTTTAGTTTTTATTATATTCATCAAAAAAGACATTAAAGAGACTCTGTAACATGAAAAACATCCCCTGGGGGGTACTCACCTCGGGTGGGGGAAGCCTCCGGATCCTAATGAGGCTTCCCACGCCGTCCTCTGTCCCACGGGGGTCTCGCCGCAGCCCTCCGAACAGCCGGCGACTGTGCCGACTGTCAGTTCAATATTTACCTTTGCTGGCTCCAGCGGGGGCGCTGTGGCGGCTTTCCGGCCCGAACTACACGGAAATACCCGATCTCATTCGGGTCCGCTCTACTGCGCAGGCGCAGGAAACTTGCGCCTGCGCAGTAGAGCAGATCCGACGGCGATCGGGTATTTCCGTGTAGTTCGTAGCCGACAGCCGTCAGAGCGCCTGCGCAGGATCCAGGAAGGTAAATATTCCGTCACCGCTGTACGGAGGGCTACAGCGAGACCCCCGAGGGACGCAGGACGGCGTGGGAAGCCTCATTAGGATCCTGAGGCTTCCCCCACCCGAGGTGAGTACCCCCCAGGGGCCGTTTTGTCGTTACAGTTCCTCTTTAATTTTGTCAAAAGAATGAATTTTTTAACTTTCTGTGCTGACATTTTTCAAATAAAATAAAATTTCAATATACATTTTTGTCCAGATTTATTATGCTACATGTCTTTGATAAAAAAAAACAACAATAAGTGTATATTTACTGGTTTGGTTAATAGTTATAGCGTTTACAAAGTATGTTCCCAAAATTGTATTTTCCCATTTTGAAGCATCGCTGACTTTACGGAGCACCTGTCAGGTTTTATGAGGTGCCAAAATTCCATGATTAAATACCCCCAAATGACCCTATTGTGGAAAGAAGACATCCCAAAGTATTCACTAGGGCCCGTTCAGATCACAAATGTGGATGGGCATGCGTGCGGAACGCGTGTGGACCACAACGCGTACGAACGCATGGCCATCCGCGTTTGTGTGCGTTGCGTGTCTGATCCCATCACTGAAAAGTGAATGGGACAGCCACGCGTTTTGTCAAAATCTGCATGCAGCATGCGTTCCCGGACCGCACAGGTCCGGAACGCATGCAGTGTGAACATCAGACAGTGCACTCTATGCACTGTCTGATGTCATGCGTGTCGGCCTCCATTCCAAAACGCGGCTGGAAACGCGTGCAGTGTGAACGGGCCCTAAGAGGCATGGTAAGTTCATAGAATTTTTTTTTTGTCACAAGTTAGCGGAAATTGACACTTTGAAACAAAAATAAAACAAAAAAAAAGTTTCCATTTCTGCTAACTTGTTAAAAAAAAATAAAAAAATCTGCCACGGACTCACCATGCCCCTCTCTGAATACCTTGGGGTGTCTACTTTCCAAAATGGGGTCATTTGTGGGGTGTGTTTACTGTCCTGGCATTTTGGGGGGTGCTAAATTGTAAGCACCCCTGTAAAGCCTAAAGGTGCTCATAGGACGTTGGGCCCCTTAGCGCACCTAGGCTGCAAAAAGGGGTCACACATGTGGTATTGCCGACCGTACTCAGGAGAAGTAGAATAATGTGTTTTGGGGTTTATTTTTAAACATACCCATGCTGGGTGGGTTAAATATCTTTCTAAATGAGATTTTTTAGTTGTTTTTTTTTTTTTACACATAATTGTCCATTTACATAGAGATTTCTCCCACCCAGCATGGGCATGTGTAAAAATACACCCCAAAACACATTATACTACTTCTCCTGAGTACGGCGATACCACATGTGTAACACTTTTTTCTAGCCTAGGTGCGCTAAGGGGCCCAACGTCCTTTGAGTACCTTTATGATTTCAAAGATCATTTTCATGAATTTAGTTTCTAGACTACTCCTCATGCTTTAGGGCCCCTAAAATGCCAGGGCAGTATAGAAACCCCACAAATGACCCCATTTTAGAAAGAATACACCCCAAGGTATTCTGTTAGGAATATGGTGAGTTCATAGAAGATTTTATTTTTTGTCACAAGTTAGCGGAAATATATATATTTTTCCCCCCCAAAGTGTCATTTTCCGCTAACGTGACAAAAAATAAAATCTTCTATGAGCTCACCATACTCCTAACAGAATACCTTGGGGTGTATTCTTTCTAAAATGGGGTCATTTGTGGGGTTTCTATACTGCCCTGGCATTTTAGGGGCCCTAAAGCAAGAGGAGTAGTCTAGAAACTAGTAGTCTAGAAAAATGGATGGGTGGCAGTGAAAGGTGGTGACAGGGGATGATTGACGGGTGATTGACAGGTGATTTACAGGGGAGACTAGATGTATACAAGGGGGGTGGGGCTGAGTATGTGGGCGGGTAATTGGCTGCCCAAGGGGCACATTATGGTCTGATCTGATAGGTAGCAGTGACAGGTGGTGACAGGGGGTGATTGATGGGTGATCAGTGGGTGATTTAGAGGGGAGAACAGATGTAAACAATGCACTTTGGTGGTGATCTGACGGTGGGTCTGAGGGCAATCTGAGGGTGTAGGCGGGTGTTTGGGTGCCCGCAGGGGCCAGTTTAGGTTCTGATCTGATGGGTGGCAGTGAGAGGTGTGTACAGGGGGTTATTGATGGGTGATTGACAGGTGATTGATAGGTGACCATTGGGTGCTTATAGGGGAGGATAGATTTGGGGAGCAGATGGTTTTCATAGGCAGTCATATGTTGATTCCAGTGTCTCAAAATATCAGTCAGAAGTATTCATAGCTGGCTAACAATATCTGTGATAGTCATCATAGGTGGCTCCCAATATCTGGCACTAGCCATAGTTGGGCCAAAACATCTTTCACTTTATGTAATTATAGATGGCAAGCAATATCTGTCAGAAGTTATAGGTGGCCACTTATATCTTCTTGTAGTCATAATTATTCCATAAGTATCTGCCCGCAGTCATAGTTGGTTGAACTTGTTTCCAAAAATTTTTTGACACTGTCATATAATTTTTATAATGTTGAAACATGATTAAAGTAAAGTTAATCCTAATTAATAAATAATTAATCCATACAATGGTCATGAATACTGTAAAATTGTTTTGCAGGAATTTACTAAAGGCCGATATGACCTGTCGGTGGGCGAGGCCAAGAAGCGGGTGGTCCGGAAGGTCCAGTTCCTGTTGAGGAATGACTTCAACAGGAACTTGAAGGTGAAGCAGGTCCAGATGATTTGGAGCGACCTGAAAAGGAGGGACAAAGAGCTCGTCAAGAGCATCCAGGAAGCCCTGTCATGTAAGTCAGCCAACTACTAGTTTATGTATGTGTATCTTGGGGTCTTTATACTGTATCTAATTATCCTATAAAAATACCATGTGCAGTGAATATTATAATAGAGTTGTGTAGTATATACAGTAAAAGTATCCGTTCAATATTCACAGCTCATCACTTTTTCCACCTTTTTTTTTTTTTTCTTTTTTTTTTGGACGGATTTATTCCAAAATGGGTTACCTAAACTATTTTTTGTGCTCCTGTGTGGGCATAGTGATGATATTTGTGCAGTATTTGCTGAGTGTTAGTTTTTGATAACCACTGATGATCACCTGGTAGTCTCCATGCCCTTGGCAACTGCCAAGGTTTGCCTTGTGGATGATCCGGCTCTGGTGCACAGCCATTTTAAGATCTCTCCAGAGTTATTAAATTTGATTGATGCCTATGTTCATGTTTGGCCTCTCAAGAGCATACGCAGACTTGTCTCAAAGCCACTCCTTTGATATATTTGCTGTGTGTGTAGGGTTTTATTCCTAATAAAGATGAACCATTGCCCCAGGGCCCAGTCTACGTTCAAGAGCGCTCTTTATAGCCTATCCTATTTATATTTTACTATATTTAAGAGTAATATTCTTTCATGTCCAATAAAGAAATAAAAGGTATTAGAATATAACTTTAAAGAAAAAAAAATTACTTTCAGTAAAAACGTAATACTTTTTACCAATTTCATGACATATTTTGTTCTCATTATATTATTTATTATTGTTTATTACAGCTGGATCTGCTTCTCGTCCACCGGCACCACCTGCACAGCAACGCCCAGCCCGCCGACAGGACAGGAGGACCCCCCCGTCTGCGCAGCCCCAGGACCTGCAGGAAGGAGATGCCCCAGGACCCAGCACCTCCCGGTCTTCCTCCCCAGGCCCCTCCTTTCACAGCCAGCGAGTGGCCAGGCGATCTGCCGGATGCCTCCAGACAGGTAAAAATCTTTCAGTCTATAATTAAGAGGTTTTGGATCAGGATCAGGGGTCGAGTCCTGCGTGAACGCGGATGGACGACGTCCACTTACTTTTATTGGAGACTGGACGTCGTCCATCCTTGCACCCTGGAGGGGAGCAGCGCAGTGGAGAGGAGCATTGGGCAGAGCAGTGGGGAAGGGTGGACGTTTCCCACCCCCTTCCCTCACCTTGGCTGTTAGTGGCAGCGGGCCTCAGTGTGCGGGATTTACCTCCTCCTGTTCCGGAGAGTTGACGTTGTGCGTGCAGCTAGTCTGGTCTAGTCAAGACCAGAGCAGCGACACAGCTTCAACTCGCCGGAATGAGGAGGAGGTAAGTCCCGCCCACTGATGCCCGCTGCCACTACCAGCCACCACCGCAATCGTTCTGGAGGGGAGAGCCAGAAATAGTAGCCCAAGGTGAGGGAAGGGGGGGGGGGGGGAAACGTCCGCCCTTCCCCGCTGCTCTGCCCAATGCTCCTCTCCACTGCGCTGCTTCCCTCCAGCTGTGGGGACACCTGGCTACATATGCTGGGGCCACTATACACCTGGCTACATATACTGGGGCCACTATACACCTGCCTACATATACTGGGGCCACTATACACCTGGCTACATATACTGGGGCCACTATACACCTGGCTACATATGCTGGGGCCACTATACACCTGGCTACATATACTGGGGCCACTATACACCTGGCTACATATACTGGGGACAACTACATACATGGCTATACTGGGGCCACTATACAACTGGCTACATATACTGTGGACACCTATACACCTGGCTATACTGTGGACACCTATAGACCTGGCTACCTGTTCTGGGGACATCTATACACCTGGCCACCTATTCTGGGAATATCTATACACCTGGCCACCTATTCTGAGGACATCTATACACCTGGCTACCTATTCTGGTTACATCTCTACATCTGGCCACCTATTCTGGGGACAACTATACACATGACTACTTATACTGGGGACACCTATAGACCTGGCTAGCTATACTGGGGGTACCTATTTTGGGGGAACTGCTGTCAGCTCTGTATTTATGGGGAACCGATGATGCCAGATTACCAGGGCCGGCCCGCCCATGAGGCGGGGTGAAACTTTTGCCTCAGGCGGCACTTCTGGGGGGGCGGCACCCACCCGTCCATGTGTGTGGGGGGCCGCCCGAGCTGGAGGGGATAGCGGGCAGGAAGGGGGTATTGGGCCTAGCGGCGGGGAGGGGGGTCGGACCCCCCCCTCCCTCGCCTGGGTCCCCCGTCCTCCGCTCCCCTCCAGCTTTAAAAAGGTCCGTGCTGTGGCTGCAGCTCTTCGTAAGAGGCAACGGGCGGGGATTACTCACCTCTTTCTCGTTCCAGGCCAGCGTGCGCTCCACTGACGTCGCTTCCTGCTACGCCGCAGGAAGTGACGTCAGTGGAGCGCACGCTGGCCTGGAACGAGGAAGAGGTGAGTAATTCCCGCCCGTTGCCTCTTACGAATAGCTGCAGCCACAGCACGGACCTTTTTAAAGCTAGAGGGGAGCGGAGGACGGGGGACCCAGGCGAGGGAGGGGGGGGGGGGGTCCGACCCCCCTCCCCGCCGCTAGGCCCAATACCCCCTTCCTGCCCGCTATCCCCTCCAGCTCGGGCGGCCCCCAACAACAACGGCTTGGGGGGGGGGGGGGGAGGGCGGCGGCGATTTCTTTGAAAATTGCCTCAGGTGGCAAAAAGTCTAGGGCCGGGCCTGCAGATTACGTGTATTTTGGGGAACCTCTGCCAGATTTTGTATGTTCGTGAACCACTGCTGACAGATTACATGTATTTTGGGTGTTACGTGTATTTTGGGTGATCCACTGACAGGTTTTGCGTATTTTGGTGAACTGCTTCCAGATTATGTGTATGTTGGGGGAACTGCTGCTGCCAGATTGTCTATTTTGGGGTAACCACTGCCATAGTATCTGTATTTTGGAGGAACCTCTGCCAGATTATGTGTATTTTTGGTGAAATGCTGTCAGACTACATCTACTTTTTGGGGATACACTACGACAGAGCTCAAACTTCTCCTGGCAGACCTTTTATACCACTGCTAAGGACATGTATATTTGGCCCCACCCATGACCATGCCCACGCTATGCTTAACCAAACCCATTTTTTGGCGCGGCGCAGAGATTTTTAGGGTGAGTCCACTCCCCTCTTTTTCAAGGACTACACCCCTGATCAGGATGATACCATTTATTGGCTAACTTAAACGAATAGAAGCCTGCAAGCTTTACACTGTAGAGACTTCGTCAAGGTACATTTCCATTACATGCGTTACGATGCGGCACACCACGGGTGTCCTGAAACCATTGCACGGCAGTGGTATAGTTTGTATTGCGTTCAGGTTATGCGGAGCGGTGTACACTGATCCAATAATCTGCAGCATGCTTCATATTCTCGCAGGGCTGCATCTGCGTCCCATCTCCTCTAATCACTTCTGCATTGGGAGATGCGGAACTGATGCGGCGAGGTGGCCGCCTTAGCATCACTTCTATGGTGGAACAGGGCCCTAAATGTTGTTGTATAAGCTTTACATTAATTTTTTTTTTTTCCTTGATACAATGATTATACATTTTACAATCAGGGTAACCGATTTTCCCTATTCTTTCCACAGTTCCACTGTCTACTCACCTAAAATTGAGGAGGGACCATAGGAGGCTGAAGGCAACGGTGAGGCGGCATCAGAGAGGAGTGCCGGTCCGGGACTTCCGTATCCTGAAGCAGCAGGTCCTGGAGCTGCGCGAAAAATCGGCCAAGCAGGACGAGCTTATTGCCAATTTAATGGGCACCGGGGGCAGGCGTGATGCCTAACTATTATTTTTTTTGTGGTTTTTTTTGTGGGGGTGGGGGGGGGGGGGTATTTTTGTTGGACCATTGTAGCCCCTGACACACTCTAATGAGTTGTGGTTCACCATGAGCTTGCTGGTTAATTTGTACCTACGGTAGCTGTACTGCAGCAACTACCTACCTACCTGCCTAATCTATACTGCAGCACCTACCAACCTACCTACCTAATCTATACTGCAGTGCCTACCTACCTACCTAATCTATACTGCAGCACCTACCTATCTACCTAATCTATACTGCAGCACCTACCTATCTACCTTATCTATACTGCAGCACCTACCTACGGTAGCTGTACTGCAGCAACTACCTACCTACCTGCCTAATCTATACTGCAGCACCTACCTACCTAATCTTTACTGCAGAACCTACCTACCTAATCTACAGTAGTGTGAAAAACTATTTGCCCCCTTCCTGATTTCTTATTCTTTTGCATGTTTGTCACACTTAAATGTTTCTGCTAATTGAAAACCGTTAACTATTAGTCAAAGATAACATAATTGAACACAAAATGCAGTTTAAAATGATGGTTTTTATGATTTATTGAGAAAAAAAACTCAAAACCTACATGGCCCTGTGTGAAAAAGAAATTGCCCCCTGAACCTAATAGCTGGTTGTGCCACCCTTAGCAGCAATAACTGCAATCAAGCGTTTGCGATAACTTGCAACGAGTCTTTTACAGCGCTCTGGAGGAATTTTGGCCCACTCATCTTTGCAGAATTGTTGTAATTCAGCTTTATTTGAGGGTTTACTAGCATGAACCGCCTTTTTAGGGTCATGCCACAACATCTCAATAGGATTCAGGTCAGGACTTTGACTAGGCAACTCCAAAGTCTTCATTATGTTTTTCTTCAGCCATTCAGAGGTGGATTTGATGGTGTGTTTTGGGTCATTGTCCTGCTGCAGCACCCAAGATCGCTTCAGCTTGAGTTGACAAACAGATGGCCGGACATTCTCCTTCATGATTTTTTGGTAGACAGTAGAATTCATGGTTCCATCTAGAACAGCAAGCCTTCCAGGTCCTGAAGCAGCAAAACAACCCCAGACCATCACACTACTACCACCATATTTCACTGTTGGTATGATGTTATTTTACTGAAATGCTGTGTTACTTCTACGCCAGATGTAAAGGGACACCCAGCTTCCAAAAAGTTCAACTTTTGTCTCGTCGGTCCACAAGGTATTTTCCCAAAAGTCTTGACAATCATTGAGATGTTTTTTTAGCAAAATTGAGACGAGCCCTAATGTTCTTTTTGCTTAAAAGTGGTTTGCTCCTTGGATATCTGCCATGCAGGCCATTTTTGCCCAGTCTCTTTCTTATGGTGGACTCATGAACACTGACCTAATAGTTAACGGTTTTTGATGAGCAGAACCATTTAAGTGTGACAAACATGCAAAATAATAAGAAATCAGGAAGGGGGCAAATAGTTTTTCACACCACTGTATACTGCAGCACCTACCTATGGTAGCTGTACTGCAGCCAGAGGCGTATCTAGGGATGACGGCGCCCATGGCAAGCAATTAAATTGCGCCCCTTTTGGGAATGGGGGGGGGGGGAGGGGGGGCGGGGGTTTGATGCAATTTTTCCTGGACAAAAGGTTAAAAAACGTAGCCAATTTTTTTACAGACGGGTGGAGTCATTAACTCGGTAGGTATTTTTCATTGGGGGGAGGGGCTGTGGGAGTGGGCAGGGTGTGCATGGCCTGACTGAGGCCCTCAAGTGATAAATGCAGCTAATGTGAGGCCTCCCAAGCTATAAATGCAGCTTCCCCAAGTGACAATTGCAGGTAGTGTGAGGCCTTCCCCCCCCCCCCCCCCCCCAAGTGACAAATGAAAACCACACACAGCACTTCAGATCCCAAACACAGCACTTCAGATCCCAGACACACCGCACACGCAGCACTACAAGTCCCAGCCACACCGCACACGCAGCACTACAAGTCCCAGCCACACCGCACACGCAGCACTACAAGTCCCAGCCACACCGCACACGCAGCACTACAAGTCCCAGCCACACCGCACACGCAGCACTACAAGTCCCAGCCACACCGCACACGCAGCACTACAAGTCCCAGACACACCGCACACACAGCACTAAGAGTCCCAGACACACCGCACACACAGCACTAAGAGTCCCAGCCCAGCTACACCACACACAAACACAGCACTACAAGTCCCAGCCACACCGCACACGCAGCACTACAAGTCCCAGACACACCGCACACACAGCACTACAAGTCCCAGCCACACCGCACACACAGCACTACAAGTCCCAGACACACCGCACACGCAGCACTACAAGTCCCAGCTACACCGCACACGCAGCACTACAAGTCCCAGCCACACCGCACACGCAGCACTACAAGTCCCAGACACACCGCACACACAGCACTACAAGTCCCAGCCACACCGCACACACAGCACTACAAGTCCCAGACACACCGCACACGCAGCACTACAAGTCCCAGACACACCGCACACACAGCACTACAAGTCCCAGACACACCGCACACACAGCACTACAAGTCCCAGACACACCGCACACACAGCACTACAAGTCCCAGACACACCGCACACACAGCACTACAAGTCCCAGCCACACCGCACACACAGCACTACAAGTCCCAGACACACCGCACACGCAGCACTACAAGTCCCAGCCACACCGCACACGCAGCACTACAAGTCCCAGACACACCGCACACACAGCACTACAAGTCCCAGACACACCGCACACACACAGCACTACAAGTCCCAGCCACACCGCACACGCAGCACTACAAATCCCAGCCACACCGCACACACAGCACTAAGAGTCCCAGCCCAGCTACACCACACACAAACACAGCACTACAAGTCCCAGACACCCCCCCCCCAAGTGACAAATGAAAACCACACACAGCACTTCAGATCCTAAACACAGCACTTCAGATCCCAGACACACCGCACACGCAGCACTACAAGTCCCAGCCACACCGCACACGCAGCACTACAAGTCCCAGCCACACCGCACACGCAGCACTACAAGTCCCAGCCACACCGCACACGCAGCACTACAAGTCCCAGCCACACCGCACACGCAGCATTACAAGTCCCAGCCACACCGCACACGCAGCACTACAAGTCCCAGACACACCGCACACGCAGCACTACAAGTCCCAGCCACACCGCACACGCAGCACTACAAGTCCCAGACACACCGCACACACAGCACTACAAGTCCCAGACACACCGCACACACAGCACTACAAGTCCCAGACACACCGCACACACAGCACTACAAGTCCCAGCCACACCGCACACACAGCACTACAAGTCCCAGACACACCGCACACACAGCACTACAAGTCCCAGCCACACCGCACACGCAGCACTACAAATCCCAGCCACACCGCACACACAGCACTAAGAGTCCCAGCCCAGCTACACCACACACAAACACAGCACTACAAGTCCCAGACACACCACACACACAGCACTACAAGTCCCAGCCACACCACACACACAGCACTACAAGTCCCAGCCACACCACACACACAGCACTACAAGTCCCAGCCACACCACACACGGCACTACAAGACACAACCCCCCCCCCTCCCCCTATCCTATCCTATTTACATACACCTATTAACTTACGAGTACAGGATGTTTCCTTTTGTGGTGTGCAGTGGGCGGGCTCAAGGAGGAGGCTGCGGCTGTGGGCAGAGACTGAGTGCCATGCTGTGCACATCTGATCTCACTCACACAGCAGACTGGAGAAGGCGGAGAATTCTGGGCGGGGCTTCTGCAGGAAATACAAGGAGGCTGTTTCTAGCGTGGCTGTATATACAACTGATGTGATAGAGGAAATCAGGCGCCGATCACTTGCTAATGACGGCGCATGTGATAACTATGAATGATATAGTCAGTCTGCGCCCCTAGTTGTCTGGAGAAGCGGGCGCCCAGGGCAAATGACATAAGTGCACGCTGGTAGATACGCGTCTGACTGCAGCACCTACCTACCTAATGTATACTGCTGCACCTACCTACCTAATCTATACTGCAGCTCCTACCTACCATACCCTACTCCATAGAGCCAAATTAATCCATGCCATGCACTGAGGATCAAACAATCTGAAACAGTATGTATGCATGTTGGATTATTCTGGCTCTGTACAAATTAACATGCTGACACATCATTGCATTCCAGCGGTTCTAGAGGTGTGTTTATCTCCTAAGGGTGACAATGAATAATTTGCATATATTCAGCAGTGATGCACTGGGAGACATCTCAAGCTCACTCCAACCTGAATCATCGCAAATTATTTCTGTTTTAAGAAAGCAAACTGTTGTTTTTTGTTATATAATGTTTATATACACAGCACATGTAGCTGCAAACAGCTATTTACCTTAAAAAATGTTTTTATTTTTTGAAAAAAGAAAAAAAAATTGCACCTTGCAAAACAAAAAAATAAATATTTTTTTTGATTTAAAACAGTATACGTTTCTGTTTTTTGGTTATATTATCTCTCATACTGACACAATGCGTTGGAGTGGACTAAATAATTGCAACAGAAATGCAGTGACATTGTTAGAACAATGCATTTCTGAAACATATTTTATCGCTTATTTAGGGCCCGTTCAGATTGCACGCGTTTCCAGCCGCGTTTTGGAAACACGTGCGGGAGGCCGACACGCACGACATCATACAGTGCATAGAGTTCACTGTCTGATGTTCACACTGCATGCGTTCCGGACCTGTGCGGTCCGGGAACGCATGCTGCATGCAGATTTTGTAAAAACGCGCGGCTGTCCCATTTGCTTTTCAGTGATGGGATCAGCCACGCAACGCACACAAACACGTATGGCGTGCGTTCGTATGCGTTTTGTTCCGCACGCATGGCCATCCGCATTTGTGATCTGAACGGGCCCTTAGTTGTAGGTGTTACATTGCTTGTGATGCAATCCCAACATTTTTTTAAATCAACAATGTCCGAGACAAAGCACCAGTGTAAAAAAAATTAAAAAAAAAAACATGTATGAACAATATATGTAGCAATAATTTATTGCTCCCCCCAGTAGTTCATAGGTAGCCAGACCTCTCCCCTTCCCCCCAGAAATTCATAGGTAACCAGACCTGAACCCCTTCCACCCTCCCCCCTGAAAATCATAGGTAACCAGACCTGAACCCCTTCCACCCTCCCCCCAGAAATTCATAGGTAACCAGACCTGAACCCCTTCCACCCTCCCCCCAGAAATTCATAGGTAACCAGACCTGAACCCCTTCCACCCTCCCCCCAGAAATTCATAGGTAACCAGACCTGAACCCCTTCCACCCTCCCCCCTGAAAATCATAGGTAACCAGACCTGAACCCCTTCCACCCTCCCCCCAGAAATTCATAGGTAACTAGACCTGAACCCCTTCCACCCTCCCCCCAGAAATTCATAGGTAACCAGACCTGAACCCCTTCCACCCTCCCCCCTGTAAATCATAGGTAACCAGACCTGAACCCCTTCCACCCTCCCCCCAGAAATTCATAGGTAACTAGACCTGAACCCCTTCCACCCTCCCCCCAGAAATTCATAGGTAACTAGACCTGAACCCCTTCCACCCTCCCCCCAGAAATTCATAGGTAACCAGACCTGAACCCCTTCCACCCTCCCCCCAGAAATTCATAGGTAACCAGACCTGAACCCCTTCCACCCTCCCCCCAGAAATTCATAGGTAACCAGACCTGAACCCCTTCCACCCTCCCCCCAGAAATTCATAGGTAACCAGACCTGAACCCCTTCCACCCTCCCCCCTGAAAATCATAGGTAACCAGACCTGAACCCCTTCCACCCTCCCCCTAGAAATTCATAGGTAACCAGACCTGAACCCCTTCCACCCTCCCCCCAGAAATTCATAGGTAACCAGACCTGAACCCCTTCCACCCTCCCCCCAGAAATTCATAGGTAACCAGACCTGAACCCCTTCCACCCTCCCCCCAGAAATTCATAGGTAACCAGACCTGAACCCCTTCCACCCTCCCCCCAGAAATTCATAGGTAACCAGACCTGAACCCCTTCCACCCTCCCCCCTGAAAATCATAGGTAACCAGACCTGAACCCCTTCCACCCTCCCCCTAGAAATTCATAGGTAACCAGACCTGAACCCCTTCCACCCTCCCCCCAGAAATTCATAGGTAACCAGACCTGAACCCCTTCCACCCTCCCCCCTGAAAATCATAGGTAACCAGACCTGAACCCCTTCCACCCTCCCCCCAGAAATTCATAGGTAACCAGACCTGAACCCCTTCCACCCTCCCCCCAGAAATTCATAGGTAACCAGACCTGAACCCCTTCCACCCTCCCCCCTGAAAATCATAGGTAACCAGACCTGAACCCCTTCCACCCTCCCCCCAGAAATTCATAGGTAACCAGACCTGAACCCCTTCCACCCTCCCCCCTGAAAATCATAGGTAACCAGACCTGAACCCCTTCCACCCTCCCCCCAGAAATTCATAGGTAACCAGACCTGAACCCCTTCCACCCTCCCCCCTGTAAATCATAGGTAACCAGACCTGAACCCCTTCCACCCTCCCCCCAGAAATTCATAGGTAACCAGACCTGAACCCCTTCCACCCTCCCCCCTGTAAATCATAGGTAACCAGACCTGAACCCCTTCCACCCTCCCCCCTGAAAATCATAGGTAACCAGACCTGAACCCCTTCCACCCTCCCCCCAGAAATTCATAGGTAACCAGACCTGAACCCCTTCCACCCTCCCCCCTGTAAATCATAGGTAACCAGACCTGAACCCCTTCCACCCTCCCCCCAGAAATTCATAGGTAACCAGACCTGAACCCCTTCCACCCTCCCCCCTGTAAATCATAGGTAACCAGACCTGAACCCCTTCCACCCTCCCCCCAGAAATTCATAGGTAACCAGACCTGAACCCCTTCCACCCTCCCCCCTGTAAATCATAGGTAACCAGACCTGAACCCCTTCCACCCTCCCCCCAGAAATTCATAGGTAACCAGACCTGAACCCCTTCCACCCTCCCCCCAGAAATTCATAGGTAACCAGACCTGAACCCCTTCCACCCTCCCCCCAGAAATTCATAGGTAACCAGACCTGAACCCCTTCCACCCTCCCCCCTGAAAATCATAGGTAACCAGACCTGAACCCCTTCCACCCTCCCCCCAGAAATTCATAGGTAACCAGACCTGAACCCCTTCCACCCTCCCCCCAGAAATTCATAGGTAACCAGACCTGAACCCCTTCCACCCTCCCCCCTGAAAATCATAGGTAACCAGACCTGAACCCCTTCCACCCTCCCCCCAGAAATTCATAGGTAACCAGACCTGAACCCCTTCCACCCTCCCCCCTGAAAATCATAGGTAACCAGACCTGAACCCCTTCCACCCTCCCCCCAGAAATTCATAGGTAACCAGACCTGAACCCCTTCCACCCTCCCCCCTGTAAATCATAGGTAACCAGACCTGAACCCCTTCCACACCCTCCCCCCAGAAATTCATAGGTAACCAGACCTGAACCCCTTCCACCCTCCCCCCTGTAAATCATAGGTAACCAGACCTGAACCCCTTCCACCCTCCCCCCAGAAATTCATAGGTAACCAGACCTGAACCCCTTCCACCCTCCCCCCAGAAATTCATAGGTAACCAGACCTGAACCCCTTCCACCCTCCCCCCAGAAATTCATAGGTAACCAGACCTGAACCCCTTCCACCCTCCCCCCTGAAAATCATAGGTAACCAGACCTGAACCCCTTCCACCCTCCCCCCAGAAATTCATAGGTAACCAGACCTGAACCCCTTCCACCCTCCCCCCTGTAAATCATAGGTAACCAGACCTGAACCCCTTCCACCCTCCCCCCAGAAATTCATAGGTAACCAGACCTGAACCCCTTCCACCCTCCCCCCTGTAAATCATAGGTAACCAGACCTGAACCCCTTCCACCCTCCCCCCAGAAATTCATAGGTAACCAGACCTGAACCCCTTCCACCCTCCCCCCAGAAATTCATAGGTAACCAGACCGGAACCCCTTCCACCCTCCCCCCTGAAAATCATAGGTAACCAGACCTGAACCCCTTCCACCCTCCCCCCAGAAATTCATAGGTAACCAGACCTGAACCCCTTCCACCCTCCCCCCTGAAAATCATAGGTAACCAGACCTGAACCCCTTCCACCCTCCCCCCAGAAATTCATAGGTAACCAGACCTGAACCCCTTCCACCCTCCCCCCAGAAATTCATAGGTAACCAGACCTGAACCCCTTCCACCCTCCCCCCAGAAATTCATAGGTAACCAGACCTGAACCCCTTCCACCCTCCCCCCTGAAAATCATAGGTAACCAGACCTGAACCCCTTCCACCCTCCCCCTAGAAATTCATAGGTAACCAGACCTGAACCCCTTCCACCCTCCCCCCAGAAATTCATAGGTAACCAGACCTGAACCCCTTCCACCCTCCCCCCTGAAAATCATAGGTAACCAGACCTGAACCCCTTCCACCCTCCCCCCAGAAATTCATAGGTAACCAGACCTGAACCCCTTCCACCCTCCCCCCTGTAAATCATAGGTAACCAGACCTGAACCCCTTCCACCCTCCCCCCAGAAATTCATAGGTAACCAGACCTGAACCCCTTCCACCCTCCCCCCAGAAATTCATAGGTAACCAGACCTGAAACCCTTCCACCCTCCCCCCTGTAAATCATAGGTAACCAGACCTGAACCCCTTCCACCCTCCCCCCAGAAATTCATAGGTAACCAGACCTGAACCCCTTCCACCCTCCCCCCAGAAATTCATAGGTAACCAGACCTGAACCCCTTCCACCCTCCCCCCAGAAATTCATAGGTAACCAGACCTGAACCCCTTCCACCCTCCCCCCTGAAAATCATAGGTAACCAGACCTGAACCCCTTCCACCCTCCCCCCAGAAATTCATAGGTAACCAGACCTGAACCCCTTCCACCCTCCCCCCAGAAATTCATAGGTAACCAGACCTGAACCCCTTCCACCCTCCCCCCAGAAATTCATAGGTAACCAGACCTGAACCCCTTCCACCCTCCCCCCAGAAATTCATAGGTAACCAGACCTGAACCCCTTCCACCCTCCCCCCTGAAAATCATAGGTAACCAGACCTGAACCCCTTCCACCCTCCCCCTAGAAATTCATAGGTAACCAGACCTGAACCCCTTCCACCCTCCCCCCAGAAATTCATAGGTAACCAGACCTGAACCCCTTCCACCCTCCCCCCTGAAAATCATAGGTAACCAGACCTGAACCCCTTCCACCCTCCCCCCAGAAATTCATAGGTAACCAGACCTGAACCCCTTCCACCCTCCCCCCAGAAATTCATAGGTAACCAGACCTGAACCCCTTCCACCCTCCCCCCTGAAAATCATAGGTAACCAGACCTGAACCCCTTCCACCCTCCCCCCAGAAATTCATAGGTAACCAGACCTGAACCCCTTCCACCCTCCCCCCTGAAAATCATAGGTAACCAGACCTGAACCCCTTCCACCCTCCCCCCAGAAATTCATAGGTAACCAGACCTGAACCCCTTCCACCCTCCCCCCTGTAAATCATAGGTAACCAGACCTGAACCCCTTCCACCCTCCCCCCAGAAATTCATAGGTAACCAGACCTGAACCCCTTCCACCCTCCCCCCTGTAAATCATAGGTAACCAGACCTGAACCCCTTCCACCCTCCCCCCTGAAAATCATAGGTAACCAGACCTGAACCCCTTCCACCCTCCCCCCAGAAATTCATAGGTAACCAGACCTGAACCCCTTCCACCCTCCCCCCTGAAAATCATAGGTAACCAGACCTGAACCCCTTCCACCCTCCCCCCAGAAATTCATAGGTAACCAGACCTGAACCCCTTCCACCCTCCCCCCTGTAAATCATAGGTAACCAGACCTGAACCCCTTCCACCCTCCCCCCAGAAATTCATAGGTAACCAGACCTGAACCCCTTCCACCCTCCCCCCTGTAAATCATAGGTAACCAGACCTGAACCCCTTCCACCCTCCCCCCAGAAATTCATAGGTAACCAGACCTGAACCCCTTCCACCCTCCCCCCAGAAATTCATAGGTAACCAGACCTGAACCCCTTCCACCCTCCCCCCAGAAATTCATAGGTAACCAGACCTGAACCCCTTCCACCCTCCCCCCTGAAAATCATAGGTAACCAGACCTGAACCCCTTCCACCCTCCCCCCAGAAATTCATAGGTAACCAGACCTGAACCCCTTCCACCCTCCCCCCAGAAATTCATAGGTAACCAGACCTGAACCCCTTCCACCCTCCCCCCTGAAAATCATAGGTAACCAGACCTGAACCCCTTCCACCCTCCCCCCAGAAATTCATAGGTAACCAGACCTGAACCCCTTCCACCCTCCCCCCTGAAAATCATAGGTAACCAGACCTGAACCCCTTCCACCCTCCCCCCAGAAATTCATAGGTAACCAGACCTGAACCCCTTCCACCCTCCCCCCTGTAAATCATAGGTAACCAGACCTGAACCCCTTCCACCCTCCCCCCAGAAATTCATAGGTAACCAGACCTGAACCCCTTCCACCCTCCCCCCTGTAAATCATAGGTAACCAGACCTGAACCCCTTCCACCCTCCCCCCAGAAATTCATAGGTAACCAGACCTGAACCCCTTCCACCCTCCCCCCAGAAATTCATAGGTAACCAGACCTGAACCCCTTCCACCCTCCCCCCAGAAATTCATAGGTAACCAGACCTGAACCCCTTCCACCCTCCCCCCTGAAAATCATAGGTAACCAGACCTGAACCCCTTCCACCCTCCCCCCAGAAATTCATAGGTAACCAGACCTGAACCCCTTCCACCCTCCCCCCTGTAAATCATAGGTAACCAGACCTGAACCCCTTCCACCCTCCCCCCAGAAATTCATAGGTAACCAGACCTGAACCCCTTCCACCCTCCCCCCTGTAAATCATAGGTAACCAGACCTGAACCCCTTCCACCCTCCCCCCAGAAATTCATAGGTAACCAGACCTGAACCCCTTCCACCTTCCCCCCAGAAATTCATAGGTAACCAGACCTGAACCCCTTCCACCCTCCCCCCTGAAAATCATAGGTAACCAGACCTGAACCCCTTCCACCCTCCCCCCAGAAATTCATAGGTAACCAGACCTGAACCCCTTCCACCCTCCCCCCTGAAAATCATAGGTAACCAGACCTGAACCCCTTCCACCCTCCCCCCAGAAATTCATAGGTAACCAGACCTGAACCCCTTCCACCCTCCCCCCAGAAATTCATAGGTAACCAGACCTGAACCCCTTCCACCCTCCCCCCAGAAATTCATAGGTAACCAGACCTGAACCCCTTCCACCCTCCCCCCTGAAAATCATAGGTAACCAGACCTGAACCCCTTCCACCCTCCCCCTAGAAATTCATAGGTAACCAGACCTGAACCCCTTCCACCCTCCCCCCAGAAATTCATAGGTAACCAGACCTGAACCCCTTCCACCCTCCCCCCTGAAAATCATAGGTAACCAGACCTGAACCCCTTCCACCCTCCCCCCAGAAATTCATAGGTAACCAGACCTGAACCCCTTCCACCCTCCCCCCTGTAAATCATAGGTAACCAGACCTGAACCCCTTCCACCCTCCCCCCAGAAATTCATAGGTAACCAGACCTGAACCCCTTCCACCCTCCCCCCAGAAATTCATAGGTAACCAGACCTGAAACCCTTCCACCCTCCCCCCTGTAAATCATAGGTAACCAGACCTGAACCCCTTCCACCCTCCCCCCAGAAATTCATAGGTAACCAGACCTGAACCCCTTCCACCCTCCCCCCAGAAATTCATAGGTAACCAGACCTGAACCCCTTCCACCCTCCCCCCAGAAATTCATAGGTAACCAGACCTGAACCCCTTCCACCCTCCCCCCTGAAAATCATAGGTAACCAGACCTGAACCCCTTCCACCCTCCCCCCAGAAATTCATAGGTAACCAGACCTGAACCCCTTCCACCCTCCCCCCTGTAAATCATAGGTAACCAGACCTGAACCCCTTCCACCCTCCCCCCAGAAATTCATAGGTAACCAGACCTGAACCCCTTCCACCCTCCCCCCTGTAAATCATAGGTAACCAGACCTGAACCCCTTCCACCCTCCCCCCAGAAATTCATAGGTAACCAGACCAGAACCCCTTCCACCCTCCCCCCAGAAATTCATAGGTAACCAGACCTGAACCCCTTCCACCCTCCCCCCTGAAAATCATAGGTAACCAGACCTGAACCCCTTTCACCCTCCCCCCAGAAATTCTGTTTCAGTTTATTTTATTTTTTTGGGGAGTGCTCCCTGACAGTGGGAACACTGCTATCTATAATCTAAAGAAGGTGGTAAATTCTAATAAAAAGTGTGGAGTACCCTAACGGTGGGGACACCCAAACATATTAAACAGGAACAGGTGAGTATTTTTTTATTTTTTTTTGAGGAGTGCTCCCTGACAGTGGGAACACTGCTATCTATAATCAAAAGAAGGTGGTAAATTCTAATAAAAAGTGTGGAGTACCCTAACGGTGGGGACACCCAAACAAATTGAACAGGAACCGGTGATTTTTTTTTTTTTTTTTTTTTGAGGAGTGCTCCCTGACAGTGGGAACACAGCTATCTATAATTAAAAGAAGGTGGTAAATTATTTTAAAAAGTGCGATGCACCCTAACGTTGGGGACACCAAGAAACTGAACAAGAAAAGGTGATTTTTTTTTTACGTCAGCAGAAGCCATTTTGGTGGCAGGTAGTAGGCAAAGTCCTAGCTTGTGGCCCTGAGAGGAGCAGCGGCTCAGTCACATAGTAAGTTGACCATCACCCTCAGTAAGCCCAAGCCATTTTGGTGGCAGGTAGTAGGCAAAGTCCTAGCTTGTGGCCCTGAGAGGAGCAGAGGCTCAGTCATATAGTAAGTTGACCATCACCCTCAGTAAGCCCAAGCCCTTTTGGTGGCAGGTAGTAGGCAAAGTCCTAGCTTGTGGCCCTGAGAGGAGCAGTGGCTCAGTCATATAGTAAGTTGACCATCACCCTCAGTAAGCCCAAGCCCTTTTGGTGGCAGGTAGTAGGCAAAGTCCTAGCTTGTGGCCCTGAGAGGAGCAGTGGCTCAGTCATATAGTAAGTTGACCATCACCCTCAGTAAGCCCAAGACATTTTGGTGGCAGGTAGTAGGCAAAGTCCTAGCTTGTGGCCCTGAGAGGAGCAGCGGCTCAGTCATATAGTAAGTTGACCATCACCCTCAGTAAGCCCAAGACATTTTGGTGCAGGTAGTAGGCAAAGTCCTAGCTTGTGGCCCTGAGAGGAGCAGCGGCTCAGTCATATAGTAAGTTGACCATCACCCTCAGTAAGCCCAAGCCATTTTGGTGGCAGGTAGTAGGCAAAGTCCTAGCTTGTGGCCCTGAGAGGAGCAGCGGCTCAGTCATATAGTAAGTTGACCATCACCCTCAGTAAGCCCAAGCCATTTTGGTGGCAGGTAGTAGGTAAAGTCCTAGCTTGTGGCCCTGAGAGGAGCAGCGGCTCAGTCATATAGTAAGTTGACCATCACCCTCAGTAAGCCCAAGCCATTTTGGTGGCAGGTAGTAGGCAAAGTCCTAGCTTGTGGCCCTGAGAGGAGCAGCGGCTCAGTCATATAGTAAGTTGACCATCACCCTCAGTAAGCCCAAGCCATTTTGGTGGCAGGTAGTAGGCAAAGTCCTAGCTTGTGGCCCTGAGAGGAGCAGCGGCTCAGTCATATAGTAAGTTGACCATCACCCTCAGTAAGCCCAAGCCATTTTGGTGGCAGGTAGTAGGCAAAGTCACCGGAAAGGTGGAAGAACAATAAACAAAACAGCAGCAACATCAGGGACACCAGTAAACATAGCAGGACATAGCAGTGCTCCATGAGGGTAGGAACACTGAAATACTTTTGCAGCAGGAGCAGAAAAAAATGAAATTGTGCAGTGCACTGTAACGGTGTGAGCAATGATATCAATAAAAGGTTTTTTTTTGGGGGGGGGGGTTAACCATAGAGCTCCATAAAAGTGGGAAGACTGCTGTACCTTTGAATCAAATTGTGCAGTGCACAATAATGTTGGGAACACAACTGAACATTAAATATTTAATGTTATCTTATAGACACATAGGTATATCAGAGGGAGTTGAAAGCGATCTCATTCAGTTTCTGTCTCTGAGGGCAGGGGCTGAGTATTCACCATCAATCCAGGACTGATTCATTTTTAAGAAGGTCAGTCTGTTCACTGAATCTGTAGACAAACAGGATCGCTTTTCAGTAACCACCCCACCTGCCGCACTGAATGCACGCTCAGAAATGACGCTGGAAGCCGGGCATGCCAGAAGTTGAAGCGCATACTGCGCCAGCTCGGGACAGGTTTCCAGTCTGGCGGACCAAAATTCCATAGGGTCCTCTGTGCGCATACTGTCAGATGCACCAAGTGACCTCATGTAATCACTGACCATGCGGCTCACCCGCTGGTGAAAACTTCCTTCTACTGTTCTTGTTGTTATTGTTGGACGCTCAGAGAAGTAAAAGTTTCTCATTGCTCCAAAAAGGTCTCCAGGAAGAATGGGTCTGCTAGGCTCAGCTACTTGCTGGGTGCGATGAGTGGGGATAGCTGTGATCTCAGACTGTGGAAAGGCCTCCTGCACATGACGTATTAGGGCCTGCTGCAGCTCACGCATCCTCTCCTCCTGCCGGCTTGCTGGAATGAACTGACCCAGTTTCCCCTTGCATCGAGGGTCTAAAAGGGCGGCCAACCAGTAGTCATCCCTCTCCTTAATGTTTTGGATCCGGGGAACTCTGCGTAAGCATTTCAACATATGAACAGCCATGGGGAAGAGATGAGCCTGCGCCTCCAAATCATCCGGTCTGCTCAACACATCAAAATCCTCTGACTGCTGCTGCTGCTCGTCCTGCCTTCCAATGTCTACCCACCCATGAACCACAGATGCCGCACTGGCCTGCTCTCCCTCCTCACAATGGTCAGGCACCTCAAGTAAGTCCCGCGTGAAAGTAAGCTCCTCCTCCTCCTCCTCCTCCTCATGTGCCTGAGTCTGGGTGGCTTGGAGCAAGCTTTGATGTTCAAGCTCATCAAGCGCATCCTCCCCAGCTGCCATCAGGCTACTCAGACTCTCGTCCAGCATGTACACGAGAGGGATCACTTCGCTGATACAGACTTGTGCCCCACTTACGAATGTTGTAGCCTGATCGAATGGGGACAAGACACGGCAGAGTTGATACATCAGCCGCCACTCTTCCTGGGTGAATCGGGCAGGTGCGCCCTGGGTGCCATGTCCTCCTCGGAGGTACTCTGCAACCGCCTTTTTCTGCTCGCACAACCTATTCAGCATGCGAAGTGTGGAGTTCCACCGTGTTGCACTGTCTGCAATGAGCCTATGGGGGGGCAGGCCATGTTTCTCCTGCAATTTAGACAGCGAATCTTTGGCATTTGAAGAATAACGTAACTTCGATACAACTCTTCTTGCATGCTGCACCACATCACTCAAACCTGGGTAGGTGCGTAAAAAGCGCTGCACCACCAGGTTGAGTATGTGGGCAAAACATGGCACATGGGGGATGTTGCCCTGATTCAGGGCGGCAATCAGATTTGCTGCGTTGTCACATACAACATGACCAGCCTGGAGTCTTCTTGGGGTCAGCCACTTCTGCACCTGTCCGTTGATAATGGCCAGGACATTTGGTGCAGTAAGTCTCTGCTGCTCAACGCTGACTAAACCCAGAACCGCCTGACAGCGTCGATGTACCACTCTGCTGTGGCCAGTCCCACGGGCACGCTTACTGGGGGCCTCAGCTGTAGCGGTTGCGACATGACTAGAGGCAAGTGTGGAACTGTTCCCCTTGACACCACGGGGCGGCGCAACCAGCTCATTGGCCGCCCCAGGACTGGAACCCTCCTGTTGACATTGGAGGGTGACCCAATGTGCCGTAAAGGACATATAACGTCCCTGGCCATGACTGCTGGTCCAGCAATCCGTCGTGAGATGTACCCTGTTGCCTACAGAATAGTCAAGGGACAGGGTCACATTATCCACAGTGTGGCGATACAGATCAGGTATTGCTGTCCTAGCAAAATAATGGCGGCTGGGGATCCGCCATTCTGGTATGCCAAACCTCAGCAGCTCGCGAATGGCTGTACCCTCCTCTACAAGACTGTAGGGCAATAACTGCTGGACCATAGCCTGTGACAGCAGCCCATTCAACCTCCGGATCCTGCTGTGATGGGAAGGCAGTGGCTTTGTCGACCTTATCGACTCAGTAATTAAGGGCTGGGTGCTGTGAGCCACTGACGAGAAACGTGCAATTGAGGTAGCTGACATGTGGCCTCTACTGCCAGACTGTGTTGCGGAGTGAAGGCAGGGGGAAGGGGTGCCGATGTCAGAACCTGAATGGGAAGAAGGATGGGGCACTGTGCGGGGTATTTTACCCATTGCTTCCTGAACAAGCTGATTTTCTCTCTTATGCTTTTTTATGTGGGAGAGTGGACCACCTGTGCCCGCTCTTGACAAGTCCTTCCCTAAACGCACTTTATGACCACAAATGTTGCATATGACAATGTGGGGATCAGATTCATCAACGGTAAAGTACTTCCAAACTGGGGCTTTCTTAGATGATTT
This sequence comes from Hyperolius riggenbachi, assembly GCF_040937935.1. Taxonomy (NCBI): domain Eukaryota; kingdom Metazoa; phylum Chordata; class Amphibia; order Anura; family Hyperoliidae; genus Hyperolius; species Hyperolius riggenbachi. The sequence continues at coordinate 206,780,808 of NC_090647.1, read as the reverse complement.
TTTAACTGTTTTTTCAGTCTCAGGCACAACAATTTGGGAGAGGGTGCTTTCAGATGCAGGCTCAGCCTGTGGCTGCTGCCTCGTTTGAAAAAGCCTACCAGAGGAGCCACTGCTTCCACTAGGTCTCACGGTATGCTGATGCAGCCTCTGCGGCTCTGAATCATCTGAGCTGGCATCATCATGATGTTCAGGCGGGTCATAGTCCCTATCCAGATCATCGTCACTACATCCCTTATAAGAACCCAGCTCATCATCATCAGGATAATTGGGAGAAAGAAGGTTGGAAGAGCCCTCATCCTGGATGTTATGTTCTCCCATTGAGGACTGAGACTGATCGCGGGCATGGTACAAGTTGTCATCATGATCATCACCCGCCAATCCCTCATCGATAACATTCTGAGGTTCATTAAAAAAATTCTGGGCATCAGACTCTAGGTTTATGTCGGACTGCGAAAGAGCTTTGTCCACAAGGTCTGCAATATGTGCAGTATATGGAAGTGAAGGCTCATTTTGGATGTTGGTGGCAGATCTTTGAGCAGGCATGGGTGTGCTGCTGGTACTGCTGCTACTCTCCAGGGCCTGAAGATTGGGGGACTGAGAACCGCTATCTCTCGTCACAAACTCCACAATATCAGCAGCCTGGCTCTCCCTAATGGGGCGTCGTGGGCCCTTCATCATCATAGAATCGCGCGTAAGGTTGTAGACTTTTTTTGGAGTTACATCTTCACTCCTCACTGTGCCTGTTGAGGATTGGCCACTACCTCGCACTGATTGTCCACTACCAACTGACTGTCCCCTGCCAGTTTTGGACTGACCCCTGCCGGGTACAGTGCATCCCCTGCTTGGTGCAGAGCGTCCCCTTCCTGCTGTGAAATAGGGATGTACTTTTTGGGTTGCTGGTTCTTGATCACTGCCTGTCAAGGTGTCAAACAAACATCTTTTTGCAGTGGGTTCAATTCCTCGGCCACGGGCACGGCCTGCTCCACCTCTGCCAGACATTGTAGGGAATATGTTCAGCAAGTGCCAAACGTTATTGTTTTATTGAAATGTAGGGGAAAGTGACAAATGATAAACGTATAAAATAAAATAAAAATAAATCAAATTAAAATTTCAATGTAATGAGGGAGGAGAGGACTGGAGAGCTAGTCCAAATTATATATCAATTGCTTTTGGACAACGCACTTGAAATAAATCCCCCCACAAAAAAAATGAAAATAAAATTCAATCAAATCAAATAATTAAAATGATAAAAAAAAACAAAAAAAACACAAATACAATTCACTCTCAGCACACGATCCCTGAATCTAACTGATTTCACTCTATTACATATCACAGGCCCTCTCTTGTCTCTACAATCTACACGCTTTCACTGTAAAATCACAAGCCCTATAATCAGTTTTCCCTGCCTCTAACACTAAACAACAGAATTCTAACCCTAAACAAAGCCCTAACTACAATAATCAACTTCCTAACACAGGCTTACAATCACACAGATCAAAGATCTAAGAAAATGCAATAGAATTGCACTTAATATGGATGTGTAACTGTATCACTCTCTGTCTCACTCCTTCTCCTCAGAAAGTGAAAGCAACCCACAAAGAACACAGATCATGGCTGACAGCTTATATACTGAAGGGCGGGAGAAGATACTATTGGTTGCTTAGGATGTAGCTCCCAAACAAACTTGATAACTGATTGGCTACTCTTAGAGAAGGGGAGTTGTGCCTACGAAATTACGCGTAAAATTACGCGTAATTCGCCGTAAAATTACGCATACCTACGCTATTACGGTAGGCGGCGTAATTACAATACCGCTTTACGGCTTACGCGTACATACTTACGCGTAAGACGTAAATTACGCGTAGCACTTACGCGTAAAATAACGGTAAATTACGGTGCGTAATTACGCGCATGCGTAATTTCGGCCCAGCACTGGCTGCCCCATTCAGTATAAGTGAATGGGGTCCGCACTGCTTCACATAGTTAGCAGCAGATCTCTTGGCACACCACTCACCTCTAGCAAGATTAGGCTTTACTGACTACGCTGGCAAGATGGCTGGGCTATGCTACTCATCATACTGAGGTATTGTACAGGATATAAAGGACGAATTCCAGACTTTGTGAACACTGTCTGATGAACAGTCGTGACCAAAATGGGCACAATTGTTATGTATCAATATGCTGTATGTGGGCACAAAGCCGTTACGCTATTTAGCAGGCGGCTGAAATTACACTGACATGTATTGTATTATTATTAGCGGGGATGAGGGGTTGTTAAGGTTAGGCACCACCAGGGGGGTCTTAGAGTTATGCACCACCAGTGAGGTCTTAGGGTTAGGTGCCACCAGGGGGCTCTTAGGGTTAGGCACCACCAGGTTGGTTTTAGGGTAAGGCACCACCAACAGAAATTTCTGTGTGAGAGTAGGGAGAGGTTAGGTTATAGTTAGGTTCAACATTATCGGTAAATGTACCGATGATGTAATACCGCAATTAAATTGTTATTTACCATTTTTTGTTATGTAACCTTCTGAGTGTTACGCCGTTCAGGAGATTTTGTTACTTTTAGTCAGGAAAATAAAATACTTGTCTCGAATGACTGTAAACCCTTTAGCTAGCACTAGGCTAGCTCGTAAAGGTGTCCGGCACCCCCTGATCCCCGCCGATCCCCCGTTTATACATTATCCAGCCTGGATCCAGCGATTGGCGCAGCCACCCCAGACAGCTCCGGTCTTCACTATGGGGAGGATCGCACATGACGTCGCCGATGTCACAACATCATGCGCAAACCCGATCCTCCCCATAGAGAGTCCGGAGCTGTGCAGAGAGGCTGCGCAATCGCTGGATCCAGGCTGGGTAATGTATAAACGGGGGGATTGCAGGGGATCCGGGGTGCCCGATACCTTTACTAGCTAGCCTAGTGCTAGCTAAAGGGTTTACAGTCATTTGAGACAATTATTTCATTATGGGGGACTCCTGGGGCCAGAGAGCGGTATGCCCGACACAGTGTCGGGCATCCCGCTAAGGAGGTAAACTTGGTACTTAAATTGTTATTTACAGATATTGCTAGTAATATCGTTATTTAACGTCACTCCTATTTTAGCTCGCAACTTTTTCAATTGTATGCATCTGATGTACACTATTTTGTGTGAGCAGTTGGAATATATTTCTATGTTTTTCAGTAACTATTGAATGCATTAATTTTCATTCATAATAGAGCAGATTTTCTACAAATCACTGAAATGGTCAGAAAGAATAGATTCAGATGACCCTGATCGGTTTCATGGCTGTGACAATGCTCCTTTGATGATAAATGATCAAGGGACATTTAGAGCTGGCACATCTGTAATCAAAGATTCACAAAGTAAAGTACTTGTTAAATAGAGTGTCATCTGCTTTGACTTCTAAAGCACAGACTTCATGAGTCATATTGCACATTCATTCTATTAAACCTGAATGGTGAAGGCAATTTTCAGTCTGTGTATTGTACATTATTAACTGCCTTAGTCCCAATACCTCTTTAAAGCGGTACTGCAGTGCTAACTGTACAGAAAGCAAAAACTCATACCTGGGCAGTTGTAAAGGGAGCAAAATGTGTCTTGTTTAACCACTTGAGGACCACAGTGGTAAACCCCCCTAAAGACTAGAGATGTGGCGAACATCTCAGCATCTCTGGGCCCTGTACTATTTCCGGGTCGCTATGACACAGAGTAGTACGCCTGCGCTGGCCCGGCAGTGCGCGTCCTAGATCTCGCTCCTGTTGTCAGGCACTTTCTGCAAATGTGCGTGACGTCATGAGTGACAAAAGGAGCGCGATATAGGACGCGCACCGCCGGGCCAGCGCAGGCGTACTACTCCGGGTCATAGCGACCCGGAAGTAGTACAAGGCCCAGAGAGATTCGCCCGGCGAATGGTTCGGGCCATCTCTACTAAAGACCAGGCTGCTTTTTACTTAATTGTCCACTGCAGCTTTAAGGCTAAGCTGCAGGGCCGCACAATACAGCACACGAGTGATTTCCCCCCCCCCCCCCCTTTTCTCTCCACCAACAGAGCTATGTAATGCCAGAATTCTACTACTTACTGTAAGTGACAACAACATGGGAGAAAAGTAATTTATGGCTCATTTTACTCTGGAATAAATGTACTTCTTATTTGTATGTTTTTACACGTATTTTAAATTTTACAATTTTTGCTGTAGTGGTGTTTTAAGGTTAGGAACACAACGGGGGGAGAGGGTTAAGTTTAGGTGTGCACAGGGTGGGTATTAAGTTTAAACATTACTAGGGGAGGGTTCCGTGTGAGAGAAGGGAGAGGTTAGGTCACAGTAAAATATTGGGAATTATTGCCTATAGTTTACTGTATGAATAAAGTAGTAGACTATCTGTAAATTTACCGATATTCTACTACTGCTATACCTACACCCTTTTAAACGGATGCCTTCATCAAATGTACGCCTTCCCCCCGCATTTCATTCAGCCTCTCTAGCTTTGTACCGACTAAAGCAATACAGTAACATATAGACATACATCATACGTGTGCTCAGTTGTTAAAAAGAATAAATATGTCTAATCAAATATTGATAAAGAGTGCCCTAGGCTTTAATAGATTTTGCTTTGATTCCATATTTTTATCAAATGGAATTTCTAATTTATTTAAAGAATGCACAGTGTATATCTAGCTTTGGATAGCTGTATATTTGGTATACAGTAAGCAGTTAGTTAAAGCAGAAATTGAGGGTTACAGCACATGTATGATTCTCCACTCAGCAGCAAGTTTCATAGCAGGAAATTACCAGCATGCCTTTACAATACAGCCAGCGGTGGGAGTTGAGGATAATGAGGGTTACGCGTGTTGCTTCGTCATTCACTGAAAAAATAAGTAATGTTTCATCTGACAATGCAGAAGCATTGCCTATAACACGAAACAGATTGCTGTGTGTAATGTAAAAGCACATGGGCAACTCATTGCTCGCAGCTGTGTCATTTAACCAGGTAGTGCCCATATGCCATAGCATAGGAATGCATTTAACCTGGAAAATGTTGTTATGTGAGCACTTTTAAAATGCTAATAAAGCAATTCTAATTATTCAGTCAGTTAGTTCAAAGAACATTTTGTGGAACATAAATCATAATCCTACACATTTGTTTAAAGGGTGGCTGCTGCACACTTGCAGTTCTGGCGTTCGGGGTTCAGCTTACAGGTATTGGCGGCGGCCTGATGCCCTTGCATCTCTCACCATCCTTGCGCTGTTCATTCCTGTGTTTTTCTTATTCTTAGGACTTGGTTAAATCTGTACTTTAGTGACCATATTCTGATCACCTGCTTATTTGCACGATATACAAGAATTGTTGGTATATACTCATTATTCCTCTCATAGGATTTGTCATTGCACTTGTCACCTTTTGTATTATATATTGCTACTGATCTTTTTGTTGTATAATTGTTGTGTTACAGTATATAAATAAATAAATAAATAGTTACCTAAGGGTCTGAACTTTTAATATGCATGTGAAGAGGGTATATTATGAAAATGTTTTAAATTATAAGCTTGTAAATAGTGATGGATGTAAAACTGAAAAAATGCACCTTTATTTCCAAATAAAATATTGGCGCCATAAATTGTGATAGGGACATAATTTAAATGGTGGAATAACCGGGACAAATAGGCAAATAAAATACATAGGTTTTAGTTATGGTAGCATGTATTATTTTAAAGCTATAATGGTCCAAAACTGTTAGGACCGCCTAACACCGATCGGCGTACGTAAAGTCCTGGGGCTCTGTTCTGCAGGAGATCACGTGCAGGCTGTGCGCGTATCTCCTGCTTGGTGGGCAGAGCGCCTCTCCGCCTTCAGTCTCCAAGCGGCGGTTGCCGTCTAATCAGTGGTACAGCACTGCGATTGGCAGCAGCGCTGTACTGGGGACAGCTGTGTGACACGGCTGTCCCCTCCAGAGGCACAGGGGTGATCGACTGTCATAGGCTGAAGCCTATGACAGCTGATCTCGGGAATTGGCTGGTGGGGGGAGGGAGGGGGAATACATTAGTTTAAAAAAACACACATATTTATTAAAAAATGACAATAAACAAAAACAAAACAAACAAACATCTCGGGGCGATCAGACCTCACCAACAGGAAGCTCTGTTGGTGGGGAGAAAAAAGGGGGGGGGGGGGGATCACTTGTGTGCTGTGGCCCTGCAGCTTGGCCTTAAAGCTGCAGTGGGCAATTTCTCAAAAAATGGTCTGGTCTTTAGGGGGGTTCAATACTGCAGTCCTCAAGAGGTTAATATTCCTATGAAAATACATTAAAAAAAATATATAATTCTTAGCAAAATGTACCACCTAAAGAAAGCCTAATTGGTGGTGGAAAAAAACAAGATATAGATCAATTCATTGTGATAATTAGTGAAAAAGTTATTGGCGAATGAATGGGAGGTGAAAATTGATCTGATGCATAAAGTAAAAAATACCCGCGGGCTGAAATGGTTAAACCACCAGAAAGCAAGAAAATACTTAAAATAATTTTGATAGCGCTTTTTAACCTATTTTTTTGTTACCGTTTTTATTGCAAAGAGTGGAAAATGTCTAAATTGAAGATGAAACATTATTTCCTAGGAGAAAACTCAGGTAAAAAAGTGAATTGCATTTTTCATCTTCTTTTTAAAATTACTTTTCAGCAGTTTGCAATCAAAAAATACCAACAACTATGCGAAAAAGTATTATAAAAAATATCCCGAGTATTTTCTTGCTGGTGGCTTACAAGGCATTTTATTGACAAGTTGTGAAACCGTCACCTAGGCGAAAACTCAGGAGAAAAAATGAATTGCATATGGTGCAGCGTGTTAACAATTTGTCTGCTTCTATGAAAGCAGGAAGTAGACAAATTGCAGATTTATTGCAGGTTTTCTATCAGCTGTAACACAGAAATGTTTTTTTTTTAAGATTATTATGCTGTTGCTTATCTTTTAGAGCTGAGAGGAAGTTCTGAGTTCAGGTCCGCTTTAACTAATGACATGCTCTAGTTATTGACAGCTATTGCATAGGCAGGGACTCCCCACTCTTCAGTGACAACACATGGTCTCAGGGTGCAGGTATTTGACAGAAAACTCTCTGCTTTCATTTTAAAGTGACCACAAATATAGATGGGGCTGTACATGCTTTTTTGTAATTTAACAATCTAAGAGGTACGAGCTCAATAAACCTTAGCGAGTTTTTTTTCACATTATACACAATGGCCCATATGCAATTAACTTTTCCACCTGAGTTTTCTCCTAGGAGATAATTTTTCAACTTAATTTTAAAATAACTTTTCAGCATTTTGTAATCTAAAAAGTACCAAAAAGTAAAGAAAAAAGTATTATCAAAATTATTTTGAGTATTTTCTTGCTGGCTGGTGGCTTAAAAGGGATTTTATGACAAGTTGTGAAAATATCACCTAGGAGAAAACTCAGGAGAAAAAGTGAATTGCATATGGGCCCCTGTGTTTACAAATGAGCTCTGTGCTATGGCGGTCAGCTGACACAGCTAAGGTATCAAATTACAACTTGTGCTTAGTCACCGATGAGGGGGAATTAGACAGGCTACACTCTCTAAGTGCACACAGGGTGTATTTCTATAGGTTTTCCATCTGCCCAGTGCAAGAGTTCAGGTCCACTTGAACTGAAGCTCACCTAGTGAATAGGCAATAACAGCACTGTATCAGGACCTTGTGCTCTTGATTCTGTACAAGCCTCTGATCTCAGTTGCCAGGAAGCAGATTAGCAAAGTGATTAAATACCCCAAAGACCCTTTTATCAGTTCACAGGAAACATTGGTTGAAAAAAAATTCCTGAATACAAATATTTAAAAAAAATGGAATTGCCTGGGTTGATCCTGGTCAAACAAATATCACACAGAATCAGGCCTGGATTTACATCACAGGAGCTAATTGGCACAGATTTCCTGACATCATATACTCCGCCCTCCATGAACCTACAAACCCCCACCGAACTGCACCACAACTGCGCTGTCTGGCCCAGCTGTCAATTCTCTTACATCCTTTGCCGGTCATTGGTAGCTAGAGGTGCCCCTTAGTATTAAGTAGCTAGAGGAAACCTTAGTATTAAGTTGTGACTGACTGAAGGGAGATCTCATTAGTGGAATGCCTTGAGCTGGGTAAGTAACCTCTCATTTACACTCTGCTCAGGACTCTGCATAGGAAAGGAGAAAGGGAGGCGCTCAAGGAGAAGAGTGAGCCGCCTTTCCATCATCAGGCGCCTGTAGGCACGTGCCAACAGTGCCTTAAGGTAAATACAGCCCTGCACAGAATATCTAACTGTCATAGTGAAATGTCATAGATAGTGCTCAGCATAGACATGTAATAATCTGGATAAACTCCTCTTTTTAATTACCGTCTTCCTTAATTCTGAAGTGTTATATCTGTATTTTATCAGCACAATCTGTGCTATTCAAGTCTATCACTAATTAAAGGGATGAGTCAGCATCCCTGTCACTAATTAATAATAGATGACTGCTGTATAGTTATGTCATCTCATTCTATTCAGCAAGGTGGAATTTTTATGATAAAGTTTTCTTTCTTAAAGAGAATCTGTATTGTTAAAATCGCTCAAATGTAAACATACCAGTGCGTTAGGGGACATCTCCTATTACCCTCTGTCACAATTTCGCCGCTCCTCACCGCATTAAAAGTGGTTAAAAACAGTTTTAAAAAGTTTGTTTGTAAACAAACAAAATGGCCACCAAAACAGGAAGTAGGTTGATGTACAGTATGTCCACACATAGAAAATACATCCATACATAAGCAGGCTGTATACAGCATTCCTTTTGAATCTCAAGAGATCATTTGTGTGTTTCTTTCCCCCATGCACTGAAGTTTCAGGCTGCTCTTTTCTTCCTGCAAACAGCTTTGCCCTTGTTTGTAATTCCTCAGTATGTGAAAGCCCAGCCAGCTCAGAGGACGATTTATCCAGCTGATTAGAGCAGCTTCTCTCTTCTCTCTTATCTAAATAACATACAGGCAGTGTGCATAGAGGGGCCAGAAAGGGTGAGTTCATAGCAGAACCACAACACTGAAGAACTTGGCAGCCTTCCAGACACAGGCCGACAAGTCTGACAGGGGAAAGATACATTGATTTATTACAGAGACTGTCATAGTAGAAAGTGCTGCAGTAAGCCAGAACACATTAGAATAGCTTTTGGAACATGTAGGATGATAAAAAACAGGATGCAATTTTTGTTACGGAGTCTCTTTAAAGTGTAGTTGAGTTTTGTGAAGCAGTCTGGATAATTGTCTCCTGCTGAGTTTTCCTCGAGCCTCAGGGACAAAAATTGATTTCTAAAGGCACTTCACTGTGTGTGCAACATAATCCAGAGCTTCAGGGCTTGCAGCACAAACCAGGATTCTTGACTCAGCTGGAAACGCTAGGCATGAAATATCGCCTCCAGAGAACAGTTAGCTGGGAAATAATACACTCATTTATATCACTTTGATGGCTTGCTTTGTGTCTTCTGCAAAATTATTAAGGCAACTTTATTATTGTTTTGGCCCCCCATTTAGCGTTGCCTTGGATTATGCAACAGCCCTTGACATTACATGACCATTATCCAGCAAAATGATATATTAATGTCTAAATGTGTTTTTTTTTTGTTCTATTGAAGCCATAACTAAGGAAGCGATCAAGCAAGATGTGTGACCAGGTGTCCCTTCACATCGATCCTATGTGTCTATGTTCAATAGCTCCATCTTATTCCCCACTGACTGCTGCTATGATTGCTGGGAGATCACATGTTGTGGCATTGTCCTGTGCTCAGCTGCCATTGATCATGCACACTGTCTGATCATGCCTAGTCAATCACAGATGACTGCTGCAAATGATAATAAGAGAAAAAGGGGAGGGAGCAAGCTAGAGCTATAGACTATAGCAGTCTGTCACATCTCACCAGTGATTTCCATTCATGTAAAAGAATGGTATGGTTGATGCGTGGACCAGTATTATGCTGTGGCCCCTGTCAGTATGCAAACAATTCCACATGAATTTCAACAGATGATAGTTCTAGAAGTACATAATAATGCATGAACTGACATGGTGCTTCTGTATTACTGGCATAACATGAAATGAATGCACAGGTTAGAATACAATAAGATAGGATTTTGCACTATGCACTAAAGTTGGTGTAGTGTTGCACAGTCAAATTAACAATAATTGTGATTACAATTTTTACATATTCCATTTTGTTAGTGTATTAGCCTAATTGAAAGAAAAACAGAAAAGCATATCTGCCCTTTCACAAATTAATCTTTACCATTTTTTTTTTTACTATGCCCTAACCCAGGTATGTCAAACCGGTCCTACGAGGGCCGAGGTCCTCACACATTTTTGATACAGCTCAAATGAATTGATGGGTCTGAATCAGGAAGGGTGTGGTCCATCAGGTAGAACACATTCCTTTCTTTCTCAGTCCATCCTAAACCTTGGCATGGATCTGGCCCTCCAGGCCTGGAGTTCGACACATGTGCCCTAACCCTATTCTCACTCAGAACCCTCCGTCTTGATGCCTTACAGTAACTGATCCCCCTGGTGATGCCTAACTCTAAGGACCCACCCAGGTTGTACTTAACACAAAAGGCCCCCCAGGTAGTGACTAAGGGCCCATTTCCACTATCGCGAATTCGCATGCGTTTTCTCATGCAAATTCACATAGCAATACAAGTGAATGGGACTGTTTCCACTTGTCAGGATTCCTTTGCGTTTTTCTGTGCAGAAAAAATTCGCATGGCAGAGCCATCAGAATTCGCATACCGCATACGGCTATGCGAATCGCATACAATGTATTTAATGGGAAATTCGCATGCGGTTTGGGTATGCGAATTTTCATGCGAATTCGCATAGAAACAATGGAAAATCACACCAGCACTGCCATGGTAAAATTCGAATACATCGTCATCCGTGCGAATTTGCATGAAAATTTGCATAGACCTGCATGCGAAATTCGCATCCGCATGCAAATTTTTACAGCGGCGATTCGCACCGCACAAGTGGAAATGCAGCCTAACACTTAAAGGGAACCAGAGACGAAGCACCCTTGTGTATTGTACCATATATATCAGTAAGAACATTAGAGAAAACACTTACCATGCTCTCTGTTTCATCCTCACTGCTAAAAGTGTCTGTAATCAGCTGTAATAAGAATCCCAGACTGAGCATTCAGTCTGGCTTTGCAGGGAATAATTATAGCTGAGTCATTATAGTAGAGCCACAAGGGGGCAGGCCTGGGCTTGAAAAGACAGACTGAGTGCTCTGTCGGGGATTCTTATCAGAGGTGATAACAGTCAGATTAAACTGAGAACAATGAAACAAAGAGCAGATTAGGTGTTTACTGTCATGTTCCCACTGATTTATAAGGTAAAATACAAGAGGGTGCTTCATCTCTGGTTCTCTTTAAACTCCACTAGTGGGTGCCTCACCTTAACCCCCTCACCTGCATGTCTATCCGTAAGTGGGCTCCTAACCTTAAACCCTCCATGCTTAACTCTAAAGACGCTTCCCCCCCACCAAATACTATCTTTCAATAGTGCTGCTATTGCACCTTAATACTGTAGCAGATAATTTTACTGTAGGCAATAAAATGATTAGTGGTGATAAAAGGATTCGTGTAGCTGTTAAATTTTGCTTCTTTTATCAATACTGTAGCAGATAATTTTAGTATAGCTAGTAGCTGATAGACTACAGTATGTACATTGTAATTGATAAAAGTTGCTGATCGTACCCAAATTTAACTGTCTGCGCTGCGATAAGTGATATAGTGGATAAATCACATTGAAAGTATAGCCACGTCCAAATTTATATACAGCTAAATTACCGTGACCCTTTTTAGTGGCCCAAGCATAGCATTAGTCTATATTTTGAGAAGTTTCTAGGCTGCCTTACTGTATTCAAATTTAACTGTCTGCGCTGCGATAAGTGATATAGTGGATAAATTACACTGAAAGTATAGCCACGTCCAAATTTATATACAGCTAAATTACCGTGACTCTTTTTAGTGGCCCAAGCATAGCATTAGTCTATATTTTGAGAAGTTTCTAGGCTGCCTTACTGTATTCATTTTTACTTTTCACCGATGACATCATCCATGGTTAATGCTCATTTTATTTTCTGTGATTATAAAATGGGGTGTGCCACTGTCGGACCACTGATGCCGTAGATCTAACAGTAGTGCATATGGTGTGTAGATTGAGAAATAATCATGTCCAGGCGCTTGCCAGGGAAGTAAAAATAAGTACTTAAAGCGGATCCGAGATGAAAAACTAACTATAACAAGTAACTTGTCTATATATCTTATCTAAAGTTTAGATAGTTTACACAGCAAATCCACCTGCAAACAGCTTTAAAAAGAATATGATTATTTCTTCCAGTGATACAATGGCAGCAGCCATGTTCTGTTTGTAAACATTACACTGAGGCAAGCTTATCTGCATCTAGAGCAAAAAAACCTAATCCCCCCTCCTCCCCTCTGCCTCTGAAATCTCTGGCTAGTAATACCTCCAGACCCTCCTGCCCAGACTGAGCTCCCATGAGCCATTGCTACTGTCTGAAAGTGCCTTGGCTCTCTGAAAACCTGTTGGTGTGGCTTGTTTAGTTTATAGGGAATTAGAGTATTAACCACTTTGCATCCAGACCTTGTTTTCCCCTTATTGACCAGAGCAGTTTTGACGTTTTAGCTATGTCCCTATTCGATCAGCAATAACTTTATCCCTACTCACAACACGTAAATGATGTACATATCGTTTTTTTCAGGATAAACTAGACTTTCACTGGGGGATATTTTGTCCCGAGAATTTTTTTTTCCTGCGCATTTTAGCGGGAAAAAAGAGGGGAAAACGTTAAAATTGCATTATTTCTCAGGTTTTCTTCAATTCTAGTAAAAAATACAAAGTGCTACAGTAGGTAAAAGACATGCCATCAGTATTAAGTCCCCCAAGGATAGATAGCCAGATGTGTGCCCAGTATCAGACCCCCCCCAAGTATAGCCAGATGTGCCCCCCAATATCCGCCTCCATTATAGCCAGATATGCCCCCGCATTTGCGACCCCCCACATATATTTATACTGCTGCGTATCCCAAATAAGCACCCCTCATTATAGCCAGATGTGTCCCCAGGATCAGTGTTCCCCATTATAGCCAGATGTGCCCCCAGGATTAGCGCCCCCGCCCCATTATTGTATATGTGCCCCCCAGCATTAAGTTATGTACCTCAGGACCATCAGATGTGCCCCCCATTATAAAATCCCCCACCCCATTACCCTGATGGGCCCCAATAATAATTTCAACCCCCCCCTTCAGATTTTAAATCCCCACCCTCTGTTATGGGCAGCCTGATGTTTCCCCCCCCCCCCCAGATCGTAAAAAAAAATGCCCCTGCAAGATGAATATCTCACCTTACCTGGTTCCTGCAATCATCCTGCAGCTCCAGCCTCCATTCTCCGCTCTTCACTCAGCCCTGTGACGCTGAATATCCGGGTCCCGGCTTGATGACGTCATCAAGCCGGGACCCGGATATTCAGCGTCACAGGGCTGAGTGCACCGCGGAGAATGGAGGCTGGAGCTGCAGGATGATCGCAGGAACCAGTTCAGGTAAGATATTCATCTTGCAGGGGCGTTTTTTTTACGATCTGGCCACGGAGGGGGAAAGATGAATGATCACGCTTTTTGCTACAGCGGTGATCATTCATCCGCAGGGGGGTCACTAATTGGCTACAAGGGAACATGTTCCCTTTTGCCAATTAGTAAGGCAGCTGACAGTGCCGGGGGGTGCGCTCTGAAGCGCACCTGTTCCTGCACAACAGCGCTGCAAGCAGGTCAGTATATCTACGTCGCTGTGGCTTGGAGGGTGCCACAGCTGACGTAGATATACTGTAGTGGAGGGGAAAGTGGTTAAAACAAAAATAAAAATGTATTTGGCTTGAGGAATGCCCTATAAACAATAGGAAAGGAACACAATTATACAATGAGTAAACGTTCTTTAAGATCCAGAGAGTGGCTCCACAGGTACTGATTAATGTGCTTATTTTATATGCCTATTAAAGTGGTGTGAATCTCGGAATTCCATCTCTGCTCTAAAAGATTAAACGTAGCATGTAAACTGCTAGGAAAACTAATTACTACTATAAAGTTATGGCAAGGGTTAATAACTCAAAGTTCCACTTCACTCAGGAGCTAATTGATAAGATTGTTGTTACAATTATACGTACAATTATTACTAAACAAAATTGTAAGATTGTCAGATTGTCTGATGCAAACATGGAGGAGGCTAAGAAGCTTTTATGGTTTATTTGAATTGTTTAATATTTTGATTAAATAGCAACACAAAACAATCTAATAATTTTGCACTGGCAGTCTTATTAATTAGCTTCTGAAACTTTGAGCTATTAACTCTTCCACTTACTGTATACCAGTATCCCCCCTCCCCCCCGATGCTCTTATGCTGTTATGCTAACTACCCCCCCACCCCCACCCCCCGCCCACACACACACACACACACACACACACACACACACACACACACACCCTTGCTGTGTTTGTTCTTTTAGAGCAGTGATAAAAATTTTTTGTTCATACCACTTTTACATTTATTGAGCTATGGCTAAGTCACTAAACATTACGGAAAATCTGTGCAGATGTACTATATTAAAATTAACAACTGCCGGTTATAAACAATTTACCTTACCTATTTAGTGCATATTTTCTCATAATTCGTACCTTCTTTTTGTCTCACTACCTGCTCTGCGGCATACCAATCAGCAACGTGAGGTTTATCAGCATTTCTATGGCTAAACCTTAAAAATTAAAGTTTAAAAGTAGTCACAGTGATTTTGCTATGTTGCTATGTGTAGGCATGCTTTTATTTTTCTTAACTTAAGTTCTGCTCTACACTTGATTGAATACTTGAAGGGAACACGGTGTTACTGGTGCTCTTGCTCCTTATCTCTTTTGGTAAATCACCCCTGAGTCCTTTTTTGGCTGTGCTCTTGTTTTTTCCTGGGATATGATCTATGATCCCTGTGTTCATGGATTGATCAGTAAGCTCTGGAATCCTTCACCTGCTAATTCTTACAAATCCTTGTTTTAGTTTGATTATATCACTCAATGTTGTATTTTCTGAAGCCAAGGGAATTGGCTTACCTGTATCATCTATCTTTCATTTATTTTGTGTTTGTTAAACAGGTTTCATTATAGTTTATTTGGATTATTATGTTGTCTGAGTTCTGACCTTGGCTGTTCTGTGTAATCATTACCACTACACATAAAAGAAAAGAAACAGCAGGTACAGTACCAGCTTGTTTAGCATTGCTCTGAACCTCCTATGACCACCCATTGCTATTTTCCATAGGTAGTAGGGTGAATAGTGTAGGTTTAAAAAGGGCACCATGGTAATTTTGGCACCAGGAAAGCCATTTGTGGAATATCTGTAAAATTACCAAAATTCCCATTGTCAGTGCCTAATTCACACACACACACACACACACGCACGCACGCACGCACGCACGCACGCACGCACACACACACACACACACACACACACACACACACATACACACGCATACACTGTCATTTCCACAAATATTCACACCATTTTTACTGCTAAATTCTCCTTATCTTAAACTATTTAATGGGTATTGGATGCCTAATTTTGCTATTTATCAAGTGCCGCCAGCACCCATATTACACCCTGTGCTCTTCAATTACCTATTTTTCGAAAGTGCTGCCAGCGCTCAAATTACCTGCTTGGAGGTGCATGACCTCCTCCTAGACTCCTGTCACTATCTTTACTGCTGCATCATTCTGGAGGTTCTAGCTCCTCACACTTTTACACTATGAGACATGCACATACATTTCCTTTTACCCTGACCCCCTCACAGGCTTTCTTGTATATGTCTAATGATGATGTTCCAGGTGGGTTTCATGTGCTATATACTGTAGTTATATGCTCCTGGCTGCCCAGTGGTGCATCGCCTTCGAAAGTCATCAAGTCTCGCTATTGAGCTGGTTAAGCACCACTTAGATATAATCTCTATTCTGGATAAGGTTAATTATTTTAGTACGGAAAATGTAGATCATTATAATGTGATCTGGGAAAAGTAGTAGCTGGCCTATAGGGGTTTCCTAAAGAGTTCACTTTGGTATTGCCCGGACGTTAGATACTGAACTTTCAGCTAGTTTGAAACATATTTTCTTTCTGGCTCTCTGGGTGTGGGGACCAGGATGCTTTTGGGACTGTTTTATTTGTGTTTCCTATGTTTAGGGTGAATGTTCTATGTGTATATATAACTCAGCTTGACTTCATAGTGGATTTGCTTACATTTCTATGCATTAATATTTGATATATCTCTCTTGAACTTTATAAGTACGCTTGTGATTTCTCTGTTTTCTTTTATTCTATTGTATCATTGGTTTGTGATCCTTTTTGCACTTTAATAAACTTCATCTTGAATATAAAAAAGACATGCAACATCAACACAAGCAACCTAAAATTAGTGAATTGTAGCATAAATTGTTGGAAGTAGATACTGGTGCTCCAGGGACTAGGACAGTTGTGGGCCAACTATGGCCCACAGGCCGGATTCGGTCTGTCCGTCGATAGATGGCTGCCTTCTGCTCGTATCCCCTTCTCCCCCTTGCCGTCCTTAGCATGATATGTACAGAGCACAAACAAGAGAGCCAAATCATCCTATTGCACTCTCCAGTGGCAATCTCCATAGTAGCAGCGGCATCACATGACCTGCCATCATTACATAGCAGCATGTCACATGATGTCACCATTGCCATGGAGATCACCACAGGAGAGTGTGGTAGGGTTACTTATACCCAATACGCCTCTGCTATTCTTCCACCAGGAGGGGAGAGAGTGAGCGAGTGCAGTTGCAGCGGGCCACATTTGAGAGGAATGCAGCCTAATCCTTACAAAGTGGCCAACCCCAGATTAGGAGAGGGCCACACACTCCAATGAGCAGCATTATGCTATCAAAATGTTGAACTACTGTTCTGCTGATGATTTCCTCCTGCGTGGACAAGTTGTAGAATGTTCATGAAGTGCTGAAATTAATCACTATCTCTGTTCTTCTTCTTTGTTGCGTAGTCAAGAGTACTTTCACATGACTAAGCTAGCAAGTAGGGTATCATTGTCATTCCAGCCTTAAATAAAACAATATATCAAAATGTGTAGAGTAGTTTAGATCCTGATTTTAACATCTATTCATATCCTAAACTAAGCCTTGCAGTGTAATATTGTCTGTATAAGTTATTCAAATCAGACACAGCCAATGTATTATTTCTGCCAATAATAATTATAGGGCAGAGGTCCCAGCTATAATCCTAAATAAAATATTGGAACTATTTTTTTTTAGTCCACAATAAAATTGTTTGCCAAGTTTTTTTTGGCTTGAATTGGTCATTTGATTTCAACCTTACTATTTGATGCACCATTTTGGAACAAAGCCTTTGCATTATATTGCAATAAAACAATATTAACATTAAATGGCTTTAAACCTTCTGAATAGTATTGGCAAAAAAGCAAATCAAGCAATGATTTCCAGATGTGCAAATTTACTATACATCAGCTAAGGAATATTCTTTAGAGAATAAAACGCCCACTAGAAAATGTCTGTACCTATTCTTAGTTACAATACAAGTAGTTTAGCATTGTCCTCCCTCTTCTAAAATGTTTTTTTTTTATATTATTATGACTACCTGGTTGATCCTGCTCTTATACCTGGCAAAGAGGAAGTTGCCAAGCAGGTGGAAGCTCTCTGACCAGCTTTCTCCCTCTGCTCCCTGGCCTCCTCCCGGGTAGTGACGCCATGCATCACTTGTAAATGCGCATCTTTCAATGGCCTGAACATACTGGCAGTCACTTCGACTGAACGCATTTGAAAGTATTTAAGTTCCTACAGTCTGTAATATTAAAGTTTATTATATGGTAGAGGTGGAGGATAAAACCCTTGGCTTAGTCTTAAAGAGAATCTGTACTCTAAAATTCTTACAATAAAAAGCATTCCATTCTATTCCTTATGTTCTCCTGGGCCCCTCTGTGCTGTTTCTGCCACTCCCTGCTGCAATCCTGGCTTGTAATTGAGAGTTTTAGGCAGTGTTTACAAACAAACTGTAGAATAGTAGAGGGAAAAAACACAGAGAGATCCGGGAGCCCAATCTGGTGCAATACGGTTATTGGATCAGGATATAGCTATAAGAAGCAATAATTATACTCACAAACATGGGTTGCAGTAAAGGCAACCACTTGTGTCCGCAGGTGGGGAAGTACCGTCCCCACTCGGCCTTTGGGTCGTTAGGTGGTCGCTGCTCAAAAAAAACGATTTATTGGTCGACCGTGGTCGGCCTAATCTCCCCTACCTACAGGAGGGGTGTTAAACTTTCTGGGTACAGATAGGAGGCGCCCGGTTAAGGAAGTTCACTATAGTATTCTATATGACAGTATCCAATTATTACAAATTAGGTTGTCCTACCTTATAGGTGTCCCTTTAGGGAAATAGAGACAATCAGAAGTATAAAGGAATCATTTTAATGGTGCACTAGAAGACAACGCGTTTCACGGTCACAGCCGCTTCATCAGGTCAATAGCAGTGCCTTAAAATACAAAATGGCAGCTCTCAGACATCGAACAAAGAATATATAGTATATAAATGATATCATATCACGGTAAAAATTGGTTTAAACATATTAGATACAAATGCAATCCACATTTACGGACTGTACAGCCATCTTTTATATGTTAGAAAAGCTAAAAAACTCCTCACCCACTGATGTGGGAGGAAGTATAAGTCAGTAGAGATAGTATTAAATGAAAGCACTAATAATAAATATAAGAGAATATATAAAAATATAAAAATATAAAAAATATATATATAAAAAAGTTTATAAAACAATAGAAGTCTAAATGCATTTATGTATATGTGTGTGTGTACTGTCAGTGCGGCTGTAAAGTATATATGCGCACACACACACACATCCCTACATACATGCACATAGAAATCACCAATTTCATAGACACATAAAAATTACATCAGAATATGCATATATGTATTTATATATTACCATAAGTAGTTGTATGAAAATATTATTATAGTAAGGGAGTAGGACTAGCGAGGGGGGGAGGAGAAGGAAGAAAGAACCTGAGTGGCTGCAGTATGGGTAGTTTACATATAAGGGTGGCAAAGGGTGTATGGTTGCGGAGCGTCGGGGGCTTACCTGTGATACAGAGAGTCCGTGTGTCCAGGCGCCAAAGATGTGATATGGCGTCCCCGGAACTGTTTAAATCTTGGTGTATCAGAGGGGAGGGCGGAAGTGCGCTCGGGTCGGGCGAGTGACGTCAGCACGTCACATGAGTCCGATCTAGGGACAGGAGCTGAGGAAGGACAGAAAGCCTATGGCGGCGGCCATATTGTTGTACTAACCAGCTTGTGATAGGCTCAGACTGTGACTCACACAGAGTGTGGAGGGGGTGTGTATAGCTTCTGCCAATGACAAGCAGTGCAGCACATTCCACACATTCCAGCCTCAGCTGACAGACCCGACAGAAGAGAGAAGATTAAATCATGTAACAGAGATAACACAGCCACTGTGCAAGTAGGAAAGGCTGCTGTTAGACAGAGCACATTAGAACAGATATAGGAACTTATAGAATAGAAGAAATAAGGCTGAACATTTTGTTACAGAGTCTCTTTAAAGGGAACCAGAGAGGAATAAAATGTGAAAATAGAAAAAGGCTTTTATATATACCTGGGACTTCTTCCAGCCCCATAAGCCTGGATCGCTCCCACGCCGCCATCCTCCGCATCCTCTATCGACGCTACCGGGTCCCGTCACTTCCGGCGGACGTGGCCAATTATCCGCATCAGAGGGGCTCCCTCCATACCCTTACGCATGCGGCTGCGCAGTAGGCAGCCGTAAGCGTAAGTGTATGGAGGGAGCCGCTGTGATGCGGAGAATTGGCCGCGTCCGCCAGCCGACTGGCCGACTGGCAGTAATGACAGGACCCGGTACCGGCGGATCCAGGCAGCGGAGGACGGCGGCGTGGGAGCGATCAGTGTGTATGGGGCTGGAGGAAGCTCAACAGCGGTCTTTTATGCTGGGAATACACGGTTCGTTTTTGCCTTCGTTTAAACCTTCGTTTCGATTGTGCCTTTTGTCCTTTTCGATCCCGAAATAATCGATCATACGGTTAATATCACCACCCACGGTTTCGTTTTTTTTTCCGATTCTGATGGTTTCGTTTTTCCAATGATCGAAGGCTGCAAAGAAACGAAACGAAAATCCCTTTTTACAGGGACGGACTAGCATAAACGAATATATAATCGATCTGAACAGCCATCAAGCCTACCAATGGCTCGATTAGATGGATAAAGAGAGATAATATCAAACATGTTCGATCACTAGTCGTTCGTTTTTGGGGTCTATTAATCGAAACTATAATGAGATTATGACTATTTTCACATACGTTTTCAACACTCGATTCGTTTACCGAACGAATCGAAGGTTTAAACGAAGGCAAAAACGAACCGTGTATTCCCAGCATTAGTCTCTCACAACTTTTATTGTGAAACACCTAAAAAAATATCTTGCTATTGTTCAAGCAGCTGATAAGACTGATAAGAAGTCAATTCAACATTTGGATTGACTTCTTATCAGTCTTATCAGCTGCTTGAACAATAGCAAGAGATTTTTTTTAGGTGTTTCATAAGTTGTGAGAGCCTAAAAGACCGCTGTTGAGTGTGGGTATGGGGCTTTAGATTGAGATAAGCAAAGTCAGGCTGTAGAATGCCAACCATTTTGTTAAAAACATGTTTTTTAAATAAAACATTTGTAGTGAAGCATTCAGGAGAGAGGCTATGGCCCTTATTCAATTCACTTTATCTACTATGTTTTCTCATTTTAACATCTTACGAAAAAATGCCTTTTAAGCCACCAGCAAGCAAGAAAACAGTCAAAATAATGTTGGTACTTTTTCAATTGCAGAGTGCTAAAAAGTAATTTAAAAAAATGATCTCCTAGGGGGAAATTTAGGAGGAAAAGTGAAGAAAATAAGGGCCTATGTAGCTACCTCTTTCTAGTTCTAGTTGCTTTGCTTCTCTAATGCCTCCAGGATGTCTTCCTTCTCCTCTGGAACCCGGATGCAGTGCCTTCTAATTCCCCTCTGTAGCTGAAGCCTTAAAGAGAGTCTGAAGCCAAAATAATTTCCTGTTTTTTATTGCCCACTTATGTTAAGCAATAAAACCATAGCTGATTCACTGCAACAGCGCGGCAGAACAAGGTTTTATCCCTCAAAATTTCTGGGGCAAAATTCCACGACTTTCCAGGTCAATCTCCGCCGATCGACCGCTTCTCCCACAAATCTCAGTCTTCTTTCACTGAGAGGGGCGGAAGAAGCGGCAATTGGCGGAGATTGACTGGACTGGAGGCTGAGCTACTGTGCAAAGCTCTGCCTCCTCCAGCAAAGGGGAGAATTTTGTCCCAGGAATTTTGGAGGGATAAAACCTCGTACTTCTGCGCTGTTGCGGGGAATCAGCTATAGTCTTATTGCTTAACGTAAATGGGCAATAAAAGCAGGAAATTATTTTGGCTTCAGACTCTCTTAAGCCTTTGTTTAACATTTAATTTTCAGCTTTGCACAGATATTTAAGAAAACATTGAACCCATGACACTCCAGATAATGTTAGCCTGAGCTGTATTCTGACTGGCCAGTGGGTTTAGCCAATCAACACCTTTAGTTTTTTTTATGTTTAATATAGTCATCTTTTTTGTATAAAAACGCACTTGTAAACATTGCTGTTTGACCTAATCCAACTAGTCCATACTCACACCACAAAAAGGACTACAGGCATGTTTTTTCCTTTCTTTATACCATGTACTGTCCTACTGTCAAAAACAGCATCATCCATAACATGCAATAGCCTATCACAAAAAAATTGTAAAATTGAAAATGTATGTTTATGCACATGGACATTTGTTCCTGAACAAAACGCATTTCAATATTTATTATTTCTTATGTTGCTTTCAGATTTTGGACTGGCATATCTCCTCATGAGGAATTATCAGGCTTTTCTTTATTTTCAAAAGCACTTACGGAACAGAGCTTGCTCAGGCTAACTGTGAGAAAAAAAGTGCAAATGAGTAGGGGGCTAGCCTCACCTTTGTATAGGTCCTTTGCATAGAGTACTTTTGTAAAGAATAAAGGAAATACTGAGAATCCTCTGTTAGGATATGGATTAGTCCAAAACCTGTCAGACAGTAACTTGGGAGAAAAGTAATTTTAGTTTTTGCTCTGGGAGAGTGTTTTATAGGAGAGATGAGAGAAGGGAACTGTGATAATACAGTTCCTTAAATAAATCTTAGATTTTGCAAATTCTAACAAAGGTTTGCTTGGCTGTACTATTGTTACACTCAAAATATTGACATATGTTTCTGGCTGTTCCATATTCATGCCTTTGAATTACCATAATGAGTCAATCACTAACTTCTGATATGTACACACACATTTCAATCACATATAACCATTCACAACGGAATCTGTACTAGAATGATAATCCAGGATATATCATTTACTAACTAAACTATGGCATGCGTGCATACTGCACTTTGCAATAATACTGTACACACTGAGCAATGTGATTTACGAGAAGAAAAAGACATAGCAATGATCCTCGAGAAAGGATTCTTCTTACAGTGACCTCTTATATTTCCAAAAATGTTTCAGTTTGTCCTCTGTGACTGCAGCAAGAACCACATTTTTCAATCTGTCATAAGATAGCCTGTAACAATATATAAAAAGTAAAAACCTTTAAAAAAAGACCTTGATAGGCCTTTTGTCAGAGAAGAAGTGCAGCAGGAAAATACTCCTTTAATAAAGAACATAATAAAACAACCAAAGACAGTGTGTTACCCCAAAGCTATGTAACGTTATGATTTAATGTGGCATATGTTAAGAAAAAGCAGTAGAACAAAGAACTAGTAATATATACTAAGACTTTCACAAATCACAATCCAACTTTATAATAGAAGATTTTTTTTTTTAGCTCTGTAGGGTCTGTTGTTCCTATTGGCTGAAGTTTAGCCACAACAGTTAACTTCCCTGTCTGATTAAATTTGTTCTGTGACTATTTGTGCATATGTACAAGTCTTGGGCAGGCAGAATTAACCAGGGCTGTGGAGTCGTTACAAAAATCATCCAACTCCTACTCCGATTCCTCAGTTTATTAAACCCCCGACTCCAACTCCAGGTACCCTAAAGGCTTCAACTCCGACTCCTTGTTCAAATACTTACTAGGGCTGTGGATTAAGTAAAAAAAATCATCCAAATCTGACTCCCGACTCCTCAGTTTATTAAACCACCGACTCCGACTTCAACTCCGACTCCAGGTACTCAAAATTGCTCCGACTCCTCGACTCAGACTCCACAGCCCTGGAATGAACATGTATTCTTTAAAGGGGCACTATGGCAAAAAATTGTAAAATTTAAAATATGTGCAAACACAGACAAATAAGAAGTATCCCTTTTCCAGAGTAAAATGAGCCAAAAATTACTTTTCTCCTATGTAGCTGTCACTTCAAGTATTTAGTAGAAATCTGACAGAAGTGAATGGTTTGTACTAGTCCATCTCTTCCTAGAGGATTCTCAGCAAGACTTTTATTCTTTATAAAGATATTCCCTAAAAAAAGGTTTAAACAATGATGCTGGCCAGCTTCCCTGCTCGCTACAGTTTGTTGGCAGTTGGACAGAGCATCTGTCATTCACTAAGTGCTTTTGAAAATAAATAAATCCCTGAGAATCCCCTATGAAGAGATGGACTAGTCCAAAACCTGTTGCTTCTGTCAGATTTCTACTACCTACTGTAAGTGACAGCAACATAGGAGAAAAGTAATTGATGGCTCATTTTACTCTGGAAAAAAATGTACTTCTTAGTTGTATATGTTTGCATATATTTTAAATTTTACAATTTTTCGCCATAGTGCCCCTTTAAGTATCTTACTCACAAGGTGGATGTTAAAGTGAACCCAAGGTAAAAATAAACTGATGAGATAAACAATTATATTTATCCGCCCACGCCTAAAAATGACTTTTTTAAGTATCCCATGGTTTTCTTTTATATTTAAACATTTACAAAGTAGGTTGAATGTTTTACTGTCTCTAATCAGTAGCAGCCTATTTAGTGTCCCCGAATTAAAATAGATGGGCTATTCACCGTTTTCTATCTCTCCCCAACCTCAGAAGTACTGCCAGGAAATATTTTACCGCTGTAATCTGCTTATCAGTGGTGTTTTCTATATTCCAGAAAAGATACCGACAAGACAGAAGCTGTCACTTGCATGCCTAGAAATGAACTCTTTCAGGCAGCAAAATAACACAAGTACAACAGCCTGGTTCTTAGTATGTTCTGTACTGTACATACACATGTTTATCTCATCATGTCACGTATCGCCTCGGTACACTTCAAGGTACTGTATATATTCCCAACGCAAATTCGTTGCAAAGGAGACGTTTTCTGAGAGGCATTTGAATTAGGTATAGTTAAATACAGCAAACATAGGTAATTGGTTATTGTCACCTTTTAAGGATTAATTAATTTTGTGTTTTGCCTGAAGCTCTCTTTTTAACTCTTTGCAAAATTAGCTCAACCAACAAAAATCATAGAAATGTTGATTTTAAAGTTCTGTTAATGCATAAATTATATCCTTTTCAGCCCACTTGTTTTCACATTCAGAGCCAAATCACAGCTAATCATACATTTTTAGAACATTTTCTCCTACTCTGTTTTCTGTTTAGCAAATGGAATATGCCACCTGTTCAAAAATATTTTCTTAAACTTTTGCAGTATTTTACATAAAATAGCACCTCTTCTAAAGCAGCTGCCAATACTCTTGCCAAGCATGTGTATAAGAGTTTACTGGCTTGCATAAGTGATTTATTATAAAAGTTTTGATATGGCAAAATATTATTCTAGAAATGAGCATCTTATGTGTGAAGAAAATCAGACATGTGCAAAATGCCAGTTTGTCAACAATTTTCACAGTTCAAAGTTTTCAGAAGACTTTTGAAAACAAAATGTATTTCTTATTCAGTGCATTTTCTCTGTATTTTTACTTGCGCAGGTTACACAAGTAACATACGTGTTGCAAATATAACATGAGGTACTATATTTATATAATGTGCATTATATAATGTGCTATTTATATAATGTGCATCCTGATGCTGTCAGAAGGATGAAACGTTTTACTATACAGTAAGCAAGTGCGGAACTTTATCTGCAGTGCTGACCAAAAAGAGTTACTCTCAGCTGAGGAAGAAAGTAGGTGGGGTTAGCGACAAACTATGGGCTGGGGAATCAACTGCAGGTAAATGTACTGTGGGCTTCTTTTTGCATTATAACTGATACATTTGTTTCAATGAATTTCATATGTGGCTTATGTACAGTAGTAAAAAACAAGTGTCTATTTCACAGCATTTTAATTAATATGTAGAGCAATGAAAATTGTAAAGCA
The DNA here is from genome assembly GCF_040937935.1 of Hyperolius riggenbachi. Lineage (NCBI taxonomy): Eukaryota > Metazoa > Chordata > Amphibia > Anura > Hyperoliidae > Hyperolius > Hyperolius riggenbachi. Next base: position 206,755,265 of record NC_090647.1, on the reverse strand, counting down.
CAGTAGTGTAGAACAGAGAGCCATGAGATGATTAAATAGCAAATGCAGAGTGAAATTGTAAACTGGAATTGGATTCCTTGTTAATGCCTTGTCACAACAAGTCCATACACTGCTATAATCACAGATGACTGAACGCTGAATGCAGACTATGGTGATTATCCAACATGGTTAGTAGGGAATTCATGGAAGGAAAACCGTGGATGGCTAGCTATGCTGCATTGAACTTGGATTGTGGTTAATGCATCCTTCTCTGCTGCAGGGTTAAAAGTGCAGAGTGGGTGGAAGTATGTTTTTTTTTTAAATCACTTTACCTAGTTTTAAATGGCTTTACATTCTACAATTGTGGAATAAACATAAAAAACATAACTTTGTGTTCAATTTTTTCTTGATAGAAAACATTTGAAGTGTACCCAAGGCGACATGTGACATGATGAGATAAACATGTGTATGTACAGTACAGAACATATTCATAACCAAACTGTTTTACTTATGTTATTTTGCTTGGAAGAACAAAGAGAACTCGAGAGCCCAATATGGTGTAGTATTGTTAAGTTGGTTGTGGTTTAAAGCAAAATATTTAGATATACTCACAAACATAGGCAACCACTTCAAGTTCAGGTGGGGAGTATTAGAACCTGACCCCACTCAGGTTTTTAAGATTTCGCTCTTTGTAGATAGGAAACGGGGTAGCACCCCTCCACCGAGGGTGGAATAAAGATTTCAGCAAGGCTTGGTGTACAGAGGCGCCGGAGTAAAAATGTTTAAAAGCTGTCTAAAAGAGGGGGATGTTCTGGTGGACTTACCTCCCTCGAAAATATAAAACTCAATTGAGTCACAATATATCAATACAAAAATGTTATTTAACTCCACTTAGTGCAACGCGTTTCGCAGGTGTGGTCCTGCTTCATCAGGCAAACAGGAGTATAACTCAATGGGTCTAAATGCAAAAGTGAGCGCATCTGTCTCTCTGTCTCTCCCAGATGCGCTCACATTTTGTATTGATATATTGTGACTCAATTGAGTTTTATATTTTCGAGGGAGGTAAGTCCACCTGAACATCCCCCTCTTTTAGACGGTTTTAAAACGTTTTTATTCTACTCTGGCGCCTCTGTACACCAAGCCTTGCTGAAATATGTTATTTTGCTGCATGAAAGATGTACATTTTCAGACATGCAAGTGACAGCTTCTGCCTTGTTAGTAGCTTGTCGGGAATATAGTAATCCTCACTGGTAGAAAAATTACAGCCATAAAAGTTTTCCTAGCAGAATACAACTTCTGAGAGCAGAGGGAGATAAAAAAAAGTTCAATAGTTCATGTATTTTCATTTAGAGACACTTAATAGGCTGCCAGTGAGCAGAGACAACAAAACATTCAATCTACTTTGTAAATGTTTATATATATAATACAATCATGGGATATCTAAAAAAATGTTAAGAGTAGGAGGATAAATAAAATTGTTTATCCTACCAGTTTATTTTCACGTCGGTTTAACTTAAAAGTAGCCCTCTTTTATAATGCAAATTATATTGCATTATTGATGTATATTTGGCATGACAATCGAAAAAGCATTCCTGCTCATTCTAATACTACGCTCTTATGCCACTCTTGTTTCAGCAGCAACCAAAGAGCCTGTCCTCAATTTCTGGTGTTGGGGCAGATTGTGAAAGAAGAATAGTTTGGGAACTGGCTTTGTCAACAGAAGCTAAGCTTATTTTTACTGCTCTGTTAATCTAGCATTAGTGTTAGGGCAGGGACTGTGTATGCAGATAGAGTAGTGCCATTCATTCATGCAGCTGCGTGACAACCTTGAGTCTCTGCTGTCTTCTAATATCTGCTATTAGGAACAGTATTGTTAATCAGTAATGCAGAATGTCTGCATCACCGATGAGGGACCTCATTTACAGGGTTCTGTGAAAACATTAAAAACATTGTTTTGCTTTCATGAGCATTCACAGCTATACGTAATCATTCTCATTATATCTTGTTTTTGTTGCCTATGTATTGCCTTGTACGCATTTTTAAATTATTTTATGTGCCAGTATTATCCTTGTGTTTAAAATGTAACTTGTACACAGCTTTGTATTAAAATAAGGCTTTGATTAATGAGCAATACACTTACATTACTTATTTCAGCTCTGCTTTAAGATACCACACTTGTACACTTTTTGTTTATAGTAAAACTGTCTCTTGATTAGCTCATACTCCTGTACAAAGTGTTTGCTGAAGTGAAAGGGAAGTAAAGGGAATCTGAAGTGAAATAAACGTATGATATAATGATTTGTATGTATAGTACAGCTAAGAAATAAAACAATTGGAGCAGAGACATGAGTCTAATATTGTTTCCAGTACAGGAAGAGTTAAGAAACTCCAGTTGTTATCTATGCAAAAGAGCCACTTATCTCTACGACTTTCAAAGTCGCAGAGAGCTCTGTCTTCTGAAGCTTATTATCTCAAGTGTCTGTCAATGTTTTTTTCTTTTTCTTTGCAGAGAAGGGTTCAAACGTTCACTTGCCTGCTCTGTAAAATCATTTAGAATGCTGAGTAGTATATAAACTGCAAATATTAGAGAATGATGCAATGTTATTAAAAAGACTATATAACTGAAAATAAAAAATATGAGAATATTGTCTTCGCTACTAATGTTTTAGTAATTATCCATACTACGCAACCACTTCATCATATCATTTTTTTTGCTTCAGTGTATCTTTAAGACATGCACTGGAATGATAAGGAGTGCAGGCAAATAGTTTTCAGCAAGGGAGAAGGGAGAAACAACTTCAGAAGCAGAGGAAAGATTTCAGAAGATGATAGAGCGGTGGTAAGGACATGTCAATGCATTTGCACTTATTTATGCAGCTTCAACACAGCTGCCTTACAGTGTGTGGCCATCTTATTGCAGCGCCCTGTAAATAGAAGGGCAGCATAGTCCCAGCTTCAGAACTTAAAGGAATTAATCTAATCAAAAATGTCGCACATCCAAATGTGTGTAAATTATTATATTGCACCTACTTGAAATTTCCAGTGAAGTTTCCTGTAACAAGACCTAAATGGGACCGCTTTAACTAAACACTTCTAGTATTAAGTATTATAGCTTGGACTTGTATAGGCGTAGTTGCATGAATTCATGTTAGCAACATTTCACACCTGCTCTGTGGCAGCCCCTTGCTGTCATGATGGATATAGACTCCTAATTTAGGGCAACATTTTATAACTGTGCCAAAGCTGTACAGCTTCTGCGACTCTCCTGCATTCAGCCAATCCGTGCCATTAAGCAATGAGGAAACATGTATGAAGTGTCACCTCCCTGACAGAATGGAAGGTGAATGGAATGTGAGCACACAGTACCATTCAAAGCCAACATCTGAATTATGGCTATGAGCTGGCGGGTTAAATAAAGGACTAGCCTAATATATCTCTATGAACTTTAGCAGCAATAGCTCTTTTCTCCAAGTGTGATCTTGAAAGGTTTTTTTCTTTTCTCACAGCGGATAGAGCATAGTAAACTGCGGTGATGGGTATCAACATTAAACTGTAAATCCATACAGGCTGGACTCAAAGTGGTGTGTTGCATAACGCATGGGTTAAAATATGTGTGAACTGCAATGGAGGCTGACCAGCATGCAGCGAGTTCAGGGGCAAACCAAGGATTTGCAGGGGGGAATTCCTGAAAGGTCTCCCTCAGCTACACTTAATACAGTATAATAATATGGTAGGACATCATACTGGATACACATAATAATTATTATTGATTTATAAAGCACCAACATATTCCATGGCGCTGTACAAAGTAAGAAACAAACATGGGGTACATAATAATACAGACAATGGTGTACACCAATATACAAGATACATAATTAGTGACAAAATACAAAGAATGATACCAAATATAGAATTGGTAATGACAGTAATAAAAGTAGCATGAATAAAATGTATAATGATTTCCAAGACACAAAAGGGGGAGGGAGCCCTGCCCTTACAAGCTTACAATCTAAAGGGAATGGGGGGGGGGGGGTAAACAAGAGGAGGGGTAGTATGCAACAAATATCTAGAGGCAGTGTGTTTTAGGATACCTAGTAGGAGTGCAATTTGGTCTTAGGACAAAGGGAAGTGGCCTAAGGTAGCGCATATGCTTGTCGGAACAAATGTATTTTTAGAGAGCGTTTAAAGGTAACAAAGGTTGGCAAGTGACGGCTGTGTTGTGGGAGGGCATTCCAGAGGAGGGGTGAAGCGCGTACGAAGTCTTGTGAATGTGAGGAGGTGATTCTAGAGGACAACAGAAGATTATGTGCCGATCTGAGATTGCGTTTGGGTTTGTATCTGAAAATTTGTGAGGATATGTACCGGGGAGAGAGATTGTGGAGAGCTTTGTAGGTTAGGGTTAGGAGTTTGAACTGAATCCTCTGGTTAATTGGCAGCCAGTGAAGAGCTTGACAAAGAGGGTCGGCAGAGGAAGATGGAGAAGAAAGATGAATGAGACTAGCAGCTGAGTTCAGTACCGGCTGGAGTGGGGCCAGTCTGTTAGAAGGTAGTCCACAAAGTAGTATATCGCAGTAGTCCAGACGAGAAATTATAAGAGCATGTATTAACATTTTAGTTGTGTCTAGATTGAAAAAAGGACAGATGCGAGATATGTTTTTGAGTTGGAGATGGCAGGAGCTGTTTATGGAGTGAACATGAGGAATAAAAGAGAGAGGTTAGTCAAATTTTACCCCCAAGCACCGAGCTTTTGGAAATGAAGTTATGGGAGAGTTATTAACATTTATTGTTACTTCAGGCAGAGAGGTGGACAGAGACAGTGGAAAAATTATTAGTTCTGTTTTACTCATATTAAGTTTTAGGAAGCGAGAGGACATGAAGGAGGATATAGCAGACAAGCAGTCAGGAACACGTTTGAGGAGGGAGTTAAGGTCAGGGGCAGAGAGGTACAGTTGGGTATCATCTGCATACAGGTGGCATTGAAACCCGAATGAGTTGATTAAGTCACCAAGACCGTGCATGTAGATGGAAAAGAGGAGGGGACCAAGGACAGAGCCTTGGGGAACCCCAACAGACAAAGCATGAGGAGAAGAGATCTGATCTGAGTAGGAAACTGTGAAGGACCTTCCAGAGAGGTAGTGAAGATAACCATGTTAGAGCAAGGCCCTTTATTCCTACATTTGAAAGTATTTGTAAGAGTAAGGTGTGGTCGACAATATCAAATGCTGATGACAGGTCAAGAAGGATGAGTATGGAAAATTGACCTTTGGATTTGGCTGTAAGAAGGTCATTGGCCACTTTGGTAAGGGCTGTTTCCGTGGAGTGGTTAGAGCGAAAGCCAGACTGAAACTGATCAAGTAGGGATTTAGCAGATAAATATTGGCTTAATTCTACATGTATATGGCGTTCAAGTAGTTTGGATGCAAATGGGAGAAGTGACACTGGGCAGTAGTTGGCAAGTGTGGTAGGATCTAGAGATGTTTTTTTAAGTAGTGGTGTCACAACAGCTTTTTTGAGTAGGGACGGAAAGATGCCAGTGGAGAGGGACAGGTTAAATAGTGATGTTACTGCAGGCATGAGAGATGAGAATAGCTGAGGAATGAAATGGCAGGGAATAGGATCCAAAGAACAGGTGGTTAGAGTAGCTTTGGAAATCATAGAGGAGAGTGAATGTTCAGAGAGTGGAGAGAAGGCAGTTAGAGAGCAGTCAATGAGAGGTGTGGAGGTGGGATTTGAGGGCTGCATGGAGAATTCACTTCAGATTTTGTCAATATATCAGTGAAGTATGTTGCAAATTCTTCAGTTGATAACGATAAGCAAGATGAAGGAGGAGGAGGAGGAGGGGGATGGAGAACGGAGTTGAAAGTGCTGAACAAGCATTTTGGATTGTATAAATGGGCAGATATCAGGGAAGAAAATTAGGACTGTTTTGCCACAGAGAGTGCGTTTCTGAAGTTTTTCAAGGCAATTTTCATATGAGATGAAGTCTTCACTTGTGTTACCTTTCCCCCAACGCCCTTCAGCTGCTCTAGAGCATCTTTTTAACTGTTTAGTGGTTTTGGTCATCCAGGGTTGGCGACTGACACGGTGAGGGCGGACATTGACGAGGGGGGCCAAGTCATCCATGACTTTTGTAATGGAGCTGTTGTAGTGTGTAGCAGCCGAGTCTGGGTCAGTGAAGGTTTGTGTGAGGAGAGGTAACAGGGCATCAGAGACAGTTTAAATGTCTAGATTGCGATAGTTTCTTCGAGTATGTGAGCCTGCTTGTGCCAGGGGGGTAGGAAAAGAGGAGGAGAGAGAGACGTTAAGTAGGTTATGGTCAGAGAGTGGTAGTGGATCATTAGTAAAGTCAGTGACAGAACATAGACGAGTGAATACGAGGTCAAGTGTATGGCCATCTGTGTGGGTTGAGGTAGAGGACCACTGAGACAAGCCATAGGAGGAAGTGAGTGATAAAAGTTTATTGGAGACAGTGTTATCGGTGTCAATAGAAATGTTAAAATCACCCATGATGATGGTAGGAATGTCAGAGGATAGGAACTGGAGAAGCCAGGCAGAGAAATGATCTGAGAAAACAGAAGCAGGGCCTGGAGGGCGGTAAATAACTGCAATTTGGAGGTTTGAGGAAGAGTATAGTCGGACTGCATGGACTTCAAAGAATGGAAGAGAGAGAGAGGGAATAGGAGTGAGAGGCTTGAAGGAGCATTTTTCTGAGAGGAGAATGCCCACACCACCACCATGTTTATTCCCACTTCTAGGAGTGTGGCTAAAGTGGAAACCTCCATAGGAGAGGGTGGCAGGTGAGACTATGTCAGAAGGGGTCAGCCAGGTTTCAGTGATCCCAAAGAATGTGAAGGCATTGGAAATGAAAAGATAAAGGGCAGTTTGTTGCAGACTGAGCGGGCATTCCAGAGGGCAGCCGAGATAGGAGAGGGTGTAGGGGGAAGGAGTGGAATATTAATAAGGTTACGGTAAGAGGGAAGGGAATTTGATTTGTTGCAGACAGTGTTATTAGAAGGGGGTGGTGGGGGTCCAGGGTTAGGGGAAATGTCCCCAGCAGCAAGGAGGAGGAGTAGGCAGACACCGCGTAGCAGAGGTTGCGGTGTAGACTTATATTTAGACGTAGTGTGACAAGGAAGGTGAGGTTGTAAGTAGTGTTGGGCGAACAGTGTTCGCCACTGTTCGGGTTCTGCAGAACATCACCCTGTTCGGGTGATGTTCGAGTTCGGCCGAACACCTCATGGTGTTCGGGCTTTTTAGTTCGGGTTCGCCCGAACAGCTCAATGCCCAGCCGAACAGGGCCCTGTTCGGCCGAATACTGCCCCCCTATGGGGTCACAGGCATAAGGGGGGAGCATGCCCCGGTCGCGGGGGGGGGGGGGGGGGGTCGGAAATTCCCCCCACCCCCTCCGCTAGCGCTCCCCCCTCTGCCCGCTTCCCCATAAAAAAGTTTGTGGAAAGTACCGGTGGCTGGCCTGGCAGTAGAGTGAGTGAGGAGGAGGAGTCCGGAGAGTGACGCGTTGAGGCCGGGCAGCGGGCGGTTCAGCGGTAGTACCCTTGTGGTACTTCCGCCCTTTCTCTGACCTGTGGAAAGTGGAATTGTTTCTGCAGTAGGGGGACACGTGACATGACCCTAAAATCTGAATGTATTTCTATGTCTGGGAGATTTGAAAACCCTAGTTCAAGTGTATGTTCTGTGTGGAATATATAATTTTTTTTTTGTCGATGTAATAAGTTTTGTGCAGAGCATATAAACCATTTTTCATTATTATATATTATTATATATTTAAATGGCTGAGGGAGTTTGCAGTACTGACCTCTTGTGTCAATGTTAGACTGCTTGTCTGAACTGAACAGTCTATGTTGCATTAGTCCCCCCTCACCCAAATGAAGTAGTCGTAGAGGAGCTACCCTCCAAGCACAGAGCTGGTCCTATCCACTTCTTCTATGCCACTGCTCAAAAATTAACTCTTTGAGGCCAGCACTACAGGTACAGATCAAAATTGTCTAATTGCTCTAATCTAATTGCCAGTTTTACTTGATAGAACCATCCTTAAAGGGCACCGGAGACAAAGTATATAGAAGAATGTATACTTACCTGGGGACTCATCCAGCCCCATGAAAATGTGCGCTCCCTCATCATCCTCCCGGTAGCTCCATTTGTCCACAGTTCTTTCGGCTAGGAAGGCTTCAGATACATCAGTCAGGCTGCATGGCGCATGCATGGCCCGGCCGTGCCTGTGCCCCATCATGGTCCTTTCACTTGGAGCATTTTGTGTCTGTGCAGTACTACCTGCACAGGCACAGAACACCCCTGATGATGGGAGGGTGATGAGGGGGTGCATGCGCAGGGCAGCTCGACTGATGTGACTGAGGTCTTCCTAACTGGAAGTATTGGATGATGAACAGAGGTGCCGTTAGGACGGCAAGGGAGCCCACAGAGTTAATGGGGCTGGAGGAAGCCCCAGGTAAGTATACCTACTTCTATATACTATGTCTCAGGTACAATTAAAAGAACAGATCACCTCTCAGTTTGGCTTCTGTCATGCTATAGGGAGTTGAGCAAGCTTTTGATCTGCCCAGTGGACCAGTTTATACAACTCCTTGTTCAATTTCCAGTTAGTCCAGTCTATCTGTACCTCCTACACTAATAAATGCATTGAAGCGGGTGGATTCATAGGTAGATTTAGGTACCCATATCAGTGAAGGGCTTTTGGATATTTTGGTCCATGTAAATTTAGTCATCTTTGAATAATCTGTTTTGCATGTTGTGGTGTACAGAAATCGTTTGTTTTGCAGATGAATGGCCACAGTCCAACAACTCTGTATAAATCTTTCATTTCACTCACTGCTTTCCAATAAAAAAAAATTAAATGGTTATTTGTATTGGATTCTCTTAACACCATAACACAGGGTAAGAAAGATAAGCACTGAACGGTAATTAATAACCCCATACCATGCCTACCAGCACTGGAGTTTAGAGAACTGTCAGTTCACATCTGATACAATGCTAGATGAAATACATGCCCTCGTCATGTGCCTTCTCAGTTAAGGGAGTCACAGCATCCCTGATGGCAGAGCTAAAGAGCAGTATGTCAACCACAAGCATTTTGGCCAACACGTCTCTTAGCGGGAGCACTGTGTTATTTATAACTAAAAAAGGAAGTTGAACAGAATGTAATGTTCTATACTAGGAACTGATGTTAAATCATTATATACTAAAGAATCAAATGCGTTTTGGGCCGCAAGAACTGTAAAATATGTTTTACATTTTATGAGCAAGAAACATTCTGCGTTATTAGTATCACTGTGTTACGCATTTTCTAAGAATAACAGCGTGATTTTTTTTTATTGTAAATGACTATATGTAGACTTTCATCTTACATTTTTCTGTTAAAGTTTTGAGTATCACAAGCAATATTTAAGCAGCGGGGAGGAGGAAAACAAACTGGTCACCAAAGTGTCAGTTCTAAAATGGAAATAGTAGAATATGAATATATTGAAACGTTTAATGACAGAATGAGTATTGTAACCACTTAAGTCTATCTGGATGGATATATCCATCCAGATAGACTGTGCTGCTGCCGCTGAGTGAGGCGCACATGTTCCGCTCGTGCACGCTCTCGCTGCCTGCCATTACTCCCCCCCCCCCCCCCCCCCGATCAGTTAATGGGAATATAATTCCCATTCACCGATCTAAGTCCCCCGCAAAAAAGCCGACACTTTCTAATCGGAGAGCACGGTATTTCTGCCCCCCCAAAAAATGTACAACCTCCTTATAGTTCCTAGTAGCAGGACTTTGACTGTGGCTATCTTGTGGCCAAATAGTAAACTGCACCCACATACATTTTTTAAATAAATAATTACATTATATTACATCTAAAATTAGCTGTTTACCTCCCAAACTAAAATTACCCAAATACATTTTTTAATTAAAAAATAAATTTAAAAAATTGCAATTAAAAAAACCCCTACATAAATAGTTACCTAAGGGTCTGAACTTTTTAAATATACATGTCAAGAGAGTATCTTATTTTTTTTTTTTAAATTACAAGCTTGTAAATAGTGATGAACGCAAATTGAAAAAATGCACCTTTATTTCTAAATAAAATATCGGCACCATAAATTGTGATAGGGACGCAATGTAAAAGGTGTAATAAGCGGGACAAATGGGCAAATAAAATACATGGGTTTTACTTACGGTAGCATGTATTAATTTTAAACTATAATGGCCAAAAACTGAGAAATAATGAATTTTTTCCATTTCTTTCTTAATCTTCCTTTTAAAATGGATTTAGAAAAAAGTAATTCTTAGCAAAATGTACTACCCAAAGAAAGCCTAATTAGTGGTGCAAAAAACAAGATATAGATCAATTAATTGTGATAAGTAGTGATAAAGTTATTGGCGAATGAATGGGAGGTGAACATTGCTCAGGTGCATATGATTTTCGGCGCTGTAGGCTGAAGTGGTTAATGGCCACTGCCTCAGCAATGATGGTGGGTAATAGTTAGATTCACCGCCAAAGAAAAAGGGACCATATTAAATCAGTTTCATACTTTTATCCAGCAATGCCTTTGTAGATTGAGGTTTCTGGAAATCATTTGTTGATGATTTTAGGAAGATCGGCATGAATGACACATTTATATGAAGAATTGGATTTTAACATCATGAATTTTGTGGTTTAACAATAAGCTTTTATCTTATGTTCTAAGAATTAGAAGTGAGCAAATTGGTCCATGAACCAACAAAAGGTCAACCAATCCAACCAACGGTGCCGTTAAACGGTTCTTTTTTGACCTACGTACTTTGCTTGTGATCTGCACTAGTGATGAGCAAATATGGCTATTTTTTCTACATGATAGCACATGTGGCGGTGTATTCACTATCTGATGGTAAAGTTGCCAAGTGCATGGAGTAGGCTGTGCATGTTGTGCAATTAGTGTGACTTGCCTCGAGTGTCTCTAGTATAATGTACTGCATATTATTTTAGTAACATTTGCACTACCTAGGTAAAACGGATCATGTTAATTCTGCAACGCTCACTACCTACTTAGTCTAAGTACAGGTAGATCCCTGTTAAATTTCAGTATTTGTATAGGACTTTTTTTTGTCAGACTCAAAGCGCTTGCAAGGCAGCCACTAAAGCACAGAGTAGCAGTGTTAGGAAGTCTTGCCCAATAACTCTTACTGAGTAGGTGGCGGCTTACTGGCTTACTGAATAGGAAGAACCGACTGTAGGTAAGTTCTTAGCCTGAATCTGTCCACAAGTCAAAACAATGTGCCATCTCTGTGCCCTGTACGGCCTCTATGCCTCCCTGTGCCTCCAGTGTCCCTCTCTGTGTGACCTCTGTTTCCCCATGACTTCAGTGTTCCCCACTGTGCCACCTCTGTCCCCCCACTGTGTCACCTTTGTCCCTTGTGCCCTTAGTGTACTGCAGCAAAATGTAATTTTACTGAGTTAAAAAAACTTTTTTTTTTAATTTTTCATTTTACTTGTTCCCACAGAATACAATTTCACATTTTCGGGGTGTTCGTATCAGCGGGTCATTTGTAAGTTGATGGTTTTCGCATAGGTGATGTTTCCACAACGTGTCAATAAAATACCTTTAAAGGCCCAAGCAAGCAAGAAAATACTCAAAATAAGTTTGATATTTTGTTAGCTTCCATTTTAGTAGTTTTTGAAATGCTAAGAGCTAAAAAACTGATTTTCACTGACAAAGAAAAAAATGTACAGTATCTGTTTGTGCCAAAAATTAGGTCACCCTTCATGGAGGCTGCTTATTTTTGAACTTAATTGGCGAAACTTGTGAAGTTGTGAATATTAAAAAATATAAGACATTTTCTATTTTGCTGCAAAATTTGTCACCATTTGGATTAATAATGAGCAAAAATGCTGATATTCATTTCACATTAATTTTCGTGAAAATAATGAAAAAAAAAAATCAACTTTCAAACAAAAAATGCCTTTGAAAATCATTTGGAAATATGTTTGTGTTTTTTAACTTATAAAAGCATAATAAGCTGTTAATTCAACAGCACGGCAGCATGGCAGTCAATGTGGATTACGTGTGTGCATGATACAAAAGCACCCTCTGTACTGCTGTGCCATTTGAGTTAACAGTGAATTCATGAAAAAACAAACAAACACAAAACGACTACTTTCTTATATACATTTTCACTGACCAATGTATGTTCACAATTATATTTTTCAAAATTGAAAATTGCATTTTCGGTGCAAAAATGACTTTACTTATGGATCATATTCTGTTGCTGTTACATGAATTATATGAATAGCAAAATGTCAACATTGCTGCTATGGTAGTTCATTAATGGGCTTTCCCTTATAATTTAAATTTTAAGTTATACAAAAAAAATCCCTTTCGGAATTAGTGAGAATTCTAGTCGAGTAGGTCGCAGACATATCCTAGATTGGTTGGACCACCAATGGAATTATAAAAATATGATATTCAGTGAAGAAACAATACATGTATGAAAAAAATTATAATGATGTATAATAAAGTATGATATTGACAAAAACAGCTCTGCAAGGAGATCTAGTTAATGGCAGACGTTCTGGAGGAATATGAAATAATGCAGAGTGTGTGCTGCAATTTCTCATTGTCTGATTCTGGAACAGTTATCTGTGTGCAGTCCCACTAATCACGAGAAAACTGTTGTGTGGTGGGTTAGAACAAAATTAATTGTTTCATGCCTGGCTAATCAAACGCCATGTTAATCATGAAAGGAGCATTTTAAGAGGTCTGATAAATTCTGTTCTCAAACGGCCAACAAAATGGTAAAACAATGACTTTTACTTCTCATCTATACTGATGGAGAATGTACTATTATGTTTTCAAATGCAATTTAACCTAAAGTTTCTTCCCTACATAGATATGGATCTATCATATGTAGCATGAACCTGGTACAAGGGAAGTAAAAACATTGCTTTGGATAGCTGCAGACAAGCACTCTATACATACCAATTGATACAGTGCACCAAAACCTGCCAAGGACATCCACAGTGTCAGAGGTGCAAGAAGGGGATGGGGAACAGTTTTTTAAAGGAAACCTGAGGTGAGAGGGATATGGAGGCTGCCATATTAACCACTTCACCACTGATGGGTTTTACCCCCTGAGCACCAGAGCAATGTTCACCTTTCAGCGCTCCTTCCATTTATTCGTCTATAACTTTATCATTACTTATCGCAATGAAATGAACTATATCTTGTTTTTTCCGCCACCAATTAGGCTTTCTTTAGGTGGGACATTATGCCAAGAATTATTTTTTTCTAAATGTGTTTTAATGGGAAAATAGGAAAAATGTGGGGAAAAAAATAATTATTTTTCAGTTTTCGCCATTATAGTTTTTAAATAATGCATGCTACTGTAATTAAAACCCATGAAATTTATTTGCCCTTTTGTCCCGGTTATAAAACCATTTAAATTATGTCCCTATCACAATGTTTGGCGCCAATATTTTATTTGGAAATAAAGGTGCATTTTTTTCAGTTTTGCATCCATCCCTAATTACAAGCCCATAGTTTATAAAGTAACAGTGTTATACCCTCTTGACATAAATATTTAAAAAGTTCAGTCCCTAAGGTAACTATTTATGTATTTTTTGTACATTTTTGAATTTTTTTTTAATTACAAAAAAAAAAAAATGGGGAGTGTGGGAGGTAATGAGTTAATTTTTTGTGTAAAAATCATTTATTTGTATGTGAAAAATGTGTAGGGTGTAGTTTACTATTTGGCCACAAGATGGCCACAGTAACTTTTTGTTTTAATGTGACCTCCAAGCTTCCTTCCGGAAGCTTGGAGGAAGTATAAGGAGGCTGGACACGTGAGTTTTTTCTCACAATGATCGCGCTGCCCATAGGAGAGCAGCGGATCATTGTGGGGCTTAGATCAACGAACGGGAATGGATTTTCCCGTTCATTGATCTCCAGGCAAGCGGGCGGCGGCGTGTTTACTAGCGGCGGGCGGCGTGTTTACGAGCGAGAGCGTGGACAGCGTCGGGAACGCGGAAAGTACGGATTTCTCCGTCCCTGGGGGTTAAAGGATGGAAAAAGGGACGGAGAAATTCGTATGGGCGGGGGTTAAGTGGTTAATTTCTTGTAAACAATACTAGTTGCCTGGCAGCCCTGTTGATCCTCTGGCATAAGCAGTGTCTGAGTCAAAACCCTGGAACAAGTTTATGGCTAATCCAGTAAAAGTTGAGTCAGCTGAGTCAGAGTACCTGATCTGCCTTATGCTTATTCCAGGGTCTATGGCTAAAAGTATTAGAGACACAGGATCCGTAGAGATAGCTAGAACCTCTGATTTTGGGTTCGCGAACCTCGAATGCAAACTTCCGCAAAAGTTTGTTTTTGTCGCGAACCGCAATAGACTTCAATAGGCAGGCAAACTTTGAAAAATACAGACATTGTTTCTGGCCACAAAAGTGATGGAAAAGATGTTTCAAGGGGTCTAACACCTGGGCCCATATGCAATTCACTTTTTCTCCAGAGTTTTCTCCTAAGTGATAATTTTTCATCTTCTTTTTAAAATAACTTTTCAGCATTTTGCAAATTGAAAATGTACCAAAAGTAGTAGGAAAAGTACTATCAAACTTATTCTGTGTATTTGCTTACTTGCTGGGGGTTTAAACACATTTTGTTGACAAAATGTGAAACAATCGACTTGGAGAAAACCAAGGAGGAAAAGTGAATTGCATATGGACCCTGGAGGGGGTCAGTGAATACAAGAGGATTTTTTTTTCAAAAAGACCTTATAGTTTTTGAGAAAATGGATTTTAAAATTCTCCTTCTGACCATGGGAAAATTAAACGCCCGCCTACTTTAGCGGTTAATAGGAAAGTCCCCTTACATAGTAGAAACACCAAATTTGCAGGGTATGTAGAGGGGGTCAGTGACTACAAGATGACATTTTTCAAAAAGCCCTTATACTTTTTGAGAAAATCGATTTTAAAATTTCAAAGAAAAATAGTATACATTTAAATTAAATGACAGTTCTTAGGGAAACAATTCCCGCCGACTTTAGCAGTTAATAGCAAAGGCCCCTTACATCCTAGCAACACCAAATTTGCAGGATATGTTAAAAAGATAGTGGGAAACAATATTTAAAAAAAAATAAAAACATTTGTTTATTTATTTTTTAATTAATTTTTTTTTGTTATGTTCAGAGTGTGGGAAATTTCCCCAAAAAATGACGTGGAGTCCCCCCTGCCGAGCTCTCTGTAACCCCTTGTCCCTCATGCAGGCTGGGAAAGCCAGAATGCAGAGCCCCGGCCGCGTGGGGCTTCGCACCCTGAGCTATACCAGCCCGCATGGTCCATGGTATTGGGGGACTCCGGAGGAGAGGGGCAGCCAAGCCTTCCTTCCTCTCCCCTCGAGCCCTTGTCCACTCCATAGACAAGTGGCTCTTTTCCACCTCCAGTGCCTCAGGAGGAGGTGGGGGCGACAACTCCCTGGGGGGGAGGGTTCATGGTGGCATCTGGGAGTCCCCTTTAAGAAGGGGACCCCAGATGCCCATCCTCTCGCAGGAGAAATTAGTATAGGGGTACAAAGTACCCCTTACCCATTTCCACAAAGGGTTACATGAAATAAAAACACAACAACTAAATACTTATCTGTACCTTTAAAAAAAAATTCCCACGCCAGTATCCTCGGAAATGTCCCACGCCAATATCCTCAACTTGCGATCATCAATTAAGTTGATTGAAGATCTCTGCCACCCCCTACATAGCAGAGAATGCGTCCGCATAGGACGCACAGCTGCCAGCTCCCGCTGTCCTCTCCGTCTCCTCACCTATCACCCTCACCTAACCTGGCACCTGGTGCACCCAAGCTTTTTACAATGGGCAAACAATGACTAAATCATTTATACATAAATATTGTACAAATGAAGCACATTTTTTATTGCATTATTTTCACTGGAGTTCTTCTCGTTCATGGGTACAGGATGGAAGACCATGTAAATGATCATTAGCAGGTAAATATTGATTGTTTACTGCAACAAACACAATTGCTAACTTCCAGTCAGAGCAATATCCTGCCTCTATCTGGCCAGCAGACGCTTGTCAGCCAATCAGGTGCACTGTCATACACCCTTTGCCTGCTGTACCATACCTAGCAGGAATTACATAGATTGGCATTCAGGTGGGAGGCTTCGGTTGGATGCAATCGTGAATTGCGTCGTTTAACAGGGACGCCCCGTGTAGGCACATCTCCCACACGGTCCCCTCCCTAACCACTCACCTGTCAACCGCATCGTAGAAGCTGCAAAAAATAAAATTTAAAATCACAAACACTGGTCCACATGACAGCCCAGGGGCCCCAGGTCTCTCTCACTCACTGGGGCCCCCAAACCACCATGCGACACCTAGAGGGAAGTGCGGGCAAGCCCTGGACCTCTCACCTCCAGGGAACTCACCCCACCACCTCTAAACTGAATGCCAACTGCAACAAACACAATTGCTAACTTCCAGTCAGAGCAATATCCTGCCTCTATCTGGCCAGCAGACGCTTGTCAGCCAATCAGGTGCACTGTCATACACCCTTTGCCTGCTGTACCATACCTAGCAGGAATTACATAGATTAGCATTCAGGTGGGAGGCTTCGGTTGGACGCAATCGTGAATTGCGTCGTTTAACAGGGACGCCCCATGTAGGCACATCTCCCACACGGTCCCCTCCCTAACCACTCACCTGTCAACCGCATCGTAGAAGCTTCAAAAAATAAAATTTAAAATCACAAACACTGGTCCACATGACAGCCCAGGGGCCCCAGGTCTCTCTCACTCACTGGGGCCCCCAAACCACCATGCAACACCTAGAGGGAAGTGCGGGCAAGCCCTGGACCTCTCACCTCCAGGGAACTCACCCCACCACCTCTAAACTGAATGCCAACTGCAACAAACACAATTGCTAACTTCCAGTCAGAGCAATATCCTGCCTCTATCTGGCCAGCAGACGCTTGTCAGCCAATCAGGTGCACTGTCATACACCCTTTGCCTGCTGTACCATACCTAGCAGGAATTACATAGATTAGCATTCCGGTGGGAGGCTTCGGTTGGACGCAATCGTGAATTGCGTCGTTTAACAGGGACGCCCCGTGTAGGCACATCTCCCACACGGTCCCCTCCCTAACCACTCACCTGTCAACCGCATCGTAGAAGCTGCAAAAAATAAAATTTAAAATCACAAACACTGGTCCACATGACAGCCCAGGGGCCCCAGGTCTCTCTCACTCACTGGGGCCCCCAAACCACCATGCGACACCTAGAGGGAAGTGCGGGCAAGCCCTGGACCTCTCACCTCCAGGGAACTCACCCCACCACCTCTAAACTGAATGCCAACTGCAACAAACACAATTGCTAACTTCCAGTCAGAGCAATATCCTGCCTCTATCTGGCCAGCAGACGCTTGTCAGCCAATCAGGTGCACTGTCATACACCCTTTGCCTGCTGTACCATACCTAGCAGGAATTACATAGATTAGCATTCAGGTGGGAGGCTTCGGTTGGACGCAATCGTGAATTGCGTCGTTTAACAGGGACGCCCCGTGTAGGCACATCTCCCACACGGTCCCCTCCCTAACCACTCACCTGTCAACCGCATCGTAGAAGCTGCAAAAAATTAAATTTAAAATCACAAACACTGGTCCACATGACAGCCCAGGGGCCCCAGGTCTCTCTCACTCACTGGGGCCCCCAAACCACCATGCGACACCTAGAGGGAAGTGCGGGCAAGCCCTGGACCTCTCACCTCCAGGGAACTCACCCCACCACCTCTAAACTGAATGCCAACTGCAACAAACACAATTGCTAACTTCCAGTCAGAGCAATATCCTGCCTCTATCTGGCCAGCAGACACTTGTCAGCCAATCAGGTGCACTGTCATACACCCTTTGCCTGCTGTACCATACCTAGCAGGAATTATATAGATTAGCAGCAAAGGGTGTATGACAGTGCACCTGATTGGCTGACAAGTGTCTGCTGGCCAGATAGAGGCAGGATATTGCTCTGACTGGAAGTTAGCAATTGTGTTTGTTGCAGTTGGCATTCAGTTTAGAGGTGGTGGGGTGAGTTCCCTGGAGGTGAGAGGTCCAGGGCTTGCCCGCACTTCCCTCTAGGTGTCGCATGGTGGTTTGGGGGCCCCAGTGAGTGAGAGAGACCTGGGGCCCCTGGGCTGTCATGTGGACCAGTGTTTGTGACTTTAAATATTGATTGTTTACCAGACCTAATAGTGTATGCCTGCCTCAAACCGTAGCTATCTACTTTGTTTCAAGTACTGTATATACTTGGTGTAAATGTGCCTTTTCATTTCAGAAAAAAATAAATCTATTACGAAGCTATTGGATTTTCCAAATGGGTACACTCCACAAATAGTTTTAAAGCCATTGACTGTTTTTAATATTGTATTACAGCAGAGTGTAAAAAAACCAGATACTTGGAAAGTAATTAGAAATCATTGTATTGAAGGTATTAGTGAAGGTATTAAAATATATTGAGATTTTCTGAAAATGAGAAAGTATCATCTACAGCAAAAGGAGATTTCTTCAAAGCTTGAAAAAAATATAGCGAAATGGATTTTGAGAACAGTACAGTATTTTATTGTTTGCCTTCTGCGGTATTGTTTCTTAGAAATGTCAGACCTTCTATGCTTGAATAGCTTTAAAATGTTAAAATAACATTTTATCTGTACGCTGCTGAACATTTATACTGATTTGAAGTGCAGTTACAATTTTCATGGCATTGCTGCAAGATGTTAAAGGGAACTTCCTGCAGGAGAATTGCAGAGGCTGGAATATTTCCTTCCTTTTACATCATGCAAATTCCCTGCCTGTTATGTTGCTTTTTGGCTTCAGCAGTGTCTGAGTCACAAGTGCAGTCAGTGGAGTCAGAACACGTGATCTGCACATGCTTCCTGGATCAGAGATTCAAAAACTGTAGAAGCAGGTCGTCAGCACAATAAACGCACAGGTATAGGTCAGCAATGCAAAACATCCTCCATATTTCTCTCCCTCTATTAAACAAAAAGAAAAAAAAAACCTAAACAAGGATAGGTGACATAGTCATGTGCAGAAGTGATGGTTTGCAAGCCAGCACACGTGAGCAGGTATGGCTCCAAAATATGAATGAACATAATTAAACTGTACTGACAGTAAACTTGTGACCTTTACAGTCCTTTATAGTCCTGACTAGTGGGACCCTTAAGAAGCTTGAGGCCCTAGGCAATTGCCCAGATTGACCCTATGGAAGCAGAGGCAGAGGATCAGCAGAACACAGCCAGACAATGTGCATTGTTTAATGTGTATTTAAAGGGAAAAAGTGACCCTAGAAAATCCCTTTGTCTGCGCTTGAAAGGAGCCTTGCGCAGGTGCCGTATCAGCTTCCGCTCGAGCTCAGGCAGAAATAGCCGAGCCCGACCCCGGGCCGCTCTAGAGTAGATCCGATCGGGCTCGGCTATTCATGCCGGAGTTTGAGCAGAAAGCAGTTGGTGCACCTGCACAGGCAGGCAGAGGTAAAAATTATGGTTGTTGTGTGCTCGGGGCTACCAGAGATGGATCAGGAGGCTGGAGGGAGATGGAGAAACCTCATTAGGATCCAGAGGCATCCCCCTTATGATGTAAGTATCTACATTTTTTAATTTTTCAAGTTACAGGTATCCTTTAAAAGCAAATATATATGGCTGCCTCTATATTCTGCTCACTTCAGGTGTCCTTTAAGTGATGTCAGAGCTGATGCTGAAAGTCTTTAGACAATCTTACCACAAAGTAATGAGTAACGTAAAGCAGCAGTTCATATATGCCCTAGAATAATTCACAGTTTTATGGCACAAGAAGACTTTTCATTTTGGCATAGCTGCTTTGAAGTCTTTTATACGATCCATTTACCTTAAATTGTATACAATGAACAGAGGCGCCAAAAGTATAAGATTAGATTAAATGAGCTTAAGCTCCTCTTAATTTGAATCCTTGTGCAGATTGTTTGATACTCCTCCCTATATTGCCTGATGAAGCGGGGTTGAACCTGCGAAACGCGTTGCATTTCTTTTGGAGTTCCTAATAAATGTGTTTGACTGTCTGAATCGCAGTCGTTGTCGTGTCTGCTTGAGGGAGGTAAGACCACCACTTCCTCCTTCAATTTTGTCATTTAAGTTGTTTTTTAAGCTCATTTAATCTAATCTTATACTTTTGGCGCCTCTGTTCATTGTATACAATTTTGAGTCCACCCTTGGTGGAGGGTTGCTACCCTTTCTTCCTGTCTACAGAGAGCGACTTCTTAATCCTGAGTGGGGTCAGGACAATCTTCCCACCTGCCTTTACAGTGGTTGCCTGCTGGTGACCCTGACTTGTGAGTATCTAGCAATACGAACTTATTGCCACCTTGTCCAGTACGAATTACACTATTGGGGCTCTTGGTTTTCCCTGTTTTTATCATTTACCTTAAATGTCTGCTGTAGGACTAGATGGAATAAGACATTAGTAGACAAGTCACAGCCCAGCGTCATAGACCATGATTAGTAATTATATCCATGTATAGGCTGGTGCTGAAGATGCTTGCTGAACTAATTGCAAAAAAAAAAAGTTTTTCCGTTGCATGAAAAATGTTCTCACAAGTAAATAACATTTTTGAGAAAAATATATATACTAAAAAACTGTGGTGTATATAGTAGACCTAGAGCTATATGCTGTATATGTCCGTAATGCGTAAAAAAGAGGAAACCGCTTACCTCTCCAGATCATATGACACCAGCATATTTGAAAAATACTTTATTCAACACAATACAAGTATGACAACGCATTTCATAGGTACTTGCCTGCTTCCACAGATCAAATCAAGTTGTGCCTAAAATTTACAACAAATGATTTACCACTCACTATTTATGCTACCGAGATCTAACTTAAAATTCAGATTTTTGAAAAAAAAAATCATTTTAGTGAATATAGGCATTTAAAAATGCCATTACTTCTCAAAGTTCTTATCTAAGAATTGCAGTGAACTGAACACCAATAGCCACATCTGTGTATTTCTAGTTCTGGTAGCTCTGATTTTTGATTGAAGAATGTTAATAGCATAGAGTGACATGTGGGCCACTCAGCACTATTAACATGGAGGTAATGAAATGTGCGGCAAATCAGGAGCTGCCTTATGCAACACTGAGCCTTAGAACAAGCTCTATAATGGATAATGCTGGAGAGAATGCGCTTTAGTATGCAGGAGTGGTAAACTCAAGGTTATAAGAATGTGCTGATATATTAAAGGACAGGGAATTTGACAAGAAGACACAACTAAATGTAGGGGCAAAAGAAATGCTTTTCAACAAAGGGACCAATTATTTGAACAAACTTGAATCTCTGGTGATCAGGCTATGCAGCTGTGTCCCGTGCTGTGCTGAGACGCTAGTGCAGTTTAATAGACACTAACACACAGCTGTTCTGACCTCAGGCATGATAATCTCTTCAGAAGGGAACCTACTCGCATGTAGAGACTAAACTGTACTCTGGGATACACCACACTCAATTCCTCTGATACGTACGTTCTTGTGTTACAATATTAAAGGACATACAATACATAGACTTTTTATTGTCAAATTACATTAAAGAAAGCAATTTGCATTTCATAATTGGATTGTTTGATTTAACTTAAGTTATATTTAAAATATTTACTCTTTTTACCTAGCACTTTGCAATTCTCACTCAGTATGGAGCCGCCTGTTTAACCACTTCCCGACCGCCTAACGCACAGAGGCGGCCGGGAAGTGGAGCCCTTAAGGACCGGCTCACCCACAGAGGCGGCGGTCCATTTAAGGGCATGGGCGGAGCGATCGCGTCATCCGTGACGCGATCCTCCGCCGGCGCCTGTCACCGCTCGCTCGCCGCAACATCCCGCCGGCTATACGGAAGCGCCGGCGGGATGTTAACCCCGCGATCGCCGCATACAAAGTGTATAATACACTTTGTAATGTTTACAAAGTGTATTATACAGGCTGCCTCCTGCCCTGGCGGTCCCAGTGTCCGAGGGACCACCAGGGCAGGCTGCAGCCACCCTAGTCTGCACCCAAGCACACTGATTTCTCCCCCCCCTGCCCCAGATCGCCCACAGCACCCATCAGACCCCCCCCTGCCCACCCCCCAGACCCCTGTTTGCACCCAATCACCCCCCTAATCACCCATCAATCACTCCCTGTCACTATCTGTCAATCTATTTTTTTTTTATCCCCCCCCCTGCTCCCTGCCCCCTCCTGATCACCCCCCACCCCTCAGATTCTCCCCAGACCCCCCCCCCCCCAGACCACCCCCCCCTGTTTACTGTATGCATCTATCCCCCTGATCACCTGTCAATCACCTGTCAATCACCTGTCAATCACCCGTCAATCACCCATCAATCACCCGTCAATCACCCCCTGTCACTGCCACCCATCAATCAGCCCCTAACCTGCCCCTTGCGGGCAATCTGATCACCCCCCCACACCAATAGATCGCCCACAGATCCGACATCAGATCACCTCCCAAATCCATTGTTTACATCTATTCTCTCCTCTAAACACCCACTAATTACCCATCAATCACCCATCAATCACCCCCTATCACCACCTGTCACTTTTACCTATCAGATCAGACCCTAATCTGCCCCTTGCGGGCACCCAATCACCCGCCCACACGCTCAGATTGCCCTCTGACCCCCCCTTATCAATTCACCAGTGCATTAATTACATCTGTTCTTCCCTGTAATAACCCACTGATCACCTGTCAATCACCTGCCAATCACCTATCACCCATCAATCACCCCCTGTCACCCCCTGTCACTGTCACCCATCAATCAGCCCCTAACCTGCCCCTTGCGGGCAATCTGATCACCCACCCACACCATTAGATCGCCCGCAAACCCGCCGTCAGATTACCTCCCAAATGTATCGTTTACATCTGTTATCTTCTCTAAACACCCACTAATTACCCATCAATCACCCATCAATCACCCCCTATCACCACCTGTCACTGTTACCTATCAGATCAGACCCTAATCTACCCCTTGCGGGCACCCAATCACCCGCCCACACGCTCAGATTGCCCTCAGACCCCCCCCCCTTATCAATTCGCCAGTGCATTAATTACATCTGTCCTTCCCTGTAATAACCCACTGATCACCTGTCAATCACCTGCCAATCACCTATCACCCATCAATCACCCCCTGTCACTGCCACCCAACAATCAGCCCCTAACCTGCCCCTTGCGGGCAATCTGATCACCCACCCACACCAATAGATCGCCCGCAGATCCGACATCAGATCACCACCCAAGCGCAGTGTTTCCATCTATTCTCTCCTCTAAACACCCACTAATTACCCATCAATCACCCATTAATCACTCCCTATCACCACCTGTCACTGTTACCTATCAGATCAGACCCTAATCTGCCCCTTGCGGGCACCCAATCGCCCGCCTACACGCTCAGATTGCCCTCAGACCCCCCCTTATCAATTCGCCAGTGCAATATTTACATCTGTTCTCCCCTGTAATAACCCACTGATTACCTGTCAATCACCTATCAATCACCCATCAATCACCCCCTGTCACTGCCACCCATCAATCACCCCCTGTCACTGCCACCCATCAATAACCCGCTGTCACTGCCACCCATCAATCAGCCCCTAACCTGCCCCTTGCGGGCAAACTGATCACCCACCCACACCAATAGATCGCCCGCAGATCCGACATCAGATCACCACCCAAGCGCAGTGTTTCCATCTATTCTCTACCCTAAACACCCACTAGTTACCCATCAATCACCCCCTGTCACTGCTACCTATCAGATTAGACCCCTATCTGCCCCTAGGGCACTCAATCACCCGCCCACACCCTTAGAATGCCCTCAGACCCCAGCCCTGATCACCTCACCAGTGCATTGCTTGCATCTATTCCCCCCTCTAATCACACCTTGAGACACCCATCAATCACCTCCTGTCACCCCCTAGCACACCTACCCATCAGATCAGGCCCCAATTTGCCCCGTGTGGGCTCCTGATCACTCGGCCAAACCCTCAGACCCCCTTCCGATCACCTCCCCAGTGCATGGATTGCATCTATTTTCCCCTCTAACCACCCCCTGAGACACCCATCAATCACCTCCTGTCACCCCCCTAGCACTCCTATCCATCAGATCAGGCCCAATACAACCTGTCATCTAAAAGGCCACCCTGCTTATGACCGGTTCCACAAAATTCGCCCCCTCATAGACCACCTGTCATCAAAATTTGCAGATGCTTATACCCCTGAACAGTCATTTTGAGACATTTGGTTTCCAGACTACTCACGGTTTTGGGCCTGTAAAATGCCAGGGCGGTATAGGAACCCCACAAGTGACCCCATTTTAGAAAAAAAGACACCCCAAGGTATTATGTTAGGTGTATGACGAGTTCATAGAAGATTTTATTTTTTGTCAAAAGTTAGCGGAAATTAATTTTTATTGGTTTTTTTTCACAAAGTGTCATTTTTCACTAACTTGTGACAAAAAATAAAATCTTCTATGAACTCGCCATACACCTAACGGAATACCTTGGGGTGTCTTCTTTCTAAAATGGGGTCACTTGTGGGGTTCCTATACTGCCCTGGCATTTTAGGGGCCCTAAACCGCGAGGAGTAGTCTAGAAAACAAATGCTTCAAAATGACCTGTGAATAGGACGTTGGGCCCCTTAGCGCACCTAGGCTGCAAAAAAGTGTCACACATGTGGTACCGCCGTACTTAGGAAAAGTAGTATAATGTGTTTTGGGGTGTATTTTTACACATACCCATGCTGGGTGGGAGAAATTTCTATGTAAATGGACAATTGTGTGTAAAAAAATCAAACAATTGTCATTTACAGAGATATTTCTCCCACTTAGCATGGGTATGTGTAAAAATACACCCCAAAACGCATTATACTACTTCTCCTGAGTACAGCGGTACCACATGTGTGGCACTTTTTTACACCCTAAGTACGCTAAGGGGCCCAAAGTCCAATGAGTACCTTTAGGATTTCACAGGTCATTTTGCGACATTTGGTTTCAAGACTACTCCTCACGGTTTAGGGCCCCTAAAATGCCAGGGCAGTATAGGAACCCCACAAATGACCCCATTCTAGAAAGAAGACACCCAAAGGTATTCCGTACGGAGTATGGTGAGTTCATAGAAGATTTTATTTTTTGTCACAAGTTAGCGGAAAATGACACTTTGTGAAAAAAAACTATTAAAATCAATTTCCGCTAACTTGTGACAAAAAAATAAAAACTTCTATGAACTCACCATACTCCTAACGGAATACCTTGGGGTGTCTTCTTTCTAAAATGGGGTCATTAGTGGGGTTCCTATACTGCCCTGGCATTTTAGGGGCCCTAAACCGTGAGGAGTAGTCTTGAAACAAAAATGACCTGTGAAATCCTAAAGGTACTCATTGGACTTTGGGCCCCTTAGTGCAGTTAGGGTGCAAAAAAGTGCCACACATGTGGTATCGCCGTACTCGGGAGAAGTAGTACAATGTGTTTTGGGGTGTATTTTTACACATACCCATGCTGGGTGGGAGAAATACCTCTGTAAATGACAATCTTTTGATTTTTTTTACACACAATTGTCCATTTACAGAGGTATTTCTCCCACCCAGCATGGGTATGTGTAAAAATACACCCCAAAACACATTGTACTACTTCTCCCGAGTATGGCGATACCACATGTGTGGCACTTTTTTGCACCCTAACTGCGCTAAAGGGCCCAAAGTCCAATGAGTACCTTTAGGATTTCACAGGTCATTTTGAGAAATTTCGTTTCAAGACTACTCCTCACGGTTTAGGGCCCCTAAAATGCCAGGGCAGTATAGGAACCCCACAAATGACCCCATTTTAGAAAGAAGACACCCAAAGGTATTCCGTTAGGAGTATGGTGAGTTCATAGAAGATTTTATTTTTTGTCAAAAGTTAGCGGAAATTGATTTTAATTGTGTTTTTTCACAAAGTGTCATTTTCCGCTAACTTGTGACAAAAAATAAAATCTTCTATGAACTCGCCATACTACTAACGGAATACCTTGGGGTGTCTTCTTTCTAAAATGGGGTCATTTGTGGGGTTCCTATACTGCCCTGGCATTTTAGGGGCCCTAAACCGTGAGGAGTAGTCTTGAAACGAAATTTCTCAAAATGACCTGTGAAATCCTAAAGGTACTCATTGGACTTTGGGCCCTTTAGCGCAGTTAGGGTGCAAAAAAGTGCCACACATGTGGTATCGCCGTACTCAGGAGAAGTAGTATAATGTGTTTTGTGGTGTATTTTTACACATACCCATGCTGAGTGGGAGAAATATCTCTGTAAATGGACAATTGTGTGTAAAAAAAATTAACAAATTGTCATTTACAGAGATATTTCTCCCACCCAGCATGGGTATGTGTAAAAATACACCCCAAAACACATTATACTACTTCTCCTGAGTACGGCAATACCACATGTGTGGCACTTTTTTGCAGCCTAACTGCGCTAAGGGGTCCAAAGTCCAATGAGCACCTTTAGGCTTTACAGGGGTGCTTACAATTTAGCACCCCCCAAAATGTCAGGACAGTAAACACACCCCACAAATGATCCCATTTTGGAAAGTAGACCCTTCAAGGTATTCAGAGAGGGGCATGGTGAGTCCGTGGCAGATTTCATTTTTTTTTGTCGCAAGTTAGAAGAAATGGAAACTTTTTTTTTTTTTTTCTCACAAAGTGTCATTTTCCGCTTACTTGTGACAAAAAATAATATCTTCTATGAACTCACTATGCCTCTCAGTGAATACTTTGGGATGTCTTCTTTCCAAAATGGGGTCATTTGGGGGGTATTTATACTATCCTGGAATTCTAGATCCTCATGAAACATGACAGGGGGTCAGAAAAGTCAGAGATGCTTGAAAATGGGAAAATTCACTTTTTGCACCTTAGTTTGTAAACGCTATAACTTTTACCCAAACCAATAAATATACACTGAATGGGTTTTTTTTAATCAAAAACATGTTTGTCCACATTTGTCGCGCTGCATGTATACAGAAATTTTACTTTATTTGAAAAATGTCAGCACAGAAAGTTAAAAAAATCATTTTTTTGCCAAAATTCATGTCTTTTTTGATGAATATAATAAAAAGTAAAAATCGCAGGAGCAATCAAATAGCACCAAAAGAAAGCTTTATTAGTGACAAGAAAAGGAGCCAAAATTCATTTAGGTGGTAGGTTGTATGAGCGAGCAATAAACCGTGAAAGCTGCAGTGGTCTGAATGGAAAAAAAGTGGCCGGTCCTTAAGGGGTAGAAAGCCCTAGGTCCTCAAGTGGTTAAATGTGGGCACTCCCCAATTAAGGCTCATCTGCATGGCCTTTAATACCTGACCAAAACACAGGTGCAGTTAATTTGCTTCAGTGGCTTTACCAGGGTTTAAAAATAAAATCATTAAACTTTCTAAACAATCATGAATAATAAAAACATTGAGAAAAATAATCACACTTGGGCATAAAAACATCAGTGACCATCACTTTAAAGTGGATCCGAGGTGAACTTTTACACATTGCATAATTCTGTTCCTTTCTATTGTTTATAGGGCATTCCTCAAGCCAAATACTTTTTTGTTTTTGTTTTAATACTCTAATTCCCTATAAACTAAAAAAGCCACACCCACAGATTTTCAGAGAGCCTTGGCAGTAGCAAGGGCTCATGGGAGCTCAGTCTGGGCAGGAGGAGGGGGAAGTGTTACTAGCCATTGATTTCAGAGGCAGAGGGGAAAAGGGGGGGAGGAGAGGGGATTAGGCTGATGGCTCAAGATACAGATAAGCCTGCCTCTGTGTAATGTTTACAAACAACATGGCTGCTGTCATTGTATCACAGGAATAAATAATCGTATTCTATTAAAACTGTTTGCAGCTATATTTGCGTGTAAACCATGTAAACTTTTGATGCGATATATAGACAACTTACTTGTTATAGTTAGTTTTTCATCTCGGATCTGCTTTAAGTTAGAGCCCCAACAAGCATTTTGCATGGGAAAAATGAGGAGTTTCAAAAGTTGTTGACCCATACAGGATAGCAAACTAACTAGATACCCCTCAGCAAGATTTCATTGTACTCCAGTCCAGTTTCATTGTACTCCAGTTAAGCAGGTTGTCCAATTTCATTGTACTCCAGTTAAGCAGGTTTTGGGGTTACTTACAATCAGCACCTAAACTGCATTGAATTAGCCAGAAGACCTGTGTAATTCATATGCGTCCATACTTAAAGGTATTGGCAATGCTACTAGCAATTAGACATTTGTATTATTTAGCATATATTTATAGGGTAGTTGCAGAAAATGAGCACTCTAACCTTTGAACATAGCCTGGCAACCAGCTTTTAGTGAACAAGATCTAGGGTAGGAATGGGGCAACATAAGAAAGGGAGCAAAGTCAATTATACAGCGTAACTACATTATTTATTAGCCACACACTGAGAACTGTTACATGTAATTTTACCTTCTTAAAACTGAAGGTATTTGCAATAGTTCAGCTATAAGTAAGCAACTGCGGTTTCCCATGATGCATCACTCTTAAAATGCAAATCATCTCTTTAAGCCCTTGAAAGCAAGACTGCACATCCAGATCTGCTAGCGTACATTGAGCCTGTAGCTAAAACATTTTACAGAGCCACAGCAATCCAACATACATACAGCCTGTTTCAGACTTGTTGGTCCTCATCAGTGCATGATTTGAATTGATATAGCTCCATGGGATAGGGCTTGCACCTGTACTAAGAAATACTCAGACAGCTCATGGTGACTCAAAACCACATGGAAGTCATTCGGCACCAATTCAGTTAAATGTTACTGTGTGCGCCGAAGGGAGGCTGTGGAAGTCTTCGGCAGCCCAAGTCCTTCCGAAGACAGGACGCTCTATTCTGCACACGTGCGAGCGTCCTTTCTCGCACCGTATGGATCCGCCTGTCTTCGGAAGGACTCCGCTCCCGAAGACTTCCTAAGTCCCCCGTGGTGGGGGATTCAAAGCCAGCGCTGCACCAAGGGCACCGGAAGAGGAGAGGGAAGGCTCATTAAGACCCAGAGCCTTCCCTCTCCTTAAGTAAGTAAAAACCAAAAAGCCCTCTAATAAAATGCATTGCTAAATGTAATTTTGCCTTCTCAAAATAGAATGTATTTGTGATAATTCAGTTGTATGTGAGCAACTGTGTTTTCCCATGATGCATCACTCCTGAACTACCTCAGCCAGTTTAGCATCAATTTTACAACTACTCTCAAATACAGGGCCAGTTCTGGGCAGTAAGTACACTATTTGCACCATTTCCTCCAAACCTTACATAATTTACTAACCTGGACTCCTAAATGCCAACAATTGCATCAGACTGTAGTTTCTATCTGGATTTTTCTCTGATTCTGGAGGCATGCTGCTGCATTACCACAGTAGCCCAATCTCCTGATGTCACTGTAGGGCGTAGTGCATAGCTCATGTGCAACTTACCTCCTTTTACTGACTGGAGAGGAGGTGTTCCTGTTACAACTGCTGATGTCCCCTCCCCTCCAGTATATCAGCCAGTGGGGTGTGACACAGCAGGGAGATATGGCAATGTGGGAGTGATGACACTGGGGTTCTTTGGATGCAGCGCAGGGGTTTGAGGATAGGGTAGCAGTTGGGACAGTGCAGATTAGAAGTAAAACTAAAGTAGTTCATAGTGGCTTGGAGGGTCAGGGCTGGTTGCTCAGTGGGGTCATATGACCTTCAAAGTATGAAATGTGGGGTTCAAGAGGTGAGGGGTACAGTGCTTAGGTAGTTGTGGGGAGGCAGGGGATAGGAATTAATTCCTGGACTTCCCTTTCTCTCTATACACAACAGGTTAAAACACAAAGTGGTGGAAGAGGAAGATAAGTCTGAGCTATTGCTGAAGGATGGTGTGGATCAGAGTCTCCGATTCTCTGCTTCTCCCTCACAGCTATACAAGTTAAATAGGAAGAGTCTGAAGACCCATAGGAATGTGCTGTGGTCTGGGAAACTGCCCTATTTGCTAGGCCAAAATGCTGACTCTGTTTAAATATACTGTGCAGAATAAACGATAGATATAAAAACATTTCCCTTCTGTTGCTTTGCATTTCAATACAAGGTTGTCAGTGTGCTTCACATTGTAAGTCTTAATAGCTTACATGATGTATCTGGTCATCCTTCACTGTGTTCTTATACACGATATGCCCATAATTAGAACTTGCCAAAAGGCACATTATCACAGAACATGGGTTTTGATGTAGTCACAAATGATTTGCAGCATGCGCTGCCCACCTGTGCTGCTCAATCTATAATATCAGAGGATTTAAATGATGTCTGGCTAATAGTAAAAGCAGTAAAAAAGCAATGTCAGTATGACTGCCGAGGTAGAAAACAGTACACAACATCTGAACATTCATTCATGCATCTGAAAATCCATTCATGTATCTGAATATTCATACACCAAGACACAGACACACAAACACACACACACATACACAGACACACAGACACAGACACACACAGACACACACACACAGGCATATACACAGACACACCGGCGTACCTACCGGGGATGCAACCCCATCAGCCGCAGGGGGGCCCAGGGCTCACTCACTGTGCGCGGGGGAGCGCCGCCGCCGCCCGCCCGATTCTGGACCCCACACAAGGTGCTCAACTGGCCGCAGCGTCTAATAGACGCTGCACCAGTTCATTCCATGCAGCCCCGCCCCAGCAGCCTGCATATTCCTCCGGCAGGCAGAGCAGGGCTACGGCAAGATTGCTGCCGAAGAAGCCCTGCACTGGAGACTATTTGTGTCTCCAGTGCAGGGCTTCGGTAGCCATCTTGCCGTAGCCCTGCACTCTGCCTGTCAGTGCGGGAGATGTGCTGCGGTGCACAGGAGGATCATCGGGGAGCTGCGCACCAGAGGCCAGGAAAGACTCCTGACAGGTAAGTTAATTGTTTTTCTTTTTACAGGGGCATTTTTTTTTCTGGTAACTACTGCCCACATTACGATATTCTGGTGTCTGCTGCCCACATTACGATTTTCTAGTGCCTGCTGCCCACATTACAATTTTCTAGTGCCTGCTGCCCACATTAGGATTTTCTAGTGCCTGCTGCCCACATTAGGATTTTCTGGTGACTGCTGCCCACATTAGGATTTTCTGGTGACTGCTGCCCACATTAGGATTTTCTGGTGACTGCTGCCCACATTAGGATTTTCTGGTGACTGCTGCCCACATTGCGATTTCTGGTGTCTGCTGCCCACATTGCGATTTTCTGGTGACTGCTGCCCACATTAGGATTCTCTGGTGACTGCCGCCCACATTACGATTTTCTGGTGCCTGCTGCCCACATTACGATTTTCTGGTGACTGCTGCCCACATTAGGATTTTCTGGTGACTGCTGCCCACATTGCGATTTTCTGGTGACTGCTGCCCACATTGCGATTTTTCTGGTGACTGCTGCCCACATTGCGATTTTCTGGTGACTGCTGCCCACATTGCGATTTTCTGGTGTCTGCTGCCCACATTGCGATTTTCTGGTGACTGCTGCCCACATTGCAATTTTCTGGTGACTGCTGCCCACATTGCGATTTTCTGGTGACTGCTGCCCACATTAGGATTTTCTGGGGACTGCTGCCCACATTGCGATTTTCTGGTGACTGCTGCCCACATTGCGATTTTCTGGTGAACTCTGCCCACATTACGATTTTCTGGCCCACATTACGATTTTCTGGTGAACACTGCCCACGTTACCAGGGCCGGCCCGCCCATGAGGCGGGGTGAAACTTTTGCCTCAGGCGGCACTTCTGGGGGGGCGGCACCCGCCCGTCCGTGGGTGTGGGGGGCCGCCCGAGCTGGAGGGGATAGCGGGCAGGAAGGGGGTATTGGGCCTAGCAGCGGGGAGGGGGGTCGGACCCCCCCTCCCTCGCCTGGGTCCCCCGTCCTCCGCTCCCCTCCAGCTTTAAAAAGTTCCGTGCTGGCTGCAGCTATTTGTAAGAGGCAACAGGCGGGGATTACTCACCTCTTCCTCGTTCCAGGCCAGCGTGCGCTCCACTGACGTCACTTCCTGCGGCGTAGCAGGAGGTGACGTCAGTGGAGCGCACGCTGGCCTGGAACGAGGAAGAGGTGAGTAATCCCTGCCAGTTGCCTCTTCACATTCTCACATTCTCTGATTGGTCCAATACTACCGAGTATCCAAGTCCTGTGATTGGCCTCAAATTTCAGATTTTGGGCCAATCACAACACCCAAAATTCGGAAATACTTGGTAGTATTGGATCAATCCGAGAATGTGGTTGTGTACTGTGGAAATTGGAATACCACGGAAATCTTGGGATTTTCCAAGGAAAAATTACGCCGCCTGAGATTGGTCCAATGCTTTTGAGCTCTGAGATTAGGAAAACAATTTTGAGTTGTGGTAATGCGGCATCTCCACAAAATACCATTAAAGCGGATCCGAGATGAAAAACTAACTATAACAAGTAACTTGTCTATAATATATATATATATATATATATATATATAAATATATATATATATATATATATATATATATATATATATATATATATATATCTTATCTAAAGTTTAGATAGCAGTAGAATATGATTATTTCTTCCTGTGATACGACAGCAGCCATGTTGTTTGTAAGTATTACACACAGTCCCGAAGAAGTTGGGAGGAAGCACCAGCCAGTATTTTTCTGTAAACTGGAAGCTGAGCCTTCCCACCTCCTCCCTTTCCTCCAGCGACAGAGGAAGAAACCCCTACTCTGCGGCAGCTCTATAAATTGGGCACAGAGCTCGTCTGGGTCATGTGACTAACTTTTCAAAAGGGAATTTCTCAGTAATAGTTTCATCTTCTATGAAAACAGTCTTAGGAATTACATAGTGCCCTATTCACCTTTACTAACAATTAAATGTCTGGGAGGGTAAACTAAGGCTACAATATAACAGCCATCTCCATTCATTATTCACGTGATCAAATGTGGCTTTTTTGACAATGTTTCTATATCTCTCCATTGTCTTTGCATGTAGGGAAAAGCAGAAGGTAAAACATGAATCAATTTAAATATCTATATGTTGAGCTATCTATAATAAGGTATAGCTGGACATACTGTAAAGTCTTTGACAGGCCACTTTGCAAAACTCTTTTTGCCATAAAAAATTGTCCAAAAAAATTGAAATGGAAATACATAGAATTTTTACAAATGGAGATTGTGCATAAAAATGTATATTATCATGAAAATCAGATTTCTTATACAATGACTACAATACATTTCATGGAAATGAATACTTTCATGACAAAGAAATCTCACGGCACGGAGAGGAGAGAAATCAGCTGTAGCAGCTAAACAGAGGAGGACGTCACTTGCCTCTTACTGACGCCAGGATTTATAAGTGTGCTATAAATTATCCTAGCCAGCCGACCTTTGTAAACAGAAACACAACTGAATATGTGTTACTCTTAGTATTAGAAACGTAACTAGAGTTATCCCAGTAGATTAAATTTCGCTATAGTGCCCCTTTGAGGACTGGATTGATAAGATAACTCTCACTGTGAATTCTTATCCCTACACGTTAATAAGGCAAGCTTCTTTAGGGAATTAACACTTAAAACTCAGATCAATGTGTGGTGATACGTTTTCACTTGGCTTATTATCACTAGCATGATCTTAGTGAATTGTAGCCATTGCATCATTTGAACACAGAATTTTGTGGTAGTTACCATGCCTGCAGGAAAAGTATATGGAATATCCAAGGTCAGCAAAGGGTATGGTTGCGATGGTTTAGTCAGCAAATGTAGAGGTCTCTTAGGTTAGGGTTAGAGAATGGTATCAGGTGATAATATGGGTAATGGTCAGTTAGAATTAGCTAAAGCAACAAGGTCATGGTTAGGGCAAGATTCCAGGTAAGGAAGGAGCTAAATTTTGGTGCCACTTTGAATTTAAGGCTATTGGAGGTAGTGTTGAGAAAGTCTTAGGGTCTATTTCCACTACATGCAAATTGGATGCAGAATGGATGCAGAAAAACTGACTCCAATGAATGCCTATGGGCCTGTTTTCCACTAAGGGCCCGCTTCCACTACACGCAGATTGGATACAGAATGGATGCAGGAAAACTGACTCCAATGAATGCCTATGGGAAAATCTGCATCAGAAAAATCGCGTTTAGTGGAAACAGGCCCATAGGCATTCATTGGAGTCAGTTTTTCTGCATCCAATCTGCAGCCACTCTGTGTGTAGTGGAAACAGGCCCTTAATGTTATGAATTGTGCAGGTAGTGATGTCATAGTTAGGCTAGGTAGATGGGTCGGGGGGGGGGGGTGTTGAGGTCATTCTGGGCTACTAGAACCATGAAGGCATATATACCTCCTCTCCAAAATGGTTACCCAGTTAGTAGACACTTATATGACACATATCAGCCAATACTATACTGAAAGTATGTCATTCCTGCACCAGATCTATCATACAGTGGACATCACACATTTAGTACTGCATCGGGGAGAAACGGTATAAAGAGTTAGAACAGATCATTGCATTTGGGAGAAGATGGCTCAGTAAATCCAGTGTTAGTTGTCTAATTGTCTGTATTACAATGAACAAAGTCTGCCTAAATCTGTTTGGCTGTTCTGCATTGCAGAACTGTACATATAATTTAATTTCTAGAATACAAAAATATCATTATGCAGTTTTCACCTCAATTTGCACATATTGATTAGCAAATAAAATAAAAATGGAAATGCATCAATAGCTCCTGCCTAATATGTAATCTGTTTGAGCAACAACATTGTAACAGTTGCCTAGCAACCGTGAGGATGAATGAAAGATGATTTGAGGAGTTCAAATACATAAACTGAAGCTCAAACGCCAGCTTAGTGAGGGTGAGAGTGGATAACAATCTTCTTTTTCATTTAATAGAAACAGTAAAAACAAGCATCTTTCTGTTGAATGAATACTCTGACCACTGGTGCGGTGTGTGCGCCGTTGCATGCTGTATTTAGTAAATAGCATTTTTTTTCCAGACTACCTCCAACACATTTCTATACACAGCAAGTGTGCTAACTGGAAATGTAGATTTTTATATTAATTTCCAAAATCCTCTGCACAATAGAAATGAGAATATGAGTGGGAGAAGCAGCACTGAACCCGTCAGAGTTTATTGAAGGGGGATTTTAGGAAAGGCTGTGCCAGAGTGGTGCTGTTTATTCTTATTGTGGTGGCATGGAGGTGGCAGAGGCGGCTGCACTGCTACAGGCTGTGAATAGTGCTTGTTATCCCCTTTATGAACTGTAAGGGCATCTAAGTTTAATTGCAAATATCTCAGTAAGTACAGCACTAACAATGTATGGACAGTAAAACCTTGGATTGCAGGTTACTTGGTTTGCAAGTGCTTTGCAAGACAAGCACAGATTATCATGAAATTTTGACTTCATAAGCAAGCAGTGTCTTGAAATATAAACACACTACGTAGATGCTCAACGCATCGTTACACCTTAGCTGATGCTGCAAGATTGTACTTCAGATGAATTCCAAATGGAATTCTGCAGAATTCTGCCAAGTCAATACCGCCAACTTTAGCCATTAATTGCAAAGCCGCAATACATGCTATGGTCACCACATTTTGCTAGGTACATAAGGGAGAATAGTGGGAACAAGGCAAAAAATGTTTTCAAAAAGACCTTCGGCAAAATGACATTTTGCTGTCTTACACTTTATTATATACCGAGTTCCCAATACACATTTTATTCGTTTTAAAGAGAACCCGAGGTGGGTTTGAAGAATATTATCTGCATATAGAGGCTGGATCTGCCTATACAGCCCAGCCTCTGTTGCTATCCCAAACCCCCCTAAGGTCCCCCTGCACTCTGCAATCCCTCATAAATCACAGCCACGCTGCTGACAAACAGCTTGTCAGAGCTGGCTGTGTTTATCTCTATAGTGTCAGTCTGCTGCTCTCCCCGCCTCCTGCAGAACTCCGGTCCCCGCCTGCATCCCTTCCTTCCCTGCTGATTGGAGGGAAGGGACGGGGGCAGGGACCGGAGCTATGCAGGAGGCGGGGGAGCAGCTGAGACTGACACTACAGATGTAAACACAGCCTCACAGCACGGCTGTGATTTATGAGGGATTGCAGAGTGCAGGGGGACCTTAGTGGTGTTTGGGATAGCAACAGAGGCTGGGCTGTATAGGCAGATCCAGCCTCTGTATGCAGATAACATTCTTTAAACACACCTCGGGTTCTCTTTAAGAAAGCGGGCAGTGTGAGCTTCCCCTTCCCAAGCTTCTTTAACCCCTTGTCACTCATGCAGACTGGAATAGCCAGTATTTTGGTCCCCGACCGTGTCGTGTTCCGCACACTGAGCTATGTGTGTGTGTGTGGGTGGGTGGTGGTGGGGGGGGGGGGGGGGGGAATCTGAAAGAGAAGGGCCAGCAAAGCCTCCCCCTCTCCCCAAAAAGCCTTTCTCCATACCATGGACAAGGGGCTCTTCCCCACCTCCAATGCCCAAGAGGAGTTGGGTGTGAAGGCCCTTGGGGGTTCATGTTGGCATCTGGGTGGTAGCAGGTTAATTCATAATTAACATGAATACCTTTAATGTATGATCCCATGCCAATTTCCTTTGAAATGATCCCATGCCAATATCCCCTGAACCCACAGACAGCATGTCAGACACCCTCGGCACCCGGTGCACCACTAACACCACTAACCCCAGTCACTCACTGCCGACACTTTGCTGCTGCACAAAAAACTCTGACAAATCCCTTAAAATCCCATTGCTCAATGTACATTTTTTCTATAAATGTTTTTGCATTGTGGAATGAATCAGCTTAGTTTCCATTTCTTCGTATGGGGAAATTCACTTTAATATAAGAGTGTTTTGGATTATAAGCATGTTTCCAGAACAAATAATGCTTGCAAACCAGGGCTACACTGTATTTTGCATGTATAGCTGGAGTTGCACTCTAAATACAAAAAAATACAAGAAGACACAGGTGTCTCACATGATTATAAATATCCACCATGCTGCTTTAGCGGTGTGTATTAGAGTGCATAGCAGATGAGAATGAAAAGAATGCCCTGACTACCAATAGCTGCTTCACACATCAAAACATGCTTCCTGTGATTAGTATGAGCTGTGTTTTGAAAACATGAAATGGCTGTTGATTCACACGTGAATAAAGAAGTATATATCTGTAATCATGTTAGCATGAACACCTGTTTGTACATGTATACCTCTGCGCCTGTTTGTTGTAGTTGGATATATGATGTACACTGAAGGGAACACGCAGCATTGCCTTCTGGGGTGTTTGCCTTC
Organism: Hyperolius riggenbachi; assembly: GCF_040937935.1. Classification (NCBI taxonomy): domain Eukaryota; kingdom Metazoa; phylum Chordata; class Amphibia; order Anura; family Hyperoliidae; genus Hyperolius; species Hyperolius riggenbachi. The sequence continues at coordinate 206,717,968 of NC_090647.1, read as the reverse complement.
CTTTATGTGGCAGTGAGTGCAATCTGCTGTTCTTTATAGTATCATTGATTAAATAAGATACCCCAAAATCTGCACAATCTCTGAGTGGCTCCATCTCATTTTAGCTGTTACTGCGGAAGCAGGAAATTTGGGTGCATGAGGCAGGTGGACAAAAAGGCTGCTGCCATTTACTCTTATAATAAATGTCGTTTAATGGGCGCCCAACAGGAAAAAAGGGCGCCGGAGAAAAATAACGTTTTACAAGCGGCGCCCGGAGACTTTTAATGTTTTATAACTGCTTCTCATGATTACACATTATTTAATGATTTATAATTTTTTAAACATTATTTTTAAACGAAAAAGAGCACAATATTTTTTAAAACGTTATTAATGCTTATCACAGGGGGGTCTTAGGTTTAGGCACCACCAGGGGGGTCTTCGGTTTAGGCACCACCAGGGGGTCTTCGGTTTAGGCACCACCAGGGGGGTCTTAGGTTTAGGCACCACCAGGGGGGTCTTAGGTTTAGGCACCACCAGGGGGGGTCTAGGGGTTGGGGGTAGGTACAGGGAGGGTTCTGTGTGAGAGTAGGGTTAAGTATAGTTTTTAATCTTTTTTAAAACGTTATTATACATTTCACTTTTTAAACAGGGAAGATTAACGTTTTTACAATTTCCGATTTCATACACATTATTTAATGATTTATAAAACATTATTTTTAAACGAAATATAGCACAATTTTTTTAAAACGTTATTCATGCTTATCGTTTAAAACCCTGCACCCTTTTTTCCTGGCGCCCTTTTTTTAATGTACACGTTACTGCACCGATTCTGTTAGGAATGTTGATCACACATTTACAAGTAAGCAAACATAGTCTGCACATTACTGTAATGGTGTGTGTGTGTGTGTGTGTGTGTGTGTGCGTGCGTGCGTGCGTGCGTGCGTGCGTGCGTGCGTGCGTGCGTGCGCGTGTGTGTTTGCCATGAATGTGTATATGCATTTGAGTACTGTATATGTTTATGCGTGTAGGTGTGTGTGTATGCATTTAAGTGTGTGTCTCTATGTCTGAGACTTATGAGTTGATGTATAGTTAACTCCATTAGCTACTTGTCATTTCATGAATTGGACTGACCAGGTGACATTGTCTTTATATCTGTATTGATAGGTGGAGGGATACAGGCAAGCAAAGCTACACAACGGGCTTTTGAATTTACAAACTTAAATTCTAATGTTAATGTTCATAATTTACAATAATTAAAATGGTTAAAGTATTTCCCATGTTCCATTTTAGATTTTGTTGGGCGTTAATGAATAAGAGCAGCCTGAATGCTCTTCTTAAGGCATGTGTGATGATTTGAGATGTAAACTAAACCATTTCATTCATATCCTCCTCTGAAGCTGTCATTATGGGGGCACAGTTTCAGATGCCAGTATGAACTAAATCTATGTACTGTATATCCCTTGAATTGTTTTCACCTGTAATATTCATTGGTGATCAAGCAAATGTATAGGGGTGTATACAGGAGTCACCCAATATCATTATTAAGGTTGTTGGTGATATATTGTGTTGGCCTCTATGGTTCTTACTGACAGAGAGCTAAGCTGTGTTTGTTGTTCGGCAATTGTTCCTGAGTTGCCAATCAAAACCATTACGATCAATCATTTCTGGTAAAAATGTTTTGTTTTTTTTTAAATGTACAAAAAAAACCTTTAGTCATACCTAAAGCCCATATAAATTATGAAGAGTTTGCTCTACTATGTACAGGATCAAGAACATTTTTGCATGAGACTGACATCTTTGTTCCCTTTTAAAACTGTCAGTTACCTGACTGACATGCTGATTTCTTGTCTTCAGCAGTAATATGTAGATACTTGTGTAAATTGGTTGTTTATATTGTTTTTCTTATCTCTGTATTGTGGCTTCACTGAACAGTACAGAGCAGTATCAATTTTGTGGATGGGTTTATAGCAGTGAACATGCAGAGAAGTCTGCCTTGAGCCAAGGCCATAGGCTTAGCATATCTCACCTCTGCATAGCAAAATAAGCTAAACACAGCCTGCACAGGCTGTAAAGGAGGCAACATTGTGCTGAGTTGGCGGAACTTAAATATTGTTGGCAGTCTGTTAAGGTGACTTTTAGTTTCCAAAGTTAGCTAAAATTCAAGCGTAGGCATGTATATTGGATGAAGGAAGCATTTTTTACTTTGCTGGAGAAAGTAGGTTAAGGATTATATTTCTGTTAAGAGTGGAAAATCTTGACTTGTTCATGTTTCCCCTTGCCTCTTCTTAAAAAGTACACAGTCTATTGCAATCAACTGATGCATCACAAGAGGCAACATGGTGGACACTGGACACAAGTGATGTTGTGGGACAGACTAACTATTAAATATTGACATTTTGGTGAGACATCTAGCTGTTGGTCAACATATTTAGAGCAGAGGTGCCAATAACAGGATAATATACACAAAAAAACTGTTTACAAAAAAAGGAGGTAGAGGTGGACTTACCTTCCCAAAGATGACTCGATTATGTCAAATTCAAACAAAAAGAACTTTAGTGAAAACTCTACAGTGCAACACGTTTTGCAGGTGTGACCCGCTTCATCAGATTGCTGGTGGCATTTTATTTAATAAGGTGTGAAATGTTACCTAAAAGAAAACTTAGGAGAGAAAGTGAATTGAATGAGGGCCACACTGTGCTGTGGTGACTGGAATCAGTTGCTGCATTTGACTCGAGTATCTCTAATGAGCATCTTTCTATACAAAGAGGGTGGACAAAGGTAAACAAACCTGTCAGTCAGTCATGACAGGTGATGAAACAAAATCTGCTGCTTTTGCACATCTTTAGTTGGATTTAAGATTTCATATAGTAGGTGCAAAAAGGGAACATAATTAAAGATCATCTTCAATCTCTTTGTACCACTTCTTGTAGAATAAAATAATGACAGTCAGATTAATTACATGTATGGGATGAGGAAAGGCATACTGTTTTTGTCTTGTCATACTTAATTACAATAACAAACTGTAACCTTAGCAGCAAACAGTAAAACAGTACTCAATGCATATTTTCAAAGACCCCCTGCAATGCAGCAGCAAAAATTAATTAGGTGAAATAGGTAACCATATTGTAGAGATGAAAGGATGTCTAGACAGACATTTAAAAAACACGGTTCACAATTATCACTGTACTTTGGTAATGAACAGTTTGCTGAGGAGCAAGCTATACATATGTAATGTGCCAATTGCAAAGATTGATTGATACGGTCAGATTTTAAACATTTGTGATTGTTGATAGAAACAGGAATTAACATTCACAGCCACATTTCTCAGAAGGCAGCTGAGGTCAGCCTCGACTTTGCAGGTTTAGAGGAGACAGATCCGTTGTATCTCATCCAAATGCTTTAATGTTGGCTTTTCAGTGCTGATATTGTGGTGTGCTGTATGTCAGAGCCAATATTTTGTTGTTGGCATATCAGATAACTTTGATGCAGCAGCTTAGATCTGACCTTACATTTGCCTTCCAGGTGGGTAGTTAAAATTACCTTTCCTTGGCGTTTAGATGAGGATGTCATTTCAGGAGTCAGCTGAAAAGAACTCCATGGTAACCATTGTATTTAAAGCAGACCTGTACTCAAATCTAACAAATAAAACAATGCGAAAAGCTGCCTTACCTACCCATTGGAGCTACTGCTGCTACTTAACAATCCTATCTAAGCCCCAAGAGATGCATACAGGGAATCCGTTAATGTGGCCCCTGGTGAAGCTGCTAGCAGAATATCAGTAAAATTACTGATATTCTACTATTGGGCAATGGGTAATACAGCTAGCCAGTAATTTTACTGATATTCTACTATCACTTTACCTAACCCTCTTCTCATACTAACCAACCCTCTACCTATATCTAACACTAACCTATCCCCCCCCCACACCAATCACTCTGCCGATATCTGTGCTACCTTTCACTGCAAGGTCCAGCGCTAATCTATAACCACAATTAACGTTGCGGTTTATGCATTTTACCAAATGACAGCCATCCCTCAAATGATCAGCTATATGAGAGCTGGATTTGCAGCTAAAGACCCCTGGGTGCTGGCATTGACTATGTTATAGCTAATCATGTTGCAGTGACCAGGTTTGGAATGTGGATAATAATAATATTAACATTTGTATAGCGCTTTTCTCCTGTCCGTCAAGCGTGTGAGAGCTGCAGCCACTACAGTTGCGTTCAACAGGCCCCCTGGACGGTTAGGAAGTCTTGTCCAAGAACTCCGTACTGAATACGTAACTGGCTGCAGTCAGGTTTCCAACTCTGGTCATCTGGTGGTGGTGTTATCAAACGTGGTGTCTTTAGGTGGTGTCATCAAAGGTGGTGTTTTTAACCAATACACTAATCAACCTAAACCCACTCATTTCATTTATTTATGTGTTTACATAGATCAGATTGGCTTTAACCTCTTGACGACCAGCTAACGCCGATTGGCGTAAACTGGTCGTCTGCGGGTTACCATAGAAACGGCCGCTCGATCGAGCGGCCTTTCCATGTCAGTTCACGGAGGGTGTCTCCGTGAACAGCCGGAGAGCCGCCGATCGCAGCTCTCCGGCAAAATGTAAACAGGCGGGGAAGAAATCCCCGCTGTTTACATCATACGGCGCTGCTGCGCAGCAGCGCTGTAAGGCAGATCGGCGATCCCCGGCCTCTGATTGGCCGGGGATCGCCGGCATATGATAGGCTGAAGCCTATCCTTCAATGCGCAGGACGGAACTCCGTCCTGCGCATTACGGAGAGAGGGAGGGAGGGAGGTAAGGAGGAAGAGGGCGGAAATGGCTGTGGAGGGGGGCTTTGAGAAGCCCCCCCCGCAAAACGCAGATGGCCGGCGGCGATCAGACCCCCCCAGCAGGACATCCCCCTAGTGGGGAAAAAAGGGGGGTAGTCTGATCGCCCTGCTGCACTCCTGATCGGTGCTGCGGGCTGTAGAGCCCCCGCAGCACCGATCAGTGAAAAATCCATTGGTCGGCAAGTGCTTAAAGCAGACCTAAATTGAATTTTATAGTGTTTTGATTCATTGCCCCTAAGACACAGGTGTCAAACTCCAGGCCTGGAGGGCCAGATCCATGCCAGTGTTGAAGATGGATTGAGAAATGAAGAAATGTGTTCTACCTGATGGACCACACCTTTCCTAATTCAGACTCATCAATTAATTTGTGAGGACATTGGCCCTCGAAGGACCGGTTTGACATCCCGGCCCTAAGATAAATAGCAAAATAAAAGTTGGTTTATACCTAAAAATTAGTTTCTATGACTTTCCCCCCTTAGTCCCAGTTCAGGATACCTCCATTTCATGCTGATGAAAACAGGGCAGATCTGGTATGTATTTGCACTCCCCCCAGCACACCCATGCCTGCACATGTAGCTCATTGATTGGCTAAGAGTGCTGAAATGCACCCCTCCACTACATTCAAGTCCAAAGATCTATGCCACCATGTCTCCTACTGAAAATTTTAAAAGGGTAAGGAGAGGCCCACCTAACCACCTTGTGCCGAATTTCAGACTCAAGACAAAATGCACAAACCTTGGGAACCAGCAAGGCTAGCATTTTGCAATTCGGCACGGAAGTCCCCCTCTTACTCTCCAAATTTGGCAGCAGAAATATTAACTATTCAGGGTGACAGAGATTGCCCCCTGCTGGCAAAAGCCTGTAAATAACACCCCCACCAATGTTGTGTGCAGGAGAGGCAGACCAAAGTCTTATAGATACTGCAGAGGCAGCATGTCGCTCAGGGGGCACAGCCTATGGGAAACCCTTCAAAATGCAGGTAATTGCATTGCATTTCTGGAAAAAAATCTTGAGGATATACCATAATCCATGTTTTTATATTACCACCACATTGAGGCCAGAAACCCACTAGGAGCGATTTTCTGAGCGTTTGCGATTTGAAAACTCTTGCTAATGTAATGCTATGGGTGTGATCCCACTTGAGCAATGCGATTTTATAAAATCCCCCATAGCATTGCATTAGCAAGAGCTTTTTCAAATCACTAACGATTAGAAATCGCTCCTAGTGGGTTTCTGGCCTCAGTTGTTGTTTTGGTTTAGGTAAGACTGTGAATTCAAATACTATAGAAATCTTTCCAGTTATAAACACTCTATAGTTTTGTAGCATTATAATTTAACACTTTGCGTCACAGGCACATTTTGTTGTCGCTAATCCCCAGTGGCGTAGCTAAGGAGCTTTGGGCCCCAGTGCAAGTTATACATTGGGCTCCCCAATCATATGAATTGTTATGCACTCTATGCATAACAATTCATATGGTGAAACAAATGCTGTCAAGAACAACCACAGTATTAGAGGTGCAAGCAGGGAATGGGGAACAGTTTGCTAATGATACCACCACTAATCAAAGCATGCATAGAATTGATCATTACCAGCATAGCAACATTGAATAGCTAAAACTGCAGTTAAGTAAGGGCCCATAGTGGGCCCCTCTTGCACAAGGGCCCTGGTGCGGTCACAACCTCTGCATTCCTTATTATTACGCCACTGCTAATCATCATCATTCTGATAACACTTGTTAGTGAGATGATTGATGGTCTCAGGTAAAGTCAGGTCACAAAAACATCAGGATTTTCACTTCTCACAGAAGTATTGTAAATGTTACTATTGCAGCTATCTGTATTCAGCTGAAATATGTACAGTGCATGTAGGAAACAGAAGCAGCTGTCAGGCTGGCCAATAAAGGCATTGTACACTTGTGCAGACAATTGCTCATCTATACTGAAATCTGAAAATGGCTTCTGACAAGCTGATTTATGGCTTCAAAGGCAAAGTATGTGGTTTCATGAGCTCTCTAGTGGTTAGAGAAGAGTATTATCATTATGTCGTGCAGCATAAGTAACATCATTTTCATTAAATATCGTTTACATCTTAATGCCAGCAGATGCATTGTTCTAATAATATAACCGGTCTTCAGATCATTTTAATTAGTGATTAGTTTGGATCACTGCAAGGTTAATGATGTTCTCATAATTTAGCGTGGCTAGTTAGTAGAGTTGTATTTTTAAAATGGCAGCCACAGCGCTGGCTTAATTATCAACTGGTTTCTTTGAACAAACATGTTAGCGATGTTCATATTTGGAAAACATGAGATTACAGATAGAGTAATGATAAAGAAAACAAAAACTTTCATCAGATGCAATCATTTGATTCGATTTCCGGGGACGAAAGTAATCGGAAGGTAATTATTGATTGTCCACATAATCCTGACATTCTCTCTTCAGATATGATTGCAAACTCCGATCAGCAAAATCTTCTATTCCAATCGAATATTAAATTATTTTACATCGATTTTTTGCACATACTGCATGATTTTCTGTAAAATTCAATTGAAGATTCTGATCAAAAGATCGCATCTAAGGAAAATATTCCTGATGAGTTCAAAATTGCATCAAGTGCTTTTTTATGAAAGTTTTACCATGTTTGAGCATAATAGCAAATATAAATGTTCACCACTGCTACAGTATATACTTTGTATTGCTTGCACACTTTTCTATTCAATAAAAACTTGTTGAATCAAGAAAAAATGCTTCAGCAGGGCAGTTTGTATCACTGATGTGAAAGTCATAAGCAGTTTTGGGTCATATAATAGTGCCACTCAAATCACAAAAGCCATGTGGCAGAGACCCACGGCATTTCTTTTTACAGGAGGAAAGGTGTACTGCTTTCTTGAATTTTAGTTATGTTAGTTTCAATTGTATGCACAGGAGAGAAATCATCCCTCAAAAATAGCACTACACCAAGTTCAATGCAAATATATGGAAAATGTTTTAAACATTACTTTCCACTACAAAAGTGTAATAAAATCAAATAAATAGGAAAAGCCATACCATCATGCAAGATATATAATCAATGACATATTTGAAGCATACCACCTCAATCTCCAAGTATTAGAACAGAATCTATAAATAATCACCCAAGGTGCTCACTGTTACTGGGCTCAGAACCCGGGTTCAGTACCTCAGCAGATAAAGTGCAACAATACAGTGAACACATAATTGTTCCAAATCAGCATAGTGAGAAGTAACCATTATAAATTGACATAAACCATAAACATAGAAATAATCTGAGTGAGACCAAGCGTGATAGACAGTGAACCACAGAGGAATAGGGTAGCCAAGATACTTAGCCGAGCTGGAGAGGTGTGAATGGCAGTGGTATGGCGGATCAGGAGCCCCTGGTGGACTGCTCCAGTATCATGACCGTCACACCGTTTTTTCACAGAGCAGGGGATTCCAACCTATTTAGATTTGTTTACTTATAGACAGGGCAGTTTCCTGCATAATAGCTCTGAGGGCGAAATTGTAAAAATTCCCATCCCCAACTTAGGCACACTGTTGTGATGTGGTAACCAGAGGTGGTGTACCCCCATCCCAATATTAAGTAGACCCCATGATAGGTAGTCACCAGTAGCTGGTAGCCAGTACATATAGCCAGACGTGTCCCCAGTATCCCCCTCCCCCCCCCCCAAGTTTAGGTAGCCAGAGTGCAACCCATTATATGTAGTGAGAGAGGGCAGAAATAACTCACCTTTCCGGGATCCACACACAGACCAGTTTAGTCCCTTCTAGGTGTCTTGTCTTATTGGTAACACTGCCGCCTGTGTAAGTATCACGTGATCACAGGCGGGGCTGTTACCAATGAGACAAGACCCATAAGAGGAAGATGTGCCACATGTGGATCCCAGAGAGGTGATCCCCTCCACCATGCACTCTACATACGCATGTTCTCCCCCTCCGCTGCTGCAATCCAGGCAGTGACCTGTTCTGCCCGCCCCTTAACCACTTGCCGACCGCGCACTCATAACGCGCGTCGGCAAAGTGGCAGCTGCAGGACCAGCGACGCAGTACTGCGTCGCCAGCTGCAGGCTGATTAATCAGGAAGCAGCCGCTCGCGCGAGCGGCTGCTTCCTGTCAATTCACGGCGGGGGGCTCCGTGAATAGCCTGCGGCCGCCGATCGCGGCTCGCAGGCTAAATGTAAACACAAACGGAAATAATCCGCTTTGTTTACATTGTACGGCGCTGCTGCGCAGCAGCGCCGTAAGGCAGATCGGCGATCCCCGGCCAATCAGCGGCCGGGGATCGCCGCCATGTGACAGGGGACAGCCTGTCACTGGCTGCACAGGACGGATAGCGTCCTGTGCAGCCCCGATCTCCGGGGGGGAGCAGGTAGGAGAGGGAGGGGGGAATTTCGCCGCGGAGGGGGGCTTTAAGGTGCCCCCCCCCCGCCAGCCACACGCAGGCAGGAGAGATCGGACCCCCCCAGCACATCATCCCCCTAGTGGGGAAAAAAGGGGGCAATCTGATCTCTCTGCCTGCTACCTGATCTGTGCTGGGGGCTGCAGAGCCCACCCAGCACAGATCACTAAACACAGCGCTGGTCCTTAAGGGGGGGTAAAGGGTGGGTCATCAAGTGGTTAAAATGGGCCTGCTTATCGACTACATTTATGTAGTGCAGACATACTGATGTGTTGTACAGCATACATTACAAAAGACTTGTACTTAGCTGTAGCTTGCCAATAATAAGGACTTCTGAAAGATGGCATATGTTTGTCTCCACCATACTGAGACCGGAAAAAAATATTGTAGATCAGGAAAAAAAACAACAACATTAAATACAATTAAACCATTTTTTTCCAAAATAAAGTGTTGCAGAAAATCAACATCAACTGGAAACTATCTTCACTTTAATCATCAGGTACATTTGTGTGGATGTTTGAATACTTACTGTTTGATGTGTTTCTAAACACCTCCCCCCTCTGCACACACCACACAGGTTAATGTACCAGCCAGCTACCCTAATTCTCCCTGAAAGCTACCAGCCGCTGTGTGAAGTCATCTGTGCTGCAGAGGACCTACTGTTTAGTGAAATGAATGTATTGGGCATCTGTCCATCACTGCAGCAGCCTAGCACTGTCTGTACATGTGTTACTTGGAAACAGAAAATTGAGCGGGCAGATGTTTGCCTCTGGACAAGTGCTTGCCATTCTGGACAGTCTATGCAAACTGTGTCTCCACTGTGACAAATGCTAAACTAATTGCTTGTAAAGGGACAGAAAAACATCCCAATCAATGTGAAAAATATGTCTAGCTCCACGCAGCCCAAATTTATTACAAACATTTTAGTGATTTATCCTTGTGTTACTTTGTGCTCATTCTAGTTTCATAAGAAATTTGGAATGTTGTGGTTTGTATCTTTAGGTGTACATTTTCCCTTAAAGGCAAACTCCACTGTGTGCCAAATAAAGGTAGCCCTCTAGTTAGTTTATGAGTTGTTTGAACACTATTTTTTTCTGGTATACTGTATATTGTTTCTGAAAACAGTATTTCTGCTGCTGAAAACACTGCATCATAGGGCAAGTTTAAATGGGCTTCCTGAAGCTTTTCCACACCCCCTGCAGTGTTCACATAGACAAGCAACTGCTACCAGGCTTTATGCTAAGTACACACCATTCAATTTCCTGTCAGATCTGTGGGTTGTACCCATAATTTCTGAAATATGTAATCTGATCAATAACAAGATAATTTTTAATTACTACTGCAAAAAATGGAATCAGAAATTAGCGGTTTGACCTGTTAATCTGATGCAAAATTGAATGGTGTGTACTTAGCATTTTGTTTAAAGGACAACTGAAGCATTAGGGATATGGAGGCTGCCATATTTGTTTTCTTTTAAACAATTCCAGTTGCCTGACATGCACTTGCATCAGTAATGTCCGAATCACACACCTGAAACATACATAAGGGCTGGGATCCATCCACTAGGCACCCTTTGGCAGCACTAGGGCTATGCCAGTGGGTCACTATGGTGATGGTCCCACTAGCTAGTTGTCCCAATAGCTACAATAGTTGCTACAGAAACCACATCATTGCAATCGCTCCAGGAAATCGCAGCAGTTCTGTGATTTCGAAAAGTGCGGGCGCTTTGTTATTCCACAAAGTGCCTGTAGTGGGTCCCAGTCCTATGCAGATGTAGTCAAACGTCTGATCTGCAGTCTATGGATAGAAGTATTGGAGGCAGAGGATGAACAGGACAGCCAGGCAATTTGCATTGTTTAAAAGAAAATAAATATGTCAGGCTCCATATTTCTCTCACTTCAGATGTGCTTTTAGGAAGACTATATGGTTCTTGAAGTTGTAAAGCAAATGACCATTTTTCCAGCTATCTCCAAACTTATTAATCTGGCTAGAAGTAATATTCATCAGCCGATAACTTATAAAGGAAAACATTTTAAAATATTAAAATTAGTAATGTAATTTTTCACTGAATGCCCACTCCAATTACACGTCATGGATTAAGCTCGCAAGGGCAGGGTCATCCTCCTAATGTTTACTATTTTTGTTGCAATATTTGTGCTGCTTGAGACTCTGCTGTACATTTTTTGGTTGTACCTATGTTCCCTTTGTCATTTTATTGTGCTTTGTAAAGCGCTATATGTTGGCGCTATATAAATAAAAAATAATTATAATAATTATCAGTGAGTAGTTTAGAAAATTAGGAGTAAATTTAGCAAGTGTCCTATTATCATTGGATCGGTTTGTGTTGAATTTTGAATATTCTCTCTGAAGTGTGTTACTGTTCACTATTTTGGGTGTCTGTCTTTGACTACCATTGCAGTGACAGAGGCCTATATGCAAGTAACTTTTTCACCTGAGTTTTCTCCTAGGTGATATTAGTACACCTTGCTATAAAATACCTTTTAAACCACCAGCAAGCAAGAAAAAAACTCAAAATAGATTTGATAGTACTTTATCGCCAACTTTTGGGTACTTTTTCAATTGTACACTGCTGAAAAGTTATCTTTTAGAGAAGATGAAAATTATCTCCTAGGAGATAACTCAGGTGAAAAAATTAATTGCATATGGGCCAGAAAGAGGAAATATATACTTTCACTGCCATTTTTTTTCAAGGCTGATTTTTTTTTTTTGTCTTAATGAAAGCTGCTTTGTTGCTGGTGATGTCACATCATGCATGGAGCAGGTATAATTTGTAGCATTTTCAGCTTAAAGCGCTATGTTTCACCTTAGCCTGTCAGCAGAAAGAGGAAATTATCCTATCAGTTTCTTGTCACTGTTTTGCTTAAGGGGCCCATACACCTAACAATTTTCCCGCCGATATACAGCAGATTTGATCACTGTGATCGAATCTGCTGTAAAATCGTTGGGCAAACGCTCACCGAATGATCGATTTCCATCCGAAATCGATCGTTCCCGACGATCCGTCCGTGCGGAAGATTTCGCTCGATCGCCGGCGGGTCGGGAGTGCGTTGATAGTGGCGTTCGAATGTCCGACGACCGATGCTAGCGGCAATACATTACCTGCTCCGCCGGCGCATGTCCCCGCTGTTACCACTGTTCCTTCTCCACTGGGCTCTGGCAGGCTTCACTTCTTCCTGTCCGGACAGGAAGTTTACACAGTAGAGGGCCCTCTACTGTTTAAACTTCCCCGGACAGGAAGTACAGTGAAGCTGCAGAAGAAGACAGCGGAGCGGAGTAGCACAGAACGGAGAAGAAGACAGCGGAGACCGGGGGGACTCGTGCCGACCGGATCAGGTAATGTATGCATGGGGCGTGTCGGGTGGCGGCAGTGGCAGCTCCACAGATGGTGAATCGATTTCATGCTGAAATCGATTCACAATCTGTTTGCAGTAAAGGTGGCCATCGATCCCTCTCTGATCAGATTCGATCAGAGAGGGATCTATCTGTTGGTCTATCTGATGGCAAATCGACCAGTGTATGGCCACCTTTATACTGAATATGCTGAAATCCATCCAATCTGTCCTAGTTCTTGTGTAAATGGGAAGTGGCCATAAAACCTAAATAGCTCTTTACATTATCCCAGAAGCTGCATTGATGAGATTCCGAATGAGCATCTACGAATTCTGTACTTCTGTACTGTAACGGTTGGGTTTCGTAGCTCAAATGTCTAATTATGTGGTGATCTGCAGAATCACCAATAATGCAGACGCTATACCCGATTATGTGTGATCTGCAGAATCACCAATAATACCAGTATAGCAGACAAAGAGCAGAGTGTGTAGTGATTTGGTTCAACCGTAACTTTAATAGCAATGAGACCTCACCAGAGGGCCTGGTGAGGTAATAAAAGTACACTAATCGTGCACTAGCATACAGGGTCCAGCAAGCTGGAGAACAAAACTGAGGAGGCTGAATCTCCCGAGGAGCGGGTGATTCAGGAAGTACTGCAGGCTAAGGGATACAGTAATACTACAATGACAGATTACCTGAGGAGCAGGCAATTAAAGCTGTACTGCGGCCTAGCAGAACTGTTTCACCAGAGGAGCTGGTGTAGCTAACACCTCATCAGTGGCGAGGGCCCACTGATGAGTAGAATGGTCAGGCAGGCAAGGTTTGGCAACAGAGAGATAAGTATCAGGACGAGATTGTGAGACAAGAGAGTAATCGGTAATCAGGCAGAGGTTCAGCAACAGGTAGGCAGATAGGCGAAAGTACAGGATCAGAAAGCTGGATCAGAGTCAGGGGAATCGCTAAGAGTCATACACAGGAGATCAATACAGTAGCAATAACCTAGTCTGGGTATGAAATCCTTAGCATCAACACCAGGGAACTAGTCTAAACAAATAACAATCACAAGGTAGCAATATCCTAGTCTTGGTGTGAAATCCTTAGCATCAACACCAGGGAACTAGCCTAAGGTCTGAGCGCTAACACGCAAGTATTCACGACAACAGACAAGGCTTGAATGAAGCCCGGAGGCTTAAGAAGCAGAGGAGACCCCACTGGCACGCCCCCTTGCCATCAGCCAATCCTGGTCGCCGTGGGACTCCTCTGACGTCAGCCGACCAGCAGGTCAGCTGACGCCTCTCCTCTTGTAATAAAGGTCCTGTCTATGCGTGCGCCCGCGCAAGACAGCGACCCTATGAGCATGAGAAAGCCCCGTCCTCGGCATCCTACATGCCAAGAGACGGCCATGGCGGCGGAAGCGGTCGCCGCAGTCGACGTCCCCCAGACCACCTCCACCGGATTAGCAAGCGACGAGATGGAGGCAGTTGCAGCGGCGGTATCGCTCGCCGCAGTTGCCATTACCTTCCTCACACGTACTCTGTACTTTGTCTAATTTGAAATTTTGCCCTGTGCAAGGTGGTGCAGTTTAAAGTGTCATGTACCAAATGTACATATTTTAAGTCCCATGCTAATTAGTGGATTTTTCTTCAGCATGACAGAAATCCTTGAAACTCCAGGCTATGGACCTTGACCATTGATCTATTAAAGTCAGTCTTGAATTTACTATCAGAAAGTCTTTATAATGTTATTGACCTTGGCCCATCTGACTTTTCTGCATTACATTGTCTCTGATCACCATTAGGGGCCGTTTCCTCTACATGAAGATTCAAAGTGTTTCCCAGCTTGCAAGCTGAACAGGGAAACGCTGCCTATATTTGTAGTGGCTTGCTGTCCAGATCGCACTTTGGTGGCAATCTGAACGGCATGCTGCAGATTTCTGCAGCACACAGCTGAAACCGTGCTATGCATAGCTAGTAATTCAGGCTGCAGCTACGCAGCAGAACGGGAAATGGCAACCTGACGGTTCTGTCAGATTTTAACTGCCTACTTTTTTTTCGCAATAGAGTTTTTTTTAAGATAATCCATGCAGGTACAGAGTAGTGTGCAAAAAGCAAGCATGCTACAAATTGCTGCCAGCCCACCAACGGCTCAAGGATCTCCGGCCGACGTATGGCGCATGTACCCGCGCATGTTCCACTATAGTCAAGTTACTAGGTTTAAAATGCTTACTATAACATAAGTTCTATTATAACAGCGTTTACTATGCCAGGCATTACTCCCATAAACGTATAATGGGGCTTTACTATATTATACTGTAATTCCTGCATTGCGTTGACCTATTTTACCGTAAGCGGCTGCAAAAGAAATGAAAGTCTATGGAGACTTTCACACTTATTGCGGTCTGTGTGCTGGAAGTATCTGGGGCAATGCAAGGTCAGCAGCACATTACCGCAAGCACTGCGCTTAATGTACAGTGCTTGGGGTTATGGAAGTCTATGGGCGACGCACGTATCATACACATTGGAGTGCGGTGCATCTCGGCGCACATGCCCGGACAGACCAACGGGAATCCCAGTGATGTACTTCCTGCCCAGTAAGGACTACGTCACTGAATTGGGGGAGGCACTATGCATATTACCTGGTCAGCGCACTCTGCTGCAGGGTCACATGATGGTCGTATTTTGCAGTGCAGTGGGAATCAGCAGGAGCATTGCATCCCACCACAACACAAAAAACATGTAAAACTGGCCTCATACTGAACATGCACAGAACGCTCCCAGCAATGGAAGCACAGCCAAGGAGGTGTGCGGCCAGGGCTGCGCATGTTCAGCCAGCGATGTTTCAGAGGGGGATAGCAGCACACTGGAGGGGATCGGAAGCACAGTGAGGGACCTGATAGACTGCAGGGGGTTGGAAGAAACCCTAGGTAAGCAAGGATGGATTTATACTTTTACTGCCACTAGGCCAAGTATGTCGGGGCTCCCTTTTCATGTGCAGCAGCGCCCCTCCCATTCCATGTGTAGTCCCTTCTTTCATGTGTAACATCTATGTCCTGCAGCCATTCTCTTCCATGTACAGCTTCCTTGTGCATTAGCTTCCCTTTTTTATTCTGCTCCCCATTTGCAGTCTCCCCTATCACATGTAGCCAGGGACATAGTAATAGGGGGTTCAGAGATAGCAACCACATCGGGGCCCTTGGGCCAGAGGGGCCCCGAAGGGCCCTCCCTCAACTACAGTATTAGCTCTCTATTGGTCCTGTGCTCATAATAATCACTTCTATAGATACTTTGAACACCGGTAATCACTAACAAACTGTTCCCCATCCCCTTACTGCACCTCTGACACTGTAGTTGCCATTGGCAGGTTTTGGTGTGCCGTATAAATTGTTATGTATAGAGTGCTTGGGGGGACCCA
The DNA here is from genome assembly GCF_040937935.1 of Hyperolius riggenbachi. Classification (NCBI taxonomy): domain Eukaryota; kingdom Metazoa; phylum Chordata; class Amphibia; order Anura; family Hyperoliidae; genus Hyperolius; species Hyperolius riggenbachi. The sequence goes on along the minus strand of NC_090647.1, from coordinate 206,701,977 downwards.
CTGTAAAATTTACATCAGGGCCCACAGCTCCTTAGCTATGCCACTTTATGTAGCAACCCCTATTTCCTGTCCAGGTGCCCCCTTAGGCTGCAGCCGCCCAAGCCCCAGGCCTTTGTAGCCTTTCCAGAAATCCGGCCCTGCAGGGAAGTAAAAGTCCACTTTTTTTTCCCTGCCTCAGGTTTTCATTAAAAGAAACTTAAAGTGGACCCAAACCAAACAATTTTTTAATTCAAAATATTTAGTTGCACCACTCTGACACATACAAAGATAAATAAACACTCCTTCAAGCCTATGAGCATTTCAGTGCATGCTTTTCACTCTTCTCTTTGCACAACTAGGGTTATACAGGTGGCAGCCATTAGCAATTTCTCCATTGCCGGACACCACCTACTCCAACATTTTGCCGGATTCTGTCCCGGCAATATGAACGGAAGGGAGGGGTTCCCCCAATAAATGTAAAATGTTTTAAATTTGTCATCATGCAGCTGAAAAAAGGCTTAAATCTTGTGTTTTTAATTTGGGTCCACTTTAAATAGAAAGGAATATCTTTATTCTCTTTTATGTATAGCTGTTTACATTGCTATCTATCACCTCCATGAGTGCACTGCCATTCAAGAAAACGATGAGAAGAAGAATACTATCTTTATTTGCTATTTACCTAATGAGTTTCCCTGTACCTATATCTCTGTCACTTCACAACAGAGCTGTCAGAAAGGTGTTGCTCTGCAATTAAAAATGATAGTCCTTTCGGTGATCGCTGCTTTGAAAGTGGCAGACTAATAAAGCTAGCAAATAAAGTGAAGTGTATAGATGAAGCTACATATTTATTTGTCATCCCTTCATTAATAATATCCCAGTAATTCTGAACTCCTCATTAGATATGACAAGAGGTAATAGCTGTGTGTCTGGAAGGAAATGATTATGCGCTCAGGAAAGGATATGGGCCAGGGAGTTTTGTGCTCTCAGACTATTTAATTAAGGCATTCAAAATAACAATAAAAAGTATCATAAATGTGGATCACAAATTGTTGATTTCAGTTTTGATTCTTGGAGATCAGTAAGTGGAGATTTGTGTTTTATCATACTAAGCTAGACAGCTCCTTCATTCCCACATGGCACCACAAAGCTTTCTTTAATATATGTTAAATCGTTATTTAATATAATGAGTTTGAGGTTAAGAAAGCCTTTTTATTGGCAAGTCAGAAATGTTAGCTTATTACCCACCATCCAACTAGCCTCTAGGAGTAGGGATGATCACAGATATGTAAATTCTTCCGAGTTGATGCAAATGTTTATGCAAATATATGCAACTTGAAAATGGACCAATCAATGTAAACCTAGGTTTAAATTGATTGGTCCATTTTCAAACTGCATACATTTGCATAATTGCGGAAGAATTTGCATCTCATTGATGATCCCTATCTAGGAGAAGCCTGCATGCAGCGAGCGACAATAATGTGATCTGTTACAATGCAGAGATGTGAACAGGCCCATAGAATTGTATAGGCAGTGAGTGCAGTATTATTCTACAGCGCAAGAGATGCAGTGTTAGGGTATCCTAAAACAGACTAGAAACACAAAAGCTTTTTTGCAATCATAAAATCAGTAGCTGCTTGGTGTACTCTCTCTAAAGTATGGCCTGCCTAAGAAATCCCTCTTCCCGGCCCCTATGCAATTCACTTTTTCTCCGGAGTCTTCTCCTAGGTGATATTTTCATGCCTTTTAAACCCACAGCAAACAAGAAAATACATAAGCTAATTTTGATAGTACTTATTCTACTACTTTTGGTACTTTTTGAATTTCAAAATGCTGAAAAGTTATTTTAAAGAGAAGATGAAATATTAACACCTATTAGAAAATGTTGGAGAAAAAGGGAATTGCATCTGGGCCACTGTCATAAAATGCTTTTTAAACCACCAGCAAATGAGAAAATACTCAGTATAATGTTGACAGTCCTTTTCGGGGGGTTTTACCAACTTTTTGTAAAATTCTTAACTACTCTGAGACTGCTCCACGCCAATGGGCGTGGTCATGGCGGCAGCCCCAGGACTGCCTAACGCCAATTGGTATCAAGTCCTGGGGATGCAGTTTGCAGGAGATTGTGCACAGGCTGTGCGCGCATCTCCTGCTCGGGGGGCGGAGCTCCATGTCACACGGCTGTCCCCCTGGGGGACAAGAGAGTGATCGGCTCTCATAGGCAGAAGCCTATAACAGCCGATCGTGTGATTGGCCGGCTGGGGGGAGGAAGGGGATTGGAGAAAAGAAAACCAAACCAGAAAAAGTAAAAAAAAAAGTAAAAAAAAATGAACATAATTATTTATTAAAAAAAATAAACACAAGGGAGGTGATCAGACCCCCCCAACAGAGAGCTCTGTTGGTGGGGAGAAAAAGGGAGGGGGGGGGGAATCACTCCTGTGCTGTGTTGTGCTTGGCCTTAAAGCTGCAGTGGCCAATTATGAAAAAAACAGCCTGGTCTTTAGGGGTGTTTACCACTGTAGTTCTCAAGTGGTTAAAAGAGTTATTTTATAGAGAATATGAAACTTATCTCCTAGGAGATGACTCAGTAGAAAAAGTTAATTGCATATGGCCCCCGTGTGAGTACTTAGACTGCAGGTATTCCTATACAACCAGGGTAATTAGGAAACTGACACATTTTGCTGTTAAATTGCCTTTGCAATGACTGTTACTGTGTCTACAGACAAATGTATGGTAGATAGTTAGAAACACTTAAAAAATCCTTGAAATATTTGTATCTGGATTTTTTTCCTCAATAAAGGTGTAAATTGTCCTTAAGTATGTGGTTGATGGAGTGCTTGGGGTTTGGAGGCTACATGGGGATTTTGCATTATGTTTCACGCAAAGTAATGTGTAGTTATGCAATATTTTTCTACTCCTATCTCTGATTTTTTTCTCCCTATGCAATTCATTAATTTTGGGGTTTCAAGCCCACCAGGGCCATTACTTCCTTTGAGTCAATTTGGGCTTTTCCCCAGGGCCCCAAACCCTTTAGTGGACTCATAAGTCAGGGACTGTAGAGGTCACAAATGTACTGTCTGAACAGTATGAAAATGCAAGGGGCCCCACATTCATTTTTTTGCCTAGGTCCCCATTGTACCTAAAACTGTCCCCTGTAGCTCAACCACCACCTACCTCCCCCCCCTCCCCACACACACACCCGGTAGGCTTTTTCAGAGCAGTAGGCAACATTTTGCCCATTAGGAAAAGCTGGCTAACCCTTCCCTCTGCTGTCTGACTTTATTTTCACCAATGCTATTGATTTTGATGACCTGTTCATTACCTTTGGTGGATTTCATGACATAAGTGCTGTTTTCTACTTTTGATTTTGTTACTGGAAAATAATAAATAATATCAACATTTGTATAGCTCTTTCCCTCTGTTGGCCTGAAAGCGCTTGAGAGCTTCAGCCACTAGGGGCATGCTCAGTAGGCAGTAGCCTTGAGTCTTGCCCAAGGACTCTCACTGAATAGGTAGTGGCTTGCTAAATAGCCAAGATTCAAACTGTGGTCTCCGAAGCCAGGGGCCGTGCCCTTGACCAGTACACTATCCAGCCACTGAAGATACTTTCTACCAGACGTTTTGTCAGTAGAAAAATCAGTTCACACATTTGTAAAGATGGAAAAAAAAATCAAATCACTGAATTATGACCCTTCGTCTGCATTTGCAATGCCCTTGCTGCAAGCCACTTCTAATTAAAAAATAAAGTAAAAAAGCCAATATTTGTAGCTGGTAAGTTAAATTCATATTTCTGCCTGTGTCTATACTTAGACTGATTGCAGCATATATAAATGCAAGTATTATCATGACTGTTAAGCAGAACTGATGCAGCATACTAATTTATTCATTAAAGTGTAAATGAGCAAATTATAATCTAAGGTAGCTGCGTGTTATTTCTTGTCACTATCCTTGTTGGAAGCTGGAGTATTTTCCAAGGCTATTATTAAAAAGATTGCTCCATCCATGGACAAGCATAACCTTTCTTCCACAACTATATATACATGTGTAAGGAAAGTCAGGGAATACTAACACATTTTTGTGCCTGCCTCATAGTAGATGCAGTATAGTGTAGATCCAGTACAATAACTAATACCCTAATTTAATGAGTACACTATGTATGGCAGTTATGTAGCTTATTGCTCTAAAGTGGTGACAGTATTTCAGATTTTCAGAAGTTGTGCTAAATTAAACATTTTGAAAGAATTCGATTTTTCAGCATATTAGGACTATTTGATGAAACAAAATGTTTTGGGCTTGCCAGATTCTCTGTGAAAGCCTCTCTGTGAAATTCTAAAAGGGTCTTCTAAAGTGATTCTGTAATGGACCTGAAAGGCATGCTGGTGGTAAGACTGCATACTGTGTAGCCTATCACCATAGCAGCACTCTCTATTTCTCACAGTGGTAGTCCTGTAAGCTCTAGCAGGTCCCGGGCATTAGCTGGACTTTCTGGAATGGAAGCGCAGCCATGCATATCGCTTGAGTCTGTCACACACAGTCATCACAAGTGGATGGAGTTAAGGGAGCTGCTTAGTCTCACGTTAGTCAACACTATAGGGAGATTAATGGATGCATTACTGCAGGTAGGTCGTGATTCAGAAGTCAAGTTGTAGTGCAATATATTTAAGATGGATCGACTTCCTGCATCATCGTTCTCCTTCCCTGTGGCCACTGCTACTCTCAGTTAAAAAGTATTAAAGAGTAACTGTTGGGCATAAAATAAAAAATCAATTATTTATTTTTATCTGGTAAACAAGTAATGAGGATGCTAACCAGGCAATCCAAACGTTAAAATCACTATTACTATTCTTGTTGATAAATGATCATTCCCCAGTTTACCTGACTCTTATTTGGTACACAGAAAATTTGGTACACAAAAAGGAAGTTGCATGGCATGTTGGGTTGTCCTTTTTTGCTTCTCTATTTCCCCTCAGACTTAACTAATGCAGCTTGATTGGCTGAAGCCTTTTCCCTCCTGTTTTCCCCTCCCACACCTCTGTTCCTCTCTGATTGGCCAATATTTATCATGCTGAGACAATGCATTTTCTAAAGTGAAGGGCGGGCAAATCAGGCAGAGGAGACTAAGGGAGAAAATGACATCAGAATTGGCTTCAAAATAGCCACACTTAAAATGGGAAATGCTAAGAAGGATTTTCTCTTTTGTTACTGTAGAAAAATCACTAAAATCAAAACGTGGACAGTGCAATACATGTTATGTAAGTAGAGCAAGTATTTATCTATTAATATATGTTTTTTTCTGAGATATTATGGCTGACAGCTCCTCTTTAAGTGACTCTCATAACTTTTGATCTCCCCACCCATTTGTAGCCAAGTTTCTGCTTCGATCTATCATAGATTATTGGGAGCAGGTTGCAGGACCGAAAATCCACTCAAGTGACATATGCTGAGGATATCAGTGGCTACCTGCATGTCCCCTAGAAAGTGCTGCTATGCTAGGATGATCAATGAGATGTAAATAATTTCACCTTGCATTCAGATTTCATATATTCTGTACCGTGTTAGCCAAACAAATTAAGTAGGGAGAAAAAAACTATGTTTTGTAAAAATAATACTTTTAATGGCTAACTGATAAAGTGAAATGATGCAAGCTTTCCAGGATCTAGTCCCATTCTTCAGGCATATTTCCAGATGTTGACTGAAGTAAAACACTGATGCAGGCAAATAGTATACAAGAAGATGACAGAGATGACAGTTGTGCTAGTTCTGTGCCAGAAAGCTTGCATCATTTAACTTTATCAGTTAACCATTAAAAGGTATTACTTTTACAAAACTTTGTTTTTTTTTCAACCTATGTAAATTATATGCAGCTTAAAATTGGACCAATCAAAATAACTTCCTGTCAGTTTGTAATGGTCCAAGTTCAAGCTGCATAACATTTACATTAAAGTTATATGCAAGCAGAAATGATTTGCATCTCATTGATTATCCCTAACACTGATACGGAGGGCTGGTGACAGTGGCATAACTACAAATCATGGGGCAATTTTGATGGGGCCCCCACAATGTTCACACCCCTTTCGTTCCCTTGGTGCCCTTCGTGGCCTTGGCGCCCATCTTACAAGAGTCATAAAACAAGTGTGGCCATCATGATCTTCACACCCATAACTGCGGTAGCAACAAAAACACCTGATCTAAAGTATAGTCCCCTGTATCAGAGGAAGGGAAGGTTAGTAGCTCGGGTCCCCCACAGCTGTGGGCTCTCCTGTGACCCTAGGGGCTGCTCCCCTCTAGTTACACCTCTGGGTAGTGATATTCCGAAAGAGTGAGTTTGTGACATGTGTGGTGTTTTGAACTGAACTCATTACTTTTTGCAGCTGCAAAGAACTACAATATGTTTATAAATTTGCAGACCATACGTCACAAGTTTAGGAGAACCGGGTTTAAAAAAATGAGGCCATTTTAATCTGAATGATATAATGACAGGCTGTTTTAAATCTGTGAATTTCCTAAAAACATATGCCTCTTAAACAATACAAAGTTGATACAGGCCATTTTTTTCCACTGGCACCAATTTACTAGTAAAGATAGATGTCAACATCTGTGTTTGCTTGCTTGAAGGCTATTTATATTTATACACAGTCTCCTGATTTAACAGCAGAAGTGCAGCCTGCTGGAAAAGTGTGTTGTATGAGTCAGTGCTCAATGATCTGCATAAAAGGTCTGTGCTGTGTGTTTATGAAATACCTGTGGAATCTGCAGGCTGGAATCAGTCTTTCAGCTCTGGCAGACACTAGAAGGGCTGCTGTGCTGTTGTGTCTGAGAGCATCTTAGGCCAGCAAGTGCTTTTGTGGTCAGCTTGGCCTTACATCTCTCTCAAACAGACAACAAGCTGCTTGAAGCAGCCCTGCTTTAGCCGAAATGTGTGCACTTGATGCCCTGCTCTGTAGTGAGCCAGCATGCTGGTATTCATTCATAAAGATTATGAATGGGCTGTAACCCTATAACAAGCATGTGCTGTTGTATTTCTTTGACGCCTGATTGTTATTCCAGTTCAGTATGTTCTCCTGTATGTTATATGGAGAATATCTTAATCTGTAGCTACACTACGTGAAATACATTAATGTACACTTGACTCAAGGAAAAGTTACCTAAGGTATACACAGAGGTATGCTCATGCTGGATCCACATACTTCTGTGCATTGCCTGTTCTTCTCCTTGTTACTCCCAGTCCCAGTCTCATTGAAAAAATTGTCTTGGCTTATGTCAAATATTAAGATAGGAAGAGATGGACCAGTTACTAACTTGGCGCTTCTTCCAGCTCCCTGAAGTCTTCTTGGTCTCTCACCATCATTCCGCACTGCTTAGTTCCCCTGGTGTACCCCTCCGAGTGGTGGATACGTGGCCCCATGCCATGCACATCCTCCAATGCGCTCCTGTGGCCAGGTGCGCTCTACACTTGCGCAGTAAGCAAAACATTTGTCCGACTTATGGAGGGGATGGCAGAGGAATGACAGAGCTCGAAATCATGGTAAGGGAGTAAGAGGACTTTAGAGGGCTGGAAAAATCACCTGGTAAATAACTGGGCAGTTCTTTTTTTTCAATTTAATGCCCCTTTAAGGGAGTAAATGGGGCAAGAAAAATGGAATGGAGTGTAATGGGTGGGAACATTGCAGCAAGCCTGCCTCTTCTTGTCTGAAAATTAGATTTTTCCCAAAAGTAACATTTTTCAGGGCGTGATTACAGGGACCGGGGGAACCAAGGGTAGGAACAGACAACACGCAGAGGTATCTGGATCCAACACGAACATACCTCTGTGCTTGCCTTGGGTATCTTTGTCTTGGGTCAGGTACCCTTTAAGCATCTTCATCTGAACCCACTTATGGGTACACTTATGGGTTCAGGGAACTATAAACAGTCCCCTACTTATAAACAGCTCAAGTTACAATGTTTCAGGTAGTGGTGCTCAGCAGAGCTCGAATATTCGAGTAGCTCGAATATTCGAGCTCTTTTTCAGCTATTCGAGCTCGGTATTCGAGCTCCGAATAGCTGTAGCTATTCGAATGGGCTATTCGAGAACACTCGAATAGCCCATTCACTATTCGAGCTATTCGAGCAAACCGGCGCTATTCGAGCTCGGTACCGAGCTCGAATAGCGTCATAGCCCAGATTGATGTGCTTAGAGCCAATCAGAGGGCTCCCAGGCCCTCTGACGGCAGCCAATCACAGAGGGGGACCCTGGCCAGCCCCTACCCTATAAATAGCGGCCGCCATGTTCGGGTTTTCCATGCTTGCCTGAGACTTGTACAGAGAGAGATCTGCTCCTTTGTGCTTTGGCTTAGCAAGTGCTCTATTGTGTTCATTTACCTAGCGTTTTTGCTCACCTACACCTGCCATATACACCTGTATTGTTGTTATTTAGATAGACATTGTATTTTAGTTAGTAGCTTGTGTGTTACATTAGAGACAGGCAGCTGCTGCAAGCTTACAGGTTTAGGCCTCAGGGGGGCCTTGCCTCTGTGGGCAGCTGTCCTCTGTTTATTTCTCTCATCATCTATACCAGTATTTCTGCTGTCCTTTACTAATAGTATTGTAGTTATACTGTACTAGGAGTAGGACACTCACTGACTGTCACTGTTTATAGGCTACTAGCTAGCTCCTGCGTGTGTGCACTCACTCACTGTCTGTGTGTACACACACTCTATTTCCTTCTGATTACTGATTGATTATTGTTAGTTGTACTTACTTACTACTTACTCTTACTGTACCCGTAGGGACACTCACTGTCACTGTTCATATAGGCTACTAGCTCCTGCGTGTGCGCACTCACTGTCTGAGTGTACACACACAACACACACTCTATTTCCTTCTGATCGCTGATTGATTATTGTAATTAGTTAGTTCTACTTACTGTTACTACTTACTCTTACTGTACTAGGAGTCTAGGACACTCAGTCACTGTGTTCATAGGCTACTAGCTCCTGCGTGCGTGCACTCACTGTCTGAGTGTACACACACCCACACTCCATTTCCTTCTGATCGCTGATTGATTATTGTTATTAGTTAGTTCTACTTACTGTTACTACTTACTTACTCTTACTGTACTAGGAGTCTAGGACACTCAGTCACTGTGTCCATAGGCTACTAGCTCCTGCGTGTGTGCACTCACTGTCTGAGTGTACACACACCACCCACACTCCATTTCCTTCTGATCGCTGATTGATTATTGTTATTAGTTAGTTCTACTACTTACTGTTACTACTTACTGTACTAGGAGTCTAGGACACTCAGTCACTGTGTCCATAGGCTACTAGCTCCTGCGTGCGTGCACTCACTGTCTGAGTGTACACACACCACCCACACTCCATTTCCTTCTGATCGCTGATTGATTATTGTTATTAGTTAGTTCTACTACTTACTGTTACTACTTACTTACTCTTACTGTACTAGGAGTCTAGGACACCCAGTCACTGTGTCCATAGGCTACTAGCTCCTGCGTGCGTGCACTCACTGTCTGAGTGTACACACACCACCCACACTCCATTTCCTTCTGATCGCTGATTGATTATTGTTATTAGTTAGTTCTACTACTTACTGTTACTACTTACTTACTCTTACTGTACTAGGAGTCTAGGACACCCAGTCACTGTGTCCATAGGCTACTAGCTCCTGCGTGCGTGCACTCACTGTCTGAGTGTACACACACCACCCACACTCCATTTCCTTCTGATCGCTGATTGATTATTGTTATTAGTTAGTTCTACTTACTGTTACTACTTACTTACTCTTACTGTACTAGGAGTCTAGGACACTCAGTCACTGTGTCCATAGGCTACTAGCTCCTGCGTGCGTGCACTCACTGTCTGAGTGTACACACACCACCCACACTCCATTTCCTTCTGATCGCTGATTGATTATTGTTATTAGTTAGTTCTACTACTTACTGTTACTACTTACTGTACTAGGAGTCTAGGACACTCAGTCACTGTGTCCATAGGCTACTAGCTCCTGCGTGCGTGCACTCACTGTCTGAGTCAGTGTACACACACCACCCACACTCCATTTCCTTCTGATCGCTGATTGATTATTGTTATTAGTTAGTTCTACTACTTACTGTTACTACTTACTTACTCTTACTGTACTAGGAGTCTAGGACACCCAGTCACTGTGTCCATAGGCTACTAGCTCCTGCGTGCGTGCACTCACTGTCTGAGTGTACACACACCACCCACACTCCATTTCCTTCTGATCGCTGATTGATTATTGTTATTAGTTAGTTCTACTTACTGTTACTACTTACTTACTCTTACTGTACTAGGAGTCTAGGACACTCAGTCACTGTGTCCATAGGCTACTAGCTCCTGCGTGCGTGCACTCACTGTCTGAGTGTACACACACCACCCACACTCCATTTCCTTCTGATCGCTGATTGATTATTGTTATTAGTTAGTTCTACTACTTACTGTTACTACTTACTGTACTAGGAGTCTAGGACACTCAGTCACTGTGTCCATAGGCTACTAGCTCCTGCGTGCGTGCACTCACTGTCTGAGTGTACACACACCACCCACACTCCATTTCCTTCTGATCGCTGATTGATTATTGTTATTAGTTAGTTCTACTACTTACTGTTACTACTTACTTACTCTTACTGTACTAGGAGTCTAGGACACCCAGTCACTGTGTCCATAGGCTACTAGCTCCTGCGTGCGTGCACTCACTGTCTGAGTGTACACACACCACCCACACTCCATTTCCTTCTGATCGCTGATTGATTATTGTTATTAGTTAGTTCTACTTACTGTTACTACTTACTTACTCTTACTGTACTAGGAGTCTAGGACACTCAGTCACTGTGTCCATAGGCTACTAGCTCCTGCGTGCGTGCACTCACTGTCTGAGTGTACACACACACCACCCACACTCCATTTCCTTCTGATCGCTGATTGATTATTGTTATTAGTTAGTTCTACTTACTGTTACTACTTACTTACTCTTACCGTACTAGGAGTCTAGGACACTCAGTCACTGTGTCCATAGGCTACTAGCTCCTGCGTGCGTGCACTCACTGTCTGAGTGTACACACACTAAATTTACTTGTGATTACTACTACTGATTATTGTAACTGCTAGTTGTACTTCCTGACTGTTAATACTTACTTACTGTACTAGGGGACACTCACTCAGTCACCTCACCAACCAACCCACTCCATTAAAGTACCCCACTTTTCACCCGCCCTTTTACAAAACTTTTGTCTATACGCCCAAAACATTGAAGATGTCTGGAAGTGGCAGCCAGCGCGGTTTGGGCAAGGGGAAGGGCAGCAAGGGAATCAGGAAGAGAGGGAGCAGCATTGTGGCAAGCCGCGGCCGCGGGCGCGCCACCATGCACAGTTCCGCAGCAGCAGCAGCAGCGTCAGTGGCTAACATTCCTCCCATAGCCACTGGCCGTGGACGCCTTGGGCGCCGCCCAGGAGGAGCATCTGCAACTCACGCTGCAGAGACACAGCAGCAGCAGCGTGTAGCACCTGCTCCCATTTTCCTCCAGCCGGGTCGGAAACGTCCCATTGAGGAAAAGGATGCAGACACTGTGGTGCAACTCATGACGGAGGATGAGCAGCCCGCCATCAGCTCTGCATCCGAGGCCTCCACCCTCACCACCACCACCACCACCACCCCTGTTCGCAGCAGCCGCCCAGCAGGGTCTGGGGAGGAGGCCAGTTCACCGTCAGTCGCCGACCTCTCATTCAGCACTCTTTTGACCCCAGGCATGATGAGTCAATTGAATGCTGTTGTTGGCGATTTGGAGGAGGAGATGCTGATGGGCACTTTGGGGGAGGAGGGATTGGACAGCAAGACTGTGGCGACAGTCAAGCGTCCCATCCATGCATCAGCAGAGGAGTTTGGGGGGTCATCATCAGAGCAGGACATGTTTCAGGAGGGGCATGATGATGATGACCCGGTGACAGACAGAGACTGGGTGCCAACACATCCAGAGGATGTCGTCCTCAGCAGCTCTGAGGAGGAGGAGGAGGATGCGGTTGTGGGCCTTGCAAGGAGGCGCATCATTGCAAGCATTGGCAGCGTCCCACAGCCTGCTGGTGTCTCAGGCTCAGCAGCAGCAGCAGCAGCATCAGCCAGTACCACCACCAGCCGCACCCAAGACCCCCCCCCCCCCCCAACCACCACAGGGAAACAGGCAGCAGCGCTTCCATGCCGTAGGGGGATGTTTTTGTCACCAATCTGGCGGTTTTTCACCATGCCCACAGTGTACAGCAAGTACGCCACTTGCAACCACTGTCAGCGGAAGTTGAGCAGAGGTGCAGACCCCTTGAAGTTCAGCACCAGCTCGCTGATCAACCACCTTTCTGCGAAACACTTCCACCAGCATGAGGAGTTCCAGAGGCTGAAGGCATCTGGTGCTGGCAGTGGCACCAATCCCATCACTGCACAGCCTTCAGCAGCAGCAGCAGCAACAGCAGCCACCCGCCCTCCTGCTCCTCCAGCAGCACCAGCAGGAGTGCGGAAACGCCCTGCTCCTCCCCCCTCTGCAACTCCTGCCGCCGACACTGAGGCCTGTTCTGGCAGCCAGTCCTCAGTGGCCTCCTCTGCTCCGTCTGCTGATTCCCGTGCCAGCAAAAAGGCACGCCAGAGCCTTTTGAGCGAGTCCTTCCAGGGGGTGGTTAGGGCTCTGCCTCCCAGCAGCCGTCGCGTGCGGCAGCTGAACGGCTTGCTGGCACGGGCCATGTGCTCCCAACTCCTGCCGTACACGCTCGTGCAGGAGGGGAGCGACATGCGGGCGCTGCTTGCTTGTGCAGCCCCAGACTGGCAGCTCCCCAGCAGACACTTCTTCGCCCGCAAGGCCATTCCTGCACTGCACCGCTTTGTGATGGCCAATGTGGAGCGAGGGCTGGAGCACGCGGTTGGTGAAAGGGTCCACGTCACCATGGACTCCTGGAGCAGCCGCTTCGGGACAGGCCGCTACCTGTCCTTCACTGTCCACTGGGTCAGCTTGGTGGAAGGGGGTGAGGATGGGAGAGCAGCAGCGGGCACAGCAGCAGCAGCAACACAGTGGGTGGTGCCACCCCGCAGGGTCAGGGGAACTGCAGCGGGTTCCTCCGATCCTCTGCCATCCTCCGCCACACCTGGCCAAACCCCCCGCCTCAGCAGCAGTGTGAAGGCCCGCCACTGCCAAGCGCTGCTGCACTTGGTCAGCCTTGGCAAGACCAAGCTGACGGCAGCCCACGTGTTGGCCAAACTCCAGGAGCAGGAGCGGATTTGGCTGACCCCCAGAGGCCTCAGAGTCGGAGAGGTGGTGTCCGACAATGGGGCCAATCTGGTTGCTGCCATAGACAGGGGAAACCTGACCCACATCCCCTGTCTTGCCCACGTGCTGAACCTGGTGGTGCAGAAGTTCCTGCGCACCTACCAGGGGATGGACGAGCTGCTGGAAACGGCAAGGAACGTTGTGCGTCACTTCCGGCGCTCGGCTGCAGCCTGTGCGAGCCTGGAAGACGTGCAAAAGGAGCTGGATCTGCCACGCCATCGGCTGATCATTGACGTTCCGACTCGCTGGAACTCCACCCTGGCGATGTTGGAGCGTCTGGTTGAACAGAAGCACGCTGTCAACCACTACCTTGCCCTGGCCACTGTTTCCGCAGCTCAGAGAAGGGACAAGACCAGCAACATCCCGTCCATCGTCCCCGATGATGACTGGAGGCACATGCAGCAGGTGTGCTTAGTGCTGGCTCCCTTCCTGCAGGCCACAAACATGGTGAGCAGGGACCATGCTATGGTCTGCGAGTGGGTGCCCCTGGTTTCTCTGCTGAACAGGGCACTCGATGCTTTGCTGGCACAGGGAGCGGCAGCCTTGGACCAGCAGGAGCGGCAAGCAGCTGCACAGTCCACCTCTGAGGGGGAGGAGGAGGAGGACTTGGTGGAGGTCCCTGACCTGGCTGCTGATGAGGGGGATCAGCGCAGTGCAGCTGAGTTGGTGCGGGGGTGGAGAGAGGATGAGGCAGCAGAGGAGGAGGATGAGGAGGACAGCACTGACGTCGATGTGCCAGCAGACGTGGCCCGCCTCTTCCCAATGGCAGCGCACATGCTGACGTGCCTGCGCAGGGACCCCAGGGTGATCCAGATGAAGCAGAGGGAGGACATCTGGATCAGCATGATGTTGGACCCACGCCTCAAGGGGAAGTTGAGCCAGTTCCTGCCGCCTGCAGGAGGAGACCCAGCGCAACAAATAAGGAGCTTGCAGCAGGCCCTTGTTGAGCGCTTGGAGGAAGCCTTCCCCCAGCCTTCCACCCCCACTGTCCAGCAGCCAGCACAGAGGCAGCAGCAGGTGCCTGCATCCAGCAGCAGCGAGCGCCCCACAGACCTGCTGTCTCTCAGCCACGAGCTCTACAGGACTGTAGAGGCTCCGGCAGCAGTGACTAGAGAGGAGATGCATGCAGCAGCATCCTCCTCCGGTCACAGCCAGCGCCTGACCCGCATGGTGGCTGACTACATGGGGTCCTACAGCGGGCTTGACAGCGATGCCCCTGTTGATCCCATGGAGTATTGGGTCAAGCGCATGGAGATCTGGAGCGAGCTGGCGCAGTACGCCCTGGAAGTGCTGTCCTGCCCCCCTTCCAGCGTGCTGTCCGAGCGCTGCTTCAGTGCAGCTGGTGGCGTGGTCACCGAGAAACGCTCACGTCTGTCTCACAAGTCTGTGGACAGACTGACGTTTCTCAAGATGAACCAGGCGTGGGTGGAAGGCGAGTTCCTGGCCCCTGTTGTCGGCGAGAGGGGGACATGAACTGGCTGCCGGAACTTAGTACCATCGTTAATGTGCCTTACCACCCTTTACCACCTCCTGGCTCCTGCTCACTAAGCCAGCCTGGTTCACTTTGACTATTACGTCGCCTGCAGCCACACATTTCACACCTACAGTGGGCTGCTGCTGTGTACTGCCCTTCTGCTGTCTGTCTGTGTTTCCCACTGCCAGGGTACACAGAATTACCGTCTGCTGCCACTCTGCCACCAGCTATTACGTCACAACAATAGCTGCTCACACTGCTCCTCCATTCCTCCTGCTGCTGCTGTCTGTCTGTGTTTCCCACTGCCAGGGTACACAGAATTACCTTCTGCTGCCACTCTGCCACCAGCTATTACGTCAAAACAATAGCTATATTGGTTGTAAAACCAAAACCAAAAAAAACCAATAAAAAAAAAAAAAGGTTTAATTTTTCTGAGGTGCCCGGGTTGAAAACTGTGTTGTCCCAGTTGTGTATTGGACACAATGTGGGCTGCACGACCGCTGTCTGGGACCTCCTGTTGTGTTTATTTACAGCCCTGGTATCACCGCTAGGTACCAGGGCTATTATGTCACGCTGCCTACCTGCTGCCACACTCACACTGCTCCTCCATTCCTCCTGCTGCTGCTGTCTGTCTGTGTTTCCCACTGCCAGGGTACACAGAATTACCGTCTGCTGCCACTCTGCCACCAGCTATTACGTCACAACAATAGCTGCTCACACTGCTCCTCCATTCCTCCTGCTGCTGCTGTCTGTCTGTGTTTCCCACTGCCAGGGTACACAGAATTACCTTCTGCTGCCACTCTGCCACCAGCTATTACGTCAAAACAATAGCTATATTGGTTGTAAAACCAAAACCAAAAAAAACCAATAAAAAAAAAAAAAGGTTTAATTTTTCTGAGGTGCCCGGGTTGAAAACTGTGTTGTCCCAGTTGTGTATTGGACACAATGTGGGCTGCACGACCGCTGTCTGGGACCTCCTGTTGTGTTTATTTACAGCCCTGGTATCACCGCTAGGTACCAGGGCTATTATGTCACGCTGCCTACCTGCTGCCACACTCACACTGCTCCTCCATTCCTCCTGCTGCTGCTGTCTGTCTGTGTTTCCCACTGCCAGGGTACACAGAATTACCGTCTGCTGCCACTCTGCCACCAGCTATTACGTCACAACAATAGCTGCTCACACTGCTCCTCCATTCCTCCTGCTGCTGCTGTCTGTCTGTGTTTCCCACTGCCAGGGTACACAGAATTACCTTCTGCTGCCACTCTGCCACCAGCTATTACGTCAAAACAATAGCTATATTGGTTGTAAAACCAAAACCAAAAAAAACCAATAAAAAAAAAAAAAGGTTTAATTTTTCTGAGGTGCCCGGGTTGAAAACTGTGTTGTCCCAGTTGTGTATTGGACACAATGTGGGCTGCACGACCGCTGTCTGGGACCTCCTGTTGTGTTTATTTACAGCCCTGGTATCACCGCTAGGTACCAGGGCTATTATGTCACGGCGAGCTGCCTGCCTCATTGACTGCCTGCTGCCACACACTCATCCTCCTCCTCCTGCTGCTGAATTTACCTCCTGCTGTCTTTGTGTTTCCACTGCCAGGGAGCACATACAATGGCGCTTCCAACATGCGTGCGCCCACCAGCTATTTGTTACGCTCAAAAATAGCTGCATTTCTTTAAAAAAAAATTTGAAAAGAGAAATACGTGAAGAAGAAGAAGAAGACGATATTGAAAAAGAAGGAGAAGGAGAAGATGAAGAAGAAGATGAAGAAGAAGATGAAGAAGAAGAAGATGAAGATGAAGATGAAGAAGAAGAAGATGAAGAAGAAGATGAAGAAGATGAAGATGAAGAAGAAGAAGAAGATGATGAAGAAGATGAAGAAGAAGAAGAAGAAGATGAAGAAGATGAAGAAGAAGAAGAAGAAGATGAAGAAGAAGAAGATGAAGAAGAAGATGAAGAAGATGAAGAAGAAGATGAAGAAGATGAAGATGAAGAAGAAGAAGAAGATGATGAAGAAGATGAAGAAGAAGAAGAAGAAGATGAAGAAGATGAAGAAGAAGAAGAAGAAGATGAAGAAGAAGAAGAAGAAGATGAAGAAGATGAAGAAGATGAAGAAGATGAAGAAGAAGATGAAGATGAAGAAGATGAAGATGAAGAAGATGAAGATGAAGAAGATGAAGAAGATGAAGAAGAAGAAGAAGATGAAGAAGAAGAAGAAGAAGATGAAGAAGAAGATGAAGAAGATGAAGATGAAGAAGAAGAAGAAGATGATGAAGAAGAAGAAGAAGAAGAAGAAGAAGATCTAGAAGAAGATTAAGAAAGATAAAGAAGAAGAAGAACAAGTATATACAGTAACACTACACTACTGAACCAAATTAAGGACACAACTTCTCTTTCCACATTTTTTTTTAAAGGAACATCCCCACATAATCACTTGCTGTTGTTACTTGGAAAAAAAGATGTTTCTTGCATCATTCACCCTCAAAACAAGTGTTGGAAGCTATTTTGGGCCAATTCGAATAGTCAGCTCGAATAGTGAGCTCGAATACCGACTCGAATAGTGAGCTCGAAGTCCGAGGTCGAATCGAATAGTAAAAAATATTCGACTCGAATATTCGACTGACCTCGAATAATTTACTATTCGAATTCGACCAAATTCGAATTTTTAAAAGGGGTATTTGAGCATCACTGGTCATACAAATAAAATTTTCTTTATGTACAAAATGTACAATACTGCTTTTTTATTACATATGTTTGCTGTTAAATATTAAATATTACATTATTACATAAACTATTATAAGTCATTTCAAACACTTTAAAAGTACGTTGAAAACAATCAAAGACGTAGTTTATACTACATATCCAAATTCAGAGTTGCCCAAAAGTAAATCATTTATCCATATTTCACCATGTTTAAAACAAGACTCAACTTACAGATTAGAGTTGGGCCGAACCTCCGATTTTAGGTTCGCGAACCGGGTTCGCGAACTTCCGCGGAAGGTTCGGTTCGCGTTAAAGTTCGCGAACCGCAATAGACTTCAATGGGGATGCGAACTTTGAAAAAAAAAATAATTATGCTGGCCACAAAAGTGATGGAAAAGATGTTTCAAGGGGTCTAACACCTGGAGGGGGGCATGGCGGAGTGGGATACACGCCAAAAGTCCCCGGGAAAAATCTGGATTTGACGAAAAGCAGCGTTTTAAGGGCAGAAATCACATTGAATGCTAAATGACAGGCCTAAAGTGCTTTAAAACATCTTGCATGTGTATACATCAATCAGGTAGTGTAATTAAGGTACTGCTTCACACTGACACACCAAACTCCACTGAACAGAACAGGTATGCAGTGGCGGGTTCACTAAACAGGTATACAGTGGCGGGTCCACTGAACAGAACAGGTATGCAGTGGCGGGTTCACTGAACAGGTATGCAGTGGTGGGTTCACAGAACAGGTATGCAATGGTGGGTTCACAGAACAGGTATGCAGTGGCAGCAGGATCACTGAACAGGTATGCAGTGGTGGGTGGGTTCACAGAACAGGTATGCAGTGGTGGGTTCACAGAACAGGTATGCAGTGGCAGGATCACTGAACAGGTATGCAGTGGTGGTGGGTGGGTTCACAGAACAAGTATGCAGTGGCAGGATCACTGAACAGGTATGCAGTGGTGGGTGGGTTCACAGAACAGGTATGCAGTGGCAGCAGGATCACTGAACAGGTATGCAGTGGTGGGTGGGTTCACAGAACAGGTATGCAGTGGTGGGTTCACAGAACAGGTATGCAGTGGCAGGATCACTGAACAGGTATGCAGTGGTGGTGGGTGGGTTCACAGAACAAGTATGCAGTGGCAGGATCACTGAACAGGTATGCAGTGGTGGGTGGGTTCACAGAACAGGTATGCAGTGGCAGCAGGATCACTGAACAGGTATGCAGTGGTGGGTGGGTTCACAGAACAGGTATGCAGTGGTGGGTTCACAGAACAGGTATGCAGTGGCAGGATCACTGAACAGGTATGCAGTGGTGGTGGGTGGGTTCACAGAACAAGTATGCAGTGGCAGGATCACTGAACAGGTATGCAGTGGTGGGTGGGTTCACAGAACAGGTATGCAGTGGCAGCAGGATCACTGAACAGGTATGCAGTGGTGGGTGGGTTCACAGAACAGGTATGCAGTGGCAGGATCACTGAACAGGTATGCAGTGGTGGTGGGTGGGTTCACAGAACAGGTATGCAGTGGCAGGATCACTGAACAGGTATGCAGTGGCAGGATCACAGTACAGGTATGCAGTGGGCTGAGGGCTCACTGAACAGAACAGGTATGCAGCCAGGAAGAAGTTAAGCCTAACTAATCTTTCCCTATATGAGAGACTGCAGCAGCTCGCCCTACTCTCACTAATGCAGGCACACGAGTGGCCGTAATGGCCGCCGCTGCCTGCCTTATATAAGGGGGGTGGGGCTCCAGGGGCTAGTGTAGCCTAATTGGCTACACTGGGCCTGCTGACTGTGATGTAGAGGGTCAAAGTTGACCCTCAGGTGCATTATGGGGCGAACCGAACTTCTTCCGCAAAACGTTCGCGTGCGGTACCCGCACGCGAACCACCTAAGTTCGCGCGAACCACGTTCGCCGGCGAACCGTTCGGCCCAACTCTATTACAGATTCAACTTATAATCTCCTGGAAGAGAACCTGTTTATAAGTAGTGGACTGCATGTATTTAGAAGTCATGCTGCCCAGGGCACCACTGAGTCCTCATGCTTTTCCCTCTACAGATAGAATGCAAGGATGACTGAACCACAGTCCTCCAACCACTGACACAATACAAGGACATAGGTGTTAATGATGGTGAGATTCAGGGATAAATGGTTCAAGAGCTGGTGGAAAGGGAATCAGGTTAGTAAAGGGCTCACATGGTCAGCCTGTGTCCGGGCAGTGAAGGGTTAGCATAGCAACACAGGAACTGTGCTTACTAAACTAGAGAAAGTACAGCAGAATCCTGGCTATCAATTCCACACCATTGTCAAATAAAGCTACGATAATCATTCATGTGGCCTGTGATGCCACTTCCTGTATGGAAGTCATTATCTGAGCTTCTGTTTTGAAAGTCTGGGTTGTGACGCACTACAGCATACTTCTAGTTGCTTGGTCCAAATGATTAGAGGAAAAACAAATACAATATCACAAAGCACTTCCATTTATCGTAGTATTGCAGACACCACAATAAATGTATCAAGAATTGCAGTAATACTGCAGATAATTACAGAGGCAAACTACAAATACTCATGACTTTATAAATTGACCATTGACCGCTCAGTTCTATCTCCCACAGACTGTAGTTCAGTGGTCCTGCATGTTATACACACATCTTATTCAGAATAAGCTGACTGGTCAAGGTGTATTTGTGGCATTTGGGAGGAAAACAAAAGGGAACATAAGGGAAACAAAACTATTCCACAAAGATAGTATCTCCTAGTGGTGATATAACATAAGACATGGATTCTGTTAGTGATAATAAATGCTAGTCACTAATCTGTTGTGCTGCCAATACATATGAAGTTGTCACTGCATCTTTTCTGTATTTTCAGACATTATCATTTTTAGGAATAACATGTCCAGTGTCAAATAACAAGAGGTAACAGAATCCATTCACAAATGGGTGAAGGACACATGTCTGTGTCTGGATGTGCACAGGCATATATGAATATAGGCAAGTCAACATAAGTCATTTCATACAGAACAGATTTTCCCTTCCCATTGAATGCATTATTCAGTGATTTGTTGATGAAATTGTCCTGAAGTCTACCTTTACTGCAGATCGTCTGTTTAATTGGGACTAGATGAATTTATTCATAAAGAGAAGGGCAAATACAAAACCAGTTATCTCCAAGAGGCTATTAGATTACATCCATGGAAAGGAGATTAGTGAAGGTCACTAGAAGGGCCCATTTACACTATGCGGGTTGAGTAATGCCTGCATTTTAGAGCGCGTTATTTGTGCGTTTTATCATTTATCTACAAACAGTTTCATTATAATGTACAGTATGTGGTACATAAAATGTGCTGCAGTGCAGTAAAATGATGCTGCCCACTATAAAACACTTAGCGCGAATAGCTGCATCCAAAGCTGTCAGCAGTACATTGTCATGTTAAAAAACACAGTGTGCATAATGTGATTAGGCCGCAAAGCTAATTGTGATAATTGACTTCTGCCAGCAGAGGACAGTGTAGAGTAGATGCAAGTGTTAACGTAGCAGTACATGAATATGTGAAGTATGATCACCGGGCACAGGATTTCTGGTGACATGTCCCTGGCACAGGAGTCCCACTTGCAGCTTATTACATTCCTATACAAATTGCTAGAGCCCGCTTAGAGATTTGAAACCTCATTGTATGCACATGCTTTCAAATGTTGAAGGTACCAAGACTGCTGACAAGTGCTGACTTACCTCTACTGCCACTAGCCTATTGGCTTAATTGACAAAGACAGCCACAAACATTTTCTAACATCTCCATTGTGGATATCATAAGTAATCTAGTAAACTAAGAATAGGTTCATTAAAAGTATTAAACTATTGCATTGTTAGCAGGGCTGGATTTGTATCTTACACCACCTGAGGCCCATTGTCCCCAGCAGGCCCCCACCTCCTTATTTCCTTCTGTGCCCTCTCTTGTCTTTCTATGCCCCCTTCTGCCACCCTGTTCTTCTGTGTCTCTAACGCTCTGTCTGCCCCCCTCTGTGCATCCTACTTTCCTACTGTGCCCCCTCTTTTCTCCTGTGCCCTCTCTTTTACCTTCTTCTCTCCTCTCCCCATGTGCCCCTCCTCCTCTCCATCTGCTCCCTTCTGTTTGACACATACACACAGACACACACACACACACACAGACACACACACACACACACACACACACACAGACACACACACACACACACACGCACACACAATAAACTTGACCTCCAAATTTCTCAAATCTCAGTCCTATTGAATTCTATTGAATGTGCTAGAACAGGTCCCACCTGACAATTTTGACAATTTACAGGATTTTATATGTATCCCTGAACCGGGAGGGGCGGGGGTAATGAATACAGCCCACGGTGGCTAGGTTACCTCCTCCTGAGTGTTCTGGTGGTGCTCATTGTCCTCAGCGCCCCTCTGTTTCCCGTCCTTGGTCCTCTAAGTATTCAAAGGGTTCCTTCAGTTGTATACTTTTCCAGTAAATTTCCTCAAGCGGCACCATATGTGCTTCAGAAATGTGCCGCAGGCACTTTCTTTCACTGCACCTGTGCAGTTCAGAATAACTCTGTGCAGCTCAGAGGAACTTACAGAAGACTCAGCAGGTAAGAGCACTCAGGTACAGGGAACAGGAGGCACCCCAGGTACAACAAGAAACATCAGGACATATGAGGAGGTAATCTAGCCCACTATGGGCTTTATTCAAATGTTTTATTCCCAGTTCAGGGGTAATTTAAAGAGGAGCTGTCAGCCATACTATCTCAGAAAAACCACACACACATATACATATATATATATATATATATATATATATATATATATATATATATATATATATATATATATATATATATATATATATATATATACACTTGTTTTCCGTACATAACATATGCACTGCACTGGCCACATTTTTTTTTTAGTGATTTTTTTCTATATTAAAAAAGAGAAAATCCTTCTTAGGATTTTGTATTTTGACTCTGTCTATCTTGAAGCAAATCCTGATATTATTTCATCCATTACTCTGTCTGTGTATGCATTGCCCACCCTCCTCCCAGTCTTCAGACACTCCCGCCTAGCTCTGCTGTAGAAAGTGCATTGTCATTGTGTGACTCTGCAGAGCTGGTTTATTGGATTTAATTTCAGAAGCTGCTTTTCTCAGCTTCTCAGCATGAGAAATATTGGCCAATCAGAAAGGAACAGAGGTGTGGGAGGGGAAAACAAGAGAGAAAGAGGCTTCAACCAATCAGGCTGCATTAGTTATGTCTGAGGGGAAAGTATAAAAAAAAAAGAAAACCCAGCATGCCCTGCAATTTCTTTGTGCGGCAATGTACCGAACAAGAGCCTGGGAAACTGGGGAATTATCTTTTATTGAGAAAAAAAGTAAGAGTGATTTGTAACTTTTGTATTGCCTGGATAGCGTCTTCATTACTTGTTTAGCAGATAAAACTAAATAATTGATTTTTTTATTTTATGCCTGACAGTTACACCTTTTGCAGGATTATATTTATGATCAGAAATGTGCAGGATGTGCTGCAAATGTCCAGATGTCACATACCACATGACATCATCTGGGGTCTTGAGTCGGAACTTTTCTAGAGGCACGAGAGTGAGCTAGATAATAGATATTATGCCTTGCAGGTGGTATTAATGGGTTAACTGATCACACACACACAAGTGAGAAGAACACACATCATTAGTAAGATTGTATTTTTAGCATTTATAATGTCAACTTTAGCACAGCTTTATACTTCCGTGCTATCAGATCTTCTTAGATCACCTGCCCTTATGCAGTTTGTAAATGGAAATGTGTCAAATCTCATTGTGTTTGCTATATTTAGCTTTTCTTGTCACTTCAGTGATTAAATTGGGAGTTGAGGCATGGAAAGGAACTCTCTGATAAAGTCTGTGCTAGTATGAATATTCTAGCACTAAGCTGCTGCTAATCATTAAAGTCAATGGCACACATCTGGGGAGCATTTCCTAAACTTGGTCTAATTAGATAGGATAAACATTAATTCGACAAGTGCAAAACAAACAAAAGCCAAATAAAATATATTGTTACACAGCTAGAATGTTTTGCAGCATTATTTGAAAAAGTGGAAATGCAGATTTAGTTTTCTAAAACATATTAGTGCCTGTTTACAATGTGGAATATGTCCTTAGTACATAGTGCAAATAAATGAAACACCAACTCTGAGCACACTTATGACATGATCATTTTATTGTGATTACAATATTAGTGTAAAAGGAACAGAGTGGGACAAGGTCCTCCAGCACCCAAGGCTGATGCTGGAGATACACGGTACGTTTCTGTACCGTGTATCGACCAGCTGATCCGGCCAGCTGATAATATTCAGCTGGCCCGATCAAGCCGCTCGACTCCCGCCCGCTCGATCCTCGCCGAAAGACAATGGCAAGGAATCGAGCGCCGATAAGGAATCGCCGGCGGGACGAGCGGGCAGACCGGCGGGGACGCGGCTGGGGTCGATCCGGCGGCTAATCGGCCGTCAGATCGACCCATGTATTCCCAGCATAAGACACCAAAGTGCCCCCCCATCCCTCCCACCCCAGCCGTCACACACTGATTGCTATAAGACTAATAAGCCCAGCGGGAGGGTCTGATGGACCTGTCGTTCCTTATAGTACGCACCTTTAGAGGCGCCCAGGGCCAAAACACCCCCCAACACCGTAATCTCTAGCTATCTGGTTTGCAGTCAATGCCATGTATTCCCTTTTCTTATCTCTCTCTGCTTCAAACGCAATAGGAGAATGATAGCTGAATGAGTTGTGCGCCCCCTCCTACACTGCGCCCTGAGGCTGGAGCCTCTCTCGCCTCTGCCTCAGTCCGGCCCTGAAAAGGAATGTTTGCCAGACTAAGCTGCCTTGCTTTCAGTACTATAGCCATGCTCCCATCCACCTACATACTGTAAGTATAATCTATGCTCTCATCCAATCTAAAGGCTAGAGTATCATTAGCTTGCTGTGAGGGGCATAACTCAGCTTCTCCAATACCTAGAAATGAAACAGGGAATTTGGGTGCCAGCAGCCACATAGTAAAAAAAGTGCAGCATAATCCACAATGTTAACCCTTTAACTGCTAAATAAAGTAAAACTTTATTTAAAACGTTATTTGGCTGCAGGGCCGAATTGTTCCTGCTGCTGGGCAAGTATGCCTTCCCCAGCCTTGCAGACTAGCAGGGTATGCCGAGTGGGTAGCAGAGAGCTTTTATAGGTACCTATCCGGACAGCTGGATCATCTTCTTCTTCCTCTACTGCGGTGGCAATTTCAGCCCGACATGTCTGCTGGGTTCTGATCACATGTGACATGTGATCAGGATCCAGGAGATTGTGCCAGTGTTACAGCGCTGCTGGGTGGTGGAAGAGGGGAGAAGGAAGAGTCTTCCACCTCTTCCATCACCCTTCTTCCACCACCGGGTGTCGCTGTAACGCTGACATCGTCTCCTGGATCCCAATCACATATCATATCGTAATCGGATGTGATCGGGACCCAGCAGACCTGTCGGAAGTTGAGAGCCACTACTGGAGGGAGAGGAGGAAAAAAAGCTGCTGTTGGGCCGATTGTCGCTATATGGATGTCTACCTAATAGTTTTGGGAGACGGAGTTACTGTGAAAAAAAATCTGTGTTCCAGGTCTACATAATGTAACCTTCACTCTTTCTCCCTCGGGGGAGGGAGGACAGATGTAATTCTGGCAGCTATTTACAAGCAATAGGCCCGCCACTTCTCTGTCAGCAGTGGTGGAGAGGGGGCAACAATGCAATAATGCGAAGAGTTTGCGTCATTGATGAGAGAGAATTGTAACACATTTTGTGAAGAATGCTTTAAAAATAAAACCTATAAAGGTTGCAACTCTTGTGATGCTGTTGAGATAACAATTTTCACTTTTCTTGTTTTCACTTCAAGCAGGAAAAATTCCATTTGCTAAAAATCCTCTAGAGCCTGGTTGGTTATTTTCAGTGAAAACAGGCAATGTGAATTTGTTTTGCTTTAGACAAGACAAATAACATTTATGTTGCGCTTTTCTCCTGGCAGACTCAAATCGCCAGAGCTGCAGACACCAGGGTGCGCTCTATAGGCAGTAGCAGTGTTACGGAGTCTTGCGCAAGATCTCCTCACTGAATTGGTGCTGGCTTACTGATGCTTTTACACTTCATGCTTTATGGCATCAAATCCTCAGGTTTTTTTTTCTCATTTCTTTTTTTGATACATTCCTTGGTATGTTTTGGCCATGGCTTAGCACTAATGGTTTTTCTGATTGTATTTTTTATCCTAAGCACAAAAAAAAATCTGCATATGATGTGATGTGCAATAATTGTGTGCAAACTGCAAAGTCATAGTCATTCACATTACTATTCAGTTTATGCAGGGAGGCTGTGCAAGCGTTTATGGACCAACAATAATAATATTGGTATATGTGGTTTCACATGAACTTAGGAAGCCTGCAGGTCCTCTCTTTGCATGCGCAGGCTTCCTGGCTTCTTCCCACTCCCTCTGCCACGCATCATTATGTGGGTCACATGCGGAGGGGAGGGAGGAAGTCAGGAAGCCTGCCCATGAGCAGGGAGGACCCGCAGGCTTCCTGGTCCGGGGCACAGCGCGACTTTGCCTCAGTGACGCTTGTTGCCATGTAATTTATAGCAGCCACCCGGAGAGAAGCAGTGCTTACTGAAGGGGCTGGTGAGTGTCCCCTCTTTCCTAGTGGCTGGATAGTGTACTGGTTAAGGCCACTGCCTTTGACATGGGAGACCAGGGTTCGAATCCTGGCTAGGGTCTGTACCAATTCAATAAGGAGTTCAAGGCAAGACTCCCTAACACTGCGGGTTGGCCTCTTGAGCGCATCCCAGGGGCTGCAGCTCTTGAGTGCTTTGAGGCTGATAGGAGAAAAGCGCTATACAAATGTTCGGATTATTATTACTAAATAGCCGTGGGTATGCTTATATGCATACCCATGGCTTCTGCTTAGGGTCCCTTTACCGGTGGTCTGGAGGAGGACGTGGAAAGCCTCTGGAGGATCCAGAGGCCTCCCTCTACCATTGTAAGTATCTAACGTTTCCTTTTAACAAAGCCAAAGGTTTACTTTAACCTATTTGCATGTAAGCTCAAATGGGCTCTCTTTTCTTTCGTGATTTTTTTCTACTGTGTATGTAATGTAGGTCCTTATTTCCCACCTCTATGTACGATGCATTAGCTGACTTGTTTAGTTCCGTATTATCTGAAATCCATTGTTTTCTGTCTATAATTTGTATTCTCTATTGTACAGCACTACAAAAAATGCTGGTGATATTTAACTCCAAAACAATAATAATAGTAGTAATCAAAGCAGAAAAGTAAAACATGTAAAGTGATTTGCTAGGCATCAGTCATTCTTGCTTTATTAACTCTAGCACAGAAAGCAGCGTGTCTTTAGGTAGGACAAATCTGCTGAGTAGAAGCGATTGTTTCCTTTGCCTTTCAGATTTTTAGATCATCATAAATAATATGTTTTAATGCTACATACTGCAGAGATGTTTTATCTGTCTAATATGGGAAAATGCAAGCTCAGGGCCAACTATTCTGAGTGCATCTCATGTTATCTGAAAACCTGTTTGCCCTGATTCTGAACATCTGCTGTCTGTTTTTCTGTCCATATTTTCTTATTCAGAAGGGATTAAGTTTTTTTTTTCTCCCCATTTATGGACTCAATATAGTTTATGTAAAATTTCATTTTGGCTGACCTTCACTATTCTCTTTAGTTCTATAGGTTGATTAGGTATGACCTGATATTTAAAGCACACCTGAACTGTGGAAAAACTTTTACTTACCTGGGGTGCCTTCCAGCCCCACCAGTCTTTGAGGTCCCTCATTGTCCTCCAGGTCCCTGCCGTTGTACTGAAGTCGCTATGATAAAATTTTCCGACCCAGCTTGGTCACACACTATGGCGCATGTGCTGTTGCAGCGGGGCGTCTCCTCAATCTCACTCCCAAGGCCTGGAGCTTTCTGTGCATGCACGGTTACAAGTCTTCACAAGCCACACATACACAGAATGCTCCTGTGGTCGAGGACCTGGTGGACACTAAAGACACTGAGAGGGGGCTGGAAGAAGCTCCATGTAAATAAGAGTCAATTTTTTCCCCCAGTTCAATTGGGCTTTAACTAACTAACTAACGACCGCGTCACGCCGATGGACGTGAGCGTGGCGGCAGCCCCAGCATCGCCTAACGTGGATTGGCATCAAGTCCTGCAGTTGCAGTTTAGCAGGGAACACGTGTGCGAATGTGCGATCGTTCCCTGCCAGTCGGATCAGCCTGCTAGATCGCGGCTAGCAGACTGTTTCCAGCCGAAATGGGAAATACATCCCCTTTGTTCACCATTGTACAGTGCTGCGATCTCCTGCAGCGCTGTATGGTGGACACTCGGCTGCCCCTCAGAGCCGCTGGGGAATGAAGCCCTCTCATCACCGTCCTGTGGCAATTTAGGATGGCTAAGGGGAAGGGAGAGGGAGGAAGGATGGAGGGAAAAGCCTAACTTTTTGTAATAAAAAAAAAAAAAACAATGATTGCAGCAGCGATCAGAGTCCTCCAAAAGAGTATCCTATTAAGGACAATAAAAGGAGGAAAACTTCATTTGTGTGTTTAGTTCTAGGGCTGTCCAGTACGCTTAAAGAGCTGCACAGCCCTATATTGTGAAAAATGGCCTGGTCACTAGACGGGTGTAAGCCTGTGGTCCTAAAGTGGTTAAACATGACAGGTCAAGAAGTTTTTGTGTAAATTCCAATCTCTCTATACTGAAATGTACTCTTATCTACACACAAAAATATCCCGTAGTTTTCCTAACAAGTGTGGGAGAAATGTTATGATTTTCTGTCTGTCACAATGCGTATTGTTTTGTTAACTAATAAATTCATCCAAAGAACTCCTTACTTTTCAATATAACTCCTGATGTTCACAAAAATGAAAGCCATGCCCCCATATAGTGCAAGCTAAGTCCTCCGAGGTCACCCACTGAGTTTACAATTAGTGTGCCTATCTCAGCACAGAGCTGACTTTCCTTACTGAACTGGCTCAAACAATCTAATGTTCAGTCTTGTTACAAATTGAGTCACTGGCATGGGCGTCCGCACATATGGCAAAACCGGGCATCTGCCCGAGCCTGGCCGCCCGCTGCCCCCCCCTGGCCGCGTGCCCGTGCAGCCAGCAGGAGGGGAACACGCAGAGAAGAGAGAGAGCGCTATGGGCACAGTGGGGAAGGGCGGACGTCTCCCCCCCCCTTCCCTCACCTTAGGGGTCTCTCTCTCCCTCGCTGTCCCCTCCGGAATGAAGTGTGCAGCGGCTGGCAGCGGTGGGCGGAACTTACCTCCTCTCGCTCCTGCGCCGGAAGTTCTGGTGCCGCACTCTGGTCTGGATCAGGCCAGAGTAGCGGCTAATCCATCCGGCGCGTGCGACGAGAGGAGGTAAGTTCCGCCCACCGCTGCCAGCCGCTGCACACTTCATTCCGGACTCCGGAGGGGAGAGCGAGAGAGGGAGGGAGAGCCCCCTAAGGTGAGTGCCCATAGCTCTCCCTCTTCTCTCCGCTGCTCCCCTCCTCCTGCACACATGGCCACTTTTTCTGGGGACATATCCCCCTGGCTACATATACCGGGACATATACCCCTGCCTACATATACTGGGACATATACCCCTGCCTACATATACTGGGACATATACCCCTGCCTACATATACTGTCTGGGACATATACCCCTGCCTACATATACTGTCTGGGACATATACCCCTGCCTACATATACTGTCTGGGACATATACCCCTGCCTACATATACTGGGACATATACCCCTGCCTACATATACCCCTGCCTACATATACTGTCTGGGACATATACCCCTGCCTACATATACTGGGACATATACCCCTGCCTACATATACTGGGACATATACCCCTGCCTACATATACTGGGACATATACCCCTGCCTACATATACTGTCTGGGACATATACCCCTGCCTACATATACTGTCTGGGACATATACCCCTGCCTACATATACTGTCTGGGACATATACCCCTGCCTACATATACTGGGACATATACCCCTGCCTACATATACCCCTGCCTACATATACTGTCTGGGACATATACCCCTGCCTACATATACTGGGACATATACCCCTGCCTACATATACTGGGACATATACCCCTGCCTACATATACTGGGACATATACACCTGCCTACATATACTGGGACATATACCCCTTGCCTACATATACTGGGACATATACCCCTGCCTACATATACTGGGACATATACCCCCGCCTACATATACTGGGACATATACCCCTGGCTACATATACTGGGACATATACCCCTGCCTACATATACTGGGACATATCCCCCTGGCTACATATACTGGGACATATACCCCCTGCCTACATATACTGGGACATATACCCTTGCCTACATATACTGGGCACATATACCCCTGGCTACCTGTTCTGGGGACATCTCTACCCCTGGCTACCAGTTCTGGGGACATCTATACCGCTGGCCACCTATTCTGGGGACACCTATAGACCTGGGGCTACCTATTTTTGGGGAACCACTGCTGTCAGATTGAGTGTATTTTGGGGAACTGCTGCCAGGTGAGAGGTGTCTACATATTAAGGGGGCATTCTGCCTATTTATGTGAAAAGCTGTCTATTTATGTGCCTCATGACTGCTGAATTTGTCTTGTTGCGGGCCTCATGGTTACTGACTTTGTCTTGTTGGGGGCCTCATGATTTGTTGGGGGCCTCAAGATTGCTGAATTTGTCTTGTTGGGGGCCTCATGATTGCTGAATTTGTCTTGTTGGGGGCCTCATGATTGCTGAATTTGTCTTGTTGGGGGCCTCATGATTGCTGAGTTGGTCATGTTGGGGGCCTCATGATTGCTGAATTTGTCTTGATGGGGGGGGCCTCATGATTGCTGAATTTGTCTTGTTGGGGGTCACATGATTGCTAACTGCGAGACTATGGAAAAAGCTGAATCATCATCATATGAGACAATAGCATTAAACCTACTTTTTCTGCTTTTTAAAACAGAAAATGAAACTGGGAGGTTCTAAAAAAAATGAATATTTTTTTTCAGGAGTACGATGGATGAAATTGTTTATCTTCACAGTTTATTTTCAACTTAATTTTCCATAATGTTCATGTATGAGTTAAAACGTTTGTATTTAGTTTAAATTGCTGTTGGCACTTTGTGATAGTAAAGTGACTTTGCAGTTTGGACACTCGACCTCCAAAAGGTTCGCCACCACTGTCCTAATCTAATGTCCCACCATTGCTTAGTTCATGTAAACTTGTCTCCACCCACGACCACACCCACATTCTGGTTCATGACAACACCCATTTTTCGGCGCGGCGCGCTGAGCGCGCCGCATGACGTAGCTCCATTTTTTGGCGCGCCAACACCAGCCCAAATTTTTAACTCCCCACTTTTTGCCCCCCCCTGGAAAATTTTCTGCGGACGCCCATGGTCACTGGTGTAAAAATTGCATTTCCTTTTTTGCTCCTCTACTCCAATGAGATTCCAGTTAGAATGGACTGATTTGGGTCTCCCAGGGGGCTTAAAAAGGTGCAAAGAGTACAGACCACAGTGGAGTGGAAAGAGCACTTGCCCACTTTGTCATAGGACTAACCTGACTAACTATGCACACACACTAAATTTTGATATTTAAAATGATAGCACTGGCAGCTGGCAAGTACAAGTCACTCTGCAAGCACTTGCAAATATGTAAATAGGAACCACAGACTTGAGCTGACTGTAACTCTTGTTTTTAAGTTTATCATGTGTCTGTTTTATACTGTACACATCAGTACTGTCTGCTGAAGCATTTAGTTATGAAGTTATTTACTTCACAATATTACAAACATACATACAATACTTATTATTATTATTATTAACTCCCCAAACACACACACACATCTCATAATTCTAGTGACATATAGACTTTATGCTGAGACTTGAAACCTTAATGGATAATTGTTATTGTGGTTCCTGCTCCAACTCAGTGTGAAATGCTTCCTGCTTTTATTCCCAAATTGTGTGAGGAGAACTCCCTATAACAACAACAACATGCATTTAAAGTGAAAATCCACTTTATCTAAAAAAAAAAAATATTTTTTTATGCAATGTTACATATACAATGTAACATTTCCACAGTTTATCCAAGAAGCATATGCAAACGCAGGGGGGTATTACAGCTGCCCAGAATCTCCCCTCAGACCAGGGCCCCTGCAATGTCTGGGGACAGGCATAAGTTGTTACAGCAGAATATCTGCCGACATCCTGCAGCTCACAGCACTGCCCCCCTCCTTTTTCTACTACAGTTGACTTTGGATGGAGCAGCAGCATGTGTACAGAGCATGGAGAAGCAGCGTGTGTAGAGAGCATGGAGCAGCTCTGGGAAACGTAACCATTTCCCCCACCCCCGTAGAGTATATCTATGCCCCTCTAAACTCTACTTCCGCGTCTGGGGCATAGATATAGGTACTCCCGCCACCACCACCACTGTGTGCATGCTTCCGCACTCGTTCACATCGCTGCCCGCTCACCCTGGAGAACAATGAATGGGAAAGCAGTTCCCTTTCGTTGATCTAAGTCTCCGTAGAAATGATGTCGCGTGATCATTGTGAAGAAAAAGGTTTCTCATCCTCAGTACACTTCCAGTAAGCTTACATAGTATGCTTACAGGACGTGTTAAAATAATGACTGAGGCCACCTTGTGGGCAAATAGTAAAAATACACCAACAAAGGTTTTTTTTTCCCATTAAAAGCATTTTTTTTACATTTAAAAATAACTAATAACTAATCTCCCTCCCACACTCTTCCCAAGGTACCCAAACATTTTTTTTATAATGAATAAAAAAAAATACATAAATAGTTACCTTACAGACTGAACTTTTTAATATGTATGTCAAGAGGGTATATTACTATTATTTTTCTAATTACAGGCTTGTAAATAGTGATGGACGCAAAACTGAAAAAATGCACCTTTATTTCCAAATAAAATATTGGCGCCAGACATTGTGATAGGGACATAATTTAAATGGGGTAATAACCAGTACAAATGGGCTAATAAATTATTATTATTATTTAAAAACTATAATGGCCAAAAACTGGAAAATAATTTCTCATCTATGTTTTTCTTATTTTTCTGTTAAAAAACATATAGAATAAAATACTTGGAATACTGTACCACCCAAAGAAAGCCTAATTGGTGGTGAAAAAAACAAGATATAATTCATTTCATTGTGATAAGTATTGAAAACGTTATTGGCGAATGAATCGAAGGAGCACTGAAAGGTGAAAATTGCTATGGTGCTCAAGGGGTAAAACTTCCACAGTTGTGAAGTGGTTAACAGAGTCAGGTATGAGCACAGCCCTGTGCCCTGCTGTGTGACTGCTTCACTTTGCGCTTCATTAGCAATGTTGGCTGTCCTCATTATTATCTGTATCCAAACGGCTCCTGATCGAACATGTTGGAAATAGTTGTCAGATCCTTTCAGTCAGACAGGACATTGCATTATTTCAGGAATTCCCCCCCCCCCCCCTTGAAAATCCTTTGTTTGCCCTTGAGAAGAGGTACGAATGTCATTGTTTTCTGGTAGTAAGGTGGAAGCTTATGAACATTTTGTACTCCTGCTCTATTTTTGAAAGCTCTATGAACAATAAAGTTGTTCACAATGAATTCTGCTTTCACAGTTGCATCAGTAAATCCCTGCACAGTAGAACCAAACAAATTAGGGTGAGACACAGTTACCTATTCCCAGCCAGAACTAAAAAAGTAGTTGAATAATTAACATGTAGAATTAATACTGTATAGGGGGAGGAGAGGAGGGATTGTCTTTTGTCTTAATTTGTTTTGTTTTTTTGTTTTTTTTTAATTAGTGTTTATAAGATAAGTGTGGGAGAAAATGGAGAAAGTGTTGCATTATGATAATATTGATAATTGTATTTGTATATTTTTTGTGATTACAACTCATTTTCTTCTAATAATACTAAATTACATATGAAAAAAAATGTATAATTAATACACTGTAGATAGACTTTTGTAGAGACTAGTTCAGTGTGGTAAGGCAACAGAAGGGCCAGAAAATGTGTATATTTGGGCTCCATAAACACAGTGTATATTACACTATTAATAGACACTACAGCAAAAAAAAAAAAAAAAGTGCGTTATAAGTTCACTCATTCTTTATTACAGCTTGAAAAATGCACTACAAACTCATTCAAACTCCTAGCACAATACGTTATAACAATAGAACTGGCTGTTTTCAATTATGACTACAAGTAAGGAAAAGGGTATATACAATTAATTACAATAGTTAATATACCATAGAGGATATTTTTTATGTAATTAATCATGAAGTTCAGGGCCTTCATTCTGTTATTGTATACCAGTAACTGCATTTAGAGACTTCTAAGCCATGATGTTCTCAGTATAAGGTCACATAATGCTTACTATTATTATATCTTTCAGCCAGTGTATAGGGGTCTAGAATACAGTTTTAATTAACAAAAGCTAGAGGTTGTTTCAGTATTTAAGTGCCCTGTCTTCATGTACCTTTGGGTAAAGATGATACATCCATTCCCAGGCATCCAGTTACAATTGTTCGCTATGTATTCACCCTGCAGGTGGACAGTGTGTAAAATATTCTAGCAATAATTAACATTCTAATTAAGACTTTCTAAATTGGAACTATTCCTTTCTCAGCAGGTTTTTTTATCCTTCTCCCTCCAGGAAGGAAAGAACTACTTAGTTAGTCTCCATGGAAAGCTTCCCAACATTCATTCATAGGCATACATTTGATTTAGCCGCTTGTTGAATTAGGCGCGATTATCGTGCTTGTTATGTAGCGGCTATATTTGTATGTTTAGTGTTCAAACTACCGTATATACTCGCAAGCAAGCCGACCCGCATGTAAGCCGACCCCCCCCCACTTTTACCCCAAAAAACAGGAAAAAATGATTGACCCTCATGTAAGCCGGGGGTAGGAAACGCTGGCCGCGTGATCCCCCCAGTATGTCCCAGTATAGCTAGTATAGTGCCCAGTATAGGTAGGTAGTGCTCAGTATAGCTAGTAAAATGCCCCAGTATAGCTAGTATAGTGCTCAGTATAGCTAGTATAGTGTTCAGTATAGCTAGTATAGTGCTCATTATAGCTAGTATAGTGCTCATTATAGCTAGTATAGTGCTCATTAAAGCTAGTATAGTGCTCAGTATAGCTAGTATAGTGCTCAGTATAGCTAGTATAGTGCTCAGTATAGCCAGTATAGTGCCCAGTATAGCCAGTATAGTGCCCAGTATAGTGCTCAGTATAGCTAGTATAGTGCTCAGTATAGCTAGTATAGTGCTCAGTATAGCTAGTGAAGTGCCCCAGTTTAGCTAGTGAAGTGCTAAGTGCTCAGTATAGCTAGTATAGTGCCCCATTATAGCTAGTATAGTGCCCCATTATAGCTAGTATAGTGCCCCATTATAGCTAGTATAGTGCCCCATTATAGCTAGTATAGTGCCCCATTATAGCTTGTATAGTGCCCCAGTATAGCTTGTATAGTGCCCCAGTATAGCTTGTATAGTGCCCCAATATAGCTAGCATAGTGCCCCATATAGCTAGCATAGTGCCCCAGTATGGGTAGGTGGGTAGGTGGGTGGGTAGGTGCTGTCCCTCCCCGCTCCCCCGCGGCCGCCACTGCTATTACCTTAGGCGGCGCCGCTTCCTCTATCCCCGTCCTCCTCCGGTAACTCATTCACAGCAGCGCGCCTCTCGCTGCTGTGATGACGAGGAAACCATAGAGAGCGGCTTCCTGTAGCGGCGATGCCGTTACTATGGGAACCGCTCTCTATGGTTTCCTGCATCATCACAGCAGCGGGGGGCGCGCTGCTGTGAATGAGTTACCGGAGGACGGGGATAGAGGAAGCGGCGCCGCCTAAGGTAATAGCAGCGGCGGCGGCCGCGGGGGGAGCGGGGAGGGACAGCACCTATCCACCCACCCATGACTCGCAAGCAAGCCGACCCCCCCAACTTTTGGCCCACTTTTGGGGGGTCAAAAATTCGGCTTGCTTGCGAGTATATACGGTATTTATCAGTTATGTCGCTGTAATGGAGGGGGGAGCCTGAGCAGCAGCCGCCGGGAGGTCAGCCCGATCTCTCCCTTCCTATATAGCGGCTATGTGTGTATGTTGTTTACTGCTGGAAATATGTATTGGTTATGTCGCTGTAATGGAGGGGGGAGCCGCAGGGAGGGCAGCCCGACCTCTCCCTCCCCTTCTCTCCCAGGGCCGCCCTCCATGCTCCCCCCTCGGACTCAGAGTAATGCGGAAAGGGAAGCGATGTAAATAGCTACTCACCTCCAACTGCCGCTCACTCGCCGCCGGTCTTCTCCTCTCTGCATAGCCGCTATACACACAATACACATGCACAGCGTGTGTATAGCGGCTGTGCGAAGAGGAGAAGACCGGCGGCAAGTGAGCGGCAGTTGGAGGTGAGTAGCTATTTACATCGCTTCCCTTTCCGCATTACTCTGAGTCCGAGGGGGGAGCATGGAGGGCGGCCCGGGGAGAGAAGGGGAGGGAGAGGTCGGGCTGCCTTCCCTGCGGCTCCCCCCTCCATTACGATGGGGCATCTACCTATCTACCTCACCTAAACTGGGTGCAGCTACCTAATCTAACCTATACTTGGGGGGTCAGCAACCTAATCTAACCTATACTTGGGGGGTCAGCAACCTAATCTAACCTATATTTGGGGGGTCAGCTACATAATCTAACCTATAATGGGGGCAACTACCTATCTAACTTATACAGTTGTGCACCTACCTAATCTAACCTATACTGGGGGGCAGCTACCTATATAACCTATACTGGAGTACACCTACCTAATCTAACCTATACTGGGGGGGGGGGGGTCAGCTACCTAATCTACCCTATAAATGGGGGCAACTACCTATCTAACTTATACTGTGGTGCACCTACCTAATCTAACCTATGCTGGGGGCAGCTACCTATTTAACCTATACTGGTGGGGGCAGATACCTAATCTAACCTATAGTGGGTGAACAGATACTTAATCTAACCTATATTGGGGGGCAGCTACCTATCTAACCTATACTGGGGTGCACCTACCTAATCTAACCTATACTGGGGGGGGGAGGGTCAGCTACCTAATCTAACCTATACTGGGGGGCAGCTACCTAATCTAATCTATACGGAGGAGGCAGCTATGTAACCTATACTGGGGTGCACCTACCTATCTAGCCTATCCTTTGCGGTAGCTACCAATCTAACTTATACTGGGAGGCAGCTACCAATCTAAGATATACTGGGTGAAGCTACCTAATCTTACCTATACTGGAGGTGTGGCCGCTACCTAATCTAACTTATACTGAGGGGCACCTACCTAGCTAGCCTATACAGGTAGCAACTGTACTGGCTACCTATATTGTAGGTACCTACCTATCTATTCTATGCTGGGGTCAACTATTTTGGCTACCTGTATTGCAGGCACCCACCTAAGTAAACTGTACTGGGGACAACTACCTATCTAACTTATAGTGGGGGCGCCCTATCTAACCTATAGTGGGGGCAACTATACTGGCTACCTATACTGGAGGTACTTACCTGACTAATCTATAGTGGGGGCAACTATAGTGGCTCACCTATGCCTGGTTGCCTGTACTGGGGGGCCTATGCCTGGCTACTTATACGTGGGGGACCTGTAGCTTGCAACCTAAACTGGGGTACCTGTTATTGGCTATGTATACTGGGGGTACCTATACTGAGTGCAACTGGACCTGGCTAACCTATACTGCGGGCACCTATACCTGGCTCCGGCAAAGGCGGGGGTGCGATTTATACACCCTCGGCCAGTTAGCATTTTAGCCTACAAACTGCACCTGTCCTCTGCTGGAATGCTGTACTATAAATATAAACCCCAAATAGGTTGATCAGACTAGCAGTGCCCATCAAATAATGTCGCCCTTCTGCGGCTTTCTGCTGTCCTTCCTGCACACTATCTTTCTCCCACACCTACACTGCCACCCTGGAGCACCCTGATGCGTGATATGGGTGCTCCAGGGGCGCCATTGTAAGTGGGGAACATAGGTGCAGTGTGCAGGGAGTGGAGCCAGTGATGGACACAGCCAGAAATGGGCCCCTGTGCAAAATGCCAATTGTGTGCCTCTGACAGGCAGTTTAAAGTAGGTGTGGCCATAACTAAATTGGGTGTGGTTACACATTGCATAGTTAGCCAGGTAGCATGGTGGGAAGGTGGGTGGTTAGCCTGGTGGGAGGGTGAGTGGTTAGCCTGGTGGGAGGGTGGGTGGGTAGCCTGGTGGGAGGGTGGGTGTGTACGTACCTAGTTAGCCTGGTGGGAGGGTGGGTGGGTAGCTAGGTAGCCTGGTGGAAGGGATGGTGGGTAGCTAGGTAGCCTGGTGGGAGGGATGGTGGCTAGCCAGGTAGCCTGGTGGGAGGGTGGGTGGTAGCCTGGTGGTAGGGAGGGTGGGTGGACAGGTAGCCTGGTGGGTGGGAGGGTGGGTGGACAGGTAGCCTGGTGGGTGGGAGGGTGGGTAGCTAGGTAGCCAGGTGGGTAGCTAGGTAGCTTGGTGGGAGGAAGTGAAGGTGGGTAGCTAGGTAGCCTCGTGGGAGGGAGGGGAGGGTGAGTAGCCTGGTGGGAGGGAGTGAGGGTGGGTAGCTAGGCAGCCTGGTGGGAGGGTGGGTAGCTAGATAGCCTGGTCGGTGGGTGGGTAGTTAGGTAGCCTTCAGCTAGGTAGCCTGGTGGGCGGGTAGCTAGGTAGCTGGGTGGGTGGGTGCGTGGGTGGGTGGTCAGCTAGGTAGCCTGGTGGAAGGGTGGGTAGCTAGGTAGCCTGGTGGGAGGGTGGGTAGCTAGGTAGCCTGGTGGGAGGAAGGGTGGGTAGCTAGGAAGCCTGGTGTGGGTGGGGGGCCCAACTCCTATCCTCCCTCCCTCACCTCGAGCCCCCCTCCTGGTATGCGCGGCGGAAGAGCGGCAGATATAGGGAGGCTCCGGTGGTTCCAGCAAGCGCTAGAGGTACAGCCGGCTGGTCCACACTGTCTTCTCTCCTCTGTATGCTGTTCGCTAGTACTACCTGGCTTAGTACGAGTGGCATACATAGGAGAGGAGATAGTTTGGACCAGCCGGCTGTACCTCTAGCTCTCGCCGGAACCGCCGGAGCCTCCCTATATCTTCCGCAGTGCATATTGGGAGGGGGGCCCGAGGTGAGGGAGGGAGGATATAAGTCTGTCCCCCCAAGGCAAATAAAAAGTTTATATAAAAAAATAAAAGCAAATATTTAATGGGCCTCTGAAACAACGGAACTTCAGGGGCCCTAGTGCACTGGCACAGCCGTATGTCCGCCATTGAGTGGAGTGTAAGTGGACCGGCGGTGTTTGTTGGCGTTTGCACTGGTCATTGGTGTTCTTAAATCAAGGTCACAAGATAGAGGATATTGGCGTGGGACCTTTTCCTGGGGATATTGACGTGGGAAAATGTATCTTAAAGGTACAGGTAAGTATTTCAGGTTAATTAACCAGTTTACCCCCGCCCGTACGAATTTCTCCGTCCCTTTTTCCATCCTTTAACCCTCAGGGACGGAGAAATCCGTACTTTCCGCGCTCCCGCCGCTGCCCGCGCTCCCGCTCGTTATAGCGCGCACTCCCGCGGGTAAACATGCCGCTCGCCGCTCGCCCGGAGATCAATGAACGGGAAAATCTATTCCCGTTCGTTGATCTAAGCCCCGCAATGATCCGCTGCTTATCTGATAAGCAGCGCGATCATTGTGAAAAAAAAACTACTTTACCAGCCTCCTAGTACTTCCTCCAAGCGTCTGGAAGGACTCTTGGAGGTCGCATTAAAAAAAAAGTTACTGTTGCCATCTTGTGGCCAAATAGTAAACCTACACCCTAAAGCATTTTTAACATACAATCACATTACTTATACACAATAAATTAACTCATTACCTCCCACACTCCCCATTATTTTTTTTTTTGTAATTAAAAAAAAATTAAAAATTTACAATTAAAAAAAATACATAAATAGTTACCTTAGGGCAGTGGTTCCCAACCTTTTCCAGGTCGTGACACATCACGACAAACATTCAGATATCCGTGACACGTCACATCATGCCAAACATTCAGATATACATGACACGTCCCGTATGATAGAAAAGATTCAGTAACAATCTGCTGATGCTGCAGGCACAATGAGGGGCTCAGTAACAATCTGCTGATGCTGCAGGCACAGTGAGGGGCTCAGTAACAATCTGCTGATGCCGCAGGCACAATGAGGGGCTCAGTAACAATCTTCTGATGCTGCAGGCACAATGAGGGGCTCAGTAACAATCTGCTGATGCTGCAGGCACAATGAGGGGCTCAGTAACAATCTGATGATGCTGCAGGCACAATGAGGGGTGCTCAGGTGTATAGTGGCCCCAGTATATGTACCCAGGTGTATAGTGGCCCCAGTATATGCAGCCAGGTGTATAGTGGACCCAGTATATGCAGCCAGGTGTATAGTGGACCCAGTATATGCAGCCAGGTGTATAGTGGCCCCAGTACATGCAGCCAGGTGTATAGTGGCCCCAGTATATGCAGCCAGGTGTATAGTGGCCCCAGTACATGAAGCCAGGTGTATAGTGGCCCCAGTACATGCAGCCAGGTGTATAGTGGCCCCAGT
Source organism: Hyperolius riggenbachi (assembly GCF_040937935.1). Taxonomy (NCBI): domain Eukaryota; kingdom Metazoa; phylum Chordata; class Amphibia; order Anura; family Hyperoliidae; genus Hyperolius; species Hyperolius riggenbachi. The sequence continues at coordinate 206,661,763 of NC_090647.1, read as the reverse complement.
ACATGCAGCCAGGTGTATAGTGGCCCCAGTACATGCAGCCAGGTGTATAGTGGCCCCAGTACATGCAGCCAGGTGTATAGTGGCCCCAGTACATGCAGCCAGGTGTATAGTGGCCCCAGTACATGCAGCCAGGTGTATAGTGGCCCCAGTATATGCAGCCAGGTGTATAGTGGCCCCCAGCTGGAGCGGAGCAGCGCAGCAGAGAGGAGCATTGGGTAGAGCAGCGGGGAAGGGCGGACGTTTCCCCCCCACTTCCCTCACCTTGGGGCTCCTCTCCCTGGCTCTCCCCTCCATAACATTGCGGCGTCGGTGGCTGGCAGCGGCGGCGGTGGGCGGGACTTACCTCCTCCAGTGTTTCGGCGAGTGGACGGACGCTGTGCCTATGCGTGCAGCTAGTCTGGTCTAGTGAAGACCAGACTAGCTGCAAGCACGCACGCACGCACAGCGTCCACTCGCCGGTACACTGGAGGAGGTAAGTCCCGCCCACTGCCGCTGCTGCCAGCCACCGCCGCCGTTGCCAGCCACCGCCGCAATGTTATGGAGGGGAGAGCCCAGACGAGCAGGGGGAGCAGAGAGCGGCGACACATAGCTGGTGCTGCCGCGACACATAAATGTGTCGCGGCACACCGGTTGGGAACCTCTGCCTTAGGGACTGAACTTTTTAAATATTTATGTCAGGAGGGTACAACACTGTTACTTTATAAACTATGGGCTTGTAATTAGGGATGGACGCAAAACTGAAAAAAATGCACCTTTATTTCCAAATAAAATATTGGCGCCAAACATTGTGATAGGGACATAATTTAAACGGTTTTATAACTGGGACAAATGGGCAAATACATTTCATGGGTTTTAATTACAGTAGCATGCATTATTTAAAAACTATAATGGCCGAAAAATTGCCGGAAACATTTGTTCCTATTTTCCCATTAAAACATATTTAGAATAAAATAATTCTTTGCATAATGTCCCACCTAAAGAAAGCCTAATTGGTGGCGGAAAAAACAAGATATAGTTCATTTAATTGTGATAAGTAATGATAAAGTTATAGATGAATGAATGGAAGGAGCGCTGAAAGGTGAAAATTGCTCTGGTGTTCAAGGGGTAAAACCCCTCAGTGGTGAAGTGGTTAAGGTAAATAAAATAGTTTACTCGTTGTCATGGCTTTGTTTTATTTAACCCTTTCTGGAAATGGGTAAGGGGTACTTTGTACCCCTATACTCATTTCTCCTGGGAGGGGAGCGGGCATGTGGGGTCCCCTTATTAAAAGGGACTCCCTGATGCCACCATGAACCCCCCCCAGGGAGTCGTCGACCCCACTTTCTCCTGAGGCACTGGAGGTGGAGTAGAGCCCCATTGTCCATGGATTGGACCAAGTCTGGGGGGGAGAGGGGAAGGGTGGGTGGGTAGTTAGGCAGCCTGGTGGGTGGGTAGGTGGGCAGCTTGGTAGCCTGGTGGAAGGGTGGGTAGCTAGGTAGCCTGGTGGAAGGGTGGGTAGGTAGCCTGGTGGAAGGGTGGGTAGCTAGGTAGCCGGGTGGGTGTGTGGGTGGGTAGCTAGGTTGCCTGGTGGGAGGGAGTGAGGGTGGGTAGTTAGGTAGCCTGGTGGGAGGGTGGGCAGCTAGGTAGCCTGGTGGGTGGGTAGCTGGGTGGGTGGGCAGCTAGGTAGCCTGGTGGAAGGGTGGGTAGCTAGGTAGCCTGGTTGAAGGTTGAGTAGCTAGGTAGCCGGGTGGGTGGGTAGCTAAGCTAGGTAGCCTGGTGGGAGGGTGGGTAGCTAGGTAGCAAGGTGGGTGGTTAGTTAGGTAGCCTGGTGGGAGGGAGTGAGGGTGGGTAGCTAGGTAGCTGGGTGGGTAGCTAGGTAGCCTAATGGGTGAAAGGGTGGGTAGCCGGGTGGGCAGCTAGGTAGCCTGGTGGGAGGGTAGGTAGCCGGGTGGGTGGGTAGTTAGTTAGCCTGGTGGGAGAGAGTGAGGGTGGGTAGCTAGGTAGCCTGGTGGGAGGGTGGGTGGGTGGGTAGCTAGGTAGCCGGTGGAAGGGTGGGTAGGTAGCCTGGTGGAAGGGTGGGTAGCTAGGTAGCTGGGTGGGTGTGTGGGTGGGTAGCTAGGTAGCCTGGTGGGAGGGAGTGAGGGTGGGTAGCTAGGTAGCTGGGTGGGTGGGTAGTTAGGTAGCCTGGTGGGAGGGTGGGCAGCTAGGTAGCCTGGTGGCGGGAAGCTGGGTGGGTGAGCAGCTAGGTAGCCTGGTGGAAGGGTGGGTAGCTAGGTAGCCTGGTGGCGGGTAGCTGGGTGGGTGAGCAGCTAGGTAGCCTGGTGGAAGGGTGGGTAGCTAGGTAGCCTGGTTGAAGTTTGAGTAGCTAGGTAGCCGGGTGGGTGGGTAGCTAAGCTAGGTAGCCTGGTGGGAGGGTGGGTAGCTAGGTAGCCAGGTGGGTGGGTAGTTAGGTAGCGTGGTGGGAGGGAGTGAGGGTGGGTAGCTAGGTAGCCGGCAGGGTAGCTAGGTAGCCTGGTGGGTAGCCTGGTGGGTGGGCAGCTAGGTAGCCTGGTGGGAGGGTGGGTGGGTAGTTAGGTAGCCTGGTGGGAGGGAGTGAGGGTGGGTAGCTAGGTAGCCTGGTGGGAGGGAGGGTGGGCAGCTAGGTAGCCTGGTGGGAGGAATAGTTCCCCAAATACACATAATTTGGCAGCGGTTCACCAAAATATGCATAATCTGGCAGCGGTTCATCCAAAATACATGTAATCTGGCAGCAGTGGTTACCCCAAAATACACATAATCTGGAAGCAGCGGTTCCCCCAACATACACAATCTGGTAGCGGTTCCCCAAAAATACACTTACTCTGACAGCTGTTTCCCAAAATACACTTAATATGGCAGCCAGAGATGCTCAGCCGGATCCGGGTACCCGGGTAAACTCAGGTATCCGTCCATTTTTCCGTTATCCAGGTCGGATCTGGATACCTGGGCCCAGATCCGGATAGCTATCTGCAGATATCTGGCCGCATAACCCGGGTACCCGCGGATATCCGACGGATATCCGGGTAGTGAAAGTAAGGAGATGATGTAATTGAGCCAATCAGAGGGCTCCCAGCAGAAGCCCTAGCAACCAATCACAGAGGGGAACCCCGGCCAGCGCTACCTGTCCTCACTGAGCCAATCAGAGGCCTCCGAGCCTAAGCCCTGGCACCCAATCACAGAAGGGAACCCTGGCCAGCCCCCCTGTATAATAAGGAGGGCTGGCATGATGAGACAGATTGTCCTTGCTTGTGTGGCTGGCTGGCTGCTCACTGACAGACTTGCTCCAGTGCTGTTGGCTTATACAGTTATAAACCTAAAGCTTTGCGTGCTAAACACCTTCACTACACTATTGTTTTATTGTTTTTTGTTTAGCTAGCTAGCTTGTAATTGTTTGCTTTCATTCACTCAGTTAGGTCCTGTCTGTGTCTGTGTCTGTGTAGGCCAGCAGGACAGTATAGGGAATAGGAGGATTACTGTGTTATTGTATTGTAGTTAGTACTGCAGTTAGTTGTAATGATGGGTACACACACTCGATTTGGGGTCCCGCACTCTATTTCCCGCACTCGATTTCCGTCAACTCGATTATTTCCGACATGTCAGATTTGTGTTTCGATGGATCGTTAGGCCGATTCGCATGTAAAGTATGCCAAATTGACCTAACGGTCCATCAAAACGCAAATCGGACATGCCGGAAATAATCGAGTCGATGGGAATCGAGCGGGAAATCGAGTGCGGGAACGCACCGTGTGTACCCACCATTAGACAGATAGTGTGCACTGCCTGTCCTCTACTCTGCGGTCTGTCACTCCGTGCTGATTTGATTTAAAGTCCAACCCCGATTTTATTAAAGTAAAAGTACCCCACATCATCTGGTGACATCATCACGTATAAGTTGAACTATGTCTGCTGGCACTGGCAGCTGGGGGAGGGGCAGCAAGGGCAAGAGCACAGGGAGCAACATTACGGCCACCCTCAGAAGGTCTGCCGTGTCAGTGTCGACCCCAGCGGGCAGCCTACCCTCAGTCAGCAAGCTTTTCGCTCCCGGCGCCACAATTGAACTCAGGGCTGTTAGTCGCAAGGAGTTTGAGGAGGATGTTCTGGGTTTTGAGGAGGGATGAGCATGAGGAGTTCAAGAGGCTGAAGCAAGCTGGTGCTGGCTCCCACCGCCACGGTGCCACAGGCCACTGCTGCTGATACCACCACCTATATTCAACCCAAAACACAATTGCGGTGGCATTTTTTTGGTGGTGTCTGGGCTGAAAACTGTCATGCCCCAGGTTGGACTTTGGACACAATGTGGGCTGCATGACCGTCGACCGCTGTCTGGAACCTATCCTGATGTTAATAATTTACAGGCCCTTTTTTTTCAATTTATGTTAACAAAATAATAAATTAGTGTTTCCCTTTAAAAAAAAAAAACATGATGCTACATGCATCATTTACCATAAAACCCCTTTTTAAAGCTATTTAAAGGGCACTTTTGTTTTTTCTATCTGGTGACCCGAATAGGTCGGGTACCCGTGGATAATTTGGTCGGATAACCGAATTCACTCGGATATCCGCAAGGTCGGATCCGGATACCCGAATCGGATCCGGGTATCTGGGTACCCAGGTCCGGGTGGGTTTTAAAAAGTACTACCCGAGCATCCCTGATGGCAGCTGCAGTTCCCCAAAAATAGTTAATCTGGCAGCAGTTCCCCCAAAATAGGTCAAAAGGTATCCCCAGTGGAAGTAACCAGGTCTATAGGTGTTGCCTGTGAAGGTATCCAGGTCTATACGTGTCCCCAGTTTAGATAGCCAGGTCTATAGGTGTCCCCAGAATAGGTAGCCAGGTCTACAGGTGTGCCTAGTACAGATAGCCAAGTCTATAGGTGTCTCCAGTATAGATAGCCAGGTCTATTGGTGTCCCCAGTATATGTAGCCAGGCGTATAGGTGTCCCCAGGAAGGGAGGCAGCCAGTGAAAGGAAGCGATTGGCAAAGTGGTGGAGAAGGTGGCATCTCCCCCCCTTCCCTCACCTTGGGGCCCCCCTTCCTGGCTCTCCCCTCCAGATTAATGTTTAAGTCTCGGACGGTGCAGCAGCTGACAGCGGGCGGGGACTTACCACTATTACACAGACGCCGGAGAGAGCTGTGATCTGTGTGCCACTAGTCTGGTCTACTCAAGACCAGACTAGCGGCACACAAATCACAGCTCCCTCCACCGGCTGAAAGGACAGCGGTAAATCCCCACCCGCTGTCAGCCGCTGCACTGTCCGAGAGTTACACATTAATCCGGAGGGTAGAGCAAGGAAAGGGGGCCCCAAGGTGAGGGAGACACCACCTCCTCCACCACTTTGCCCACAGCTCCTTTTCACTGGCTGCCTCCCCTCCTGCTCAGGGTGCTCAGGCGGGAGATACAGTATAAGTATTGACAGATGAGATGCCTCCTGTGCACCTTTTTTCCAAAGCACAGCTATCAAGAAAACACATGACAACACCGTGCAGTTAAAATACCAATATTAAAATTATTGCACCAACAGCAACATTTATATATGATAAACAATACCACCGTCAATATTATTAACACTACAGGGTGACAGAATAGGCGGGAACTAAAATCATTTACATTAAATAAAATAAGTAAACACTAATTGCACATTTCAGAAAAACATACAATAATATACATTACATAGATAATTTCATATAATACATAGATAAATTATTATTATATACAGATAACATTGTTTACATTACATTGCATTGTATAAACAGATCAGGGCAGCAAAGTCAGAGGGCATTTCTTTAGTGCAGAAAGCAATAAAAACCTCTCCCATCTTGCCCATTCTATTCAAAACAGAAAATATTTACTTTGAGGCAACTTAATCTTATATTATTGCATACCTATAAGGAAAATGTTAGGGAAAAAGTAGTTGATTTGATTAATTCTACCATTTTGTTGTGAATGTTGATCTTACAAAATGGTAAGATATATATTTTGACTTTTTTCCTTGGCCCATATTAATACTTAAATACTATTCCCCCTTTCGAGTCGTAGAAACTCGGAGGGTGAAGTAATTCATTGTCGGGGCGATCGCGGAAACCTGAATTACGCGTGCGTGGGCCGTGGACTATAACATTATTGCTATGGCAGAGTCCAACTCGGGCGCTATGCCTCCGGCACACAGCGCCCTCTTTGTGACTGCCCCCTTTATTCTTACAGCCAGTGTCAGTTTTCCATTGCCGTCCATGGTTTGGTAAGAGTGACTTCCTGCTTTTAGGCTAGGTGCACACATTGCAGAAACGCTAGCGTTTCGGAAAACGTTGCATTTTTGCCGCTGATGGAAGTCTATGGGCCCCAGGAAAAAAACGCATATCAAAAACGCCCAACGTGGTCGGCAAGCAGTTAAAAAAGCATCAAAAATGCACATAATGAAAGTCAAATGAAACGCAATGGCATGCGCTTTTCATGCGTTTTCCATGCATTTTTCTATGTCTTTTTGTCAAAAAAAATAATTGTTTTGTGATGTATTTCCGCTTCCTGTTGTCTTCCTATTAATTTGCATAAAGCACATGCAAAACACATAAAAACCGCATATGTGCTTTGTATATGTGAACCGCACACACATTAAAACACATGCAAAACGCTTGAAAAACGCATCTGCTTTAAAAAAAAAACGCACTAAAAGCGCATTAAAACACACAAAAAATGCACACAACATTAACATAAAACGCAGCCTTTCACGCTATGTTATGTGTGCACCTAGCTTCAGTGTTGGACCTGGCTCGCATTGAGCTTGGAAAATTCTCCTGTGGCCAAGTTGCTATAACCCTGCTGTCCTTAATGACTGTCTGAAGGAGATTCTTGAGCATTTTATAAGTACAGGTAATCCAGTTACTTCAGACAGCATTCTGCCTAATTGGAACTATTATGGCAAATGTTTGCTGAAGTAAGTGAATTATATGTACTTCTTAAATGCCTAAAATACTTTAAAGAGACACTGAAGCGAGAATAAATCTCGCTTCTTGTCTCATAGTCAGCAGGGGGTCCCTGACCCCCCAACCCCCCCCCTGCAAAATCTACGACCAACTTGGTCGTAGATTTTGCTGCTCTTGAGGCAGGGCTAACGGCTGCAGCCCTGCCTCTCAGTGCCGTCTATCAGCGGCGCATCGCCGCCTCTCCCCCGCCCCTCTCAGCGAAGGAAGACTGAAAGGGGCGGGGGAGAGGCGGAGATACGTCCTGACAGACGCGCGTGAGGCAGGGCTGCGGCGGTTAGCCCTGCCTTAATCCGGAAGAGGGGATGCGCTGCTCGGAGGGGATTTCGGGGGGTAAGGGACTTCCGTTTAGCCGCGGGATAGCGGCGTTTTAGCAGGGGCACACATGCCCCTGCTGACTATGAGGTCTGAAGCGAGATTTATTCTCGCTTCAGACTCTTTAAGTGGACTTGAACTCAGAATGTCCTCTCTGCTCTAAAAGCTACGCAACAGCCTAATAACCTTTAAACAAAAAACATACAAATCCTAAAAGTAATCTGCACTGTGTCTACTTCCTGATTCATGGAAGCAGACATATTGTTAACCTCCTGTGCTATCAAATGGCCTTATCTGCCATCTCTGCCATAAGCCGTCATGTGACACAGGGAGGAGATCAGGGTACCATCAGATTACAATTTGTGATTAAACACAAATGAGGGGAAATTAAACGGGCTAAACTCGCTAAATACATACAGGGTGCATTTCTCGATTTATTTATTTAGTCCTGTGCAAGAGTTCATGTTCACTTTAAAATACCTAGCAATCTCCTTCACTCAATAGAACCAAAGAGATAAAGGGCTTGATTCACAAAGCGGTGCTAACTGTTAGCACGCCTGTGAAAACTCCCTTAGCACGTCTAAACAAGCTTTTCGCGCATAAAACTTTACGCGCGCAAAACTTTATGCGCATAAAACTTTACGCGCATACTGCACAGAGCGCAGGGCGCACCGCGCGAAGTGCCCATTAAAGCCTATGGGACTTAGTGCGCGTAAAACTTTGCGCGCGTAAAACTTTGCGCGCGCAAAGTTAGCGCGCGATCTGATTGAGAAATCCGGTGCTAACCTACTTAGCACCCTGGTTAGCGCGTCTAAAGACTTTAGACGTGCTAAGTAGGTTAGCACCGCTTTGTGAATCAAGCCCAAAGTCTGCAGAAGTGATAAATAGGGCTGAGGGAATCTGCTGAAAATAGATTTTTGAAATTCATTAAATTGTGCCATGTTTGTGAAGCTTCATGCACCTGTAGGTGAATATGTAAATGGCTTTTTTTCACAAAACTATGTGCATGTGATGCAGAATCAAGTGGAAATGTGCACAATATAAGCATTTACGATAACAGTATTGTTCCAATTATGTAGAAATGAGCACGACATTAAACTTATGGTAAAGTGCAGAATATTGGAGTATCATGTGAAAATGTTCACAGTATGAAACTTTATGTTTACTATGCACCATATTACCATTTACAGTAACTGTAGACATGCAGAAATATGTAAATATGTAAATATTGGACATGCATGTGTAAGGTCTGCGCATGCCAAGTAGAAAAAAGTCAATTGTACATAGTTTTTTTCCACGTTGGCACAAGCGCTTCATTCTACTTAAGGATGTGCAGACCTCACTTGCACATGCCCAATACAGATGAGCTTTTCCACTGAACTGGGGGGAGAGATCAGCTGTAGGAGAATCCAGGAAGCCACAGGACTTACTGTATATTCCGGCGTATAAGACGACTGGGCGTATAAGACGACCCCCCAACGTTTCCAGTTAAAATATAGAGTTTGGGATATACTCGCCATATAAGACTACCCCTCTTCCAACGCACACCAATAAAAAAAATCATATACTGGTGCTATGTATGAACAGATACTGGTGCTGTACTGTATGTGGTTCCCAGTATATAACAGTATATAGGCGATTGACTGGTTGGATTGGTCAGCTCTCCCTGTCTTCCTGTTTATCAGAGCGGTATGGAAGAATAGATTGCGCTGTGCCTATAAAACATGCCTCTTTCACCCTTCTGGCCCTCCCTTTTATCCTAATTACCTCCTTCTCTCCCTCTCAGATCTCACACGTGTGCCTGCACCGCTTCACTACAGTCCTCAGCAGCGAGATCTTAGAGTCGGTAATACGACAGGGTGTATCACCCGGCATCAATGACACCCGGCATATAAGACGACCCCCAACTTTTCTGAAGATTTTCAAGGGTTAAAAAGTAGTCTTATACGCAGGAATATACAGTATACACATAAGTACCGTATCTATTCTTTGTTCACTTTAGGATTGCTCTAACTTTTTAGATTTGAATGGGGTGTTGCTTCTGTGTTTTCTGGGTCACAGTTCTGTCTCACCTTATAAAAACATTGGGAGTGTATTGTCAGGAGGACCATTAATATTGTCACGATTGCTCGTGCTTGCCTCGCCTCGTTCCTGCGCTGGCTCTCCTGCAATGGTGGCGGAGTGTAATGATTGTTCGTTACACTCCAGCCGCTGAATCCCCACTTCTTCCTGGGGCTGGCGTCTCTCCCTATGTTGCTAGAGCCCTGCATTGCTGTTGATCCCTGAAAGAGTGAGTGAATCACCCATTCTGTGCCTCTGCATTGATTAAAAACTTTAAAGATTCTTTGTATCATATTCTTTGTTCTTTGTTCTTATTGAAATCAAGAAGCTAGAAACTATTTTATATGAACTACTAGATTTATCCTACACCTGTTGGTGCTCCAAACCTATATTGCACTATATTTCCAGAACAATGGAGAACAGAATCCGTTCTCTTTTTAAGGTAAACTGAACCAATTAAAATGCTGTGAAATCCAGCTGTTACTGCCTACAGTGTAGAACATGAAAGGACAAGCTTGCATATGTCAGAAGATCTGCAATCTCCGCAGGAACATATCTGGTATCATTAGCAGGTTACTGTTCATTTGCAAAAAAAAAAAAATTCAAATTCAAAAATAAAAAAATAAAAATATAGGTTAAATAGTGAAATTATTCATATATCATGTTGAGGTTGTTTGATGGCTGTGTTAGTAACCCTAATAAGTTGATATTCTTGTTATGACCTGACAGTTTTACCTCTAATTTACACTTACAATATTATGGAGATATCAGATATTTCTTGGCATGCTCAGACACATGTATTTTATTGTGAACTTTCTCAAATGTTCTATTTTTGTTTTTCTAATTTCACACTTTTTTTTTTAACCAAAATCTCCATAGGCTTTAAATTGTATGATTTATTTATCTTGTAATTATATTGCGTCATTATATTAAGTAGTGCTTTATAAAGTGTTTTTGATTGTAAGAGGCATCCCATGCAGACACTGTGTCTGAATTGTTTACCCCAAAACATAAATTCTAATGATTTTAGCCAGAGGTGTGATATGGTTACAGGGCATTTTTATCTACAGTAAATTACTGTGATACTCCAATTGTTTCTGTATGTAACTTCTGGTAAGTTGCATCTTCACTCTGCAGGGGTCTAAACATTTGTAAAGGAAAAAAATAAATAAAACATCAACAATAACAAAATTGCAACAACAATAATAATGGCAAAAGCATCTTCATAACTCCATCTGGGGCTCCCCATTGGTCCACTAGTTGGAGCAATAACAATCATCTTGACTTTCATTGGCCCAATGATAATCAGGATGATTCTCATTGCGCCACCTAGCGGTCCAATGAGTAGCCCCAGCAGGACCTATGAAGATACTTTTGCTGGACTCCAATGTTCTCTAAGAGAGCAGCGGCGGTTACAGCTGGTTCAGTGAGTGATGTATTGTGATGGGGAGCAACAGTGCCAGGAGAGCCTGACATGCAGTGCTGCACATTGAGCAACTGATGGGAAGCCTGCTGGCACTAGTGGCAGATGTTGGGTGGCAGCACATCACCTGGTGGAGCGAGGCAGCAGTGCCGTGGTGTTCCATCACACAAATACTTCACTCCCTATCGCTCGGCATTGCTCAGCACCACACACACAACTACTATCCGCATGAGTTATGCTTTTTACACTTGGACTTCAATCAGGTGAAGCCGGCGATTGAATTGAATTTGAGTGATGTCGGGCATGCAAGCTACTTATCACCTGGAACTGTATATGGCCTATGAAATGTTACAGGAAGTGGCTTACATGCTCCTTACTCACATCCCATTTAAAAAAAGTAGTTGGACTTTGCTGATTTTATTGACTAAGCAGCCACCAAGTGAAATGTATACTTAAGTTGAACAAAATAGTGAATGTGCTGCCACCTTCTGGTTATTTAAGGTCATTATGAATCGTCCATATTTTATATTATCATAGTTACCTGAACCCAAATAATAAATTAAGTATTCCTAAGTTATTTAGAGAGAGTAGATTTTCATGTTAAGATAGCCAGACTGTCTTAGTAGATTGTGGCTGCATGTGCCATAAAAATCAGAAAAAAGAAAAGATACATACCGTATTTGTTATACCAGTACTGCAATTAGGTTTCGAAATGTTCTGCTTGATGAATACCCCCCCCCCAGTTTTTTTTAAGTAACTAAAAAGTGTGCTGCATTGTCCTATTTTTCCCTCTCCTTTTTGATGTACTTATGTGATTATTTATTCACACTTATCATTGCAAAAAACTGAAAGTTTTTTCACATTTTTTTACATTAAGGCCTCTTTCACAGTGCGACGTTAAAGTCGCACTTTAGAAAATGTTCCAACGCAGACTGACGCACAGCAATGCAAAGTCTGTGCGACATTCACAGTGCACACGTTGCGTTGTGTGTAACGTGTAGCAATATTTAGAAAGTGCTGCATGCTGTGCGTTTAGCAATACATTTTCTGCGTTATGTGTGTTGCACATGCTCAGTAATGTTTTTTTTCTAAATGTAACGCATGCGCCGTTTTCGTTCCATCAGTATGCAACGAAAACGGCGCACCAAGAGACACATAACGCAGTGCAAAATAACGTCCAATTTTATAACCTACATGCGCTGCGTTAGGGGCACGTGGTGTGACTTTAACGTTGCATCAAATGCACTGTCCCACTGTGAAAGAGGCCTTAAATTTGCATTTGCAAGTGTTTTTTATTTATTTTTCAGACGGGCTAATGAAAGTCAATGGGAATTCACATGTTGTGCGATTTTTATGCTGCACGAAACCATGATTTTTAGAAGAAATGGGATTCTCCATTGACTTTCACTGGATGTGCAGCAAAGGCATTTTCACACATTCGCAAAACGTGTGCAAATTTTAATAGGTGTGAACCCTGCCTCACTTATGCATTTGCCTTTAAATTCCATGAGCAGTGATACACCACCTGGCCATTCTTGACTTGACTGGTGTAAAATAACTCTTAGCAGAGTCTTGGAAGTATTTCAATGAGACATGAAACTGTATTATTTTCCATTCAGACCTCAATTTCAAGCTGCATGCTCAGTTATGTGCCGAGCTCTTGGCAATACAGAAACTGAGCGACAGTCTCCCATTCAGCACAATGATATTATTGTAGCATCTTCTTTTATTCTGTTATTGTGTGAATGTAGCTTAGAGAGTCAAGTACAGACAGTATTATAGCTAGCTTTCACATTTCAATTTCTTGCTAATGCCTATTTTTATTTCCAGTGGGATCTTTCATATGTATACACTATATAAAAAACTGATTCTTTGAGTTTAATCAGCATAGTTTGGATTTTCAGACTTTAAAACACAAATGAAATAAAACACTAGAAATTCCAAGAGCAAATAAACTCAGACCCTTGCACACAAGTGCACACATGTAAATGTTAACACACACACACGCACACACACACACGCTCGCGCACGCACACGCACACGCAACATGTACACAAATACAAACACATTCATGCAAATATGCAACAATACAGGCACACACACACACACGTGCATACACACGCACATGCAACATGTACACAAATACAAACACATTAATGCAAATATGCAAATATGCAACAATACAAGCGCACACACACACACGCTATATAAAACAAAATCATTGGCAAAATGTTACTGGTTTTCCTCCCAAAGTCACCTGTTTTCCTCCTATGTAAAAAAAAATATATAAAAAACAGCAATAAGTTACTTGGTTCCCCCCAAGTTGGCCTTTCAAGAACATAAGATATGACTTTGATAAGGATTAGACTGTCAGCTCCAATGAGAGACAGTATCTGACTGTATTCTTTAAAAATTAAATTAAAGGGGATCGGGAGGATATTAAAGTAAAAAAATGTAGATACTTACCTATGCAGGCATTGCTGACGAGCTTGCAGGGGGTCTTGGTGCTGGAAGATCAAGGAGGAGGGTGATAAGGGAAGCCTCCATCTCCCGAGGTATCCAAATTGGGACCTATTTATACCTTCAGGTATACTTTAATGAAAATAAGAAAAGCACATGGTTAATGTCCTTAAGGAGTCATATGTGACCACTGGCCAAATCAAAAACTGAAAGATCAAAAACATAGCCAAATGATTACAGCATGTGCCTCAGTAAATATACAAGCTTGCAGTTGATGACCCTGTGTCCAAACTTGTAACGTTCACCACAGGGTGTTTGCAAGATAAAAGCACACACTGTCTATATATATGGTTGTCACAATCTGTCCAATCTAAAGTGCCCAGCCACAACACTTCAGGTACCACCTAAGGTATTATTCCATTACAGTCAAATGTTTCCACTTCTCAATGTGGTGATCTGTAGCAAAATGGTAAACAAGATGTTTAAGAAGTTTAACTCTATTTAACAATTTCGATCACATTTTATAAATATGGTGATTGTGCATTTTGGATCTTGAATGTGAAGTTTTCCTGAATTTGGAAATCCAACAATAGTGTCCGTCAGGCTGAAAATAGATGATCACAACCTATAAATCTGCCATTTTAAAAATTGCTGTTGTTTTGAATAAATACCATAATGGTGCTTTTCTGGTTGACTACTTTCAAATTATACCACATCAGCAGTGAGATAACTTGGGGCATCATGGAATTGTTCCTTTTTATCTTTAGGAATGAACATAAGAAAGCACTGGTTTCAATGATGGCCATGCTATGGTTGAAACTGGTAAAAAGGGCTTGGGATAGTCCTTAGGTGTGGGGGGATGTTTTAAGGTTAGGCACTACCAGGGGGGGGGGGGGGGGTTAGGGTTAAACACCAACAGGGTGTTTAGGGTTAGGCAGCACAAGGGGGGATTGGTTAGTATTAGGCATCAAGTGGGAGAGCTAGTGTTAGGATAAGGCTAGGTTAGGCTAGGTTAGCTCATAGTAAAAAAAACAGTTACAGATTACAGATATTTTACTATCAAAATGACTAGTATTTTGGTAATTTTAACAATATACTATTAACGCCTATCTCCAGCGTCTTTTTACATTGGACCCTCTTTCAGGGCCGGTTCTAGCAACAATGGGGCCCCAGGGCAGAATTAGCCCAGCCCCCCTACCCCCAACAGACACTCCTCGACCAAAAAGCGGCATTAGGGGTTCTTTGTTGCAGCTAAATTTCCCTCCTGGGCCCCTGAGCTGGCTATGAACCCTCCCAATCAGCTTCTAACTTAACTGTACTCCCTGGGGCCCCTGCAGAGTCTTTTCTAATGTAGTGTATCAGCTGCCCGCCAGCACAGGTGAAGCGCTGCTCTGCCAAAGACTCTGCAGAGACGCCGGGGAGCAACAGTTAACATGAAAGGAGACACTTTGGGGGCCCCTACATGCTCTGGGGCCCTTTGCCTCTATGGTAGCGCCGGCCCTGCCCTTTTTAAATGTATGGGTCCCCGACTCCCCATGGCATGTTCTTATTCCCTGAGTAATGTATCTTCAGAATTAACCACCAGTGTTTTATCCAAGAACCAGGGAGAGGAACCATACACTGAACATACAGTATGCATAAACAGTATTCAGTAAGCTACGAGGGTGTTATAATTATCAAAATGCATCCTTTCACTTCCACCCTCTCTGTCTGTAGAAATCACATATTACAATGAGTTCTTGTAAAGAATAGGCTCTCTCAACTTTCAGCAATAGCACCTCTACAGTGTGATTTTCCACTCAACTGCAAAACTATCTACAGCTTTCATTGTGAGTACAACTTACTTTCCATGGTGACGACGCCTATTGGCCTCAAAGCAGTGAGGGGATCAATGTGATCTGCTGCTGTCAACACTGTGTCTCCATCATAATGTAAGGAAATAGTGACAAACCCTGTGGATGGACATTTAATGATCTCTTTCAAAGTTTATGACACATTCATTCTACTCAACAATGTATGTTGTACACAGAATTCTAGTGAAATACCCATACAATTTCAGTGTCATACTTTTTCTAATCATCTGCTTAAATCATCTAATTATTGCATTCTTTTACACTGCAACTTGTTGATGTGGGTCCACTTTGCATAGGAAGCTTAATATGTGTCCCTTATTCAGGGAGAGAGGATAATAGGCAGTCATGTGGCATTAGGCCCAGGTGAAGAGGAATAAATACAGCTCTTAAAATGAGGTAGGATGTCTTCAACTAATTTGGTTCCAGTAATCTAAGTTGTGCTAACTGTGGATATTTCACATTGTACTGATAATAGAAAGGTGTTTAGGAATACCATTAATATTTTTACAAGTTGCTATGTTGAGGTCAGCTTTTATCCAATTAGCAGCTTCAATAGAGTTATTTCGTTTGAGATAAGTGCACTGCTTTCAACTTCAGTTGGCATAATTCATTGTGCTGTAAATTCGTGGAATGCTTTGAACTCTCTCTCGGTCTCCAAGCAGAAAATATAGAAACTGAAAGCAGAAGTCCTCTGTTATTGTCTTTCACTGCCCCCTAGTGACAAGTGGCCAAGTGCCCATAAATACACAGTACAGCAGTACTAATTAGAAGCTAGGAAATGTAACAAAGAAGAAATAAAAAAATGTGCTAAAATAAATTGCAAGCCTCTAAATAAATTTGTTGCTAAAGGGTTAAGCTAAAACCTGCATTTGTGACATGTTTCTGTGCTAAATTTGTAGCTTTTGAACATCTCAGGACTAAAGACAAATGGGTGTCTGGTCTATAAATGATGTTTTATGTTTCTACTTTTTTTTCTTAACATATTTTGTACATATGAAATGTTAATTTGGTACTTAAATAATAAGTGAAAACAATATGGTGTGATGTGAAATTACTCTTTAATCTACAGAAGGAAAATGTCATAGAACAGATGATTTGGAAAAGAAGAGTTTCTAGGAGGAAGGATTAGGTAATTGAGTTGATTGTGTGTGATTTATCAGTTGAAGCATACAAGTACTAGAGAGGAGGTAGCAGCCAAATTAATTAATTGTGTGGTTGCTTATTGAAGGGCCCATAGAGGATCTTTCCCTGGCTTTCAGTGTAGAGTGGGAGGCATGTATTGCAGAGATCAGTCTGATGGCCATTATCACTGAACTGCTATAGCATGCATAATAGATTGGAGAGTGATACGATAGTAGACATTAGATTGTGAGCTCCTTTAGAAGTCAGGAATGAATTTAAGTGGTTCGACAATTACTGAAAGCTATTACAGAAAAGTGTCTGCACTATATAAATGGGTGCACAAAAAATTATCAAAATTAAATCTATAGAATTATCAGTCAATGCAAATGGTTTAAAGAGCAGTTTGAACCTCCTGTTTTCTGTTTTCGTTCCGCTTCATATACAGAAAGCATCCGCTTTTTATCCTTTATTTCATGCATATCCAAGGTGTATTTGCCGTAGGGATAGTCAATTAGATGCAAATAATTTAGAGTTGATGCAGGATTATGCAAACTTTGTATGCAAATTTATGCAGCTTGAAAATTTACCAATCAAACCCTACTGAGGTAACATTCGATTTATCCATTTTTAAGCTGCATAAATTTGCACACAAAATTTGCATAATCCTGCATTAACTCTAAATTGACCATCATTTAATTTGCCGTGCATAATTTACAAACACAGTGATTACATCCATTTTGGATGTTTTTTTCTTGTTAAGATGTATTGTAGAGTTAGACAAACAGACAGGGATGTGAGGAAAGTTGGTCAGTTGTAGGGATGCGTTCACAAATTTAGCAGAAAACTGAATTCTGACTGTCGTATCGGAATTTTGCAATTTTGAGGTGAAAGTCTGAATTCCGAATTCATGGAATTTTGACATGTTAATTCTGAAAGTTGCATGAAATTTCATTTGATTGTTTTGTGGTTTTTTTTGCACAAATAGTTAAACGTGTCTACTGAGCCTGCACAAGGGAAAGAATGTGAAAATTGAAAGTAAAATTATAACCTATTGTGAATTTATTTTTTTTGCCAATTCGCACCATATTTAACCTAGTGGTTAATGTGAAAAAATATTCACAATAAACAACAATGTCATGATTTTGCTATGCAGACTCAAAATCCGCTAAATTTAGAATATGTTTGGAGTTCTGAGAAAGGTTACAGAATATTGGCGACAGGGGCGTTCCTAGCGCTGTTCATTCGTGGCCCGTGCCACGAACCTGGCGTAGGGTGCCCCTGATCTCTGTGTTATGGGGTGCCCAACACAGGTGCCCTGAATGTATGGGCACAGCAGCCGCACAGCAGCTGCACAAGTATGACTCAACGCGACCGCCGTTCGCTCGATACGGTGGCCGATCACGCTCACATTTCCGGCTCCCAGTCCCGACATCAACTTGACAGGCAGCATATGCTGCCTTGATCCGCCCCCTGCCGCCCCGTGCTCCAATCAGAAGCGGAGGAGCACCTGGCAGGGGGCGTGGCGTTCCATTGAAAGGCAGGGGGCTGGAGCCATGGAGCGTGACTAGCTCCGCCCCCTGCACGGAGTCTGACCCGACCCAGGCAAGGCAGCACATGGCATGGCGTCATATTGGCGGCGCCGGCTTCCAATCCGCACCCGGCCAGACTGCTCCACGCCTCCACCACAGAGCAGCAGACCACCACGACACCACCATCTGGCCGCTGCCCCAGACTTCGCCGCCTCAGTCTGCCTCACCTGGCCGGTGCCACCCACAGTGCCTCTCAAGTTGGCTCATTCGAGCAGACAGTGGACAGGACAAGGAAGCAAGCCTGCAGCCAGATGCCAGAGAGTCCCCACCAGGCAGCCTGCAGCCAGCAGAACACCGCAGTCATCCACCTTCACACAGTAAGTGGCAGCAGCAGCAGCACCCAGCAAATGCAAGTGGTGGGGGTTTGGTGGGGAGGGGGGAGATGAGAGGGTGCAGCACTGCAGCCAGAGCCAGCTAGCCACCCTGAAGCCAGCCTGTCACTAGCTATCGGGGGTCCCTGTCACTCACTAGCTATCTGGGATCCCTGTCACTCACTAACTGGGGTCCATGTCACTCACTATCGGGGGTCCCTGTCACTCACTATCGGGGGTCCCTGTCACTCACTATCGGGGTCCCTGTCACTCACTACCTAACTGGAGGAACCTGTCACTCACTAACTGGGGTCCCTGTCACTCACTATTGGGGGTCCCTGTTACTCACTATCTGGGGTCCCTGTCACTATCTAACTGGGGTCCCTGTCACTATCTAACTGGGGTCCCTGTCACTATCTAACGGGGGTCCCTGTCACTCACTATCGAGGGTCCCTGTCACTCACTACCTAACTGGAGGCGCCTGTCACTCACTAGCTAACCTGGGGGTCCCTGTCACTCACTACCTAACTTGGGGGGCTACCATATTAGGGGGGCATTCTGCCTATTTATGTGAAATGCTGTGTCTATTTATGTGCCTCATGACTGCTGAATTTGTCTTGTTGGGGGCCTTATGATTTGTTGGGACCTCAAGATTGCTGAATTTGTCTTGTTGGGGCCTCATGATTGCTGAATTTGTCTTGTTGGGGGCCTCATGATTTGTTGGGGGCCTCCATGATTGCTGAATTTGTCATGTTCGGGGCCTCATGATTGCTGAATTTGTCATGTTGGGGGCATCACGATTGCTGAATTTGTCATGTCGGGGGGCGTCATGATTGCTGAATTTGTCTTGTTGGGGGTCACATGATTGCTAACTGTGAGACTATGGGAAAAGCTGAATCCTTATCATATGAGACAATAGCATTAAACCTACTTTTTAGCTTTTTAAAACAGAAAATAAAACTGGGAGGTTCTAAAAAATTGAATACATTTTTCAGGAACAGGATGGATGAAATTGTTTATCTTCACAGTTTATTTTCATCTTGGATTTTCCATAATGTTCATGTATGAGTTAAAACGTTTGTACAGTATTTAGTTTAAATTGCTGTTGCCACTTTGCGATAGATAAGTGACTTTTGGGTTGCAGTTTGGGCACTCGGCCTCAAAAAGGTTCGCCACTACTGTCCTAATCTAATGTCCCACCATTGCTAGGTTCATGTAAATTTGTCTCCACCCGTTACCACACCTACATTCTGGTCCATGGCCCACCTATTTATCGGTGCGCGCCGCACAACGTGATCCTCATATTTTTGGCACGCTAGCTGCAGTGTGCTGAATTCTGCTGCCTACAGTATGTACAGTATACGCTGTTCTCTAGTGCCTGCACTGTGTGCTGATCTACCTCCAGTGTGTACAGTGTAAGGTGTTACTCTGTGCCTTTACTGTTTGTAAACCAGCTGTATTGTATGCTGATCCCTGCTACTTTCAGTGTGTACAGTATTAGCTGCAAAGCCTGGTACACACATACAGTTTTGATTAGCCAATTTTAGCTCTGTTCATAAAATTCATTGTCTGTTGGCCCACTTACTGCACGGGGGTGGTAAAATTGGTGGTCCGTGATTGACCAATCAAAATTGTATGTGCGTATATATCTGTGATCTATGCCTATACTGATTGTAAATTATCTAAATAAAGGACAGGGGGCTCCATCCAATATTTCGATGGGCAGGCCCGTTATCTGTAGCTTACACCGCTGCTAAGTTCATGCACATTTGGCCACGCCCACTCGCCTCATGGTCACGCCCATTTTTTGCCGCGACGCGCACCTCCCCACCTGGTGCCCACAGGTGCCCCCGATCTCCAAGGACCCTAGAAACGCCCCTGGTTGGCAATTTGGAATTCCAAAATTTCCAAAAATGCCTAGTGAGCTGTGTTTTAGTTTGAAGCCTGTGAATGATATGCAAGAAAGAAAGTGTGGTTTGAGATGTATAATAAAAAAGATTGACCTATAAATCTTTTAATAATTTGACAGAGGTGAGTTTGAGGAAATTCCCATGTTTAGAAAGTAAAAGTAGATACGTTTGTAGTCTAGCAAGGACTGTAGTGTAGCTACGCCTGTAGTGTTCAGGGAGAGGTGCATGTGTGGTGCTCAATACTTGGTGAAATATGTTGCACTTGCAAATATTCTAATAATAGAAGAACATTCTTCAGGCATCTGGTAGTCTTCCCAACTAGTGCACGTGACTGGTGTAACTGGTGCAGAACAAAAGAACAGTTTTATTTACCCAATTACCTCAGCACTGTTCAGGGTACTAATTCCTACATTTGTGGACTTGTTTGAATGAACAGTTTTCCTATCAAACTGAAGCAACAATGAGCAATACTACTAATGCATAAGGGTATTCTAGATGATTAAATACAGTATGTCACAAGGATTTAGAAAAAAAGGCCCTCCACACGTATGCCTTTGAGGGTTATAAACCTAGCAACTAGTCACATATCATGATTCATTTCTTCAGTGTAAGTTGAAAAATACAAGTTTACCGTAAACAATAATGGCATGAGCTAATGTTGTAATAATCTTGCATCCATTTGCATTTCATAATGTACCATATATGCAAATATTCATGGATTGTAGTATTGTAGTTTTTCTTATGGTTTATAAACTTCACATTTTTCAAATAGATCTCATTTATAATGTAAAATAATGTAATTATAATGTAAAATATATTCAAGTATGAATGCATTAGGCCTCCATATCATATACCCTCTGTAATATATGGAATGCAGTATTTTTGATTCACCTCATCATAACGCTAGTCAAACATAGTCAAACAACAAAGGCTTTATATAATCATTAAAAACTGTGGAATTCTCATGTAAAAAGCAAGCACTTTTATATGGTTGGACTTTTTTGATCTGTGCTCATCTCTATTTCCTTTGCCCTTAAAACGATGATCTGTAGTGGACGGGGGAGGGGGGGGGGGGAGAGTAAGGCCTCTTTTCCATGGACTGTTGATAGGCAGGGAAATGCCTCTCAAACGCTCACAACTGCTCACTGCTGCATGGTAACTGTTTGTTGCTGCCTGGTAACTGCTTGCTGAGCACACAGCTCAGCAATCCGTGGAAAAGAGGCCTACTGTAAGTGCGTGTAAGGAAGAGAACACATTTGGGTCTGCGGGAACTGCAGGCAATTCCTAAAGAGTGGTTTTCCGTACTATGGCGTCAATTCACAAAGCATTACTGCATTTGGTAATGCTGAAAAACAGCTGATTTTACCAATCACTTAGGAAAGTGTCAACTCATCAAGGCTGTCACCGCATGAAAAGCTGAAATTACGAGAAGTGAGGTAAATTACCAACTTGTGCGGTAAACGCCTCAACAATTGTCAGCAAATGTCACAGTATGCGGTAAAGCCCTGGATGATTACCGGCAGTTCTCCTCTGTCGGTATCAGTGCGGAACTCACAGAAGCCAAGACGATTACCTATGATTGACAGGAAAAGAGGCCAATAGGAACAGCCCTTGTCTCCTGCCAATGATTTTGATTGTACCCGAAGCCTTTTCCAGCGGGTCCTGCTTTCCTACCCCCCCCCCCCCCAGGCAGCGAGCAGAGAGAGATAGAACAAAAGTCACTTCAACTGCCTCCCTTGGGCAGTTTAACTTCTTCCGTTCCATTCTAATGGAGACTAACAGAGAGATTCAGAGAGAGCAGAGGCAGTGTAACAAAATATGTACATCTGGGATGCACACAGGGATGTCAGGATGCCTCTTACTTTTGTAATGCTGTCTCTGCATGTAGAGCGGAGGTAATAACAGAGAGACAACTTCACACTTCTGCTGTTACCAACAAATGGGCTTCAGGAAATTACTGAACTTCTACCGCATCTGTGAAAATATTGACGAATTAGCACACAAAAGTCTAAAATACCAAATGCGGTATATTCCTTACTTGTTTTTTGTTTATTGAACAGCCTTGATGAATTGACGCCTATATGTGCATTTGTCTGTGTTTTAATGCAACCATTTTTGTTTACAGTAGCCAGTGTTTTAACCACTTTACCCCCGCCCGTACGGATTTCTCCGTCCCTTTTTCCATCCTTTAACCCCCAGGGACGGAAAAATCCGTACTTTGCGCACTCCCGCCGCTGCCCGCGCTCCCGCTCGTAAACACGCTGCCCGCCGCTAGTAAACACGCCGCCGCCCGCTCGCCCAGAGATCAACGAACGGGAAAATCCATTCCCGTTCGTTGATCTAAGCCCCGCAATGATCCGCTGCCGCTCGGCTGAGCAGCGCGATCATTGTGAGCAATAACAAACTCCCAGCCTCTTTCTACTTCCTGCAAGCGTCCGGAAGGACGCTTCCGGACGCTTGCAGGTCGCATGAAACAAAAAGTTACTGTTGCCATCTTGTGGCCAAATAGTAAAACTACACCCTAAGCATTGTTTACACACAAATAAACTAGTTTTACACAACAAATTAACTCCTTACCTCCCACACTCCCCAATTTATTTATTTTTTGTAATTAAAAAAAAAAAAAAAAAAATTTACAATTTAAAAAATATACATAAATAGTTACCTTAGGGACTGAACTTTTTAAATATTTATGTCAAGAGGGTATAACACTGTTACTTTATAAACTATGGGCTTGTAATTAGGGATGGACGCAAAACTGAAAAAAATGCACCTTTATTTCCAATTAAAATATTGGCAGCAAACATTGTGATAGGGACATCATTTAAACGGTTTTATAACTGGGATAAATAGGCATATACATTTAATGGGTTTTAATTACAGTAGCATGCATTATTTAAAAACTATAAAGGCCGAAAACTGAAAAATAATACATTTTTTCCCACATTTTTTCCTATTTTCCCATTAAAACACATTTAGAATAAAATTATTCTTGGCATAATGTCCCACTTAAAGAAAGCCTAATTGGTGGCGAAAAAAACAAGATATAGTTCATTTCATTGCGATAAGTAATGATAAAATTATAGACGAATGAATGGAAGGAGCGCTGAAAGGTGAAAATTGCTCTGGTGGTCAGGGGGTAAAACCCCTCAGTTGGGAAGTGGTTAAGTATATTTTTTGGAATTCTACGCAGAATTGCAGAGGGCTCTTGAAAACACAGTGTCCCAATAGATAATCATTATATGCTCTTTCAGTGCAACAAAATGCTGCCTAATCGCACAAGTGTGATCCCTCACTTAGAGTTCCCATCAACTGTTTAGGCACGAGAGCTTACAATCTCCCCATTCAGGTGCTTGGGGTAACTAATTACTTTCAGGAGGTAACCAGCAGAGAAATAAATGGAGCAATGTGCATTATGAATGTAAAATATTTTAGTTCCATTTTAATTGTCATTACTCAATATGATTTCCAAACAGCTTATAAGGTAGCAGGAAAAAAAAGGGCGCTGTCTGAGGGTGGACAAAAAGGGCGCCGCCATAGAATTTAATGCAATTACCGTTAATACGGTAAAAAAAAAGCAAAAAAAAAAGGTGCTGCGATAAATATCGTTAACATCAGAACATAGAGTTTCTGACGTATGTTATTGTTTTAGAAGCTTACAACATTATAGTTTTTGTCATATTATTTTGTTTGTATGTACAGATTTTACGTTTTCAAAGATATTGTCGTTTTTATGTGTAAAATGGTGTTTCTGCAGAGAGAGTGGATAGGGTAAGCCACCAGGGGGTTGGTTAGGGTTAGGCACCACTGGAGGGGTTACGGTTAGGCACCACCGGGGGGGTGGTTAGGGTTAGGCCACCACCAGGGGAGTGGTTAGTTTTAGGCACCACCAGGGGAGGGTTCTGTGTGAGGGTAGGGTTGGGTTAAGCTGTATTGTTAAATTATGTAACAATATTTAACGTTAATATCTATTCGTTATTATTTCTTGGCTGTTTTTACAATGGTATTTATTGTTAATCAAGTTTGACAACGATGTTTATCGTTATCAGATTTTGTTATCCACCTGTGCCATTTCATTATCAGCCAGGCCGTTTTTCATTACGCCCTTTTTTCATGCACACGCTTATAATTTATTTTCTCAAATAGGTCATCCTTCTAGTTATTACAGATCTACAAGCTTATAGCACAATTAAAATAATAAATATGGTATAATAGGAATTCATTTTCAGTTAAAGGGGTTCTTTCGCGAAAAAAGTAGACAGTTAAAAAATGTGACAGATGACAGGTTTTGGGCCAGTCCATCTTTTAAGGGGATTCTCAGGGCTTTCTTTGTTTTCAACAGCATTTCCTGAACAGCAGTTTAACTGCCAAAATAGAAAGATACCAGCCGGCCTCCCTAATCACTTGCACACTATTGTGTCAGTTAGATTTTGCAACTGTTGTTCAGGAAATGCTGTTGAAAACAAAGAAAGCCCTGAGAATCCCCCTTAAAAAGATGGACTGGCCCAAAACCTGTCATCTGTCACATTTTTTAACTGCCTACTTTTTTTCGCGAAAAAAAACCCTTTAAATATTATATAACCGGTGTAAAATGATCCTTTACTGGAAATGTACAGTCTTGTTTTTTAACCTATGGTCATGAATGGCAAGGTGGTAGAGGTTAATATAAATAATCATTTGATACTTGGGAATTTCCTTGAACCCATTTCAATGCTGAGATAATTATTCTGGCAATAATTCATAAGCTCATATCAAATTACCTACAGCTGTTGTTGTGCCAACAGTTTTTAAATGAAGAGAAGTAATACACTTGGACTGCCTTTTTATTCTTGAATATCGTGTGGAAAGGCTGTAACAAATTTCAGGGAAAGACCCTAGACAGTTCTAAATTGAGATGTAAAAACGCTGCCTTAGGATAATAGAGTTTGCCTGGTATTTCTCAAATGCATACAAAAAAGGGAAGACCGATTTCAGATGTATAGGTAAATACATGAAAAGAGGAAAAACACACACAGTGCTGTATGAATATGACGAGTAGAAAATTTCATGAACTTTTCAGTTTTCAGACATGCTGATGAATATTAAAGAACATATTTTCATCAAAACATTATCTTTCGATCTTGTAATCCTTCTGAAAAATTCTTCAAAAAAAGTTCAGAAAAATGGGCAACAACTGAACACTCTTACCAACATATATGTAGTATGAGGTCACTCCTTGTTCTGACTTCATATTACATATGAAGTGTGAGGTTGAAGACTTAAAGTTCTTTTTCCATTATGTTCGATCAATTTCAGTTTCAAATAAATCCCATAGAAGGAAGTAGAAACACAATGAATGCTATTAAACAGGTAGTTTAGGTGTATTTTCATGCATCAAAATTGCATGTGGCCACCATAACACAGTGATTTCTAAACTGTGGAATGTAGATAACTAATGCCCATATGCATGTGCAGTAGCCATCCTTTGATGGTGGAGTGCGGATAGCGCAGTCAGCAGCACGGCTCAAAGGATGCCTACTGCACATGCACAGGGGCATTCATTTTGGGTCAAAGGTCCTGACTCGCAATTAGTCAGGAACAAGGCATATAGTGGCAGAATGGGGCCAGATGGAGGGGAATGGAGGGCACAATTATATAGCAGCACATTATAGGCAAATGTATGTATTTGATTACCCATAGTTTTTTTTTTGGTCTCAGATGTCCTTTAACCCATTCGCGTTCCGTCGTTTTCACGTGAGAAATGTTCACCTCCCATTCATTAGCCTATAACTTTATCACTACTTATCACAATGAACTGATCTATATCTTGTTTTTTCCGCCACCAACTAGGCTTTCTTTGGGGGGTACATTTTGCTAAGAGCCACTTTACTGTAAATGCATTTTAACAGGAAGAATAAGAAAAAAATGGAAAAAAACATTATTTCTCAGTTTTCAGCCATTATAGTTTTAAAATAATACATGCCTCCATAATTAAAACTCACGTATTGTATTTGCCCATATGTCCCGGTTATTACACCGTTAAAATTATGTCCCTATCACAATGTATGGCGACAATATTTTATTTGGAAATAAAGGTGCATTTTTTCCATTTTGCATCTATCACTATTTACAAGTTTAAAATAAAAAATATATAGAAATATTTCATCTTTACATTGATATTTAAAAAGTTTAGACCCTTAGGTAAATATTTACATGTTTTTTTTATTGTAATGGTTTTTTTTTATAGTAAACAATTTATTTGGGTAGTTTAAGGGAGGGTGGGAGGTAAACAATAGATTTATAATGTAAATGTGTGTTAATTTTTTTTTTTTTTTACTTTCAGTTGTAGTATTACTTTTTGGCCACAAGATGGTGGCCATGAGTTTGTTTACATGATGTCACTCTAAACATAACACACGCTTAGAGTGACGCATCGGGGAGGGAACAGCCAGAAAAAGCACAGCTTCCGAGAGAAGCTGTCGCTTTTTCAGCGGGGGAGAGGAATCAGTGATCGGGCACCATAGCCCGATACATTGATTCTGTGGCTACCGAATCCACGGGCGGGAGTGCGCATGCACATGCGTGATCGGCCGCGGGTGCGCGCGGTAGCGTGCATGGTTCCTGGACGTAGTTTCTACGTCCAGGAACCAAAATAGGTTAAGAAAAGCTTATCTTTTACTAGTTGAACAAAAATGAGGGATTGCATTCATAAGCATAGGGTAGATGGATGAAGGAGAGTCGCAACTAGTGTTGGGCGAACAGTGTTCGCCACTGTTCGGGTTCTGCAGAACATCACCCTGTTCGGGTGATGTTCGGGTTCGGCCGAACACCTGATGGTGTTCGGCCAAACTGTTCGGCCATATGGCCGAACTAAGAGCGCATGGCCGAACGTTACCCGAACGTTTGGCTAGCGCTGTGATTGGCCGAACGGGTCACGTGTAGTGTTGGGCGAACATCTAGATGTTCGGGTTCGGGCCGAACATGGCCGAACTCCGAACATAATGGAAGTCAATGGGGACCCGAACTTTCGTGCTTTGTAAAGCCTCCTTACATGCTACATACCCCAAATTTACAGGGTATGTGCACCTTGGGAGTGGGTACAAGAGGAAAAAAAAATTAGCAAAAAGAGCTTATAGTTTTTGAGAAAATCGATTTTAAAATTTCAAAGGGAAAACTGTCTTTTAAATGCGGGAAATGTCTGTTTTCTTTGCACAGGTAACATGCTTTTTGTCGGCATGCAGTCATAAATGTAATACATATAAGAGGTTCCAGGAAAAGGGACCGGTAACGCTAACCCAGCAGCAGCACATGTGATGGAACAAGAGGAGGGTGGCGCAGGAGGAGAAGGCCACGCTTTGAGACACAACAACCCAGGCCTTGCATGAGGACAAGAAGCGTGCGGATAGCAATTTGCATTTTGTCGCCATGCAGTCATAAATGTAATACAGATGAGAGGTTCAATAAACAGGGACCGGAAACGCTAACCCATCACAGATGTTCATTGTTCATGTTACTTGGTTGGGGTCCGGGAGTGTTGCGTAGTCGTTTCCAATCCAGGATTGATTCATTTTAATTTGAGTCAGACGGTCTGCATTTTCTGTGGAGAGGCGGATACGCCGCCGATCTGTGACGATGCCTCCGGCAGCACTGAAACAGCGTTCCGACATAACGCTGGCTGCCGGGCAAGCCAGCACCTCTATTGCGTACATTGCCAGTTTGTGCCAGGTGTCTAGCTTCGATACCCAATAGTTGAAGGGTGCAGATGGATTGTTCAACACAGCTACGCCATCTGACATGTAGTCCTTGACCATCTTCTCCAGGCGATCGGTGTTGGAGGTGGATCTGCACGCTTGCTGTTCTGTGTGCTGCTGCATGGGTGTCAGAAAATTTTCCCACTCCAAGGACACTGCCGATACCATTCCCTTTTGGGCACTAGCTGCGGCTTGTGTTGTTTGCTGCCCTCCTGGTCGTCCTGGGTTTGCGGAAGTCAGTCTGTCGGCGTACAACTGGCTAGAGGAGGGGGAGGATGTCAATCTCCTCTCTAAAGTCTCCACAAGGGCCTGCTGGTATTCTTCCATTTTGACCTGTCTGGCTCTTTCTTCAAGCAGTTTTGGAACATTGTGTTTGTACCGTGGATCCAGAAGGGTATAAACCCAGTAATTGGTGTTGTCCAGAATGCGCACAATGCGTGGGTCGCGTTCAATGCAGTCCTAGGCCGAAGAGGTCATAGCCTAGGGTCACAAAACCTGTTTATTGGGCAATTTCAATGGTGGCGAGTCTGACGTACATAAATCGCAGCAATGGCCGTTAGCAACGTCTGAATCTCACGAAATGTCTCATGCAGGTAGAAGACATATTGTTAGACTTGGGCTCCAAAGATGGGTTCCCTACATCTCTGCAAACCAGAGTTACAGGGCTCCAAATTTGGTAAAATCCCCCATAGGCTTTCATTGGGCCTCCTATTTACAGTTCCAAAATCTCACATCTTTTCAAAGGGCAATTACTCAGCAGTGGCAAATTTTCTAGCATTGTAGGGACCCTTAGGGGGAACATGACTGGTGAGTTTCGGGCCCCTAGGCCAAAGAGGTCATAGCCTAGGGTCACAAAAACCTGTTTATTGGGGCTATTTCAATGGTAGTGATGGTGACGTACATAAATCGCAGCAATGGCCGTTAGCAAAGTCTGAATCTCACGAAATGTCTCATGCAGGTAGAAGACATATTGTTAGACTTGGATTCCAAAGATGGGGTCCCTACATCTCTGCAAACCAGAGTTACAGGGGTCCAAAATTGGTAAAATCCCCCATAGGATTTCATTGGCTCCCTATTTCACTTTCCAAAATCTCACATCTTTTCAAAGGGCAATGGCTCAGCAGTACCAAATTTTCTAGCATTGTAGGGACCCTTAGGGGGAACATGACTGGTGAGTTTCGGGCCCCTAGGCTGAAGAGGTCATAGCCTAGGGTCACAAAAACCTGTTTATTGGGGCTATTTCAATGGTAGTGATGGTGACGTACATAAATCGCAGCAATGGCCGTTAGCAAAGTCTGAATCTCACGAAATGTCTCATGCAGGTAGAAGACATATTGTTAGACTTGGATTCCAAAGATGGGGTCCCTACATCTCTGCAAACCAGAGTTACAGGGGTCCAAAATTGGTAAAATCCCCCATAGGATTTCATTGGCTCCCTATTTCACTTTCCAAAATCTCACATCTTTTCAAAGGGCAATGGCTCAGCAGTACCAAATTTTCTAGCATTGTAGGGACCCTTAGGGGGAACATGACTGGTGAGTTTCGGGCCCCTAGGCCGAAGAGGTCATAGCCTAGGGTCACAAAAACCTGTTTATTGGGGCTATTTCAATGGTAGTGATGGTGACGTACATAAATCGCAGCAATGGCCGTTAGCAAAGTCTGAATCTCACGAAATGTCTCATGCAGGTAGAAGACATATTGTTAGACTTGGATTCCAAAGATGGGGTCCCTACATCTCTGCAAACCAGAGTTACAGGGGTCCAAAATTGGTAAAATCCCCCATAGGATTTCATTGGCTCCCTATTTCACTTTCCAAAATCTCACATCTTTTCAAAGGGCAATGGCTCAGCAGTACCAAATTTTCTAGCATTGTAGGGACCCTTAGGGGGATCATGACTGGTGAGTTTTGCCACTGCTGAGCCATTGCCCTTTGAAATGGTGTGAGATTTTGGAACGGTAAATAGGAGGCCCAATGAAAGCCTATGGGGGATTTTACCAATTTTGGACCCCTGTAACTCTGGTTTGCAGAGATGTAGGGACCCCATCTTTGGAATCTAAGTCTAACAATATGTCTTCTACCTGCATGAGACATTTCGTGAGATTCAGACGTTGCTAACGGCCATGGCTGAGATTTATGTACGCCACCATCACTACCATTGAAATAGCCCAAATAAACAGGTTTTTGTGACCCTAGGCTATGACCTCTTCGGCCTAGGGGCCCGAAACTCACCAGTCATGTTCCCCCTAAGGGTCCCTACAATGTTAGAAAATTTGGTACTGCTGAGCCATTGCCCTTTGAAAAGATGTGAGATTTTGGAAAGTGAAATAGGGAGCCAATGAAATCCTATGGGGGATTTTACCAATTTTGGACCCCTGTAACTCTGGTTTGCAGAGATGTAGGGACCCCATCTTTGGAATCCAAGTCTAACAATATGTCTTCTACCTGCATGAGACATTTCGTGAGATTCAGACTTTGCTAACGGCCATTGCTGCGATTTATGTACGTCACCATCACTACCATTGAAATAGCCCCAATAAACAGGTTTTTGTGACCCTAGGCTATGACCTCTTCGGCCTAGGGGCCCGAAACTCACCAGTCATGTTCCCCCTAAGGGTCCCTACAATGCTAGAAAATTTGGTACTGCTGAGCCATTGCCCTTTGAAAAGATGTGAGATTTTGGAAAGTGAAATAGGGAGCCAATGAAATCCTATGGGGGATTTTACCAATTTTGGACCCCTGTAACTCTGGTTTGCAGAGATGTAGGGACCCCATCTTTGGAATCCAAGTCTAACAATATGTCTTCTACCTGCATGAGACATTTCGTGAGATTCAGACTTTGCTAACGGCCATTGCTGCGATTTATGTACGTCACCATCACTACCATTGAAATAGCCCCAATAAACAGGTTTTTGTGACCCTAGGCTATGACCTCTTTGGCCTAGGGGCCCGAAACTCACCAGTCATGTTCCCCCTAAGGGTCCCTACAATGCTAGAAAATTTGCCACTGCTGAGTAATTGCCCTTTGAAAAGATGTGAGATTTTGGAACTGTAAATAGGAGGCCCAATGAAAGCCTATGGGGGATTTTACCAAATTTGGAGCCCTGTAACTCTGGTTTGCAGAGATGTAGGGAACCCATCTTTGAAGCCCAAGTCTAACAATATGTCTTCTACCTGCATGAGACATTTCGTGAGATTCAGACGTTGCTAACGGCCATTGCTGCGATTTATGTACGTCAGACTCGCCACCATTGAAATTGCCCAATAAACAGGTTTTGTGACCCTAGGCTATGACCTCTTCGGCCTAGGACTGCATTGAACGCGACCCACGCATTGTGCGCATTCTGGACAACACCAATTACTGGGTTTATACCCTTCTGGATCCACGGTACAAACACAATGTTCCAAAACTGCTTGAAGAAAGAGCCAGACAGGTCAAAATGGAAGAATACCAGCAGGCCCTTGTGGAGACTTTAGAGAGGAGATTGACATCCTCCCCCTCCTCTAGCCAGTTGTACGCCGACAGACTGACTTCCGCAAACCCAGGACGACCAGGAGGGCAGCAAACAACACAAGCCGCAGCTAGTGCCCAAAAAGGAATGGTATCGGCAGTGTCCTTGGAGTGGGAAAATTTTCTGACACCCATGCAGCAGCACACAGAACAGCAAGCGTGCAGATCCACCTCCAACACCGATCGCCTGGAGAAGATGGTCAAGGACTACATGTCAGATGGCGTAGCTGTGTTGAACAATCCATCTGCACCCTTCAACTATTGGGTATCGAAGCTAGACACCTGGCACAAACTGGCAATGTACGCAATAGAGGTGCTGGCTTGCCCGGCAGCCAGCGTTATGTCGGAGAGCTGTTTCAGTGCTGCCGGAGGCATCGTCACAGATCGGCGGCGTATCCGCCTCTCCACAGAAAATGCAGACCGTCTGACTCAAATTAAAATGAATCAATCCTGGATTGGAAACGACTACGCAACACTCCCGGACCCCAACCAAGTAACATGAACAATGAACATCTGTGATGGGTTAGCGTTTCCGGTCCCTGTTTATTGAACCTCTCATCTGTATTACATTTATGACTGCATGGCGACAAAATGCAAATTGCTATCCGCACGCTTCTTGTCCTCATGCAAGGCCTGGGTTGTTGTGTCTCAAAGCGTGGCCTTCTCCTCCTGCGCCACCCTCCTCTTGTTCCATCACGTGTGCTGCTGCTGGGTTAGCGTTACCGGTCCCTTTTCCTGGAACCTCTTATATGTATTACATTTATGACTGCATGCCGACAAAAAGCATGTTACCTGTGCAAAGAAAACAGACATATCCCGCATTTAAAAGACAGTTTTCCCTTTGAAACTTTAAAATCGATTTTCTCAAAAACTATAAGCTCTTTTTGCTAAAAAAATTTTTCCTCTTGTACCCACTCCCAAGGTGCACATACCCTGTAAATTTGGGGTATGTAGCATGTAAGGAGGCTTTACAAAGCACAAAAGTTCGGGTCTCCATTGACTTCCATTATGTTCGGAGTTCGGGTCGAACACCCGAACATCGCGGCCATGTTCGGCCTGTTCGGCCCGAACCCGAACATCTAGATGTTCGCCCAACACTAGTCGCAACCAGTGTTGTAATCACAGCTTTACGAAGCACACTGTGTTGTCCACCTTTACTGAGATTAAAGGGTTCTGTTGCACATTAAGAGATCAATGTAACAAACGTTAATACTTTATACAGTCAGAAAAAGAAGGCTTCAGTACTGTAAGAATAATTTAAATCTGTGTTGTCATAGGGAATACATGTCTACTTCAATTTTACTTGATGGCTCAACAATGACATCTTTGTAAATGAAAAGTAAATAAAAATATTGTGACAACAAAAATGTATTTTACAATTAAATTCACGTAAAATACTTGGAGGTAGAGTACATTTAAAATCCAAAGTAACTTAAAGTCATGTACATTTATGAATCTTCCCATATCTTTGTATCATTCAAGCAGTTGAATATTATGTACTAAAGGAACTTTTTTTCATTCAATGACCATCCATCCCCAAAACTAAGGTTCGGAGTTTTTGTTTTGTTTTGTTAAATCTGACTAGGTGTTTCCAAAGCCCTGCTTATTAGTCTCAACCATGGTCTATCGGTTTTAAGAACTCTTTCAGATGAACAGCTGAACTGTGCACTTGGCGGGCATTTACGTGTCCTGTCTGCTGCCCACGAATGCCATTCTGGTGCAATTAAAATATAGCTGAATGGCAGCATTTGTAACACCATGCGTGTTAATGCTTGACATACAGTGGCAGAGAACCGTGACATCGCATCTGAGCATGGCGGCAGCCGTTGGGGGAGCCGTTGGGGGAGGGGGGTGTCTGTCTACCACCAGTACCGAATGCTAAAAAGTGCCTGGCCAGTGCTGCTGAGAGCATCTGACAGTCACTGCCTCTAAAAGAGGCCTAGAAATTTTAAGTGGAAGAGATGCTGACAGCACTTTTCTTTTTGATATGACTACAGAGCATTTAGGAAAATTACTTATTTGAGAGTTAAATAAAATGAATTCCAGCAATGTTCTTGAAATATTTTCAATTATAAACTGTATTGTTGCTCTGGCCTTGCTAAATATTTTGTTACGTTCAGTTACAGGTCTGTCAATGCTATGAAAGGTAAAGAGCTTTAGTTTATGTATTTTATGATCTTATATAGAGACAGCCAACAAGATTTTTGTAATCCCCAATGTGAGATTACCATCAGTATTTAGTATAATATATTAATGGAGCATGTTGTTGAACTTATAATCCTAGAATGTAACATTAAACTGCTTGCATCTATCAATGGTATGAGAGCATCAAATACAAGAATAAAGAAGATTATGCTGTGTAAAGATTTCAGCACCAAGAATTTAAAAATGTCTTCAGCATAAGGCACTGTCACTTTTCCTGGCTGTGGTTTCGGAGGGACCCAATTGTCGGCTGTGCTTTCTAAAGGGGCCCAGCGAGATCACCGTGGGACGGAGGAGGATGGAGGAAACCTCAATAGGATCCAATAGGCTTCCCCCTCCAAAGGTAAGTACCCCCCAGGGGCACTTTTTTCTGGTACAGGTTTTCTTTAAAGTTTCTTAAAGGAAATCTTATTTGAAATTTAAAAATACAGTTTAACTTACCTGGAGCATCTTGCTGCCCCCTGCAGTCATCCGTGACCCTCCATCGAGCAGCAGCGACCCCCTCAAACCTGCCTTAGTTGCTGCTCTAAATCTATGTACACACACGTGAGAATTTTCACTCATCAGTGACTGAGAAACAATCGCTTGTGGAATGATGCTGTACAGACACATCTGTAGCCTTGAGGCCAGCGATGTGCTTTGTTGCTAAGGAGGGGGCAGAGTGATGACGATCAACGGGTGACAGAGGGGCTTTAACCATTTCAGCCCGCGGGTATTTTTCACCTTATGGACGAGAGGAATTTTCATCTGTCAGCTAGTGTTGGGCGAACAGTGTTCGCCACTGTTCGGGTTCTGCAGAACATCAACCTGTTCGGGTGATGTTCGAGTTCGGCCGAACACCTGATGGTGTTCGGCCAAACTGTTCGGCCATATGGCCGAACTAAGAGCACATGGCCAAACGTTACCCGAACGTTCGGCTAGCGCTGTGATTGGCCGAACAGGTCACGTGGTTCGGACCCGAACGCGCTCTGATTGGCCGAACGGGTCACGTGGTTCGGGTAAATAAATACCCGATCCACGTCATTTCTCCGCCATTTGTCTGTGGGTTTAGCTTTGTGTAGGCAGGCAGGGTAGTTCTCTCTCCAGCCAGGCTAGCCAGGGTCCCCCGGTCATTGTGTCGCTGCTGGGAATAGTAGTACACCGCTCACCCACACTATATAGCATTGTGTTTACTGCCACTCTGTGTCTCTCTGCTGGGAACAGTAGTACACCGCTCACCCTGTATAGCATTGTGCTCTGTGTCGCTGCTGGGAATAGTAGTACACCGCTCACCCACACTATATAGCATTGTGTTTACTGCCACTCTGTGTGTCTGCTGGGAACAGTAGTACACCACTCACCCTGTATAGCATTGTGCTCTGTGTCGCTGCTGGGAATAGTAGTACACCGCTCACCCACACTATATAGCATTGTGTTTACTGCCACTCTGTGTCTCTGCTGGGAACAGTAGTACACCGCTCACCCTGTATAGCATTGTGCTCTGTGTCGCTGCTGGGAATAGTAGTACACCGCTCACCCACACTATATAGCATTGTGTTTACTGCCACTCTGTGTCTCTGCTGGGAACAGTAGTACACCGCTCACCCTGTATAGCATTGTGCTCTGTATCGCTGCTGGGAATAGTAGTACACCGCTCACCCACACTATATAGCATTGTGTTTACTGCCACTCTGTGTCTCTGCTGGAAACAGTAGTACACCGCTCACCCTGTATAGCATTGTGCTCTGTGCACTCGCCAAGATGCAGGAGCGCTTCAATCTCCCCCACCATCGCTTGCTGTGTGATGTCCCTACGCGCTGGAATTCTACGCTGCACATGCTAGCCCGCTTTTGCGAGCAGAAGAGTGCAGTGGTCCAGTACATGACGGCGCAGTACCGAGGTGCATCCGGACAGCTGCCAAGCTTCTGTGGATCCGATTGGGCCAACATGTTGGACCTCTGCCAAGTCCTCCAAAATTTTGAGCAATCCACGTTGCTTGTGAGCAGTGACAACTCTTCAGTCAGCATTACCATACATCTGCTGTGTTTACTAAAGAAGTAAATGTTGAAAATCAAGGAAACAGCTGTCATGATGCAACTGGGGGAATCTGAAGGAGAAAACGATCAGCGTGATGGTACCAACATCAGGCCATCCGCGTCAGGAAACGCTGGCCCCAGCAGCTATGACGAAGAAGAGTTGGAGGAACAGCTGAATTTGGAGCAGGAATTTCATGCCACCACTGACGAGGGCCAGAGCGGTGCACGTTGGACTTCCACAATTCAGCGCGAATGGTCAGCAGAAGCAGACCAGGAAGAAGGTGACGACTATGATGCATCACAACAACTATTACAACGCTCACAAGAGGATGATGAGGATTCTGGCAGGACTCTGGCACACATGGCTCAATTCATGCTAGACTGCATTGAACGCGACCCACGCATTGTGCGCATTCTGGACAACACCAATTACTGGGTTTATACCCTTCTGGATCCACGGTACAAACACAATGTTCCAAAACTGCTTGAAGAAAGAGTCAGACAGGTCAAAATGGAAGAATACCAGCAGGCCCTTGTGGAGACTTTAGAGAGGAGATTGACATCCTCCCCCTCCTCTAGCCAGTTGTATGCCAACAGACTGACTTCCGCAAACCCAGGACGACCAGGAGGGCAGCAAACAACACAAGCCGCAGCTAGTGCCCAAAAGGGAATGGTATCGGCAGTGTGCTTGGAGTGGGAAAATTTTCTGACACCCATGCAGCAGCCCACAGAACAGTAAGCGTGCAGATCCACCTCCAACACCGATCGCCTGGAGAAGATGGTCAAGGACTACATGTCAGATGGCGTAGCTGTGTTGAACAATCCATCTGCACCCTTCAACTATTGGGTATCGAAGCTAGACACCTGGCACGAACTGGCAATGTACGCAATAGAGGTGCTGGCTTGCCCAGCAGCCAGCGTTATGTCGGAACGCTGTTTCAGTGCTGCCGGAGGCATCGTCACAGATCGGCGTATCCGCCTCTCCACAGAAAATGCAGACGGTCTGACTCAAATTAAAATGAATCAATCCTGGATTGGAAACGACTATGCAACACTCCTGGACCCCAACCAAGTAACATGAACAATGACCATCTGGGATGGGTTAGCGTTTCCGGTCCCTGTTTATTGAACCTCTTATCTGTATTACATTTATGACTGCATGGCGGCAAAAAGCATGCTATCCGCACGCTTCTTGTCCTCATGCAAGGCCTGGGTTGTTGTGTCTGAAAGTGTGGCCTTCTCCTCCTGCACCTCCTCCTGTTCCATCACGTGTGCTGCTGCTGGGTTAGCATTGCCGGTCCCTGTTTATGGAACCTCTTATCTTTATTACATTTATGACTGCATGGCGGCAAAAAGCATGCTATCCGCACGCTTCTTCTTGTCCTCATGCAAGGCCTGGGTTGTTGTGTCTGAAAGCGTGGCCTTCTCCTCCTGCGCCTCCTCCTGTTCCATCACGTGTGCTGCTGCTGGGTTAGCGTTGCCGGTCCCTGTTTATGGAACCTCTTATCTTTATTACATTTATGACTGCATGGCGGCAAAAAGCATGCTATCCGCACGCTTCTTCTTGTCCTCATGCAAGGCCTGGGTTGTTGTGTCTCAAAGAGTGGCCTTCTCCTCCTGCGCCTCCTCCTGTTCCATCACGTGTGCTGCTGCTGGGTTAGCGTTGCCGGTCCCTGTTTATGGAACCTCTTATCTTTATTACATTTATGACTGCATGGTGGCAAAAAGCATGCTATCCGCACGCTTCTTCTTGTCCTGATGCAAGGCCTGGGTTGTTGTGTCTCAAAGCGTGGCCTTCTCCTCCTGCGCCTCCTCCTGTTCCATCACGTGTGCTGCTGCTGGGTTAGCGTTGCCGGTCCCTGTTTATGGAACCTCTTATCTTTATTACATTTATGACTGCATGGCGGCAAAATGCATGCTACCTGTGCAAAGAAAACAGACATTTCCCGCATTTAAAAGACAGTTTTCCCTTTGAAACTTTAAAATCGATTTTCTCAAAAACTATAAGCTCTTTTTGCTAAAAATGTTTTCCTCTTGTACCCACTCCCAAGGTGCACATACCCTGTAAATTTGGGGTATGTAGCATGTAAGGAGGCTTTACAAAGCACGGAAGTTCGGGTCCCCATTGACTTCCATTATGTTCGGAGTTCGGCGCGAACACCCGAACATCGCGGCCATGTTCGGCGAACGTTCGCGAACCCGAACATCCAGGTGTTCGCCCAACACTACTGTCAGCGCTCCTCCCATTCATTCCGCAATGACTTTATCACTACTTATCACAACAAAATGATCTATACCTTGTTTTTTCCGCCACCAATTAGGCTTTCTTTGTGTGGTACATTATGCTAAGAATTATTTTATTCTAAATGCATTATGATGGGAATAATAAGAAAAGATTGAAAAAAAAACATTATTTTTCAGTTTTCAGCCATTATAGTTTTAAAATAATTCACGCTACCATAATTAAAATCCACACATTTTATTTGGCCATTTGTCCCGTTTATTGCAACATTAAAACTTTAACTCTAGTACAATGTATGGCGACAATATTTTATTTGGTGATAGAAAGGTGCATTTTTTCTGTTTTACATCCATCACTAATTTTTAGCCCAATATTTAATAATTAGATGCCCTCTTGTCATAGATATTATTTTTTTCCCCTAAAGTCAGTAGGTGTAATTTACTATTTGGCCACAAGATGTCCCCGCTGAGCAAAAATTCTATTAGCGTACTTTGTATGCTAATAGGATACAATGTATCATTACATTGTAAATAGGGGAAGTGACATATGCTTCCATCGGAAGCCTCCGATCACAGTGACGGCGGGGAGAATATGAATGGAAATATTGTTTCCATTCATATATTTAACGATCGGCGGCGGAAACCGGTGGAAATGAGCGGTGGGAGATGGTGGCTTTATGTAAAGAATAAACACTGTTTTTGAACAAATACAGTGTTTATTCTCGGTGGACATGCTCGGATTGGCACAGAGGACTTTTGTCCCCTGCAGCCAATCCCCCCCAGGTAGCAGCAGCAGCGTGATCGTGGGCATTTGCCCGCACAATCGCCTGCAGACCACCCAAACTGCAGGGACTAGACTAGCGCGTCCCTGCGGTTCTAGCTGCTGCCGATGTGGACGTGAAGCTTACGTCCGCGCAGCTGAAATGATTAAACTAGTAAGCAGGGCTAGTAAAAAGCATTGAGAATAGTCATCCTCCGGCATTGGGGATCATTGAAAATCCGACGGGACAGATCTTTAACGATGCCGGAGCAATATTGATCGGCGGCCACTATACACACATAAGGATCCTCACCTGAAATGTTGTTAGGGCTATCTTAGACATCCTTCATAATTTGCTGGCTCAGCATGCATGCAGTGATGCTCAGGAATCAGGGCAGTAGCATAAAGCAGGTCAGCGACTCAGTAGTGAGTGATGACGGTCCTAAACCTGCCATGTTTTCAAACAAGTTAAAAATATTGTTGTTTTTTTCTGTCCTGCAAGTTCCTTTTAAATCCTGCTGTACTCTAACATCTGAATGCAAATAATCATTGGGCTTGGAGTAGGAAGAGTTGATGTATGAAGTGTCTGCAGTGGTTTAGTGATTAGGCTACATTAACTCCTCTGAGAAAAATTAACTCAGCTACAAATTGTTATCAGGCTATTCATTAGCGAGGCGATATTGTACTGAATATATCACAGGCATCCTAATGTAATCAGAAGTGGCAAAAAACTGAAGGACATGTGCCATCCATTTAAGAATACAGAGATTGGACTGTAGAAATGAAATCTAACTATTAAAAGCAGTATGCTTCATCCAGCGCAATGGAAATATCTTCTGAAAATGATTTATCTATCTGTCTATCTATCTCTCCATCTGTCTGTCTGCAGCTGGGCATACGCTATACAACATTATACATTTATATCGGTCTGGTTCATTATTTCTGAACCTGTTGGAAGCAGGTAAAATGTGCATATGCATATTCTAATTAATTAAATAAAACCTGTCTTACATGGAGTAAACCCTGTGCTATATAATTACTGTTTGCTGAAAAGAAATTAGATGGAAAAAGTAGGAGTGGTCACAACAGGTTGTGGGTGAAGGTTTGGCCAAATACTGGGCATGAGTTTAACATACATAATCCATGGTTGCATGCTGTAGTTGCAATGTTAATGTGCTGCATTGTACCGATACAATATGCCCCATACATTACTGAACCTCGAACCAGTATCACTGATATCTAGATCACAGTGTCACTAATGCTCAACGTACATGTTATGCTTCCCTTATATTGCTACCAATTCAACAATGAAACCTACAGGCCTCTGTTCACATACAGAAATCTGGGAGTCACTGGTGTATAATGGATGGACACCTCAGCAAGCTCCAAACATTTAGCAGAAGCAGGCTCTCCCTTCCAGGATTATTCCATTTATTGCTTCATATAGTGCAACGTATATAGTGCAAGATGGGTAAAATGTTTTGGCTGTTCCTCAGATACCTCATATATTGCTCCATAACCATATTTGTGGTGCTCCCCATTGCATCCACTTACCATACTGTGCCCTCTGTAGCGCTACTATAGCTGAGGTGCTAGACCATTGCATCTCCTTATTGTGCCATTGTAATGCTATCCTTTAGTGTGTAGCTCTAGCTGGAAATTAAATAGTTTTGTTTTTTCTTTACACAAACAGATTCTCTTCAAAATTCCACCACTCTCTTTCCCCTGATTGTATGGCACATGCAGCTACCAGCCATACACTAGTGATGTGGCTGGTGTGACATTAAACCACCATGCTGCAGAAAATGCTGGGAAATAGAGAAAGCTGCAGTTCACATGATGAAACAGGAAGATGTGAAACATTTATATCAGTCTTGGTGTCCTGAGGAGGTGTGGAAACACATGAAGCAGCTGTTGATACAGGCAGCTCTTTTGTCTACATTACCATACTTAAATAAAGTTTTCCTGCATTTGAGTGCCGGAATCCATCCTCTTGTTTACACTGCATTTATATCAGAAGTAGAAGGTGATCAGTCAGTCATTTTAGAAATTACAGGTCAATTATTAATCTACAGACATATGATTATTGGCTGGTTTATTTAAAAGAAAGTACACTAACTGATTTATAACATTTTATTCGGTCTGGTGTAAAACTGATAGTATCCTTTTTTTTTTTGCAAAAACTTCAATAAAAATTTAAAGTAAAAAACAAAAACACTTCTATAGTGTGTAGTAAGTATATGCTTTTGACGGTAGACCTTGGTTTATTTTGGTGTAGATTGCAGCATATATATGTAATTATTATGTTCATTATTATTATTAATATTTGCCTTTTAAACTAACTAGATTTCTGTTATAAGTAAAACAGCCCAAAAATATTCTTAATGGAGTAAAGGATCGTTTACCCTCTACCTTGCCTTTGCCATGCATCAGTATACTGTACATACACTGTGTGTTTGGATAAATATAGTGGTCACCTCTCATGCAGATGCCAGATTTCCTGGAAGTCAACTGGGTGAACTACTTTATCAGCAAGGACCACTTTACCAGCATCTTTGTGCTAAAATTGATTAGTTTTCTAAGGCCGATTGCAATATGTGATATCATGCTTTCAGTGCACACAGTAAGAAAGAACACATTGCTCTAGGAATTAAGCTGCTAAAGCAAATAGCTGTGTGTTTTTTTTTCAGTTTACAGCCTTTGCTCAGCACAAGCTGATTATGTAACTTGAATACTCAAAATACCGCCTTCTAAATTAACACCTGGGCTTCCAACTTATTACATCAGGCTTTATTTATCTTAGATTTCAGAACTACCAGACATTTTGTATTCTGAATCCAAGCCTTGATTATTTCTTGAGGCCCCCTTTTACACTTGCATTACAAGTGTACATTACGTTGCATTGCCCTGTTTTACCGCAGGGTGATGCTATGACAATGCAAGTGAATGAGGCCATTCATACTTATGCATTGCGTTGCAATGCACCAGAAGTATTCAATCCTCAGCAAACCCAGCACACAGCCTGCAGCGCTTTACCGCAAGCAACACACTTCATGCACAGAGCTTGGGGTAATGGAAGTCTACAGGCAACACAAGTAGTGTAAGCGACAGAGTGCAGTTCATCGCGGAACGCCTATGCGGACCGACGGAAATGTGGTACATTGGTCATATTCTTTTAAATGTTACAATCATTCAGTAAAATGTATTGCAATTCTTGAATTGAACAGATATTTAAAAAATATCTCAGCCACCCAGGCTGGGGCGGCGCTATGCCTATGACTCAGGGTCATATGATAGTAGTTTTTTGCGTTGCAAAAGGATGCAGCAGGAGCATTGCATTGTGTTCTTGTGGTAAGTATAGAACCGATATGCATCAGCGCCATGTTGTTGGCAGATGTTGGTCATTTGTCGAGAAGCATAGGTACACAGAAAGTTGTGTCGGTGAGGTATAATACAATACAATACAATACAATAACATTTCTATAGCACTTTTCTCCCATAGGACTCAAAGCGCTTAGGCTCTCTCAGATTCAGTAATTAGTAGGATGAAGTATTCACACAACAAAAGTTATATTTCTGCAAATGCCAAACTGAACAGATGGGTTTTCAGTCTGGATTTAAACACGTCCAGGGATGGAGCTGTCCTGATCTGTTGAGGTAAGGAGTTCCAAAACGTAGGGGCAGCATGACAGAAGGCTCTGGGACCAAAAGTTTCCAAGTGGACTCTGGGTATGACTAGATTATTAGAACCTGTTGATCTGAGAATGCGGGGATTGCTACGCAGCTGCAACATATCTTTCATGTATCCAGGGCCTAAATTATTCAGGGATTTAAATGTCAGTAGGCCGATCTTGAATAGGACCCTCCATTCTATAGGTAGCCAGTGAAGGGAGTGCAGGACTGGCATTATGTGGCAGTGACGGGGTTGGTTGGTTAGCAGTCTGGCAGCAGTATTCTGTATCAGCTGTAGTCGGTACAAGGACTTTTTTGGAAGGCCAGTGTAGAGAGCATTGCAGTAGTCCAGTCGGGATGTGATGAAGACGTGGACTAAGGTTGGCAGATCTTCTGGGGGTATGAGGTGCTTGATTTTTGCAATGTTCTTCAGGTGAAAATAGGATGATTTCACCACAGCAGAGATTTGAGTTCTGAAGTTTAAATCCCAATCAATTAGAACTCCCAGGCTACGCACATGATCAGAGCTGCGCAGATCCGTGCCTCCTATTCCCAGTGGTGAAGACTGCAAGTTAAGTTGTTTTGTTATCATGCTCTGCCCTCCTATCAGAAGGACTTCAGTTTTGTCTGCATTTAGTTTCAGCCAGTTGTCATTCATCCATTGCTGTAGTTCACGTAAGCAGGCGTTTATAGTTAGAGTTGGGTCTGTCACACCAGGCTTGAAGGAAAGATATAGTTGAGTGTCGTCTGCATAGCAGTGGTATGTCAGGCCATGTTTTTGGATTAGTTTTCCCAGCGGTAACATGTAAATCGTGAAAAGCAGGGGAGAGAGGATTGAGCCCTGGGGCACCCCATACCTAAGTGATACAGGGGTGGACAGGAAGGGCCCCATAGACACTTTGTGGGTTCTGCCACTCAAGAAGGATTGGAACCACTGAAGAACTATGCCATCAATGCCGCAGTATTCCTGTAGCCTGTTTATCAAGATGTCATGGTCAACTGTATCAAAGGCTGCAGAAAGGTCTAGCAGTATGAGGATGGAGCACTCTCCTCTGTCTCTTGCCATGAGCAGGTGGTTGCATATTTGGATGAGGGCCGTTTCAGTGCTGTGGTGTTTCCTGAAGCCAGACTGGAATGGGTCATAACTGTTGTTTTGTAGGATTTTGGCTTCTAGCTGGAGGTAAACAGCTTTTTCAATTAGCTTGCCCAGAAAGGGAAGGTTAGAGACAGGTCTGTAGCTGGTCATTGCATCTGGGTCCAGGGAGGGTTTTTTGAGGAGAGGCCTGATGATTGCTTCCTTCAGTAAAGCAGGAAATATCCCTGATTTTAAGGAACAGTTAACAATTTTTAGGAATACCGGTACGAACAGGTCGGGGCAATTCAACATGAACTGTGTTGGGCCAGGATCTAGGTCACAGGTAGTTAGGCAGACGTGAAGGAGGATGCTTGATGTGACTTCTTCATCAATTTCTTTGAAGTTTGACCAAGGTGTTACATTGTCTCTGCTAATGGTCTTCGGTGCTATATTAGGCTCAGATCCTGTAAGTTGGATGGCGGACCTTATAGCGGAGACTTTGTCTGTGAAGAAATGGGCAAATTGGTCACAGAGGTCCTTTGAAGACTCGATGTTAAGTTTTTGACATGCCGGGTTGCAGAGTTTTTCCACTGTGCGGAACAGTTGGGCTGGTTTGTTAACTGCATTTGCAATCTCTTGTGATAGAAAGGATGATTTTTTTCCCGTGATTACCTTTTGGTAGCTCTTCAAGTGGAGGATTAAGGCATGTTTGTCTTCTGGGGACTGAGATTTGCGCCACAGTCTCTCAAGTTTTCGGCCTTGTCTTTTCAGCTCTTTTATAGCGTTATCAAACCACTGTGCATGATGGTGTGGAGTAAGATATTTGGTGCGCAGAGGAGCAATGGTCTCAAAGGTGGAGGACACAC
Source organism: Hyperolius riggenbachi (assembly GCF_040937935.1). Taxonomy (NCBI): domain Eukaryota; kingdom Metazoa; phylum Chordata; class Amphibia; order Anura; family Hyperoliidae; genus Hyperolius; species Hyperolius riggenbachi. Next base: position 206,617,679 of record NC_090647.1, on the reverse strand, counting down.
ATTTGTTGTATTTAAACACCAGAGTATCAGGGTCCAAGCTGGAGTCAGTCAATTCATCAAAGCTAAGGTTATCTCGGATATGTTGAGGTGTTAGCCCTTTTAAGCGGCGATATTTTATTTGATTCTTGACCTGGTGTTTGACAGCTGGTATTGAGAGGGAGAAGTGGATAGTGTGATGGTCTGACCAGGCAACAGGATTAATTTCCACATTGGCTATTGACAGCCCAGTATGGAATATAAGATCCAGAGTGTGGCCTTTCCTGTGAGTAGCAGAGCTGATTGATTGGAGGAAGCCCAGTTCATGTAAGGCACGAGGTAGCTCTATTCCAAGTTTTGAAGAGGAGTCATCCACCCATGTATTGAAATCTCCAAGAACAATCCATCTGGGGTGTTCCAGTGTTAGGTTGCATAGGAGGTCTACAAGTTCCTTAAGGAAGTCTGAGTGTTTTTCTGGTGGGCGGTAGATCAGCAATATGTTAATGTTTTTCTCAGCTGAAAGTTGCACCCCCAAGCATTCAAACGAGTTGGTAGGACCTACAGTAAGTGGTCTGATTTTCAAAGCTGATCTAAAGCAAAGTGCAACCCCTCCTCCCCTGCGTTCTTTCCTGTTGCAGTATATCACGGAATAGTTTGTTGGCACGGCAGCCTCCAGGGTGGGGCCAACTGGTTCAGAAAGCCAGGTTTCAGTCAGGCAGGCCAGATCAGAAGACTCTATTAGATCATGTATGATTGCTGTTTTATTGTTTATCGATCTGACATTACAGAGGACAGCCTTGATGGGGCTACCCTGGGAGCTAGGGTCTGAGATTGATGACTCCAAGACAGAACAGTCTCCAGATGTGTGGCTGTCATCTCTGCTGGATTGTGCTGGAGCTATTAGGGTTGTTGGCTGGGTGTACTCTGCAGATTTTGTCACAGAGTTATTTTGGTTCTGCGGTGAAGAATATCTTTTCCCACGTCCTCTCGAGCCTCTCTTTGTCTTTCTGAAGATTCCAACAGACTTCAGTAGAATTATTGTGGATTTGTCAATTGGATAGATATTTCTTGGTTGGTATACAGCTAGAAGTCTCTCTGCTGAATATTGATGTTTACACATTAGGATGGACAAAAGACAGCTCAGGGCTCCTGCTGAGATAGGTCCTATTTAGAGTCAAGGTGTGAAGTTTGTCAGCTGTGGCTGGTATCCTGCAGAGATCAAAGGGCCTATATAGACTGAATTGTCCTTACACAGAGATGTATGGATGGACAGCATGAATTTGAAAACACAGTTCTTTGTTTAGGAATTTGAAGATATAATGTATAATATATGTAGAAAAATATAGTCTATTGAGCATAGATGCTGTAGATAATCGATGAAAGTTACTCACAGGATGGGAGAGGGCAGGCACAAAGAGGCAGAAAGTCTTTAAGGTCTCAGGTCAATTCCAAGGAAGGTGTGCAGTGTTCAGCCGTGTGTGATACCAAGGAAGATCCAATCCAGCTTAAATCTTTGCCATCCCAAGTAATCCAGGTGTTCTGAAAGGTTATAGGTGTTGCTGGAGAAGTGCTACATTAGAATCCACTGAAATTTCGGTCCAGTCTTTTCATTAAGAGGTTTAAAGTAGCAGAAATGAGATGTAATGTCTGGAGCAGACTTAGAGAGCAGCAGCACCAGTCTGGGCGCGCTCAGTTTAAAATACTTAGCTTAAAGTGTACCCAAGGCGGATTGTCTCCTAAAAAAGCCTCTGGATATTCCGGAGTCTCCTCATGTCCTCCTCACCACCACCCTTGGTGAGCGTGGATGGATATGTTACTGTGGTCACACTCGTGCATGAAGAGAAGGACGGACGCCAACTTCAAGAGGGTCCCGAGCAGCGGTGCTGGTCTGAAGGAGGACACGGCAAGCCTCTGAAGTTTCCAGAGACCTTCTTCCTAGGTAAGTACAGTATCTGTTTTTTATGTTACAATCTGCCTCAGGTTTCTTTAAGTCTTGTATTTTTACATTTGTCTAATGCCAAAATTTCTGTAGCCGCAACAGCACTGGAATTAACAGCACCAAAATAAATGTGAAATTAATATTAAGAGTATCAGGAGCTGTGCCAGTTATCAAGGGAAACCACATCAGAGAAGCACTGAAACATTGCAATGAATGTGAGGAGCTCTCCTAATGATGAAGGGATTATCCCAATTATTTACATATTAACACATTCAGGCTAAATAGCACAATGTTTTATGCAGTGGCCTTTCATTATATGAACGATGTATGTAAATCTGCTTGTTAAAAATTGAAAGTGTTATTGCACTTATACTTAAGTGCGTTTAAATTGTTTTCAAGTAGATCTCTAATCAATAATGTAATACACTTGTATTAGGGCCCATTTCCACTATCGCGGATCTGCATGCGTTTTCGGCATGCAGATTCACATAACCAATACAAGTGGATGGTCCTGTTTCCACTTGTCAGAAATCCTGTGCGGTTTTGTGTGCAGGAAGAATCTGCACGACAGAGCCATCAGAATGCACACAAAATGTATTTAATAGGAAATTTGCATGCGTTTTCGTATGCCAATTAATTCAGGTATGTTTTTGCATAAAATCATTGTAATAGCACATAGGCACTGACATGGTTAAATTCGCATACTTACATATGCGAAAATGTATGCAAATTCACAGTAAAATTCACGTTAAAATTTGCATCCGCATGCAAATTCGTTTTCGCATTTTCCGCAACGAATTTGCACCGCACAAGTAGAAACGGGCCATTAGTGGTTTTAGTCCTTTTTCCAGATACTGGCATGTCATTCCCTATGTCTGCAGTAAGAATGACTGAGGCTGTGTTCCCACTAGAGTGTAGAATGGGCATTGTTTTTTTCCGTTCTCCACTCACCACTAAATGGACAGTGAACGGCTCCTACTTTATATATAGAAGCCATTCACACTTTTCATTCTGTAATGGATTTAATAATTCCGGTCAGTGGATGTGTCTCGCCACCAATGGCCACCACTTGCTCCCTTTACACAGGGAAGAAGCATGGGGATCCTAATGGGGCTGCAAAAAAGCAATGGGAATCCTCAGCAACAGGGAGAATTCTCAATGGTTCATAGTGCACCAATGAAAATTCTCCCTGTTGCTAGGGAGAATTGGCCTAACGCAACCCATGGAGAGTCGGTGCTCCCAAAGTATCCATTTTGCATCTGCTCTAGTGGGAGCACAGCCTCATGACTTGCCCATATTTCATCTCTAGTATTCTCTGATAACAGTATTTACAGGGAAGATAAGGAGTGCAGATCGAACATTTACAACCAGGTAGGGAAATCACTTTAGAACCACTAATATCAAGTAATCATCACACAGTGCAGTTGGTTTACTATTGTTATAGACACAAAGAAACAGCTTTTACTTTACATACTGGGTGGGTCACATGTCAGGATCTTAAAATGAGGCTAAAATCAATAATGCATATATTAATTATTGATAAGGGCCTTGTTTTAAGCTATTGAAACACATTTCGGTATAAGTGCTGTGGCTCTTTAATTGTACCTTTATACCTTTAACCCTGTGAAGGTAGCCAATAAAATGATCCTATTCAATAAAAAAAGATCGGATTAACCGTAAAATTTAAAGCTTTTTTTTTTATATAAAACTTGATCGGGATTGGTGGATTTTTCTGATCAATTTTTTATGAAAATTGAATGTAGTGTGTTAGATTGTCAAATCAATAATATATACACTCAAGCAATTTTCTCAAGGTTTCCAATCATTTTTATCACAATTGAGGACAAATTGAACATATATGTGTGGTACATTGGTCAGATTTTTTTACATTTTACAATCAGTTAGTAAAATTGATTGCAATTATTGAATTGAACAGATATTTAAAAACAATATCTTGGCAGCCCAGGCCCCTGGCCTGCACCCTCTGCCCCTTCAAAGATAGCAGTATATTACTGGATTAGAGTGCTTTTAACCTGGGCCTTAACCTCTGCCTTGGCACTGTGAACCTAGCCTTATAATTATAATAGCTGGAAATTGGCATTCATAGTGACCATATGTTGTTCACACAAGTAGAAAAAACTCATCAAATAGTTCTATAACAATTGATCAACGGCCTTTAAGAAAAAAATAAACTATCTCTTTCATCAGTAAGCTATTGATGAATCGGCACTTCCATGATCTTGGCTGAAAGTTCTGCCTTTAACAAGTGTATTTGATGAGGCATGGATGTGGTCTTTTGGCTTTCTCTGTTGCTACCCATCTGCTGGGATGGCAGCATGCCGATGTCAGTTCATTTCACAAGGGTAAGAGGGATGGAGAACAGCAATTTCAGCTGCTTGTCATGAATAACGAAAGCCATGCTTTCCATTCTTCCAAAACCCAACATGTGGTGGTATCCAATTATCCAATTTGATAACTATTATTTTTATTAACTTGTGTAATAGTGCTTTTTCCCAGGAATGTTGAGACCTTAATGATCATCCCAGCATTCTTCATTTATTTTCACTGCCTTCTGTGCATAGAGGTGGCTGTATGTATTATGACTGGTCAGTGGTAAAGTGGATCTAAAGGAATACCAAAATGGCTTTATTGTACTGTAAAAAATGAAATCTGGTTGTTAATAAGTAATTTTAAAACAAACTAGTTTACATATTAAAAATCCTTTATGTATAATAAGTAGCACTTTACAGAGTGTACCGAATAATTCTCATGCCACATGGTAAGTGGTGAATTTTGTGTTCATCCCACTAAGATCCTATTGTTCCTCTAACAGAAAAACCTCAACATTTCATCCTAAAATGACTAGGATGTAATCTGATATGGATTAACACAAGAAGAAAATGTCAGTTATACTAACATATTTATAGTTTAGCCTTTGATACAGAAAAATAATGGCAGGAAGAGTATAGTATGTACACAGTCCCTTGCCTTTTCACAGTAAAACACGTTATTGGAAATCAATTCCAGGAAAAGAAAACTAGAAATGGTTTGAATTTAACACTTTATTTCAGAAACAGCCCTATTAACAAGAAGAGTTCAGTAGTTGTCCTGCAGTGGTTGATTAAGGTCAGTGCTCTGGTAGGTGTATACACAAGCAAATGAAACAATGGACCACCTAGAAGTCAAAATGCAGAAACCCTCGGTGGTCACACCAATCCACACCAGTCCAGTGGAAGGTAAAACTGATGCTGAACTGCAGCGATAGGAAATCCCATTTATTTCATAATGGTGAAATGCATGACAGGCAATGCAATGAGAAAACATTTCAAGTATTTCCTTAACTGCACTGCAAAAGGACCAAACCACCTTATCTATATTCATTAAACTTGACCGATAAAATGTGGATGCAATATCAAAGTGCAGCACAGTGGCATAGAGGTTAGTGCTCTTGCCTTGCAGCACGGGGTCCCCGGATTGCATCCCAGCCACATCAACATCTGCAAGGGGTTTGTATGTTCTCCCCATGCCTGCCTGGGTTTCCTTCGGGCACTCTGATTTCCTTCCAGAACACCAAGAAACATACAGATAAGTTAATTGGCTTCCCCTAAAAAAATAAAATTGTCCCTAGACTATGATACATACACTACATGATGCATACATAGACATAAGACTATGGTAGGGACTAGACTGTGAGCTCCTCTGAGAGGCAGTTAGTGACAGACAACATTCTCTGCACAGCGCTGCATAATATGTCGGCGCTATATAAATACTAAAATAATAATGACAACCAAGCTATTAAAAGGGTATACGTGCTTTAAATAATGTATCATAAACTGTATTTTTCATTGAGTCCTGCTGGTTTCAAAGTCTCTTGTTTGTTAGGCCAAAAAAGTATTTTGTTTAGTAAAATCCAGACAAGATATTTACCATTTGGTGTGGGCACAGATTCAAGCTCCCACCATTGGCTCAGCATAATTGGATCTACAAAATGTTTGCTTGAACACTACCCCTAGAGGCTCTGGGTCCATCACTAACACTTGGGGTCAGCATGGAATACCTTTCCCACTTTGTCCAATCTCTGCTGTCACTCTTTTATTACCTATGGTGGTTCCTGTTTTAAAGAGACGCTGTAACAAAATTTTGAGCCTTATTTCTTCTATCCTATAAGTTCCTATGCCTGTTCTAATGTGGTCTGTCTTACTGCAACATTTTCTAGTTGCACTGTCTCTGTAATAAATGTTATATTCTTTCCTCTGTCGGCTCTGTCGGGCTGAGGCTGGAATGTGTGGAATGTGCAGCACTGCTTGTCATTGGCAGAAGCTTTACACACCCCCTCCAAGCTCTGCATGAGTCACACAGTAAGCTGTTTGTAAGCACTGCCTAAAACTGTTAATTACAAACCAGGATTGCAGCAGGGAGTGGCAGAAACAGCACAGAGGGGCCCAGGAAAACATAATGAAGAGAATGGTATGCTTTTTATTGTAAGAATTTTAGAGTACAGATTCTCTTTAAAAATAAAAATGCTTTGGTAAGAACATATGTTATTAGTGTAAGAGTTTTATATTTTACCTGTAGACTTATTAAATCTTACCTTGAATTCAGGGGCATAACTACAGGGGAGCAGCCTCTGCAAATGTGTGGGGTCTCACCTACTACTTCTCTCCCTCTGATAAAGGAGTCCGTCCTTCAGATCGGTTGTTTTTGTGGCTATAGTTGTAATATGTGTGATGATTATGATGTCCACACGTTTTATGATGCTTAATGACCCTTGTAAGGTGGGCCCCCAGGCTGTGAGGGTCACCAGGGGTAGGCAAGGGATAAGGGGTGAACTTTGGGGGGGCCCATAAAAGTTTAGTTGGGTGGCCCTACGATTTGCAGTTATGCCCCTGCTTGAATTTCAGAATAAATAAAAAAGATGTTTTCACACAGACATATTTCTGTCTTTGGAACACCTTTGAGGCAGATTTCACTGTTTTCTGTAGACTTCACCTCAGATTTTGCTTTTCAACCAAAATTCATTTTTTTTCTCCGAAACCTACAAAAAGCAGAACCACACAGCTTAACTTATTACTGATGGTTGAGAAGGCACAAGATGGGGAGGAAGTGAGGGGAATGGAGGTTGGCTGAAAGTTTTGTGATATCAGTGGATGCATCTTAGCTCCTCTGTATCTAGCATGCTGACCACCACTGATCTAGGATTAAATTGCATGCACACTCTTCCTTTTAAGTTTTATTCCAGTTCAGAGCACTTTAGCAAGCTGTAATACAATCCTGTATAGAGGTAGAAAATTGGATTGTACTGATGGGGAGCAGAGAAATCCACCTGTGGCCAAACAGCAGAAACCATCTCTTAGGCTTCTCAGTAAAATTCTGCAGCAGGATTTCTCTCTATGTAATTGGACAGGGTTACTGCTGTTTGGCCGCAGGTGGATTTTCCCTGCTCCCTGCCAGCACTGTCCATCACTGACTTTTACACACTGTGCGTGAGTGCTTATTATTAGCACTGTAATAATAGCTATCGTGACGTGAGATAAAATTAAGACAATGTTTTGAATTTTGCAAATCACATCCTTTTTAAATCTAACTATCTATCTACACACACTACATATATATATATATATATATATATATATATATATATATATATGTATATGCTTATATATGTGTGTATATATATATATATATATATATATATATATATATATATACACATATATATATATATATATATATATATATATATATATAGTGTGTAGATAGATAGATGGATTGCACTGTTGTACTGCAAGTACGTAAATATTTTTTTAATTTTTTGTATTGTGTGCAATTATTCAAGTCTTGTGAGTGTTACAGTAAAGTACGGTAGTTACTTATTAGTTACATGACTAAGTCTTGCTGACTTCCCTCCAGTTTCCTAAGTCAGTTTGCGGCTAATGTTTCCATTGATTTCCTTTCAGCCGATTTTCCAATTTATTTTATCTTTGCTGCAAATGAAACAACGCATTGAGGTAAAAGCTCCATTTAACATCAGTACTGAATGTATTTTCTTTGTAAATATTTAGTAGTGTTCAAATCGGCTAAATGTGGCTTAAAGACCATAATCGTGAATGCGTTATGATGACAAGCATGTAAAACTGAAGAACACATTCATTTAATGTGAACAATATCAAATGAATGGGTGTAAATCAGCACTGCAAATTATGATTTTATAAACTTTATTGTTACATTAAGTATTTTTGCCCAAAAATGTGTTAAATACGTTAATTGTCCTATATTACTCATACAAGCATAAAGAATAAATTATTTACAGTACAGTGAGATAAATAAAAAAATCTAATGTATATAATGGTACAGATGTAATTTGAAAAAGTGAACATTTTGCTAATAAAGTTCATAAATATTATAAACTAGCCATTCAATAATTATAATTTAATGTGTAAGCAGCTTCATCTGAATTGGATGCTGCAGTCAGTACCTAGAAATTGCTTCTGTAAGGAAGCTTTTGGTTTGCTTTGCAACTTTTTTTCTTTGCATCAAATTGTTTGTTTGCATCAATTTACAGCAGGTATTGCAATTAAAACTTACACACAAAAAGGTGTGTTGCACTTCAAATGTTTGTTATATAATTCAAATGTTGTCCAGAAATGTGAATGTTCAAGAAGATGGGTATTTTTGCAAAAATGTATTTCCTTACACCATGCTGTAGTTGATTAATGTTTTAAAACTCCTTTTTTTGTTTTGTTTTAAAGAGAACCTGTACTGAGTAAAATTATTTAAAATAAACACATGAGGTAACTTCAAATGAACATTACATAGTTACCTTGCCATCAGTTCCTCTCAGAAGCTCACCATTTTTTTCTGACAATAATCCCTTCCAGTTCTGACAATATTTTGTCAGATCTGAAATATATCAGTTGCTGTCAGTTATATATCAGTTGCTGTCAGTTACAGCTGAGAGGAGAACTGATGTGTCCCTGTTTCCCTATGGCTCAAGTGGGCGATGTTACAGTTTAACAGTGTGCTGACCAGGAAGCTGTTATGGGGCCATAGCCATTTTCAAAATGGAGGACGGAGAATTCCATTGATTACAGTGGAAAAACAGGACACAGAAGAGGAAAAATAGATTGAGGAGTAGACTACACAGGAGGTAAGTATGACTTGTGTATGTTTATTTTGACTTTTAATGTTCAGTTCAGGTTTTCTTTAAGGACAATACAAATCTTAAGCCAGGTCTATGTATTTCCTTTGGTGAAACATCTAGAACACAAGAAGGTGTTCAGTTGAAGCTACATTATTTTTTCTTTGGATATGCTAAAGAGAAGCCTTGCTAAAGAGAAGCTTCACAGGAAATGTCATGACCTACCACTTTATTATGATTATTTAGTATTTATGTAGCGCCAACATCTTCTGCAGCACTGTACAGAGTATATAGCCTTGTCTGTAACTGTCCCTCCTGAGTTTTCCCCTAGGAGATAACATTTTCTATTCAAAATAACTTTTCAGCATTTGGGAATTGAAAAGGTGCCAAAAAGTAGGTGAAAAACTACTATCAAAATTATGTTGAATATTATCTTGCTTGCTGGTGGTTTTTAAAGGCATTTTATTGACAAAGTGTGAAAATATCACCTAGACGAAACTAAGGAGAAAAAGTAAATGTCCAGTGAAATTCATTTTAATATAGCAGTTTTTAACTATTGTACCATTTGAGCCATCAGTTAAGGCTGAACATTTTGAAATAGGATAATACCATTTATTGGCTAGGTTTTAAAGATTCAAACAGTAAGCTTGCAATATTAAGACACAACGTAAAAACAAAACATCTTTACCCTGACATGACATAGCTAGCAGGCAGCAGTGTCAAAAGAACTGTCCCAAGTCTAATCTTAGTCCACAGAAAGTGATTTTGCACTCAAGGCAAATTGGAGTAACATGTTTTTTATCGAAGAAACATGGAAAAAGTAAGGCTTACTTTTTCTAGTCACAATCCAGGATGCATGTCTGAAAAAAAGATGTTACTACACTGATACCTTACACCGGGAATATTTTAAAATTAGCCATTAAATTGACTTTCTAAATGTATTGAAACAGAAAATACACTTGAAGGGAATGTGTCCATTATGGGTCAGTAGGATAATGCAATGTTTAGCTTGCAGCCCTCTGAGCTGAATCCAGCAACCCCAACACTAAAAATGATTGCAAGGTTGATGGATTTATTTTCAAGTGCATTCTGCTTTTAGCTCAACTTGCATAATATATCCTTTATAATCTGGGGGAACAATTATGCTGTAATGCTGATATCATTTTCTGGGTCTAGATCACGTTATTATGACATGTGTGTGTTGGGAGGGAGATAGGGTACTTATCTATTTAGCTAAAGTTAATGGCTAATAAGTGTTGTGCAAACATAAAAAATGCAAGTTTAAACTTGTGCAAAAGGGAACTGAGCAATTGCCAGTAGATAATGCAGTGATCTCACACTGTTAGAGCAAATTAATCAGTAGTGTAAATTAAAATCCACGGTGCTAAGAATAAAATGTAAAACCTTTAAGTTTAATAAATAGCAAATGCAACCTATGAATGTATTTAAAATGGCAATACATTACACACCTCCATACATCCTCACACCATCTACAACCTCATTGCAGTGAGTACTAATAAAGAGCTGAGAGAGCAACTCTCTGTATGCTGGGTAATCGCTAGCACATGTGATTAAAGCTCCTGCAGCTGTACGCTCCAACTGCAATAAATGAAATAAGATAATACTCTGTGAAATAGATAAGGGTTGCAGTATTTTACCCCCTCTAATGGGTCAGGACATCTGTCTCCAAAAGCACTGATCTTTTGGGAGACATAGACGTAGCAATGACCCCTACCATCGCAGGGTGGCCCAGAGGCTGTGGGGCCCTCCTCCTCCCTCTCCCGAACAGCGAGTGCAGCAAATTAGCAAAAAAAAAACCACTTCCTGTCCGCTCACAAAAGCCGTGTGCAGGAGCATGTGTAATTTTTGCCTGCTTCCAGACACTGCTGAACAGCACAACACTCTCTGCTGCCATTCGCTGACTCCCGATCACGTGACCTGCATGGGGTTCTGGGACCAAGGGGGCCTCATGTTATCATTTTTGCAGGGGAGCCCTGTAAAGTCTAGTTACGCCCCTGTTGGGAGATGTTTGATCTCCTACACACTGGTTGGCTTTAGTAGGGGAGGAGAGATTGCATGCTGAATGGAGTCACATGATGGGTATGGTCTACACTCGCCCTCCTCTCTCTTGTGCATGCCTGATGAATACACAGTGTTCAGATGAAGAGAGCCTTAGGCTCAACACACACCATACAATCTTGGTTGTTCAATCTTACCACTTTCATGTAGTATAAGAGCTTATCCAATCAATCATTCACGGTATTTTCAATCTGTCGGCCCTTATACCACATAGATTTGGTAAACCTGTACAACCAAGATCGTATGGTGTGTGTTGAGCTTTAGAGTGACATCACCTGAGCAGAAGTGTCCCATGGAACACCATTGTCTAGTAGTGCACAGCTTGGCTCACATTATTATGATGTAAAGTGACTTGACACACCCCGGAGCCAGCGTGTCAATGTGAAAGGGCCCGTTGTGGGAATATTGCAGCATGTTGCTGTGCACCACAATGCACATAGTGTGACTGCACCCTTAAAAAGGTATTATGATTTCAAAATTAGCTTATGGATTTTAAAAATGATACTGAGCAGCTAACCAATTCATTAAAGTGGACCCAAACTAAAAATACAAGATTTCAGAAATAAAATCTATTTTCTAAATTATAATAATAAATAGCAGCCTTTTTTCAGCTGCATGATGACAAATATAAAATATTCATATTGCTGGGACAGAATCCGGCAAACTGGTGGAGTAGGTGGTGTCCAGCAAAGGAGGAATTGCTAATGGATGCCACCTGTATAACCCTAGTTATAAAAAGAGAAGGGTGAAAAGCATGCACTGAAATGCTCATAGGCTTGAAGGAGTGTTTATTTATCTTTGTATGTGTCAGAGTGGTGCAACTAAATATTTTGAATTAAAAAAATGTTTGGTTTGGGTCTGCTTTAAACATCTATATCTATATATGTTTTAGTTGCCATATTTTGATTATTCAGTACAACTTAAATCAATATAAGTAAACGTTTTAGCCAAAGGGTAGAAAATATACATTTGGTACTGAGTACCTCTGTGTTGTTAGAATAGCTCTAAAATGTTTGAACATTATCGAGAGCTTTGAAATGATTGTCATTTGCCTTTTTTGTGAACAGCAGTAAACTGGTCTGGTTTTCAATGTCTAATGCAATTTAATAAGAATATGTTGGTGTTGGTTTTATGGCTAGTTTTAATGTTAATAATGCAATCCTTTACAAGGCATGTTAGCAAGAGTAGTTAGGGCTCACTGAAGCAATTTTTATTTGCTTCTGCAGATAAGCCAAAAGAAGGCTGAAGATATGAAGAAAGGGATGTGAGTAAACCTGATATTTTTTTTTCCATTAATTTCATAATATTTTTGCAATTCATGTGTGAGACAGGTTTCTGTCAGGTTAATAATAAATCATTTTTATGTGAGTTATAAAGTTATGCTATCCACTTTGTAGAAAGGAAATCATTTCACCACTGGAAAACATTAGTGTGCATTTACCAATTCCTGGAGGAAAACTAAAGTGAAAGAAATATGGGAAGTATTATTATTCTTATTTAGTATTTATATAGCGCCAACATCTTCCGCTGCCCCGTACAGAGTATATATTGTATTGTCACATAACTGTCCCTCAGAGGGGCTCACAATCTAACCTATAGTCATATGCTGGGAATACACCATGCGTTTTTACCCCCGATAGATGGGTTCGATCAATAATTTCCGACATGTATTCCTTCCGATCGTTTTTTGGCTTGATTTCTCATAGAAGTGAATGGAAAAAACGATCAGGTGGAAAATCGAGCAAAAAATCGTATGTACCCATCAATATGTCTATGTAGTCTACCGTGTAGTGTATGTATAGTAGTTTAGGGCAAATTTAGAGGAAGCCAATTAAGTTGTGGGATGTGGTAGTACCCAGAGGAAAACCACGGAAACATGTGGAGAACATACAAAATCCTTGCAGATAGTGCTCTGGCTGGGATTCCAACCAGGGACCCAGAACTGCAAGGAATGAGTGCAAGCCACTATGCTATCATGGTCAACTTCATAGGTTAGGTATAGGTTAGGTATGGACCTAATTCTCTATTTACAAAAGGCTTAATGAACATCTAATAAGTATTAATATGCAATGTTTTGTGGAGCTACAGTACTACAACAGCTTATAATGAAGGCAAAAGACACAATTCACATAGTGTAATATCAGATATTATGCATGTCTGCTGGCCCTTTGCTGCTGTAGTCATGTCCACATCCCTTTCCACCTCCCACACCCCTTTCCAATCCCACAACTTGCTGTTGGTCCCATCAATGTGATGGAGAATACCACTTACTAGTTATGAAACTTAAAGTGTACCCGAGGTGGATATTATATTACAAATGGGAAACAGAGGCATGTTCCTTGCTCAATAACATGCCTGTGTCCTCTCTGAAGTGCTCTCTTTTCCCCCTTCCCTCTGCTGTGATACCCCCACCCCCTTTTCCCATCCCTTTGCAGGAAAGGCACTTCTACAGAATCCATAGTTTGATTTTATGAACACCCCTCCCCCGCTCATTCCCCACCTCTCTCTGCCCCTTCCCCACCTATCTATGTCTCAGTACAGCCCTTTGTGAGAGCTGAGATGCCCCAGCATTGTGACCTTGGGGTCGCAGCAATCTTGGAAGGGGAAGGAAACTTCCCTGTAACCCAGCACATGACCTGAGCATCACGGGACAGTGAGGGGCAGATGACCGGAGCATCACGGGACACTGAGGGGCAGATGACCGGAGCATCATGGGACAGTGAAGGGCAGTATTTTTTTTTTATTATTTCTTTCTGCCTTGGGTTCTCTTTAAGGTGCCCATTAACGGAACAATTTTTTGTGAACAATTGTATTTTCGAGCATAATATTCAAACAAAGAAGCTGCTGAACCCAACTGATCCTGAATGATCGCATTATCGATTATTTCACCCTTTTGGGACTGGCAGCCTAACCCCCCTTAAGGACCAGGCCATTTTGCATGCGGAGGGGGTGCATTGGGGGGGATCCCTAGTAGGGCTTGCTGGGCATGGTGTCCCCAGTGTGGCCAAGTGCTCCCCATATTGCCAGCAGCCTTTACTCACCTTTAAGGCTCCAGTGATGAGCAGCTCTAGCCCCCTCCGCTTTGGCCAGCATCCTCGCTCACACTGCTGTTAGGGCTCGTTTCCACTGTTGCGGTGCGGAATCGCCTGGATTCCACCGCAGAAGAAATCACATGCGGCTGCGTTTCTGCATGCGGATTTAGCCGCGATTTCGCATGCGATTTCACATGGCAAGGAGCCAGGCGAATTTAACCATGTCAATGCCTGAGTACAGCTCCATAGCAAACCATGCGAAATCGCACGCGAAATCGCGGGGAAATCCGCATGACAAAGCCGCATGCGATTTCCCTATTAAATGCATTAGCTGCGATTCGCCCGCATTCCTCCCACACGCGAAATCTGACGGCTCTGCTGTGCAGATTTCTGCCGCACCGAAAAACGCTCCCACCGCCGCACAAGTGGAAACAGCCCCATCCACTTACATTGACTATGCGAATCCGCATGCAGTGCCCGCATGCGGATTCGCTATAGTGGAAACGAGCCCTAAAGTTTCAGATCGCGGCTTAATGATGTCATCAAGCCAGGACCCGACCCTTACATCAGAGCGAGCAGAGATGCCGGCCAGATGATCGCCTGGGGGTATGTCAGGTAGGTGACTGGATCTTCTTCTTCCCCTCAGACCACTGCTGCTCTATTAGTGATCACTACGATCTGCCGGCGATCATAGTGATCACATGATCAGGAGCCAATTGCGATGGCTCCTGATCACTGAGGGGAGATGTCAGCTGTCATATGACAGCTTAATCTCCCCTTTAGAGTGCGCACGCGTCAGGAGTAAAAATGACAGGTGGCGTAAATCCTACTCCGCATCAGGCTTAGACAGCCACAAGTGCTACGTAGGATTTACTAGCAGCAGTCGCCAAAAATTTAAATAAATGGTCGCTCCGATTGCCAGATTTTTTCATAGATATGATTATAGCTGGTGGAAATTTGATTGCAGGTTGGATTCTTTAGTGGTGCGGGCCAATGAAATCAAAAATATGATTGTTCGCTAAAAACTGTACTGTTAATGGGCACCTTTAGGCTATTAGTCGGAGTGGGCCTAATTCAGAATTTGCAAACAATATATATAAACTTCAGAGCTGGGCATGCATATAGAGTGTTGATGAAAATCCTTCTATGTGTTTTATTTTTTTTTACCAGTATGGACCAATAAAATAAGAGCAATATTACTTCAGACCACATGATTCCCATACATGGTTACAGTGTGAAAACCGTTGGTAATAGAAAAAGTCTACTGAAATGTGTTTGAGCATCCTGAACATAGAGCAGACCTTTACGAGTCAGATGAAACAGATATAGATTGGATCTGAGCAGAATAAAGCAGTAAGTGGTTGCACTTGATATGTTGAGATAAACATCTCACTGTAGCACTGAAAAACACTATTTCTTAATTAACATACAAACAAGAGTACTTTACAATGCATAATACATTTGCAGACAAAGGTTACACAAATCTATTCTGAATTGTTTCTCTGCAGAACTATGCAATGTTTGTGTAGGCAGTGATCATCAGCTATAGGATTAACCTAATCCTACCAGATGCTTCAAAAACATGATAAAATAATTTACAGGTAGCAAGCCCAGGTTGGATTCTTTAGTGGCGTGGGCCAATGAAATCAAAAATATTATTGTTCGCTAAAAACTGTATGTAGCGAGCATGTAGCGAGCCGAGGGCTCGCTACATGATAGCCGCTGTACAGCGGCATCCCCCCGCCCGCTTCGATTGCCATTCAAAGAACGGGATTTCCTGAAGGGCTTCCCCCGTCGCCATGGCGACGGGGCGGGATGACGTCACCGACATCATGGACGTCGTGACGTCTAAGGGAGTCCCGATCCACCCCTCAGCGCTGCCTGGCACTGATTGGCCAGGCAGCGCACGGGGTCTGGAGGGGGGGCGGCATGGCGCGATGAACAGAGGCGATCGAGCGCGGAGCGGCGGCGATTGGAATGCACACGCAGCTAGCAAAGTGCTAGCTGCGTGTTGCAAAGAAAAAAGTGAGCAAATTGGCCCAGCAGGGCCTGAGAAATCCTCCTGCGCAGCATAGCCAGAGCTCAGCTCGGGCTTACTTCCAGGAAGGTTAAATACATTCATAAAATTATTCAAACATAATAGCCACACACGTATTTTTCATCAATATTAAAACTACTATTTTTGTTTAACCACTTTACCCCCAGCGGTGCGGATTTCTCCGTCCCTTTTTCCACCCTGTTAACACCAGGGACAGAGAAATCTGCACCTGATGCCACTCCCGCTGCTGTCGCGCTCCTGCTCGCTCTTCCGCAAGCCTCCGCGCTCGTGCACGCCGCCGCCTGCTCGCCCGACAGATCAATGAACGGGAAAAACCGTTCCCGTTCCTTGATCCAAGCCCCCGCAATGATCAGCTGCTTCTACGAGAAAAAGTTTTTGACAGTCCCTAGACTCCATGTGGGCTGCTGCAGCTTGTGTGAGAGATTGGCAGGACAGGAGTCACATTACAGGCAAGTAGTCTCTGTGTTATGTGGCTGCAATACAGATAAGCTCTCTGCTCCATGTCAGGCTATTCTCAGTCTCTCTCCACTCCTCCTCTCTCCCTCATTCACCTTTGCCCCCCCCCCCCCTTCCCCTAGTGCTAGCTGTCTTTTCCTCCTCTCAAATGATATCAAAATCAAATCAAATATAGTTTTATTGGCATGACCAAGATTCATTACAGGTATTGCCAATGCAAGGGGAAAAGGGGGACATGGAAGGGGGGTGGGGTAGGGGGACAATGGCTAAGCAGTGTGTGGACATTTTTTAGGTTTACAGTTCCGTTATGCTCCTCTGTCTGTGGCATGATGTGACATAGTGTGCAGCGATTGTCACCGTGGATTCCTCCTCTCAGTTTGTGGCATGCTGTGACATAGCGTGCAGCGATTGTCACTGTGGATTCCTCTTCTCCCAGTAGGATATATGTTTTTCTCTCATCTTCTAATGTGAGAAAGCCTGGGAATAGTTCCAAAATTTCTTAAAGTAAGTGTCCCTGGTTGCAGTATATTTGGGGCAGTGCAGCAGGAAGTGGCTTTCATCCTCAAGGGTTTTCTTCTCACAGTGTTGGCATAGTCTCTCCTCCCTGGGTTTGTACGTCTGTCTGTGTCTCCCAGACTCTATTTCGAGACTGTGAGCACTCAATCTGTAGACACTCAGGATTTTCCTCTCTTGAGAGTTTTGGAGCTTTTCCAGGTAAGGGGCCATTTTATATTCTCTTTGTAGAGACTGGTATAGCTTTTGTGACTGTTTTATTTCACGCCTCCATTTTTCCACATAGTCCTCTTTGCTCTTGGCTGTGGTGTGTTTTATCTGCCTCTCTCTGGATAGTGTAACTGTTAAGGGCTCTGCCTCTGGCACAGGCAACCTGGGTTCAAATCTCTGCTTCTTTCTACTCAGTAAGCCAGCACCTATTCAGTAGGAGACCTTGGGTAAGACTCCCTAACACTGCTACTGCCTACTGAGCAAGTCAGCACTGAGTCCGCCAGGAGAAAAATAATTATAAATGTTCCTTGTTACTCTCTACTTTGCCCCCCCCCCCCAATCTTACCCTTACAATTGAATCACCCAATCTTGTTATTAGTAACCCTAGCCTATAGCTGTCAATACATGCATTAATTTTTACAGACAGATTCTTTCAAAATGTATTCTTTATTTATTTATATAGCACCGACATATTACACAGTGCTGTACAGATTATACTGTATATTATCTTGTCACTAACTGTCCTTCAGAGAGGCTCACAATCTAGTCCCTACCATAGTCATAAGTCTATATCATGTAGTGCATGCATCATAGTCTAGGGCCAATTTAGGGGGAAGCCAATTGACTTATCTGTATGTTTT